>NC_081563.1:104047658-104647658 GCF_022355385.1 Mustela nigripes
TGTAGCTGTTTGTCCCTCTTTTGCTCAGCTTCTTTATTCTCTGTCATTTGGTCTTCTATATCACTAATTCTTTCTTCTGCCTCATTTATCCAGCAGCGAGAGCCTCCATTTTTTATTGCACCTCATTAATTTTTTTTTAATTCAACTTGATTAGATATTAGTTCTTTTATTTCTCCAGAAAGGGCTTTTATATCTCCCGAGAGGGTTTCTCTAATATCTTCAATGCCTTTTTCGAGTCCGGCTAGAACCTTGAGAATTGTCATTCTGAACTCTAGATCTGACATATTACCAATGTCTGTATTGATTAGGTCCCTAGCCTTTGGTACTGCCTCTTGTTCTTTTTTTTTGTGGTGAATTTTTCCGTCTTGTCATTTTGTCCAGATAAGAGTATATGAAAGAGCAAGTAAAATACTAAAAGGGTGGCAACAACCCTAGGATAATATGCTTTGACCAAATCAGAAGAGATCCCAAATAGTGAGGGGGGAGAAAGGGATAAAAAGAGGTTCAAAAAGAAAGAAAGAAAAAAAAAGGAAGAAAAGAAAAGAGAAGAATTTAAAAAAGAAAACGAATAAAGAAAAATATAAAAAAGAAAAAATATATATATTAGAGAAACTAGTTAAAAAACGTTAAAAAAGAAAAGGGTAAAAGCTAAAAAAAATTTAGCAGAAGAAGAGAAAAAAAAATGAAAAAGAAAAAAATTAAATTAACTGCAAGACTAAAAAAATCACAGGGAGAAAGCCATGAGTTCCGTGCTTTGCCTTCTCTGCCTCTGGAATTCTGCTGCTCTCCTTTGTATTGAAACCACACTCCTTGGTAGGTGAACTTGGTCTTGGCTGGGTTTCTTGTTGATGTTCTGGGGGAGGAGCCTGGTGTAGTGATTCTCAAGTGTCTTTGCCCCAGGCAGAATTGCACTGCCCTTACCAGGGGCTGAGTAATCTGCTTGGGTTTGCTTTCAGGAGCTTTTGTTCCCTGAGCGCTTTCCGTAGAGTTCTGGAGGATGGGAATACAAATGGAGGCCTCCTGGTCTCAGGCCAGGAAGAGCCGAGAGCCCGGGGCCCCACTCCTCAGTGTGCCTTCAGAGAATAGCGTCCAATGACTCCCATCTGCCTGAACTCCGGCCATGCTCCGAGCTCACTGAGCCTGCGACTGGTTCAAGGTAACCCCAAGCTGTGATCTCACTGTCGGCTCTGTCTCTGTAGCCGGTTTTCCCATTCCAATACCCGCAAGCTCTGCGACACTCAGACACCCCGTTCCTTCTGTGACCCTGCGGGACCTGAGGCCACGCTGACCCTGCGTGGGCTTCACCCCGGTTTAGCCTCTGGAGCGATGTCCCTCATCAGAACAGACTTTTAAAAGTCCTGATTTTGTGCTCCATTGCTCCACCGCTTGCCAGGAGCCGGCCCCTCCCCCCGGGGTCTATCTTTCCTTCGCTTTGGATTCACTTCTCCGCCAGTCCTACCTTTCAGAAAGTGTTTTTTTTTTTTTTTTCTGTTTCCAGAATTGCTGTTCTTCTTCTCTTTGATCTGCTGATGGATTTGCAGGTGTTTGCAATCCTTAGATCAGCTTTCTAGCTGATCTCCTGCTAGCTGAAGTAGTCTCAGCCTGCTACTTCTCCGCCATCTTGACTCCTCTACCAATATATGCATTTCTTTAGCTCTTCCCAGATTTCCAAGTTCCACACAAATAGTACTGGGCATCCTCAGAGAGAGTCTCACAGACATGGCACTGAGTAGAGTCCACCATTTTTCTTTTTTCACTGTTCCATGATTCCTGGGGAGTCCATTTATACTCCACAAGGCCAGCATGATAATGTGTTGAAGACCTCTCCTATTCCCTCTTCAGATGTAGCTTTCTCAGAACTCAGCTCCAGCATAGCTCCAGTGCTGTGTTCCAGCCATATCCCACATATAGAAAGCACTCTACCTGCTTGGTAACCATGTGTACATGGTTAGAACATGGCTATCTTATGCTTTCCATTGCTTAGGGACATTACTGCCCCTTTCTTGCATTGTTACTTGGGCTTGAAGAGAACATACTAGAGTTTGTCGGTGGCAGACAGTTGTCTAAAATGTTGACACTGGCTTCTTGCACAAAACTTCATGTGACCATCTCCTCCTTTAAGACTTCCCATGCATATTGATCCATCATGTAGGTTCCCTCACACCCGGTCAGCAGGCCTAAATTCTAGGGTAGGCATAGCTAAGGCTCAAACTAGGACTCCCTGCTTAAAGTCAGCCAATGTGTCAAAATCTTAGCTCCAGTCATTACTTAAATGCCTCACCTTGGTCAGGCTGATTTTTCTTTCAAAGTCTCAACTCTCTTATCTGTGAAATGGGGATACCAATACCCACCTCAGAGATAGTAAATGAATTTTCATGAGGAGTAAATGAGATGACACACAAAATATACTTAGTAGAGCCCTGGTTTACATAATGACCTATCAATGGATGCCCCTACTATATACACAGAAGAGTACTGCTGACCTAAAAATAATCCACCTCTAAAGGTAATTACCTATAGAGCAGTGTCTATACCAACCATCTTGGTGTCTTTGTTGGCAGATGTTTAGGCAATGTATTCAAAGCCAATAGCATGGAAACAATGAGCAGTTCTACATAAGCCACATGAACCAAATGTAAATGACAGTGTTTAAGTTGGAATATATAGCATGCAATACCATGGTAGTTTATTATGCTTCCTGGAACGATCTTTATTTACTGTGTGAGGGAAGGATAGAAACAAAATGGAAAAAGACCTCTAGCTCTCTCCACCAAGTAGAATTGAACTTATTCCTCAGATTTACTATGAAAGTAACTGGAATAGTAAATTTGTGAATACTAAGTATAAAAATATTTTCCAATAAAGTATTTAAAAAAGCCATAATGATTTCATTAAAACCATATTTCTTGGAGAATAAAAGAATTACTGAGATTATGAAGATGACCACCACTGTGTTGTCTCTCTTGGTCATTATGTCTCTGGCATATTGTCCCTGGAGCCATCTAAGAAGCCAGGACAAGATGGTGAGGACTTTAACAGGCCAGTGTAGTGAGGTGCCTGAGTGGCTCTGTTGTTAAACATCTGTCTTTATCTCAGGTCATGATCCCAGGGTCCTGGGATCGAGCCTTGCATCAGGTTTCCTGTTTGGCTGGAAGCCTGCTTCCCCCTCTCACACTCCCCCTGCATATGTCCCCTCCCTCCCTATGTCTCTCTCTGTCAAATAAACAAATAAAATCTTAAAAAGAGAGAGAGAGAGAGAGAGAGAGGATATTGTTGTAATATGTTTCCCAAACTGAGGAATTGGGGCATTTGTCTCAAATAGTCCAAGTAGATGCACTGTTTTTATGCAAATAAGAGAACTTGGATAGGCTCTTTGTAGCTATATATAGTGGATTCTGGACAGACATGTAGAAATCACAGTAATAAATCACTAATGATTTAGTTTGTCTAAAATAGAAGAGATAGGGTGCCTGGGTGGCTCAGTCAGTTAAGCATCAGAATCCTGATTTCTAATCAGGGCATAACCTCAGGGTCATGAGATCAAGCCATGCTCAGCATAGAGTCTGCTTAAGATTCTCTCTCTCCCTCCACACTCTATCTCTGCACCCCACCCCATGCTTGCACAAGCTCGCTTTTGGAAAAAAAGAAGAAAATGGAATGGACACAGTGTGTGTTGAGACTGCCCCTACCCCATCCCTAGACAAGAGACTGCCCTCAGTTGCCCGCACCCACAGTACCCCCACTTGCCTTGCTGTTTCCAAGTCTCCTCAGAAGCAGCCAGATACAGAGTAGGACCACAAAGTGAGGCCATCTCCACAGCTACATGGACGAGCCCAGACTCAGCCACAGGGGAACACTGATAGGTCCCTTTCCCTGGTGGACAGACTCCAGGGCTGTGGCAATATGGCAAGAAGCACTGTATGTGAAGAGTTTAATAAAAGCCCTTTTGAAAATGATAAGATAAAATAAAATTGACTGTTTTATCAATTAAAGCCCTTTAGACTTCAAGGAACCTTCTGGTAGATGCACAATTTTTTGCGGGACAGAATGCAAATCCAGGCAGGCTAAGTGATCTCCAGTTCCTCTTAGGAAATACCAGAGACAGAACTAAGAAAATGTCTTCAACCTACTATCTAGTGTTCTTCTCCCCAAAACTTAAGCTTACTCTTTAAGCCTCAGTCATGGTCTATCTGGCAAGGATGTTAAACCATCTGTAACATTCTTAAATCTTGTGGTGAAGACCATTTTCTCCCTCCATATCCCTAATGAATTAAAAACCTGGCCTATTATTTTTATTTTAAATATCTTTGTTCTGATATCTGTTTTCTATATCCACTTGGTGAATCCAATGATCATGCACTTAGATGTAAAGCAATACCAAATTTCTTAAGGCTTGGTTTCAGCTCCCATTCTTATCTCACATAGACCAATAGAAGTTTTGTGTGTGTGTGTGCGTGTGTGTGTGTGTATTTTTTATTTAGTCAGTGAATGTGTAAATTTACAAAATGTGTAAAATTTGTAACTCATTCTAATAAAATTACAGTGAGTTCTACACTGATTTTCTTCTGTAAATTTCTTTAGGTATATATGATGGACTGGGTTTGGGGATAGTTGTCAGCTTGTGAATAGTCCTACACAGAAATCCACAACAAGTGAAAGATCTATCTGGAAAATAGCCAGTGATGAATTCTTACCAGCTCCTATGTGAGTGAGATTGGCAGCAAATCTTCACCCAGTAGAGCCTTGAGGTGACAGTAGTCCCGGTCAACAACCTGACTTCAGCCTTGCGTGAGACTGTGAGTCAGAGGCTTCTAGCTTAAGCCATGCCTGGATCCTGAGAGAAACTGGGAGATAATACAGGTTTCTGGTTTTATGCCACTACATTTTCAGGTTGTTTCACAGCAATAGGTAACTAATAGACCCTGCTCGGAGCATAACCAGGAAAAGCTGTAATTAGCATCAGCAATTTAGCATAAATAAGTATACTTACTTCTTAGCTGCACAGTTGAAATTCAAGAGAACAAATGTGAACGATTATTGGCATAGAAAGTGCATAGTGGATAGTCTTCTGGAGCTATATACCCATTCTCCAGATGGCTCCTAGCTTTCCTCCTCGTAAGAATTTCCCTCAGGGAACTGCCCCTGACGAGAGCATGACAAATTAATGCAGGGACACAAGAGTCTGGCTTCCAGACTCTTGGGATAACTTAGAAGACCTTGGGATAACTTAAAAGACCATGCCTGGCCCAGAGCTCCTCATGGGGTTAGCTGAGGCCTCTGTTGTAACTGTGTTAAGGGGTCAGATTTCCTCTCTACCCAATCTTCCTTCCTCACTTACTTAACCATATAGCTCCTGTTGTGTTTCTGGTTGAATTCTTTGTCCAGGGCATCATGTGCTAATCTTTCTAAGGAAGTAGATATATTTATCACAGAAACTTCAATGGCTTTATCATCTCTCCAGGATAGAACTTAACTCAACCTTCTTTACCACAGTTGGCACAACCCTCACCTCTGTCCCCCATGTTTGTCAGCTCTAGCTTGTCACATTTCCCCAGCTTTGTTAGCTTCACCCAGAGTTGGGGAAATGAAGTAAACTGGTGGGTTTGGTGGCTGAGAATCACTGCACCACTGGCTGTTTTATCAGCCTCTAGAGTGGTTCTTGCAGCTCTAGCCATGTCTGGCAGAGGATGTGAAGCCATAACGACTCCATGTTTGTTTGGCCGGGCCAAAGAAGAAGTCCCCCACCAAATGGAACATTATAGACAGGACTTATGTTGGACTAAAAAAAAAAAAAAAAAAAAGTTGTAGACAGGTTGTTCTTTTCTCCTGAGTCTCTTGCTGTTTAAGTCAGTTGGCCTCTGCCTCCATCTTAAGCACACGGTCTTGTTTTCTTAAACATTTTGTGAGAAACAATGTGAGATCATCTCTTGCTTTTTTGACTAAGAATAAAATGGAGGTTGGAAGGAATAAATATCATTGAATATTAATGCACTGAATGCTTACAGTACTCTAAGGATTTCTGAAAATTATCCCCATTCAACAAATGAGGAAATTACACCTGAGAAAACACGTAACCTGGGTTAAGTTCCTACAAACTAGTCATGGTCCAAGAGAAATTATTCCAAATTTGGAGATAATACAAAAGATCACTACATATCTTTTCAAAGTCCTATTAGAGCATTCTCTAATAGGGCCACCCAGGATTATTTAAAATTCTCAGGCAGGGGTTGTTAAACTATGGCTTGCCAGCCAAACTGACCTATAGCATGTTTTTATAAATAAAGTTTTATTGGAACACACCCTGTTCATTTGTTTATATATTGTTTACAATTACTTTTGTGCTACAGTGGTAGAGATGAGTGGTTGCAACAGATACCCATTTGGCCCACAAAGTCTGAAGTATTTACTATCTGGCAGTTTACAGAAAAGGTTTATTGACCTCTGAATTACTATTTACTGCTAATTAGGGATCAGACTTGAAGTTACTTGTTAACTTAGAGTTTTATCTGATGGAGATGTAAATGTCTTCTGTGGTTTAAAATAATAATAATAATAATAACCCCACAGAGTTCAATCTTTTTACCAGTAGAACAATAGCAGTTCTGCACCTAACCTAACAATTTTATTTCAGTATTTTCTGTCAGTGTCTGTATACATGTGTTCTCTCAAGTTATCATTGAGCCAGCTTTATCATTGCTGATTTCTTCATTAGTGAATCAAATTATTTTCTGACTTGTGCTCACTATATATTTGCATCAGATTAGTGCTCTTAAGTTTATGAAAATTATACATTGACATAGGCAGAACTGTGATTTGAAGAAAAGGTATCTGATTTTAAAAACCCATTTTCATTCTGCTGCCTATTTATCTGTAAAAATTAAAAAATAGACATGTTGATGAGCCCTTTCACTGTGATGTTAGAATGGTAGGGCCAGAGATCATCAAATCTATTTCCCTTTTACTCCAGTTTGAGTTCTTTGGGCAAGAGCTCTTATGTAAGTCTAATAAACACATCCTAACAAATAGCTTCATTCAGTGATGATGAAAAAATAAGCAAGTTTCCTTTCAAGCCTCAGCAAGCAGAAATTGATTTGGAAGACAAATCGAATGGCTCAGCATTTGTTGTTTTACTTTCCATACTCACTTTATTACCAGGTTCTTCAATCCTTCCAATCTCCAGGGTTCACCTCATAAGGAAGAGAAAAAAATAAAAGCTTCTTGCAAAAAGCCTTTTGCCAGATGGCGATTTTTGAGCAAGCCACTTGTCATTGAACAATGTGAGGAGTTTGGGGAGTAGCAGGTCAGATGATCTTATAGCCAAGGCTCTTCTTTAACCTACCTTTGACCAGCATGAAGTGAGACAGAAATATCCCCTTTTATCAAATCAGAATTATCATCCTTACATTGCAGACTTGTGAGAAAAATTGAACAATGTATTCAAATTGCCCACAGTTTAGGAGATGCTCAGTAAATGTAATTACTATACATTCTTCTCCCATTTAACTGGGGGCTGTCCGGGACACAGGTATACACTATCTTGTTATATTCCATCAGAGCGGGAGAGCAAACATAAGTTTAGTAGGAGTCCTAAAATATACTGGAACAGAGGGGCCTTAGGTGTGATGAGTGGTGTCTCTTATTCTAATGGGAAGGTCTCTTTGGCTGTTATATTCTTATTCTATTTTAAGATATTATTCATGTCTTAGCATTATTGATGCTTAATATCATCATTTCTGTATCTGTGTTCTTAGTGGACTGAAGTCTTAAGATGGATCATGAAAACTCTCCCATTGTCCCCCTTTATCTGTGGAGTGAAATTTTATGTCCTCCATTGGCAAGCATACACCTGTCGGATTTGCTGTACCCAAATGATCCGTGGCATAAGAATGCTTCCAAATTACCCACAGCTCTCAGCACATGTTTACCTGTCTCTTTCTGAAATGAGAAAGTCTTCTAGAAAACTTCATTTCTGTATGGTGACTACCATAACACACACACACACACACACACACACACACACACAAAACTACAACAACAACAACAAAAAAAAACCCAAAACAAAAACAACCCTTCATTTCTTCTCCCTGTGTACCTACTTGACTCTCCAGTTGCTGAAAGCACTTCTAGGTTCTGCTTTACAGAAACCTGGCAGCCAGCACAGTGGGCAGCTGTTTGATCATGGTTCCATTTATCCATTTTGACTTCTCTGTTAAATGAACGTGGTGTAGTTGTGTGGAGCCCACTGTACAGCTCAGTCTCTGCCCCACTCGGCAGGAGACCAGCAGTCTCTGAGATGGCTTCCTAGATGGGCCCTGTGAGAGGTGACACTGCCCTTGATACCCAGAATGCATACTCTCATTGGGTGTGTGGTTCTTACCCTCCAGAGGCTCAGTATGTCGATGCTACTGCTACTTTGGGAAGCTGAACGGAACTAAATCCTGTTGCTTTATTTAACAAATACACTTTCAACAATCTGATAACTGGCTTTCAGATTGCCACAGAACTGAATCCTTCTTAAACTTTCATAGTGTGAGTTATACTTGATTGTAAACTCAGTAGGGTAAATGCCTTTTATGGGGTATGAATGTTGTCCAGTCCCTTGATGTAATATTAATAACAGTATTTTAGAGTTTGAAGGGACCTTAGAGATTATCTCATTCAACCTCTTGGTGTTACAAAAGAGCAAGCATGTCTTGCCCAAATTTATTGGAGAAATAAATTTTCTGGTTCAATAAACTTGTCAGGAACACAATTCGTAGTTGTTTAGTGTATCTATTTCTGGCCAACTGAATTCTTTCAAAACCAGAAGAGGGTGATTTGGACCAGTTTGTGATTAGAACCCCACCTTCCCATAGTTTCAGCAAATGGATGTTTAAGAATCCAGCCTTTTCATTCATATACCAAGCAAAGAATGTATGTGGCCAGGGATGGCAGTTCTTCCAGAAATTGGTCATGGCATCTCTCTGATTAGTATGTGTGGGAAGAGGTATGTGCATCCATACAAGCTATGAGGAGTTTTATTGTGTTTTTCCTGAACCTGATCCAGGGATCCTGACTCAGTAAGAATTTCCCAGCACTGGTTGCTTTTAAACTAAACCTGCCCTGGATGTAATTTTTCACTTGTCCTTAGTTCTTCTGTATTTTCTTTCACCTGGATTGATTTATTTTCTTTCTTTCTTTCTTTCTTCTTTTGTCCTTTCTTTTTTCTTTCTTTATTTCTTTCTTTCAAGATTTTATTTATTTGTTTGACAGACATTAGATCACAAGTAGGCAGAGAGGCAAGCAGAAAGAAAGGAAGGGAAGCAGGCTCCCTGCTGAGCAGAGAGCCTGGTGCAGGGCTTGATCCCAGGACCCTGGGACCATGACCTGAGCCGAAGGCAGAGGCTTTAACCCATTGAGCCACCCAGGTGCCCTCACCTCGACTTTCTATATTATATACAATCAGCTCAAGAAAGCCTTGTTCATATTACTTTGTTTCTAAATAGAATATAAACAACTTGTTTTTTCTTGGATGAGCTCATTTTAATGGAGTTTGCTTTTGTCAGTTACCCAAGTTCCACCTTCACATTCTAGTGTTGAAAGTTCTCTTCCAGCAGTTTGGGGAATAAAGCCTGTGATGGAATGATCCGAGTTATTAAACTGGGACTGCAAGAGTATTGAGTCTAATTAAAAGGGTAAAGAGGTTCATTACCAAATGCCTACAAATGGGGGAATGGCTTGAAGGGAAGTATTTTCTGGGATGCCAGTAATCTTTGTGGATAGAATGTCTGCCTGGATGGTTTGGACAGACAAATAAATGAAACTTCTTTACAGTAAAATGGAAGCTGTGCATCTAATGACTGTAAGATAATCACTAAAAAATATTTAACAGTGGTAGTGTTCAAGTAGAACTAAGGAATAAGGGCTTTGGGGTAGGAAAGACACCTATCTTTACTGTATAACTTTCACAAATTCTTGATATTTTTACTGTATAAATGCATTACTATCTCCAATAAAGAAAACCAAAGTTTTATTTTCTTAGACGTACAACCACAGCTGAGGTAATATGTGACAAGGGACTGAATGCAGTTACCCCAAAGAGACATCACTGGTCACAGACGGAAAGTAAAGTGCCAGTAGTGATACTCACAGTCCTACCATCCTTCACAGCACCTTAAAAATTACCTTACTGAGAGCACATTTCTCCAAGAGATTTTGACTATTATAACTGAACTCCAGATGTGTGTGAGGCCTCATGCTGGGCACTGGAAGGTATAAAAATACTAAGTTAAGTTTTAGAAAATATGGTGCACTCTCATACAAAAAGATTGATTAGATAATATCTAGAATTATATGCTGCTTCTGCAGGCCAGAGAAGAGGGAGCTCAAAACTAACAGGGAGCTTCATAATGATTGTGGAATCAACATGGAGGAGGCAGAATTTGAATAAGCCCTTGAAGGCTAGATCAGAACATGTGGGTGGAGGGAAGTGAGCCCTTGAGAGTGCGAACCCCACCCAAGATGCATAAGAATAAAATGGCATGGATCCTTTTTGGCTGCCTTGGTAAACGCTAATCCATAATGTCAGAAAGATTTCTTGGGGCTAAATTTGGAGTTTGCAGGAGGACTTGAATGTCAATGATGAAATTTGAAAGGAACTATGTATACTTTGGATCAGGAGAGACACAGGGCCATAATAGCATTTTTAGGTTGGTTTTGTTTTCTTCTTTGTGAAGAGCTTGAAGAAAAAGCAAATAGAAGCTGGGAGAAGAACTCCGCTCTCCAGAGGAGTGACCGGGGCTCAGTCACTTCTGGGGCCATCTGGAGAAGATGAGAGGGAAGAGGTGAGCCCAGTGGGGTCTGTCTGACCTAGGCTTGATATAGGATGAAGGACAGAAGGATGGGTGTTAAAGACATTGAGAAAACAAGAACACTTGGCAGGAATTTGTGACTGGACATATGGTGGCGGAGGAGGAGGATCACAAGAATCATGGTGGTCGGGATGCATTGAGCACACATGTGTCATGCATTATAAATGGTTATCTGATCTGATCAGCAGACACTCCAGAATGTGTGTATTAATATCTTCATTTTACAGTTCAGAAGCGTAGGACAGAGAAGTAAAAAAAAAAAAAAAAAAAAAAAAAAAATGCCCAAAGTGACAGAGCTATTGCATCATAGCCCTAGGATTCAAACCCAGTAGTCTGGTTCCAGAGCATGTAGTCTTTCAGAAGGTAACCAAGAGTTTTTAAACTTAACACAGTACTCTTCGTGGGAAGGCCAGAACACAAATGATCTCAGTTACTTGGTAAAGGACACTTAATGTGGAATTTAGGAGTCAGAAAATATGGCCTGCCCCTATTCAGATAATTCAACTTTCCAGGTTGAAACTTTTTTGGGGGGGGGAATGGGGAGGTGGTGGTGGTAGTGAGGGGTATGTGTGTGCGCGCATGCACACTCGCGCGTGTGTGTGTCTGTGTTCTACTATTGATCACAGTGCAGATAGACAGGATAACTCATCATTTTGTTTTCATCAAATATGTCTTCTTATCTCAAAATGGACTTTGCAAGCTCTGTTTACCACAATAAATCAGTGTACATAGGGCATTCACACATTTCTCTTCTGAGCAAGTGCTCTTTTAGCTTGGATTTCTATTTAAGTTACAGTTTAGATATCTGTAGAACTCTTGGGTTAATATCATCAGGGAAAATCTTTTAAACTTCTTTAATTATGATACAAGTCAGAGGATTTATACAGAATAAAGTGTGGACTCCTTTTGTTACACATGTTTTCAAACACATGTACTACCACTCTAAAAAGAAAAAAAAAGTATTCAGCAACTGGAGACCCATTAGGTGAAAACCCTTAACATCTCAAGGAAATGTCATCAATGTGAACCAAGACTAATCAGCTAACACCATAGACAAAAATTGTTTTTAGAGAATAATGAATCCCCCATGATTTCACTTTTCTTGTTGTGTTTTCATTTTCAAACTATTATTAGCAGCTCAATGGAATAACATTATTCTGTAAGAAACTTCTGTGGAAACATGTTCAAAGGAAGCTAACTTAGTAACCGGCTTTCCAGATTTAGGGGGAGAGGAGATCTTAATACAGCTGAGGAAAGTATTTGTCTCAGGAGGGAAAATATTGGGGTGTTAGAGTCTGATACTCTCTTAGGCTAAACATGGGAAGGATTTTTAGAGACCCCAGAGTTGTCACTTATTGGGAAGTAACTATGGGAAAGAGGTTCATCTTTCAAGCCCGTTATTGTATTTGAGAGTCTTCTATCTTTAATACATATTTTACATGATTTGACTTTGCATTGCTCATAAACTGTTGATGCTCCCTGGAGTGCCTATCCTTTTTATGTCCTCTGATTCCCAGAGTCTTTTCCATTAGGCTTGATGAGCTACAGGCACATATTAATTGAACCTGTGGGGGTGGCAGATGGATAAGCTGACAGGTCTGACTCAGTCATCCTGTAGTTTCTCCAGTATTGTTGACACCATGAAGTAACGTCGCTGTTTCTATTCACACATGGACCTTTGCCTATAATAATTTTGGTACTCTATTTGCTTTTTTATTTTTTATTATTTTTTAAAAGATTTTATTTATTTATTTGACAGACAGAGATGACAAGTAGCAGAGAGGGAGGCAGAGAGAGAGAGAGAAGGAAGCAGTCTCCCTGCTGAGCAGAAAGCCCGATGTGGCGCTTAATCCCAGGACCCTGGGATCATGACCTGAGCCTAAGGCAGAGGCTTTTAACCCACTGAGCCACCCAGGCACACCTCTATTTGCTTTTTTAAAAGTCGTCTAGTCTTCAGCCCATTTGCTATTCCAAATGGAATAGCACTGAAAGATAGCAAGGTGTACCTTATGTCTGATTTGTGGTTAAGTCTGATGAAAGGAAAGACTAACCAAATTTTTGAACATGCTGTCATTATTAAAGCACTTTTGTGGAATTTGGCATTGAAATTGAAGTTGCAGTACCAAATGGCTATATTGCACAGGATACCCACATGTGGTTACCTTGGTAGCCTGTGGCCTGTGTTGCTGGATGTGATGTTTGAGGGAAAAGGCTCCTGGCCTAACACTATTAACCTGCTTTATGAGCTTCAGTAAGCACAGGTCTCTCTTGGGTGTGGTGATGGTGGCCAGAAATAACCCTTATCAGCTACAGGCTGTGCTTCCATGTCTTCCTTATTCTACTCAACTGCCAAACAGTACTGGAGATTTCCATGACTTTCCTGACACCCAGATTGAGTCAAGGAACACTTTCTCCTTTTCTACCATGACATCTATCTTTTTGTTCCATAGTCTACCCTAAATAGACAAACATATACTCATGTACATAAACTTGCAGGTGCATATTCCCTTACCCATTAATAGGTGACAGGTTTTTTTTTTTTTTAATCACATTTTGGTGTTTGACATTTACTAATTTAGAGCCAACAACATTTTAAGCCATTTCTAATACTTTCTTAGCCATTTTCTAACAGCAAGAAGAAGAAATCATTTACCAGTTTTTGAGAGACACCATGAGCCAGGCCTGGAGACAGATGCTTTAAATAAAGCATCTTATGCAATTCTTATGCAGACATTGAACATTAGCTGTTACCAGCTGTGTTTTATGAAAGTAGTTCAGAGAGGACTTTGTCCCAGAGGATATAGCTAACTACCGATAGAACCAGGACTGCCCACTGCCAAAGCCTTGATCACTTGCCCTTGATAACAATATAGCTTATCTTCACAGTGGTCTTTAAACTTTGAAAACTGAATTCCCAGAGGGTTCAGAAGTTGTCCAGAAGAAATGGAGAGCCAGATACTTCTGATCACTGTTGAACTCTACCAGACTCTCCATCTCACCTCCAAATCTCCCTCCTTTCTTTTTCCCTCCCCACAAACATCCTATCCTTCATCCATCAATCCCTTTCTTTCCATTCCTCCCTTTTTGTTTCTTTCTGTCCTCTCCATCCTCTCTCCTTCCCTCTTCCTCCATTGCTTCCTACACCCTCCAGGGCCCCATCTCCTTAATTCTTCATCTAACACTATCCCCACACTGCACATTTAATATACAGAAGAGTTAAAATGTGGCAGGTAGCCTGCTATGTTTGATTACATGGATAAACTTACTGAATTGTCACAGCAGTTTTTGCTCCATTACATGTGTGGAAATTGACCTTCAAAGAGATTAGGTGACAAACCCAAAGCCATACCATCTATCTGTAAATTCTGGACTCAGATTTTGAACCTCAGCAATTTGACTCTCGATCCCTCATCTGACACTATGCTACCTTCATTTCACTAGGTAGAAATAAATGTAAGTTAAAACAATCAGATAATATCCAAATTATAGTGTGTAAAACTAGTGAATGGACGGTAATTAAGAAATCCTTAACCTTATGGGGAGTGTGGCTTGCATAGTCATTTAGGAGAACAATTTCATATTACACCAAAAATACTTTAAAACTCCATATGGTCTGACCCTGTCTTATTCTAGCAGTTTATTCTAGCAAACCAGTAAAAAATATGTACACAAACATTTGTCTCTTGAAACACTGTTTTGGGCAAGAAAACAGAAGAAGGCAATAAAAGTGTTTAGCAATGCAGTAAATCATTAAATATGACAAATCCACATATTAAAATGTAGTGTAGACATTAAAATAGTTCTAGATATGTAGATACTTACAGAAGAGTCTAGAATAAAGTATAATTTAATGAATGATTGTAAAGAAAATAGTTATGTATCTATTATGTAGTTTATAAAATGAACCAGCATTCCTTTTAGACTTCTGCCCCTACATTCCTGATCACTGTTTCTTTCCTGACCTTTTTTTTTTTTTTAATCATTTCCTTGCTGTCTGACTAAGCACGGTAGCTTAATTTTGTTCTCTCTCTCTTTTTTAAAGATTTTTATTTATTTGATGGAGAGAACATGACAGCATAAGCAGGGGAGGGAGAAGCTGGGTCTCCATTGAGCAGGGAGTCTGATGTGAGCCTCTATCCCAGGACCCCAAGATCATGACTTAACCAACTGAGCCACCTAGGCACCCTCACTGTTCTTGTTTTTGTGCTCTACTAAATGAAATTTGTAGGTATTCTACTGTATCTGTTTCTTTAGTTGTTGTTTTCTTTCTTTGTTTTCTTTTTTTCCCCTCAGTCACTATTTATCCATTCTACTGATGATGCAATTTAAGTTATTTCAAAGTTTCAGGCTACTAAAAACAAAACAATGCTTCTATAAAATTCATGAACTTCTGTCATGGTGCAGGTGAGCACACAATTTTGTATCTGTATTGCTGTCTCTACCAATGGCATTACTTGACCTTAGGGTCCATAGATCGTCAACTAGGCTCTGTATTGATTGTCTGTTTTCCAAAATGACTGCAGTAATGTATTCTCCTGCCAGCAGATTTGAAAGTTCCTGCTGCTTAATACTTTCAACAAATATGCATACTAGTATTAAGGATCTATTTAAATCTTTAGTTTTCTGGGGTTGGCTTTCTTTTCTTTCTTAATTTATACATGTTCTTTATACATTCTCAGGGCAAGTCAGCAAGTCATTTTGGATCTTTGTGCTGAAACATCTTGCAGATGCGATTTGCCTTTCCACTCTTTCAGTGGTGACGTTTGATTAAACATGTTTGTGTTGATATAGTACAATCTTTTTTTTTCTTATGTTAAAATAATCTTTTGCCATTGTCAGGACAATAGTTTTATTGTCTTCTAAAATTGCTATTTATGTATCTAATTATGAATGATTATGCTGTAATTTAATTTGATCTTTTTAAAATTAATGTGTAAGAGTAATGTGAAGTAGGGATTCTCAATCATTTTTTCCCGTGTACCTACCCCCTTGTCCCATGACTTCCATTGAAAAAATATTTGAAAAAATATTTCCTTACTACTCTCTAGTGTTACCTTCTAGAAATCAGTTGCATTCTGAGTGCTGCATCATTGATCTATTTATCTATCCTAATCTAAAACCAAATCCCATCCTTAACTTTACTGCAAACTCAATGCTAAACCAAACATTAAATCTAGTCCTAATTGTAGCTCTACCCCTAAACCATCACTAGTCCTCTACTCCTAACCCTAAAACTAACTCTAAAGCTAGCAATGTAATAAAATCTAACACTAACCCTAAATCAATTTCTAACTCTACATCTAATGCTAACCTTAAACTTGAAGATAAGCGGGGTGCCTGGGTGGCTCAGTGGGTTAAGCCGCTGCCTTCGGCTCAGGTCATGGTCTCAGGGTCCTGGGATTGAGTCCCACATCGGGCTCTCTGCTCAGCAGGGTGCCTGCTTCCTCCTCTCTCTCTGCCTGCCTCTCTGCTACTTGTGATCTCTCTCTGTCAAATAAACAAATGGAATCTTTAAAAAATATATATAAAAAAAGAAACTTGAAGATAAGCATAAGGCATTTTGACCTAAATCTCACATTTTATCTTAACCCTAAATATAAGTAATAAACCTAACCCTTACTTTCTGAAATTACTGAAACATTGTTTGTGGTCCTGTATAAGGTTAGTTTTTATAAATGCCCCATGTAGTTTGAGAAGAACGTGTATTTTGTGGTTGTTAGATTCTGTGTTCTACTCAAGTTAAGTTTGTTAAATCGCTCACCTATTTAATTTTATTGGTATTTGTTTTTTCCTGAGAAAGATGTAGTAAAATTGTCTATGCAGGAATTTTAGCCCTGTGGTATCATTTAACTTATTTTTGGTAAAATTTTCCTCATTCAACCCTCTCTAATTTTCAGTCCATGTATGTGGGTGAGGAGGGAGTTTGGAGGTACATCAGTGCAATAAAGAAAGAGTTGCTTATTCTTTTGAAATCATCAGCCATCGTATGAATAGGTACAGGGTTGTCAAATGAATGATGAGACCATGTGGAGCAAAGGTTGGCTATACATGACCACCCAGCCACTAGCCAACCACCAGCTGGTAGGAGAGGCCAACCAATGCCAGCTGAATTGTCTTCATGACTCATAGCTGACTGCACATGCATGAAATCATGTGAAATCAGCCCAAACTGATAACCTAGTCATGAGCAATGATAAATGCTTATTGTTTTTAGCCACAGAATTTTGGGATGGTTTGTGATGCGGGGTTAGTTATCCTGATACCATATTGATACCCAAACAGGATTTTGTGACATTTTAACATAGAATTCACAAATTTCATGGATGGATGGGATCCTCACAAATGTTCCTATCTTCCTGCCTAACAAGCATCTGCATCAAAGGCTGGACTTTCACCAATTTCATGCTGAAAATTTAAAGCTATTTGACCATCCATTGTAGAAAACCACCACCCAATAAATTAGGTCACTGTTATAACACCACCAAACTATCTGAAGGTGGAGGAGTTGAAGGATACTTCCTACAGATTTCAAAATTCTTGAACACAATTTCAAAACTCAGATTTCACCTGTGTCATATTTTGATATTGCATGTTTTCCGGAGACTGATTTCCTCCCTTTTAAGCTAATAAAATACTCCCACAAATCAGGAGCTATATGTCATACCGTGTGGTAGTAACATTTTAAAATATATGTTAATAAGAAAACATTAAGAAAAGAAGAAAAAAGAAACTAGTTAAATATTTAATGTCACTACTTACAGTTGTTTCCATTTCTTGGAAAAACTCCTAGCATAATAAATGAAGCAAATATTTCCATCATAAATGCATTTATTATTTCCACATGGTCTGTGTATGTGTAGTATATGCAATTAGGTTTGCTTTCAAATTAGAAATGCTTTAAATCTCACACAGAGTCATTTCTCTTTCATCAAGGGGGCCTGTCAGCTTGGATTTTCTCCCAGAAACTGGAGACACCCAAAGCAACTCTACAATTTGTGCTCCTTGGAGAATTAAAATCATGTCTTTGGTACTTTCATAGCTTCTTTTATTTTTTAAAACCATGAAGGAATTTATGTGTCTGATTTAGTGGGTTTCCATGTCTTATTTCACAAGTTGCCTTGAAGGGTACTTCTCTTCTCCCATGGTATTTATTCACCTAGAACTTATTTGTGCCTTAAACACAGCATTGGTGGGCCTTACTGGGATAAATGGAATTGCCTTATGTCCCTACCTGGCAGTAAGTACGTAGATCTACATCACTCTGTAGCCACACTCTGGAGCTCAGGAACTCTAGCTTTGAGTTACATAAGATATTGAGATACTGAGTTACATAAGATACTTGGTTGTGACCATGGAATTTAGTTCCTCAACTTAACTTTTTTATCTGGCAAAGGAGGCAATCCTGCAAGGCAAGCACAGTGAGAGAATGAACAACAATATCTGTAAACTAGTGTAGAACTTAATAAAAAGTTTTTGTTTTTGTTTTCTTTTTGTTTTTGTTTTGTTTTGTTTTGTTTTGTTTCTTTTTGTTTTTGCAAATGTAGTGTTAGTGTAAGGAAACCTCTTTTTATAGCAAAATTTCAGAAGACAGAAATTGCCTAGGGTACACTTTGAAATCTGTTACGACTCAGTTAGCTAACATTGCAGCTAGGGAAAGAGATGCACTCTAGAGTTGACAGTAGACCTGGGGTTCTGGAAAAAATTTTCCATTCTGGAGACTCCTTTTAACATCTTTGCCAGACTATTATAAAGGATGCCTGTCCTCCCCATTACTGCTTATTTTTTTTTTAATTTGCCATTTATTCTATAGTCACATGCTCCCATTGCTCTACTTACCAATATCATGAATGTCATCCAAATTGCCATGCCCAGTGGATGTGTTCTGTTTTCATACCTAAACTTGTCATATTAGACAGTTATAGTAGTTGTTACATTTTTTTTAACTTAAAGTCTATTTAATTTGATAAGAGTCTAGCTATTCTGCTTTTTGATTTGCCTGGAATATTCTTTTTCATTTCTTCACTTTTGGCCTATGTATATCCTTAAAGTTGAGTGAGTTTCTCATGGATAGTGTGAAATGATCTTGTTTTCTTATCCTTTTAGCCACTATATGCCTCTTGATTGGAGAATTTAGTCCATTCGCATTTAAAGTAATTATTGATAGTTAAGAACTTGCCAGTATTATCTTACTGTTTTCTGACTGTTTTGTAGTTCCTTTGTTCCTTCTTTTACTGTCTAGCTTTGTGGATTGCTGATTTTCTGTAGTGGTATGCGTTGATTCTCTTTATCTCCTTTGTTGTAGGTTTACATAAAACATAGTTACACTCTTGTCTTTTAACTTTTGCCCTGGAGTTCACTGTCTAATAACCATCATATTATAAAGCTAGAGTATTCTGAATTTGGCTATATACTTACTTTAGCAATACATTTTATATTTTCATATGGTTTTATGTTTAGGCTTCATTTCAGCTTGAAGAACTCCTTTTAGCATTTCTTTTAAGGCAGGACTAGTGGTAATGAACTTCCTCAGCTTTTGTTTATCTGTGAAAATCTTCATCTCTTTCATTTCTGAAGGACAGATTTGTCAAATGAAGTATTCTTGGTTCACAGTTTCTGTTCTTTGAGTACTTTGAGTATATAATCCCTTTTCTTGGACTGCAAGATTGCTGCTGAAAAATGTGAGAGATTTATGGGAGTTCCCTTTTATGTGAAGAATTTTTTTTTCCCTTTCTGCTTTTAAGATTTTCTCTGCTTTTGATTTTAGATAGTTTTATTGAAATGTGTATTGAAAAAATCATTTTTGATTAAATTCTTTGGGAGACTTACAAGCTTTATGAACGTGGATTTCCAAATCTTTCCTCAACTTCAGGAAATTCACAGCCATTTTTTTTTAAATAGGCTTTCTGCTACTTTCTCTCTCTCCTCTTTCTGAGACTCTAATAGTACATAAATTATTTTCTTTATAGTATCCCATAATTTAAATAGGCTTTCTATACCCTGTTTCATTCTTTTTTTTTTTTTTTCCTGGATTGGAAAATGAAAGTCCAAATAAAATGAGTTTAATGTGACCTGTTCAGTGGTCAGCTTCATCATATATTAAGGGATTCTGCTCAAGTCTCAAGTATGCTCAAGTCTGAGACATTGGAGTCACTCTTGATTCCTTTCTTTCTCATTCTTGGCATCTAATCCATCAAGGAAACCTATTGGGTTTATCTCAAAAACAGATTCAAAACATAGTCACTTTTCACCATGACCTTTTCTGCCACTCTGTTCCAAGCCCCAATCATCTCCCACCTAGGTTACTAAGACAATATCTTAGGTGATTGATTTGCTTCCATTCTTGTCTATTCTCAATAGAGTAGTTAAAATAGACCTTTTAAAACATTAAGCAGATGATGTTACTCTATTCAGAACCTTCCAATAGATCTGTTTTTTACTTGGAACTATTTTACTTGGAACAAAAGTGATAAGCCTTAAGTAGTCTCCTACAATAATTATCCCTCTGACCCTATCTGTTACTACCTTCCCTCTCACTCTTTCTATCCCTATAACACTGGCCTTCTTTCTGTCCTTGGGGAAAAGAGACACATCCCCTGCCTTAGGGATTTGGTACTAGTTGTTGATTCCACTAGAAATGCTTTTCCCCATATATCTTTGTGGCTAACTCCCTCCCCTCCTTCATACTTATGCTCATTGAGACCTACTATGTAAAATTGCGGTGTGTGTACCTTCCCAGATCTCCTTTCCAACACACTCTTGGTCATTGTTTTTCTCCTATTTATAGCACCACATTTGGACATTCTATGTCAAAATTACCCAATGTGTGGTTTTCTGAGACCAAAAACGTCACTTGGGACTCTGTACAATGCCAGTTCTCAGGATCCACTTTACACCTGCTGAATCAGAATTACTAAGGCAGGGCACAGGGATGTATGTTTTTTAAAAACCTTTCAGAATTTTATGTATGGTAAAGTCTTAAAGTTTTTTTTTTTTTAAGTTCCTAACTTCTTTATCACACCTTGTATTATCTGCATCTCCTGATAGAGTATAAGTTCCATAAAGGCAAGGTTTCCTGTTTATTTTGTTCCCTAAAAGTGTTTAGGTCTGGCACATTGTGGACACTCAATGAGTAGTTTTTAAATAAATTCTCTAGTACTTCAGAGAAAATAATTCATTGTTAGTATTTTTAAAGTCAAGTTTTAAGTATAATTTACATAAGTAAAACTCATTTTAAGGAATAGTTCTGTGAGTTTTGATAAATGCTGGTAAAGTTGTAGTTAAGACACAGGAGAGTCTACTATCACCAAAATCCACTTGGCCCCTTTACCTACCCACATGCTGCTCACACACATGCAGTTCTTGGAAATCACTTATGTTTTCTGTTTCTACACTTCTCCCTTTTTCAAAATGTCATATATATGAAATCATACAATATAGATCTTTAGGTGCTGTCTTTTGGGTCTGGCTTTATTCTCCATGTTGTTGTGTCTATTAATAGTTCCTTCTTATTATTGTTGTGTAGTATTACACTGTAGAGATACAATACAACTTGTTTAAACATTCACCAATTGAAAAATATTTTGTTCTGGATTTAATGACTATGAATGAAGGCACTTTAAACATTTACATATAGACATTTGTGTGAATATAAACTTTTATTTCACTTGGGTAAATATCTAGGGGTCAGAATATTGGTCATATGATAAATATATGTTTAACATGAAAACGAAAAAGCAAACAAACCACCACCACCAAAGTACTTTCCATTTTACATTCCCACCAATTTGTAAGAATCCCAGTTGTTCTGGATTCTTGCCAGCATCTGTCAATGTGAATTTGATGATGGTGGTGGTGATGGTTATATGATGTGATAACAATGATAATGACATTAGCTAATGTTGTGTATCAGCTAACAGTTGTGCAGTGGTCTCTTTTTATGGTTTTAACTTGCATTTCCATAATAGCTAATGATGCTAACCATCTTTTCGTGGTTTAAGGAACATCCTTTTATTGAGATTTGGGTTTGGATATTTTGCCCATTTTTAAAAACTAGGTGGTTTTGTTTTTTAATTGTTAAATTTTGAGAGTTCATTTTCCATTCTGACTGTTAAGTACATTATAAACTATATGATTTGCAAACACTTTCTCTACATGTATGGCCTATTTTTATATTTCCTTAAAAACATCTTTCAGAGAGCAGGGATGTTAAATTTTGATCAAGCCTAATTTATTGTTTATTCTTTTCTGGATTGTGCTTTGTGTAACATTTAAGATCTTTGCCCAAACCAAGGTCACAGAGAATTGTTTTGTTTTCTGTTTTCTTTTTTTCTTCATCGTGGTATGTGTACTCTTTAATCCCCTTCCTCTACTTCACCCATCCCTCACCTACTGCTCTTATGGTAACCATCTGTTTGTTCCCTGGCTTAAGAGTCTGTTTCTTGGTTTCTCCATCTTTTGTTTTTTTCCTTTGCTTTTTTGTTTTGTTTCTTAACATCCACTTAATAAGTGAAATCATATACGGTATTGTGTTTTTTGACTGACTTGTTTTACTTAACAGTATACTCTCTAGCTCCATCCATGTTGTTGCAAATGGCAAGATTTCTTCCATTTTGTGGCTGAATAATATTTAGTTTTACACACACACACACACACACACACACTATACACAACACACATGCCACATCTTTATGCATTCATCAATTGATGGACACTTGGGCTGCTTCTATATCTTGGCTATTATAAGTAATGCTGCTTTGGGGTGCCTAGGCAGCTTAGTCAGTTAAGTGGTTGCCTTTGGCTCAGGTCATGATCCTGGGATCCTGAGATTGAGCCCCACATCAATCTCCCTGTTCAGTGAAGAGCCTGCTTCTCCCTCTCCCTGCCACTCTGCTACTTGTGCGCTCTCTGTCAAATAAATAAAATCTTTAAAAAAAAAATAATGCTGCTATAAACCTAGACATGCAAGTAACCCTTTGAATTAGTGGTTTTGTATTCTTTGGGTAAATACCCCGTAGTGCAATTGCTGAATTGTAGGGTAGTTCTCTTTTTGACATTTCAAGGAAACACCATACTGTTTTCTAGAGCAGCTATACCAGTTTACATTCCCATCAACTTGCATGGATGTTCGTTCCCTTTTCTCCACATACTCACCAACAACACTTGTTCTTGTGTTGTTGATTTTATTTTTAATTTTTAAAAGATTACTTATTTGAGACAGAGAGTGCACACATGCGAGAGAGTACCAGAGCCGAACAGGGTGAGGGGCTGAGGGAGAAGCAGGCTCCCTTCCGAGCAGGGAGCCCGGTATATAGGACTTGATCCTGGGACTCCAGGATCATGACCTGAGCAGAAGGCAGACAGTTAACTGACTGAGCCACCCAGACATAATGTGTTGTTGATTTTGATTATTCTGACAGGTGTGAGGTGGTATCTCATCATAGTTTTGATTTGCATTTCTCTGATGATAAGCGATGATGAACATCTTTCCTGTGTCTGATTGCCATCTCTGTGTTTTCTTTGGAGAAATGTTTGTTCATGTCTTCTGTCATTTTTTAATTAGATTATTTTTTTTGAGTGTTGAATTTCATATATTTTTTGTCTGATATGTTATTTGCAAAAATCTTACCCCATTGAGTAGGTTGCCTTTTAGTTTTGTTGTTTCCTTTGCTATGAAGACATCTTTTATTTTGATGTAATCCCAATAGTTTTATTTTTGTTTTTGTTGCCCTTGCCTCAAAAGACATATCTAGAAGAAAGGTGCTATGGCTGATATCAAAGAAGTTACTGCCCCTGCTCTCTTCTAAGAATTTTTTATGGCTTCAGGTCTCACATTTAGGTCTTTAATCTGTTTTGAATTTACTTTTGTGTGTGATATAAGAAAATGGTCTAGTTTTTTTTTTCGCACATTGTTATCCAATTTTCCCAACACCATTTGTTGAAGAGACTGCATTTTTCTGTCAGATATTCTTTCATGCTTTGTCAAAGATTAATTAACTATATATTGTAGCTTTATTTTTGGATTTTGTATTCTATTCCATTGATATACGTGCCTGTTTTTGTGCCAATACTATACTGCTTTGATTATTACCACTTTGTAATACAACTTGAAGTCTGGAATTGTTACACCTTCAGTTTTTTTTTTTAATTCAAGATTATTTTGACTACTTGAGGTCTTTTGTAGTTCCATTCAAATTTTAGTATTGTTTGCTCTAATTCTGTTGGTATTTAATAGGGCAGTACAGACATTTAAATAGTAATTGTTCCCCCAACTCATGACCATGGAATACCTTTCCATTTATTTGCATCCTCTTGAATTTCTTTCATCATTGTTTTTTGTTTGTTTGTTTCATTTTATTTTATTTATCTCTCTCTCTTTTTTTATTGTGTTATATTAGTCACCATAAAATACTTCAATAGGTTTTGATGCAGTGTTCCAAGAGTCATTGTTTATGTACAATACCCAGTGCTCCATGCAATCCATGCCCTCCTTAATACCCACAACCAGTTTCACCCTTTCCCCACCCCCCTCACCTCTAAAACCCTGGTTTGTTTCTCAGAGTTCACAGTCTCTCACAGTTCATCCCTGTCTCTGATTTTCCCCAATTCAGCTTTCCTTTCCTTCTCCTAGTGTTCTCCATGTTATTCCTTATGTTCCACAAGTAAGTGAAACATATGATGATTGATTTTCTCTACTTGACTTACTTCACTCAACATAATCTCCTCCAGTCCCATCCATGTTGATGCAAAAGTTGAGTATTCATCCTTCTGATGGCTGAGTAATTTCCACTGTATATGTGGACGACATCTTCTTTATCCATTTGTCTGCTGAAGGGCATCTTGGCTCTTTCCACGTTTGGCTATTGCGGACATTGCTGCTGTGAACATATGGCCTTTCTTTTCACTACATCTGAATCTTTGGAGTTAATACCCAGTGGTGCAATTCCTGGGTCATAGGGTAGCTCTATTTTTAATTTTTTGAAGAATCTCCACACTGTTTTCCAAAGTGGCTGTACCAACTTACATTCCCACCAACAGTGTAAGAGGGTTCCCCTTTTTCCACAACCTTTCCGATATTTGTTGTTTCCTACCTTGTTAATCTTTGCCATTCTAACTGGTGTGAGGTAGTATCTCAATGTGGTTTTGATTTGAATTTCCCTGACGGCTAATGATGGTGAACATTTTCTCATGCATCTGCTAGCCATTTGTATGTCTTCATTGGAGAAGTGTCTGTTCATGTCTTCTGCCCATTTTTGATGTGATTATCTGTTTTTTGGGCGCTGAGTTTGAGAAGTTCTTTAAAGATCTTGGATATCAGCCCTCTGTCTGTAGTGCCATTTGTGAATATATTATGTCATTCCGTGGGTGGCCTCTTTGTTTTGCTGCTGTTTCCCTTGCTGTGCAGAGCTTTTTATCTTGATGAAGACACAAAAATTCATTTTCACTTTTGTTTCCCTTGCCTGTGGAGACGTGTCTTGAAAGAAGTTGCTGTAGCTGATGTCGCAGAGGTTACTGACTATGTTCTTCTCTAGGATTTTGATGGATTCCTGTATCATGTTGGAGTCTTTCCTCCATTTTGAATGTATCTTTATGTACAGTGTAAGAGAATGGTCGAGTTTCATTCTTCTATATATAGCTGTTCTGTTTTCCCAGCACAATTTATTGAAGAGACTGTCCTTTTTCCATTGGATATTTTTTTTCCTATTTTGTCAAAGATTAATTGACCATAGAGTGGAGGGTCCATATCTGGGCTCTCTACTCTGTTCCATTGGTCTATGTGTCTGTTTTTGTGCCAGTGCCATGCTGTCTTGGTGATCACAGCTTTGTAATAAAGCTTGAAATCAGGCAATGTTATGTCCCCAGCTTTGTTTTTCTTTTTTATCAGTTCCTTAGAAATTT
Source organism: Mustela nigripes (assembly GCF_022355385.1). Lineage (NCBI taxonomy): Eukaryota > Metazoa > Chordata > Mammalia > Carnivora > Mustelidae > Mustela > Mustela nigripes. The sequence continues at coordinate 104,073,404 of NC_081563.1, forward strand.
GGGGTCTTTTCTGGTTCCATACAAATTTTAGGATTTTTTGTTCCAGCACTCTGACTACCTCCTTTTATTTTATGAATCCCTTGAGTCATTTTTATAGAAATACTTATTTTCTGCTTTTGTGTTTTTTACTTTTGATACTCTCACTAAGGACTCAAACAGTCCTCCTTAACATCTTTTGTAGGGCTGGTTTAATGATCATGAACTCCTCTGGTTTTTGTTTGAGAATTTTTTTTTTTTTTTTAAATCTCTCCTTCTATTCTGAATGATAGTCTTGGCTGCAGAGCTTTCCCTTTCAGCGCTTTGATAACATTGTGCTACTCCCTTCTGTCCTGCAAATTTTCTTCTGAAAAATCTACTGTTAGCCTTATGAGGGCGATGGAGAGGAGTGGGGATAGTTTCTTCTTTTATGGAACTGTCTTCTTTTCTCTTCCTGCTTTTAAAAGTTGTGTTTTTGTTGTTGTTGTTGTTTGTTTGTTTCCCCAATCACCAATTTTGCCATTTTAATTACTGTATATCTTGGTGTTGACCTTCTTGGGTTGAATTTTGGGGGACATCTCTGTGCCTCCTGGATCTGGATTCTGTTTCCTTCCCCAGATTAGGGAAGTTTGTCAGCTTTTACTTCTTCAAAGAACTTTTCTGTTCCCTTTTCTCCACTTCTTCTGAGATCCCTATAATATACATGTTATTACACTTGATGGAGTCACTGAGTTCTCTAAGACTAGTCTCAATTTGCATATTGTCTTTCATCGTCTTCCCTCATCTCAGTTACTTTCTATTACTCTGTCTTACAGATTGTCAGTTCATTTCTCTGCTTCATCTAGCCTATTTATTCCATAAAGTATATTTTTAATTTCATTTATTGTGTTCTTGATCTCTGGTTCTTTTTTTTATCTCTGGTTAATGGTCTCACTGATGTCCTCCAACTTTTTCCTCACATCCAGTGTGTATCTTTATGATCATTACTTTAAATCTTCTATCAGGAATATTATGTATATCCTTTTTGCTTAGGTCTACAGCTGTGGTTTGGTTCTGTTCTTTAATTTGAAACATATTTCTCGGTCCCTTCATTTTGTCTAACCCTCTGTGCTTGTTTCTGTGTTGGGGAAGGCAGCTACTTCTCTTGCTTTTTATGATAATAGCCTTATGAAGAAAAGGTCCTGTAGTGCCCTGCAGTGCAGTGTTCCCTGTTCCCCAGGGCCTGTTGCTTTAGGGAGCATTGCCTATGAATGTTGCATGTGCTGTGCCTCTTTTTCCTTTAGTCCAGTTGTCTGCAGAGGCTCTCTTTGCCATTGTGGGCAGTGTTTGATTCCCCAGCAGGGATTGGAAATATTTTAACAATAAGTGCAGTGGTCTGCTTGTGAAATGAGACCTGTTCATACTGCCGCTGGAACTGAGGTCTCACAAAACATACAGGTCAGGAGCTATGGTTTTGGCAGGTTTTGAGCTGGGGGGAAGCAGGCCTGTAGCACCAGAGCTAAAGTGATGGTGACTGGGAAGAGTGGATCTACCAGAGTGCACTGGGCAGGGCTTTGTTCGGGCAAGTTAGGTAAGGAGTGTTGGTGCTGTGCTCATTCTCACAGGTGGCTGTTTATGCTGGGAGGGAAAGGGCACCTGCCAGCTCCATTATTCCTAGAGGGGTTTTCCTGTGATCCTTGTCTCTTCAGTTCCTAAGCACAAGCTCTGAGATGAGCAAATCACTCTCTTTCCTTCCTGCCCCTAGCATTATTCAAACTACTGGTTGTACAATTTATCTGCATGGGCTATTTGTTGTGCTGTCTCTTTAAGGGCATGATTCCACTTCCTAATGTCCTACAAGAGACTGATTTTTAAAATTCCAGGCTTTAAGTCTTGCTGGTTATAAGAACTCATAAAATTTAGCCCCTCTCACTTTCATAGATAGTTCTTATAGGATTCATCCTCCCCATTTGTGGGCTCCGTGCTGTGTAAATCTGTCTTTTCACCCTTCTCTGGGCCACTAGGTACCTCCCCACTGTGGACAATCAGTGTCCATTTCACTCCCAGACCATATTTTTCTTCTTCCTACATTATTCAGTGTAGCTGCCTCTCTGTCTTTACCTGTGGAGTTTGTTCTGTGAGTCTTTGGATCACTTTCTTGGTTACCTATTTGTGAGTTGTTACATATTTGTATCTGTTGGATGAGTTGAGCTTAGGGTCCACCTACTCAACAATCTTTCCAGTTGGCCTCTTCTGTGTTTTCTTCTAGGATTTCATAGTTTTAGGTTTTTAATTTTGATCAAGATTAATTTTAGGTTCTTTCTGAATATGGTGGAAATTCTCTTTTTCTTGTATGCGAATAGATGTTCAATTGTTCCAGCATAATTTTCTGAAAATACTGTTGATATTTTGAAACTCAGATACTGCATATTATTTCAAAAGATTTATATGAACTTCTTTAATAGACCCCTAAAAATAATTTAATTTATTTGTTTGCATATCAAGTAAAATATAAATATGATTTTATGTTCCAGTCTTAAATGAAGGACCTGACAGAACTTAGAAATGATAAGGACACTTTTAAGAAAAGTACAAATTCAGTAATAGGATTCATGAGGAATTATAAAACTTAAATTCTCAAAAGTTAATCCTGAGAAGTTTAGAAATAAATCATCTGATTTGACCATGGGTTTGGGTGACAAGCTAAAGAATGTGACTTTTTAAATTCAAGTAGTAAAAGAACAGACTACAATGTATTCTTAGAAAAGACAGGAATTCTAGAAAACAGACTTATTTAGACATCAAGTGGATCAAGAGCCTCACCAAGACCCAGCTCCAGTAAAGGCCACTTTTACCATCACTGCTTTGTACAATCACCTCTTGACAGCTCACCACACTGTCACTGCTGCTCTATATACTTACTTCTTGCTGCAAAGCTACCAAACCCAGATACTTCTTGCCATGTCCTTAAACTTACCACATCACATCTACTCTGCCAGAGCTGTCCTAATGGTTTTTGGGGCTTGTACTTTTCCATCACATTCTGAAGATTCTTAGTCCCAACTTGAAGTCAGTCTCCAGTTCACCACACTTCAGCACCCACCACAATCCCCAGTAGACATAAGGTGATGAAAAGGAATATGCATATACCCTTGGCATTTGTATTAGTGGTATTCCTTCTGAACGTGAAAGGTGTATGGGTGAGGAATAACATTTTATGTGTGTGAACTTTGATAGGCACATCATTAAAATCTGGATTTTCTCTGGAGGAAGAGTGGGGGGGTATGTAAAACCAAAGCCAGAAATATCCTCCATGATAATTTTGACAAATGCCTTAATTTTACAAGTAAGGAAATCATATTAAAAACTAAATTTCAGGAGGCGGAGTCAAGGTGGCAAGAAGTAGCAGGCTGAGATGACATCAGTTGGCAGGAGATCAGCTAGATAGCTTATCAAACCACTGCGAACACCTACAAATCCAACAGGAGATCAAAGAGAAGAAGAGCAACAATTCTAGAAACAGAAAATTGACCGCTTTCTGAAAGGTAGGACCTGTGGAGAAGTGAATCCAAAGCAACGGGAAGATAGACCGTGGAGAAAGGGGTCAGCTGCCGGCAAATGGCAGAATAATGGAGCACAAAATCAGGACATTTGAAAGTCTTCTCCACTGAGGGACATTGCTTCAGAAGCTAAACCAGGGTGAAGCCCACGTGGGGTCAGTGTGATCCCAGTTCCCATGGGGTCACAGAAAGATCGTGAATCTGAGCGTCACAGAGCTCACAGGTATTAGAGTGGGGAAGCCAGCTACAGAGACAGAGCCACAGAGTGAGCTCTAAACTTGAGGTTACCTTGAGCAGGTCACAGGCTGGGTGAGCTTGGAGCATGGCCAGAGGCGAGGGAGACAGGAGTGATTGAACGCTTTTCTTTGAGGGTACACTGAGGAGGGGGGCCCCTAGCTCTCAGTTCCTCCAGGCCAGAAATTGGGAGGCCGCCATTTTCATTTCTGTCCTCTGGAACTCTACGGAAAGCATTCAGGGAACAAAAGCTCCCAAAAGAGAACCTGAGCCGATTACTTAGCATGGCCCCTGGTAAGGGGGTTGCAATTCTGCCTAAGGCAAAGACACTTGAGAATCACTACAAGAGGCCCCTTACCCAGAATATCAACAAGAAATCCAGCCAAAACCAGGTTTACTTACCAAAGAGAACAGTGGAATTCCAGAGGAGGAGAAAGCAAAGCATGGAATTCATGGCTTTCTCCCCATGATTATTTAGTCATGCAGTTAATTAATTAAAAAAATTTTTTTTTCCGTTAATTTTTTTAAACTTTTACCCTTTTCTCCTTTAACATTTTTTAACTAGTTTATCTTAACAATACCTTTCATTAAAAAAATATTTTTTGAACCTTCATTATTATAGTCATATTTTATCCTTCATTGTATCTAACTTTATTTTTTGAATACACAAAGGGTATTTTCTTCTAAAAATTTGGGGTACAACTTCTTCTAATAGAACAAAATATAGCCTAAATCTAGCTCTGGGTTTGTTCTAGTCTCCAGCCTGAGAAAATTCTCTCCACTTTCTTTTTCTTTATTCTCCCAACCAACTTACTTTATCAAATGTTCATCATCACTAGCCATCAGGGAGATTCAAATTAAAACCACATTGAGATACCATCTTACACCAGTTAGAATGGCCAAAATCAACAAGACAGGAAACAAAATGTGTTGGAGAGGATGTGGAGAAAGGGGAACCCTCCTATCAACTCCTTTATTAGAAATTAAAAAAAATTTTTCCATCTTTATACGCATATTCCATCCCTTCATTGTGTTTACCCTTATATATGTTTTTCATTCTTTAAAATTTTTGGAGATAGTTTGTTCTAAGAGACCAAAATACTCCCAAAATTAAGTGATCCTGTTCTAGTCACCAATCTATATATATATATATATATATATATATATATATATATATATGAATAAAAGCCTACATATAAATATATAATATAATTAATATTATATATTATATATAATAAATACCAATATAAAATATAAATATAAATTATAAATATATAAATAAATATAAAATAAATATATAATAATATATTATAATATATATATTTCTTTTTTATATTTTTTCTTCATTTGTTTGACTTTTTAAATTTTTTTTCTGAACTTCTTTTTATCCCCTTTCTCCCTCCCACAACTTCGGGTCTCTTCTGATTTGGTTAAAGCACATTTTCCTGGGGTCTTTGCCACTCTTTTAGTATTTTATTTGCTCCTTCATTTATTCTTATCTTGACAAAATGACAAGGCAGAAAAACTCACCACACACACACACAAAAATAAAGAACATGAGGCAGCACTGAAGGCTAGGGACATAATCAATATGGACATTCGTAATATGTCAGATCTAGAGTTCAGAATGACAATTCTCAAGGTTCTAGCTGGGCTCAAAAAAGGCATGGAATATATTAGAGAATCCCTCTCCAGAGACATAAAAGCCCTTTCTGGAGAAATAAAAGAACTAAAATCTAACCAACTTGAAAAAAAATAAAACTATTAATGAGGTGCAATAAAAAATGGAGGCTCTTACTGCTAGGATAAATGAGGCAGAACAAAGAATTAGTGATATAGAAGACCAAATGACAGAAAATAAAGAAGCTGAGTGAAAGAGAGACAAATACTGGATCACGAGGGGAGAATTCGAGAGATAAGTGACACTGTAAGATGAAAAAACATTAGAATAATTGGGATTCCAGAAAAAGAAGAAAGAGAGAGGGGAGCAGAAGGTATACTGGAGAGAATTATTGTAGAGAATTTCCCTAAATCCAGGGGGTGCGGAGAACTCCCCTCAAAATCAATAAGAATAGGTCCAGAACCCGTCACCTAATACTAAAATTTACAACTCTTAGCGACAATGAGAAAATCCTGAAAGCAGCCCAGGAAAAGAAGTCTGTAATATACAATGGTAAAAATATTATATTGGCATTGGGCTTATCCACAGAGACCTGGCAGGCCAGAAAAAACTGGCAAATATATTCAGAGTACTAAACGAGAAAAACATGCAGCTAAGAATACTATAGCCAGCTAGGCTATCATTGAAAATAAAGGAGAGATAAAAAAGCTTCCAGGACAAACAAAAGCTGAAGGAATTCGCAAACACCAAACCAGCTCTACAGACTATATTGAAAGGGATCCTTTAAGCAAAGAGAGACCCTAAAAGTAGTAGATCAGAAAGAAACAGAGACAATATACAGTAATAGTCACCTTACAGGCAATACAATGGCACTAAATTCATCTCTCTCAATAGTTACCCTGAATGTTAATGGGATAAACGCCCCAGTTGAAAGACATAGGGTATCAGAATGGATAGAAAAACAAGACCCATCAATATGCTGCTACAACAAACTCATTTTAGACATGAAGGCACCTCCATATTTAAAGTGAGGGGGTAGAAAACAATTTACCATGCTAATGAACATCAGAAGAAAGCTGGGATGGCAATCCATATATCAAATCAATTAGATTTTAAGCCAATGACAATAATAAGAGATGAGGAAGGACACTATGTCATACTCAAAGGGTCTGTCCAACAAGAAGTTCTAACAATTTTAAATATCTATGCCCCTAACATGGGAGCAGCCAACTACATAAATCAATTAATAACAAAATCAAAGAAACACATCAACAATAATACAATAATAGTAGGGGACTTTAACACTCTCCTCACTGAAATGGACAGATCATCCAAGCAAAAGATCAACAAGGAAATAAAGGCCTTAAATGACACACTGGACAAGATGGGCATCACAGATGTCCATTCCATCCCAAAGCACCAGAATACACATTCTTCTCTAGTACACATGGAACATTCTCCAGAATAGATCACATCCTGTGTCTCAACCGGTATCAAAAGATTGGGATCATTCCCTGCATATTTTCAGACCACAATGCCCTGAAGCTAGAACTCAATCACAAGAGGAAATTTGGAAAGAACCCAAATACATGGAGACTAAACTGCATCCTTTTAAAGAATGAATGGGGTCAACCAGGAAATTAAAGAAGAATTGAAAAAAAATTCATGGAAACAAATGATAATGAAAACACAATGGTTCAAAATCTGTGGGACACAGCAAAGGCAGTCCTGAGAGGAAAATATATAGCAATACAGCATTTCTCAAGAAACAAGAAAGGTTGCAAGTATACAACCTAACCTATACCTAAAGGAGCTGGAGAAAGAACAACAAAGAAAGCCTAAACCCGGCAAGAGAAGAAAAATAAAGATCAGAGCAGAAATCAATGAAATAGAAAAAAAAAACCCAACAAAACAAACAAACAAACAAACAACAGAACAAATCAATGAAACTAGGAGCTGGTTCTTTGAAAGAATTAATAAAATTGATAAACCCCTGGCCGGGCTTATCAAAAATAAAAGAGAAAGGGCCCAAATAAATAAAATCATGAATGGAAGGGAGAGATCACAACCAAACCCAAAGAAATACAAACAATTATAAGAACATACTATGAGCAACTCTATGCCAAGAAATTTGACAATCTGGAAGAAATGGATGTATTCCTAGAGACATATAAACAACCACAACTGAACCAGGAAAAAATAGGAAACCTGAACAGACCCATAACTAGTAAGGAGATTGAAACAGATATCAAAAATCTCCAAACAAACAAGAGCCCAGGGCCAGACGGCTTGCCAGGGGAATTCTACAAAACATTTAAAGAAGAATTAATTCCTATTCTCCTGAAACTGTTCCAAAAAATAGAAATGGAAGGAAAACTTCTAAACTCATTTTAGGAGACCAGAATCACCTTGATGAGTGATCCCCAAAGCAGACAAGGATCTCATCAAAAAAGAGAATTGCAGACCAATATTCTTGATGAACACAGATGCAAAAATTCTCACCAAAATACTAGCCAATAGGATCCAACAGTAAGTGAAAAGATTATTCACCACGACCAAGTAAGATTTATTCCAGGGCTGCAAGGCTGGTTCAACATCCACAAATCAATCAACGTGATACAATCCATTAATAAAAGAAAGAACAAGAACCATATGATACTCTCAATAGATGCTGAAAAAGCATTTGACAAAGTGCAGCATCCTTTCCTAATCAAAACTCTTCAAAGTATAGGGATAGAGGGCACATACCTCAATATTATCAAAGCCATCTATAAAAAACCCACTGCAAATATAATTCTCAATGGAGAAGAACTGAAAGCTTTTCCACTAAGGTCAGGAACATGGCAGGGATGTTTAACTGCTATTTAACATAGTACTAGAAGTCCTAGCCTCAGCAATCAGACATCAAAAAGAAGTTAAAGGCATCCAAATCAACAAAGAAGAAGTCAAACTATCACTCTTTGCAGATGATATGATACTATATGTGGAAAGCCCAAAAGACTCCACTCGAAAACTTCTAGAACTTGTACAGGAATTCAGTAAAGTGTCAGGATATAAAATCAATGCACAGAAATCAGTTGCATTTCTTTACACCAACAACAAGGCAAAAGAAAGAGAAATTAAGGAGTCAATCAATCCCATTTACAATTGCACCCAAAACCATAAGATACATAGGAGTAAACCTAACCAAAGAGCCAAAGTATTCATATATACTATAAAGTACTCATGAATGAAATTGAGGAAGACACAAAGGAACGGAAAAATGTTCCATGCTCCTGGATTGGAAGAACAAATATTGTGAAAATGTCTATGTTACCTAAAGCAATCTACAAATTTAATGCAATCCCCATCAAAATCCCATACTTTTTTTTTTTCAAAGAAATGGAACAAATAATCCTAAAATTTATGTGGAACAAGAAAAGACCTCAAATTGCCAAAGGAATATTGGAAAAGAAAGCCAAAGTTGGTGGCATCACAATTCTGGACTTCAAGCTCTATTACAAAGCTGGCATCATCAAGAGAGTATGGTACTTGTATGGTACACAAGACAATATGGTACACAAAAACAGACACATAGATCAATGGAACAAAATAGAGAGCCGAGAAATAGACCCTCAACTCTATGGTCAACTAATCTTCAACAAATAAGGAAAGAATTCCAATGGAAAAAAGACAGCCTCTTCAAAAAATGGTGTTGGGAAAATTGGACAGCCACATGCAGAAAAATGAAACTGGACCATTTCCTTACACCACACACGAAAATAGACTCAAAATGGATGAAGGACCTCAATGTGAGAAAGGAATCCATCAAAATCCTTGAGGAGAACACAGGCAGCAACCTCTTTGACCTCAGCCACAGCAACTTCTTCCTAGGAACATCACCAAAGTCAAAGGAAGCAAGGGCAAAAATGAACTATTGGGATTTCATCAAGATCAAATGTTTTTGCACAGCAAAGGAAACAGTTAAGAAAACCAAAAGACAACTGACAGAATGGGAGAAGATATTTGCAAATGACATATTAGATAAAGGGCTAGTATCCAAAATCTATAAAGAGCTTAGAAAACTCAACACCCAAAGTATAAATAATCCAATCAAGAAATGGGCAGAGGACATGAGCAGACATTTCTGCAAAGACATCCAGATGGCCAACAGACACATGAAAAAATGCTCCACATCACTCGGCATCAGGGAAATACAAATCAAAACCACAATGAGATACTACCTCACACCAGTCAGAATGGCTAAGATTAATAAGTCAGGAAATGATAGATGCTGGCGAGGATGCGGAGAAAGGGGAACCCTGTTATACTGTTGGTGGGAATGCAAGCTGGGGCAACCACTCTGGAAAACAGTGTGGATGTTCCTTTAAAAACTGAAAATAGAGCTACCCTATGACCCAGCGATGCACTACTGGGTATTTACCCTAAAGATACAAACGTGGTGCTCCGAAGGGGCACGTGCACCCGAATGTTTATAGCAGCAATGTCCACAATAGCCAAACTATGGAAAGAACCTAGATATCCATCAACAGCTGAATGGATAAAGAAGAAGTGGTATATATATATTCAATGGAATACTATGCAGCCATCAAAAGAAATGAAATCTTGCCATTTGCAACAACACGGATGGAACTAGAGGGTATTGTGCTTAGTGAAATAAGGCAATCGGAGAAAGACAACTATCATATGATCTCCCTGATATGAGGAAATAGAGATGTAATGTGGGGGGTTCGGAGGGTAGGAAAAGAATAAATGAAACAAGATGGGATCAGAAGGAAGACAAACCATCAGAGACTCTTAACCTCACAAAACAAACTGAGGGTTGCTGGTGGGAGGGGGGTTGGGGGAGGGTGGTGGGGTTATCGACATTGGGGAGGGTATGTGCTATGGTGAGTGCTGTGAAGTATGCAAACCTGGTGATTCACAAACCTGTACCCCTGGGACTAAAAATATATTATATGTTTACAAAAAAAATTTAAAACAAAACAAAACTAAACTAAATTTCAACTGAGCCTGGGTGGCTCAGTTGGTTTACAGTCTGCCTTCAGCTCAGATCATGATCCTGGAGTCCCAGGATCAAGCTCTATATCAGGCTTCCTGTTTGAAGGAGAGCCTGCTTCTCCTCTGCCCTTCACACAACTTGTGTTTTTTTTTTTCTCTCTCTCAAATAAATAAAATGTAAAAACAACAACCACAAAAAATAAATAAAAGCAAAAACAAACAAACAAACAAACAAAAACTAAACTAACCTAAATTTCACTGGGATGTTACCAGAAGAGAAGATTTACCTGAAGTAACCTTAACTGAACCCTAAAGTATAGGCACTGGGCCCAATTCCCATTAAGTATAATTCTGGAAAGAGACTGGGCTGGTAATTAACCAAAGTATTTCCAGTTGATCAAATTGGCACCCAGACAGATCTGTCTTGTGTGGCAACCTATGAGGTATTGGGAGAGACCAGAGGCCAACTTTTTAAGAAGAATTGTATAAAAACATCTTCTGAAGTGTAATAGTCTTGTGCCTCTAGAAATTTGTTATAATATTGGTCAGCTAGAAGCATGCACAGATGCCTCCTGGTGAGTTCAACTACCCTGCTTCATAAGAGGTAATTATGGTCTTTGGCCAAAGTTGGATAGAAACAAAAAATCCCCAAAGATGAACATTTTCCTGCCCATTGAATATACTTTTAAAAGGAGAAAACTAAAATTATGTCTGGTGTTATGTTAGCTGTTGTATGATTTAGTTTTTGTTTAGGATTATAGCTCAAGGCCATGTGTCTTATTCATTCTGATTTCCCCCCACATATTTGGATATGGTGTTTGCTGCTGATAACTTCCCTGTTTCTGCAGGCAAGATTAGGCAGTTGTAACTACTTGATATTGGCCCTGCTATGATAAAGACCATGTTTGCTATAGACGTGTGTTTTTTCCCCCTTGGGAGTAATCCTGAACCAGAGTAGTATTCAGCTTCATATAACAAAGAATAAATATATTTCAAGAGAACCAGAATTTTACTTTCAGGAAAGCAGAATTTGTTCCCATTTTGCTGATGAGGTATCAAAGATTTAGAAAATTGATATATTTTGGCAATGTCCCTGGTCAAATAAGTGATAAAAGATGATTCTTTAAATCTAGTATTATACACACACACACACACACACACACACACACACACACACACCATTCAACATGGCTTTTATCAGTCAGAATAGGTTAATTTATATTGCAGTAACAGATAACCCCAAATCTCAGTGACTTACATCAACAAAGGTTTTCCATTTCTTGCCCATGCTACCTCATCTGTTCCGTAGACTGTAGGTTTTTTCTATGTGTGTTTATTCCAAGATGCAGGCTTATTGAGACACATCTGCCTAGACCATTGCTGGTTTTATTGTAGAAGGAAAAAAAGTCATGGAAAGTTCATATATTATTACCTCTTTAAGCATCTGCCAGGAAAAAAGCACACATCACTTCTGCCCATTTCATGACCAAAACATACATGACCAAGCCTGACATTAAAGAGTTGGGAAAGTATCAGCCATCCCAGAGATAAGCAACACAGTTTGGGAAATAACATAATCGTCCAACTTGTTTTTTGAAGTTTTGTCTGTAGACCAACCACTCAATATCACCTGCAATATTATATGAAATTCATGTTTTCAGACCTTTCCCCACACCTAACCAGAATCTGCATTTTAACAGGATGTCTAGGTAGTTTATATGCCATTGGAGAAGCACTGGTTTAACATACTGCTCAAATGTTACTGTTATGTATCCCAAAACTTGAGCACTTGTTCTGCTAATTTTTTTTTATTTTTATTTTTTATATTATGTGTATCATCATACAGTATATCATTAGTTTTTGATGTAATGTTCCATGATTCATTATTTGCATATAATACTCAGTGCTCATTGCAACATGTGCTCTCCTTAATACCCATCTCTGGGCTGCCTAATTCCTCCACCCCACCCCACCCAAACCCTCAGTTTGTTTCCCAGTGTCCATAGTCTCTCATGGTTCATCTCCCCCTTGGATCCCCCACTTCAGTTTTCCCTTCCTTCCCCTAATGTCCTCCATGCTATTCCTTATGTTCCACATATGAGTGAAACAATATAATTGCCTTTTTCTGCTTGACTTATTTCACTTAGCATAGTCCCTTCCAGCTCCATCCATGTCAATGCAAATGTTGGACATTCATCCTTTCGATGGCTGAGTACTATTCCATTGTATATATGAACCAAATCATCTTTACTCATTTGTCTGTTGAAGGGCATCTTGACTCTTTCCACAGTTTGGCTCTTGTGGACATTGCTTCTGCAAACATTGGGGTACATGTGTCTCTTCTTTTCACTACATCTGTATCTTTAGGGTAAATACTCAGTATTGCAATTCCTGGGTCATAGGGTAACTCTATTTTTAACTTTTTGAGAGATCTCCACATGGTTTTCAAAAGCAGCTGTAACAACTTGCATTCCCACCAACAGTGTAAGAGGGTTCCCCTTTCTCCACATCTTCCCCAACATTTGTTGTTTCTTGCTTTGTTAATTTTTGTCATTCTAACTGATGTAAGGTGTTATCTCAATGTGGTTTGATTTGAATTTCCCTGATGGCTAATGATGATGAACATTTTCTCATGTGTCTTATCCATTTGTATGTCTTCTTTGGAGAAGTGTCTGTTCAGGTCATCTGCCCATTTTTTTACTTGATTATTTGGTTTTTGGGTGTTATGTTTGAGAAGTTCTTTATAGGTCTGGATACTAGCCCTTTATCAGTAGTATAATTTGCAGATATCTTCTGCCATTCTGTGGGTTGTATTTTTGTTTTGTTGACTGTTTCCTCTGTTGTGCAGAAGCTTTTTATCTTGATGAAGTTCCAAAAGTTCATTTTCACTTTTATTTCCCTTGCATTTGGAGATGTGTCTTGAAAGAAGTAGCTGTAGTTGATGTGGAAGAGGTTACTGCCTATGTTCTCCTCTAGGATTTTGATCGGTTCCTTTTCTTTCTTTCTTTCTTTTTTTTTTTTTTGGCCTTTTATTTTATTATTTGGAGAACTTTTATTTTTTTATTATGTTTGTCACCATACAGTACATCATTAGGTTTTAATGTAGTGTTCCATGATTAGTTGTTTGCATATAACACCCAGTGCTCCATGCAACTTGACTATCTCATACGGAAGTCTTTCATCCATTTTGAGTTTATCTTTATGGTGTAAAAGAATGGTCAAGTTTCATTCTTCTGTTTATAGCTGTCCAATTTTCCCAGCACCATTTATTGAAGAAATGGATAATTTCTTACTCTACCTCCTTCTGTAATATTTTTCATGAGATGAAAAGAAGACTGAGATGCAGAATAAGATCCCCAGCTTCATCTGTAAACTTACTTTGAGCCCTTGATTTAAAGTTCAGGACAGAGTATAAATGTTCTTTTCCTTAAGTATTAGCTGAAAAGTAAAGGACTCAAGGTGCCTAAAGTAGCCACTCAGATCTATCACTTGAGTGGTAAACTACAGGCTTTACAAACTCCACGGGTTATACCCTATGTGGTTTTTACTAAAGACATTTTTCTAGGTCTCTGTTTTTTTCAACAACAATGTACTGACTCTAAAGTGACTGCTGCTCTAACATCAATGACGTGCAAAGGAAAAAAAAATAAAAATAAATAAATAAATAAATAAATAAATAAATAAAAGGACTTTCTGAGTCATAAATCTCCAAACCTATGTTCCATTCTTTTGCTATACCAAAATACTTGGAAGAAGCAAAGGGCAAATCTATAGATTTGGGTAATTCTCTCAAAATATACATATAGCTATGGGCAAGAACTGGATGAAATATTGGTATGGTATGGTATGAAATGGTATGAAATAACATATTATACTGAGCAAAAGTCCTGGAGAAGATGAAGAACTCTTGTAAACATTAATTTCTAATACTTACAGGCCCAAAGAAGACAATAAATAAGTTCAGGACATCTTCAGACTTTCATTTTATTTGAGTTGATGGTGGAAAGGCTTCAGGAAAAGGAGAAAGAATATGGTTTAAAAAAATAAAAAGAAAGAGTATGATTTTTGGTATCCAGAAAAGAAGAATTTTGGCCTTGAATCTATTTTTGGCTAGCCATATGACCATGAACAAACAATTCACTTTTCTAGACCCAAGACTGCACAAGCCTATGTGTCCCACAAGGTTAAGTTTACTGGTATAAATCTAGTGAATTTCAGGAATTCCTCATTTTCTGTCAGTTTTTTCAGTTTGGCTTGTGTGTAAGATTTCCTTAAGAAAATAGAGCTTGACAGAAACAGGATTTCTATGGTACTTTCTCATTGTAACCATCTAAGAATCCATGCTTTCCTATCAGCACAAAGGACATCATGGTGATGGTTGAGAAGAGGAAGTTTTCATTTGCTGTACTTAATGGGAGAAAATGTAAATTAGCTTAATAAATGAGGGTATTGTCCTATTTCCAGAAGATTCACTTTTTAGAGATACTGAGCTTCCATGGAGGGTGAGAATAGTCAGAGAATAAAGTATTTATGTAAATAACATGAATGGTGTTTTATGTATGGACTTTAGGCTGAGTCTTGGCCCTGGTATGTACTAAATAGTGACTCTGACTAATCCCATCATATTTTTATTAGCAATCTAATTTCAAATACAGTATGGACATATTTGTGTCTAACTCTGTAAAATCCTTGTGAAGACAAAAAGAGGTACTATATACAAATCACTTAATAAAGTTCCTGAAACATGGTATATTGTCAGTAAATTCTGTTATGATTAGTATTGTCACAATAATAATAAAATTATAACCTTGCTTGAAGTTTAGTTACTATATGTTAAAGTTTGAATTCTGTCTCCCACCACAAAAAGATACATTGATACCCTAACCTCTAATCCCTCAAAATGTGGACTTTGTGAGAGACATGCTCTCTACAGATATAATTTGGTGAGATGAAGTCATAATGGAATGTGGTGAGACCCTACTCCAGTATGATGGTGCTCGTATAAGTAGACAGACAAACGACGAGACAGACACATAGAGAGATGATTATGTGATCATAAATACAGAGATTGAAGTTATTCAGGAGCAAACCAAGGAATATAAAAGTTTTCCAGCAAACCACCAAAAACTAGGAAGAGGTGAGAAAAGATTCCCCTTCAGGTTTCAAAGGGATCCTGGTGCTGGTCCAGTTGATGCCTTGACTCTGGACTTCTAAACTCCAGAACTGTGAAAGAATATATTTCTCTTGTTTTAGCCACCCAGTGTGTGTGGTACTTTATGAGGATACCCCTAGGGAACTATTATATGGTATTGACCAAGTGTCTTAACTCTTGTGAGTCTCAGTTGTCATTCTCATGCATATACACACTCAAACACATACATACATGTACATGTACACACATATATATGATGAATAATAACACTTTCCAATGAAATAAGGTT
This sequence comes from Mustela nigripes, assembly GCF_022355385.1. Classification (NCBI taxonomy): domain Eukaryota; kingdom Metazoa; phylum Chordata; class Mammalia; order Carnivora; family Mustelidae; genus Mustela; species Mustela nigripes. The sequence continues at coordinate 104,089,216 of NC_081563.1, forward strand.
TATAAAGAGGCTTTGAAAAACAAGAAATACTATAAAGATTAAATTATATATCTAATTATTAGTATTTAGTCTATATTAGTCACCAATGGATAACTTACATAGAGGAAGGAAGAAGAAATGGTTAGTCTCTAAGACTATCTGACTAAGCCTTGAAATTATTATGGATTTCATGCTTTTGGTAGACTATTGTAGTAGTCTACACCCAATGAATCATGCCTCCCTGAGTCCATGACCTTGTGTAGTCGCTTCCCCTTTTGACTCTGGGATCCCCCAGGTGACCTGTTTTGGCCAAAGGACTGCAGCAAACATGATGGAGGGTGATGTTTGCAACTGAGCCTTCTGGTCTTAGAATGCTGCTGTCATGGGAAGAAGCCCAAATTGACGACTAAAGATGCATAGCCTAGCTAGCAGCCAGTCCCAAACCCCAGACCTGGGGTTTGAGTGAGTGAGGCCATCTTAGACTCTGCAACCCAGTTGACCTGCCAGCCAAGTGCAGCCATAAGAGTGACTCTCACTGAGACCAGCAAACGAAGTGCTCCGCAGAACCCAGCCCTAATTGCTGACCTGCAGAACCCTAAACAAAATGGTTTTTGTTTTAAGCCATTGAGTTTTGGTATGGTCTGCTATGCAGCAATTGATCAATGATACACAGGGAGAAAAAAAAGAAATAAAATTCAAGTACATACCCATCAACCTTCAGAGCACTGTTAACTTTGTGACTGAGTGCCTAGTATTTTTCTCCTGTTTCCAAGTGGGTAAAGGACCTAAGCCAAATTGCAGCAGCTCCCTCTATCCCTATACTTTGAAGACTTTTAATCAGGAACAAATTATGTATCTTGTCAAATGCTTTTTCTGCATCAATTGAGAGGACCATGTGATTCTTCTCTCTTCTCTTATTGGTATGTTCTATCACATTGATTGATTTGCAAATGTTGAACCACCCTTGCATCCCATGGATAAATCCCACCTGGTCATGGCAGATAATCTTTTTTTTTTTTTTTTTTTTTTTTGGCAGATAATCTTTTTAATGCACTATTGGATCCTACTAGCTAGGATCTTGTTGAGAATATTGGCGTCCTTATTCATCAGGGATATTGGTTTGAAATTCTCCTTTTGGTGGGGCCTTTGCCTGGTTTGGGGTTCAGGGTAATGCTGGCTTCATAAAAAGAGTCTGGAAGTTTTCCTTCTGTTTCTATTTTTGAATTTTTCAACTCAAACTTTCATTTCAATTCAAATTCAAGTTTCGATTTTTGAAAAAGCTTCAGGAGAATAGGTATTATTTCTTTTTGAATGTTTGGCAGAATTCCCCAGGAAATCCATCAGGTCCTGGGTTCTTTTTTGGGGGGAGGTTTTTGATCACTGCTTCAATCTTGTTACTAGATATTGATCTATTCAGGTTGTCAATTTCCTCCTGTTTTAGTCTTGAAAGTTTATAGGCTTCCAGGAATGCATCCATTTCTTCTAGGTTGCTGAACTTATTGGCATATAACTGTTGATAATAATTTCTGATGATTGTTTCTATTTCCTTGACATTCATTGTGATCTCTATCCTTTCATTGATAATTTTATTAATTGAGTCCTCTCTCTTTTCTTTTGGATTTGTTTGGCAAGTGGATTATGGATCTTACTGATTCTTTCAAAGAACCAGCTTCTAGTTTTGTTGATGTGTTCTACTGTATCTCTAGTTTCTATCTCATTGATCTCTGCTCTGATCTTGATTATTTCCCTTCTTGTGCATGGGGTTGGCTTAATTTGTTGTTGGTTTTCCAGTTCTTTAAGGTATAAAGAGAGCTGGTGTATTCTGGATTTTTCAGGGTTTTTTTGAGTGAGGCTTGGATGACTATGTATTTCCCCCTTAGTATCACCTTTGCTGTATCCCATAGGTTTTGAACTGATGTGTCTTCATTCTCTTTGGTTTTCATGAATTGTTTAAGTTCTTCTTTGATTTCCTACATCTAGAGTAGCAAAAAGTAGGCATGTGCCAAATTCATTGATTCCTACTTTCCTTATTCTTGCAATGGGCTTATAAAATATTCATGTTCATAAAATATTTATATGCTTTGCTCTACTTCATACCCACAATATCCCAATAAAGTTAAATGTCCACTGTCCTCCTTTATGAGGAAAATAAAAAGAGACTGAAGAGAACTCTGGTGACTTGACCAAGAGAATAGGGTCAACAATGTTGAAAGAAATCCAGATTTTTAAAATACTTTTCCCCGGTGCCTGTTTCATTTCTACCCAGTTAACCCATTTGATGAATCCTTACTGAGGTATAAAAAGGGAAAAAGTAGAAATTAATTGATCTACTGATGGGTTACAGGTATGAAAGCCAACCCCAAACAGTAACAAGATTGTAAGTCATGTTATATACTTTATTTAATCCTTAATCATATGAGTATTTCCCAGTTAGTATTTACAAATTGCTTCCTTGAGTTTCCTCATGTTTTAAAGCCAAACAATGTGGATAACCTGCTGAAAACGGGAACTCACATTTACTTACATAAGGACATCCTTTCCTCTTTGATGATCTCAACTTTGAAATCCAATTTTATAGAAAAGAAAGAACAGTTGGAAAATAAAGTCATGTCCTCACTTTCAGAGAGGTTGGAAGTCACTTTTGGAGGCTCTAAAATATGATGAGCTTTAAATACTGAATGGTTAAACTGGTATTTGAATATCTCTGAAATGTCCTTCTTAGTGTGTATACTACATACTTTCACCTTTTGCAGCATAAACATGCTAAAGTGGTTGTCAGTGGCTGTAACTTGTCACCATTTCTGAGCCTCAGTGATTTCTTATGTGAAGTGAATATTAAGTACCACCATGTCATCAAGTAGCCACATGTGTAACATATTCATAGAGTACCTTTCTTATAGATGCTCCCAATAAACAGTGGTTGCTTTCATTATGACCACCCACATTGTAAGGTAGATGCAACAGATACTAAATTTCTCATCTAACCATAAGCTGAAAAGAGTTAATATATCTATTTACTCTTACACAGGAAATTAGTGTCTGAGTCAGAGCTGGAGCCCCAGTCTCATCATCTGTCTACCCATTCCTGCCAAATCACATGGTAATAGTCATGTCATGGTAAAAGACAGACACGTCTTAATTAATGCAGCATTCACGTATCTAATATTTATGGAGTGCCTCAATTCTGAAAAGTATCCTCCTAGGCACTATGAAAGATATACAGATAGCATTGCATGGCCTTTAGAGACAGCAAGACTGGGCAGTGAGTCCTCTCTCTCTTCAGCTCTTTGAATTTGAAAAAAACAAATTAACCTTCTCAAGGTGTGATTTCCTCATATTTAAAAGAGTAATTATATTTATTTCTCATCACAACTCTCCACAGCAGAATAATTCAGTGTGTGAAGTCACAGAAAGATTCATCAATCTTATTTGCTAATAGTATCTTATGCTTGCTATTTATCCAAATCTTGAAAAAGCTTATAATCTGGTAGGGGATATAGGACATTAACATTAAATATATAATAAGGAAAAAAGAGATGAGTGCCTATGGACAGAACAGATTGAGTATTGTGGGGTGGGAAAAGGTGGACATATTTCTTCTAGCTGTGGAATCTGACAAGGTTTTTTGGAAGAAATATTATTTGACCTGGGCCCTAAAATACAGATGGATTTGGTACATGTAGAGACTTTTAATGGACTGTTTTCATAAAGTTATGTTTCATATTGGGCATAGGTGGGTTCTTCAAGGTCTATGTAATATTTTTGGTCAAAAAATATTTGCACATGGGTGAACGGAAACATTAGGAAGCAAAGAAATTCTTCATGGTTATGGAAACCAAATCTCAGTTGTTCTCTTGTGTTCTGTTTTCTCATCTAATTTCTTCACTGAGCATTGGCCCCAGAGAAGTATCTGTTGACACAAAGAGTAATTCAATACTATGTTTCCCTATTAGAGTATTGTAGGATCTTGAAAGATTATAAAATGAGATACATGTTTAGAATCAGGTTCTGCCATCCATCATTTTGGAAGCAAGCATGTTGTAAGTAAGGAGTGATTTTCCTGAGTGGCCAAAAGTAATTACTTTTGTTCCAGAAGCCAGCAGGGTGTGACCTGGAACCCCCTTCACATTCCAGCTAAACCCCTGCTAACAAGTGAAACTAAATTGCTTCTCTCCCCCTCTCTGCATCTGGGTCCATTTGTGCAGGCTAAATAGATTAGCCTCTTATATCTTGAAACAGATGTTTGCTGTTGGAATTGTCATATGTGTGCAACATGTTCCACAAGTTGGTGGGGATATTCTGGGCTGCAGGGTGTGTAGAGACATCATTCTGGGTGGGGTTTTCCAAACAGTGTGGGTGAGAGTGTTGCTGGCAAGGCTTTGCTCTCCCTGGCACTTTCCTCAGTAGGAGAGCTACGTGGAGGAAAGTGCCAGGTGCCTCCATGAGAAGGGTGAATGTGTTTAGAGCCTAATGTGTATATGTATAGTTAAGATCTGGTCAAGAAAACTAAAGACATACCAGCTGTTTAACAAAAAGTATTTAACATAGGTGATGTAGTCGGTAGGGAAAGGAGAAACTGAAAAACTAAGAGCAGAAAGTAATTGCAGGAAGAACTATCACCCCTGGGGTTAAGGGAGGAAAGAGAAGACATAGGTGTTATTAAAATGGAGAAAGCTTGGGGAAAAAAAAATGTCCTGCATCAGTGAAACCCAGACTTCTAAGATGAAGATGTTTCCTAACTGAAGCTGATACCTTAGGAACACAAGTGAGTGACCCTGCAGAGCTGGTACTCGGGGATGTGACTGGCTGGTACTGGAATCTGAAAGGGGTGGCAGTGAGCTTTTCCTGAGAGTTCAAGGAAAATGAAAACTGCAGCCAACTGGCTATCTTGAATTTGCATACCCAGGCCCCACTCTGGACCCACTGACTCAAAATCTTAGAGTGAGCCTGTATATTTTTTAAACAATCTTTTCAACTGCTAATTGACATTATCAACACAGGTGGGACAACTGTACCCTTACCTTCTTTACCAAAGCATTTTAAGATATTTTCAACTGATTAAATATGTCTATGAATTGTCTTTGGCTGTCCTGACCTTTCCAGCAATGGGCAGTATGGATACATGAATCTATCACCAGCCATAACTTTCTCAGTGACCATCAGATAGTAGCTAGATCTGTCTGGGTCATATTGCCAACACTTTATTCCCCATGTTTACGTTAACCTGGTGACTTAGCCACAGGATAATTAATTAGTCATTCTCTTAGTGATTATTTTATGCCAAAAAAATATGCTGGGAGTAAACATCAACTGAAATAAAAACTAACATAGTCTTGGCCCCTATGTAGCTTTCATCTACTAGGATTGAGGCATTTACAAATAAACACATTAATCAATATGTGGTGGCAAATCTAGGTAGATTTTTCTGAAGAAGCAGAAGAATAGAATATTATAAAGGCATATGATGGTAGGTGGGTTGCAAAAATGGCTCTAATTTACTGTACCCATATAACCTGCATCGTGACTTTGGAGTTCCTCCCAGTAAGAAGTGAAGTCTATTTTCTCACGTCTTTGAATCTGAGCTGGCCTCTGTGATTTGCTTTATTTATTTTTTTTTAAGATTTTATTTATTTATTTGACAGACAGAGATCACAAGTAGGCAGAGAGTCAGGCAGAGAGAGAGGGGGGAGGAGGCTCCCCGCTGAGCAGAGAGCCTGATGCAGGACTCCTTTCCAGGACCCTGGGATCATGATCTGAGCCAAAGGCAGAGGCTTTAACCTACTGAGCCACCCAGGTGCCCCTGTGATTTGCTTTAGCCAATAGAATGTTGTGGAAGTGGCACTATATCTGTTCTAAGATTAGGTAATACCTGTTAGTATCATGGGAATAAGGTCAAGCTCTTGTGCTGAGGATAGCTGACCATGTGAGCTGGGATGATCTGTCTCATATGAGTAGACCTTATGGAGCAGAGATGGGCTATTCTAGCTGAAGCCATACCACCCAGGACCCCTGAGCAGCTGACCACAAATGCATAAACATACAGCCGATGCTGGAAAAGCTGCCCAGTTGAGCCCAAATCACCAACCTGATGCATCCTGAGCAAAGAAACTGTTTATTGTTTTTAAGTCATAAGGCTTTAGAGTGGTTTATTTTAATTTAATTTAATTTTATTATTATTATTTTTAAAGTACAACAGAAGGAAGATAGGAGTAATCAAAGTAGGGAAAAATCTGTGCTACAGAATTAAGTATCCTTCTGAATTATGTGATTCTGATTCTATATGGGGAGCTTCTGGGCCTCTCATTGCTTTAAGCTGTTTTACAACTCTCTGCTGTAAAGAATTGATGTCAGTGCAAATGTTTCTTTTCTGTGGACATGCAAATAAATTGTATTTATGGAGGAACAACCCTCTTCCCTATGGAAAAGTCAGTTTTAAGCCCATTGCAACTTCGTTTCAGTATTCTTAATCTAAAGATGCTTGTTTTCATTTGCACACTGTCTTAATTACAACTTATTATATAATTTATATAACATATATGTTTATAATTTATATAGCATAAAGATCAGCCATTTCAACTCAGTGACTATACAACTCAGTGTTTTTAATACATTTATAGAGTTGTGTAATAATCACCAAAATCTAATTTTAGAACATTTTCATCATCTTAAAAATAAGCCTTGTACCATACAGCTGTCATTTGCTGACAAACCTCCTATCCTTCCACCCTCCCAGGGCACTGGGGAACATTAATCTACTTTCTCTCTCTACAGATGTACTTATTCTAGACAATTTATATAAAGGAAATCACACTGTGTATTTTTTTTCTGTCTTCCTGAATTTAGGATAATATTTCTGAGATTTATCCATGTTGTAACATGTAGAAATACTTAGTTATTTTTTATGGACAAATAATATTCCATTATATGGGTAATACCAGAACTTGTTTATCCATTTATCAATTAATGGACATTTGGATTATTTCCACGTTCTGGCTATTATGAATGAATGAACACAATTCATGGTATGAGTGAACACAATTTTGTGCAGACATATGTTCTCATTTCTCTTGGGTATAGACTTAGGAGTAGAATTGCTAGGCCAAATGGTAAATATATATTGCATTTGAAAGAACTGCCAAACTGTTTTCCAAGGTCCCTGCACCATTTTACATTCCCAGCAATGTATGTGGTAGGTTCCACTTTCCCACATCCATGCTAACACTTACAGTTGTCTGTCTTTTTTATTACAGCTAACTTGGATGAAGTAGTATCTATCTCATTGTGGTTTTGATTTGCATTTTACCAATGACTAATAATATTGAACATCCTTCATGTGCTTATTGGTTATTTGCATATCTTCTTAGGAGACCTGGATATTAAATCCTTTGCACATTTTGTAGTTGGATTATTTGTCCTTTTATTATTTAGTTTAAAAGTTATGTATATAGGGGCACCTGGGTGGCTCAGAGGGTTAAAGCCTCTGCCTTCAGCTCAGGTCATGATCCCAGGGTCCTGGGATTGAGCCCCGCATCTGGCTTGTTGCAGCACAGGGATCCTGCTTCCTCCTCTCTCTATCTCTGCCTACTTGTGATCTGTGTCATATAAATAAATAAAATCTTAAAAAAAAAAAAGGTTATGTATATATTGAGGTTGCAAGTCCCAAATCAGATACATGATTTACAATGACTTTCTCACAGATTAGAGATTGTCTTTTCATTTTTTTAAAGCACAAGAGTTTTCAATTTTGTTGAAACCCAATTTCTTTTTTCTTTTGTCAGCTGTGCTTTTGGTATCACGTAAGAAACCATTGCCTAATCTAAGTTCACAAAGATTTGTTATTCTAATAGTTTTATAGTTTTAGCTTACACTTAAGTGTACAATCCACTTGAGATATTTTTGTGTATCATGTGAAATAAGGGTCCAGATTCCTTCTTTTGTATGTAAATATCCATTTGTCCCAACACTTTTTTCAGAAGACTGTTCTTTCCTTCTTGAACTGTCAGCCATTTTGTTAACAATTGACTATAAATGTTAGAGTTTATTTCTGGATTCTAAGTTCTATCCCATTGATCCTTGTGTTTATCCTCATGCTAGTCTTGATTCCACATTGTCTTGATTTCTATAGCTTTGTAGTAAGATTTAAAACTGGAAAGTATGTCTTTCAATTTTCTTTTTTCTTTTTCAAGATTGTTTTAACTATTTTAGGCCTCTTGCATTTCCATATGAATTTTAGGATCAGTATGTTAATTTTAGCAAAAGCACCAGCTGAGATTGTGATAGGGATTGTGTTGAATCTGTAAATCATTAAAAAGATAGGACCAAATTGTGAGATCTGTCTGTTTCCATAATTTAAAATGAATTAAATACAGTCTTTACATATGTTTATTTTAAATGTTTATGAAAGTTATATTTTTATACTTTCTTAAAAAATATTTTTAATAGCAGATACTGAATAATGGAGTATCAAAGGGCTCAGTTCTAGCTTTTCAGCATTCTTTACTCTACACTTTTTATCCTAAGTGATGTAATTCACACTCACAGCTTCAATTAGCCTCAGTCTACACATTAGTGCCTCCCAAATTTTTTTCTTCTCTAAAAACTCATTGTTTTAAAACCAGACATAGGCTCTTTAATTTTATCTGCCTACTCAACATCTCCACTTAGATATCTCAAAAGTGCTTATAACTCAACAGGAGTTGAATTCATTCCTTTACCTCCCTGGCCTAGGTCCTGTTCTACCATTGATCTCTATGTCTTTAAGTGTGAACTTCTTCCATCAGGTTGCTCAAGCCAGATTCCTGAGAATCACAGTTTAGCTCCTCTCCTCTCTGCTTCCTTTCCTACCAGATTTACCTTAGATGTGTTCCCACATCCAGTCCAGCCCTCTCCATTGCTACTGATAACCTTCCCAAAGAAGCTACCATTATGTCTTTCTTAGACTACTGAAATAGTCTTCTAACTGGTTTTCTTACATCTACTGTGTCCACATTTTCTCTCTTTTCTTCACCATAGGCATATTTCAAAAATCAGGTCTGATTCTTTCAGCATGCTGAAAATTGTAATGCTTCTTGTATCTCTGGCATGTTGTACCTCTTGGATAAAGGTTCAGCTCTTCCCTATGGTACAGGGCCATGTGTGGCTTGGCTCTTGCTTACTTTGCTACCCTCTCTTATACCACTCTTCCCTTCTACCAACTACTTGAATTTTCATTTATTTCATTGGATATACAGTTGTCCCTTTTACTGCTTCTTTCCCTGTACTGGAATGATAGATTATCCAACTTTCCATCTATTTAATTTCTATGTATCTTTTAGAATTTGGTAATTTTTACCAAAAGAAGAAGGAGAAGGAGAAGAAGGAGAAGAAGGTTATTTGATTCCCCAGCCAGGCAAATGTTTGTGATATTTTTGTATATGTGTGATATGTTTTTACAGGACAATGTCACTTTTCTTAGGGTATCCCCTAGCATTTCTACCATTTATTTAAATGAGTATTTGAGTGTTACCCATCTTCTTACTAAAGCCTTTATTAAATCAGAAACCCAATCTATTTTAACATTGTGTGATGGCCAGACATTGTTCTTGTGCAAATAAGATAGGAAACCAACCTATGTTTAACAGAAAGAAGGAGGAATGCCTGAGTGGCTTGTTGGTTAAAAGTCTCTGACTCTTGGTTTCAGCTCAGGTGATGATCTCAGTGTCCTGTGATTGAGTCCTGTGTCAGGCTCCCTGATCAGTGGGTAGTCTGCTTAAGATCCTTTGTCTCCCTCTCCTGCTCCCCCTGCCCATACTCTCTCTTCTTGAAAATAAAATAAATAAATCTTTAAAAAAATAAAGGAGGAGAAGAGGAGAGAAGGGAGAAAAAGAAAAAGGAAGGGAGGAGAGGGGAGGGGAGGAAAAAAGAAATTTTTTTGAGTAATGTAACTGAAAAGCTTAGAGGTTCAAGCTTAGTTCTAATTAAGTCAGGAGTCAGGTACACGAATGGTGTTTTCTCCTTATCTCTTTGCTCAACTTTCTTCAAGAAGCACTTCATTTTCAGAAAATTTCCTGCCATATTTCAGAAGGATGCCTAACAACAGTCCAGGCTTAAGTTCTACCGCCCATTCTAATAGAAAACATTTCTTTTTGCTAATAGTTTCAGGGAAAGTTCTCACTCTGATTCTCAGGGACTTGGATTGGATCATGTCCACTCCTGAACAGATTACTGTGGCCAGGAATGCTCGATTGCTTCCAGAGCCAAAGGATGCGATTAGGCTTACTCCAACCCTATGAGGAAGACTTTAGGAAAGGGTACCCCTCAAAGGAAGGAGAGAAAGAAGAAGGGAAATAAATGCTGAATAGAAAAAGCATCAGAAACTCTTTAACACATAGTGTTTGGCATATAACTCTTGGTCCAATAAATACTAACTAAACGAATGAAGTAAGTCAGGCACGGTTGATATGAAGCAAGTGATGAAATAGGATGGTTGGAGCAGCTTGGTTGAATGAATGAATTTGGCCTTGAATCCCATTTCCATCATTTACTACGTGGGTAATGTATAATAGGCAAGTTACTTAAATGCCTTGATCTTCAGGGTTTTTTTTCCATCTATTGAACTATGATAATAATCCCTAACAACCAAGGGTTTTGTAAGACAAATGTACTAAGAAACATAAAGTGCCTGTCAGTGTCTGTTCTTCCCTCTTTGTTCTTTGAAGTGGGGGCCAAAGTGTGGATCTGGAGCACTATTTTCCCAATTTTTCTAATGAATACTGAGCATCTGCCAGTCATGCAGGGAAAGAAAAAAGAGAGAGAGAAAGGAGAGAGGACTAAATTTAAGAAAAAATAGAAATGATGGTTATGAGTCAGATAAGGTTGGCAGATATTCCGCAAGCCCTCTTTTCTACACCAATCAAAAGAGCCTTGAGCTGGTAATATCCTTTCTATTCAATTCACACCTGGTTCTCAGGGAGTTGTAGCTCAGAGTTAGCACAGTGAATTTGGCTGTATTGTTCTATGCTATTTCCTCCTGTCCGTGCCTGAAACCACACTTCAATCAATTGCTAATGTCAGTGTGGGAGTTATAATCCTGCTTTAGCACTGCTGCAAGTTACCACATCTCCGTGGGTCAGGGAAGGGAGTTTGTCTTAGGGAGTGTACCTGAAAGCCAGACAAAGCTTTCTGTTTTCTCCCAGACAGTGACCCATAGTGAGATCCAACGCAGTCAGTCTCATAAAATACCTTCCTTCTTGCCAGGGAAGGAGTTAACTCTACAGCTAGAATTCCTGCCAGTCTGTGAACTTCTGAAAATAAATGTACCCGCAGTTCTGTCTAACTTGTCTTTACAGACCAGGGGAGTCTTGCCTAACATCAACAGCCTACAAAGAGACATAGCCAAAACTGAAATGACTTTTTCATTTCAAATGACTGAAAAGTCTTCGGACTGTGTCAAGCATAGAATACTCAGCTTCCATGTTATCAGAGACATCACCATGAAAATAGTGGTATACTATAGAGCTCAGAGAAGAGACATCCATAGTGTCTGGAGACAGGACAAGCAATGACCTTCTGATTCCCAGTGATGTGGCATTACCATCCCTGTGAGATGTGTCACAGCACCTCAGCCTAGTCAGTGTAGTATCATGGGCTTATCTGTTAACTTCAGCTTTACCTCAGGTGATAGTCCTCTTCGTAAAAATGCACAATCCAGGGCGACCAGTCAGCGTTACTTAGAGAGTGCCGAACTGCAGGAACAGCTACCACAAACTCATCTCTAATCCTGCCTTGATCATGATTTTTTTAGCTCCTATACTCAATGTGACAAATATTGGTAAAACTGAGTGGCTTGTTGAGAAGCACAATGAATACCAGAAATAGGCAAAATCAAAGGCTACAATATTTTTTAGAGACATTCCTAATCATAACTAAATGGTAAATTAGAATTCAGTTAGAGCAAATACCTCTTAACCAGTTCCTAAGTGATGCTATGTCTAACTATTGATTTTAGGGCATAGATGGTTACCTAAGCCCAATTCCAAAAGGAATGCTGTATCTACCTTAAGTGAATTGTCATGCAAGGAGTAATCAAGGCATTTACAAAGACAGCTGTAACATCATTAAGTTTGTAGTCAGGTTTCTTTGTTAAACTAAAGTCCATATGTTCCGTGAACTTGGGCTTGAGACCTGAGTTCATTAACATAACAGTGAAGCTGGGGGAAACTAACTCACTTACCTCATACTGTTTTGTTTTGTTTTTTAAAGATTTTAATTTATTTATTTGACAGACAGAGATCACAAGTAGGCAGAGAGGCAGGCAGAGAGAGGAGGAAGCAGGCTCCCTGCTGACCAGAGAGCCCGATGTGGGGCTCAATCCCAGGACCCTGGGATCATGACCTGAGCCGAAGACAGAGGCTTAACCCACTGAGCCACCCAGGTGCCCCCCCTCATAGTGTTTTTAATGGTTGTGCCATAATCTACCCCAAAGAACCTAAAGTAGAGCATAATTAATTTAGTTTGGTTAATAACACATAATTTTTAAGAATGTTTATCTTTTGTCTTCATCAGATTGTATTAGCCATTCCCAACTCTTAAAATATTACTTCAGAAGTATAGATGGACTGGACATAGTAATCATTAGGATGATAATTATAATTTGATAGGCAATTGACATTTGTACAAAGCTGTGTAGATCACACATACACTTTATCACACACAGAAAGCAAGCTGATATCAGTTAATAATGGACATATTTATTCCCCCCTGCAGCACACAGGGATCAAGTGTTAAAATGGCAGGATCTTGGTATCAGGTAGGGGAAGTGCAAGGATGAGCAAGGCAAAGTGTGCAGTGTTTTTTCAAGCTTCTGCTAGTGTCACATTTACTAACATCTCATTGGCCAGACTAAGTCACATGGTTGAGTCAAGCATCAGAGTGAGATGGTTTTACAAAGCTCTGTTTGCTGGCCTGGGGGGATGCCAGAATAACCACAAAGCCATAGAAGGTAAGGCCCCAACATAGAGAGTCTGGGCATTGAGTTAATGAGGAAAGGAGAGACAGCCAGGAATGTCCCCCAAACTTCATCAGGTTGGGAAGCAAGCAAGAAGTAACCTGTTACTGTAGTGTAAGTCTCTGAACTCTCTTTTTTAGGATTGTGTTGATTGTTTATTGTTGATTGTTTATGAACCCCACCTAACTGGACCTATTTTGACATATAGAGAAATCCTAGCATTTCTCCCTTTACTTTCTCTTTCAGAGGGCTTCATGGTATATTCTCTGGTGTCTAATTCTGTGTGTTTGTTTAGAGTTACACTTTTGGTCAATCCATATCTGTAGAAAAATCTTTAAGACTCACAATCAGAAAATGTGTGCTAGAGTTGTAGTTCTGCTACTTAATAAGCTACTGATGTAAGCTATTTAGTTTTTCTAAGAAATTTCTTCTTCTAAAAGTTTGAGGCAATAGAATCTACTTTGTGTGGTTGCCATGAGGCCATGAGAAGCATACGTGATAAGTACCTATGAATTTTTCTCTTAGACTAGGAAGTGTGCAAATACTGATTGTTACTAGTATTTATTTTGGAGTCTGCCAAATCAGATGAGGAATAAACACTGTGTTGTTATAATTCTGGAGATCCATCCCTTATATTTTCCCAATTCAAACTTACTGGACTTGAACAACAGTTTTGTATCCAAGATTCTGGGTTCTTTAGGTTCACAGACAGAAATTCCTGCATTAAGTGATCATCCCCCACAGGCAAAGTCCAAAGGTCTCCTTCATGGTGTTTACAGGTTCTTTCATATGGAGGCTACTTTTCTACCTAATCCCCAGCCACCTCACCACCGACTTCCTCTGCATTCCTGCCATCCTGAACTTCCCAGGGTTCATAGGCCTGTGTCTCTGCACAGCTTCCCCTAGGACTGGAATCTTCCGACTTCCTTGCCAGGCCACCTGCAAGTACCCATGCCAGGGAGGCAAGCCGCTCCCCAACATTGAAGTCTGGCTTCCAACCTTGTGTTTTTGGGAAGCCTCCCCTGCCTCTCCTCCCGCCCTCCAGGCAGAGTTAGTCATTCTCTTCCTGAGCTGGAACAGGGCCTTATACATTCTTCTTATAATACTTCATTTATTTTGTTTACATGTCTGTCTCCCCAACAAGATGCTGAGCTCTTGGGAACAACTCTGTGTTACTCATCTCCATCCCTAACACCTAGCCCAGTGCCTGCAACATTAACAAAGGCTTTTGGGTCTCCAGAGAGATTCCTCTGAATTTTCTGTGCTGTAGTCAGAGAATTGATAGATTAGATTTGCTGAAAATAACCTCTCTTCTTTGAGGCTTTGGAGAACATTTGAAATTCTAAGGTAACCATAATATAAAGAACATATATTTTGCGCAAATAAATAGTTTCCCCCTCTAGACTGGTGGTAAGTTCCAGCATTGAGCCAATGGTTATTAAACTCCAGGAGCATCTGAATTACCTGGGAGAACATGATTAAAGTACAGAGCTGAGATCCCTATGCCAGACCTCAGGAATTAGTCTTTGGGGGTGAAGCCCAAGTACCTGTATTTCCAGAAACTTCCCCAAGTGATTCTGAAGTATATCACTTTTTAGAACCATTGCACTAGACCGATCTGAGTTATAAATTGCTGGTTCCAATTGCTTCAAATGTTTCCTGTTGTCAAAAGGAACAGAAACAAAAGCGCCCATTCAGAGGGCTGGGTGCTCTCTCCCCACCTGGCCACAGTGCCGAAGCTCTCCCAGGAGAAGCACTGTCGCCTTTCTTATCGTTCAGCCGCCTTTGATCAGGAGCTTCTTCATTCTGGCTCATTCTCCACTTCAAAGCTGGAAACCTGATCAGCCCCACTTTCTTCCCTTCACCCAGGGCCCAGGCGGCCCCACAGGTGAGCTGGTCACTTGGGAAGTCTATACAGCCAGCCTTCAGCATTCTGTTAGAGGCCAGAGGCCAGTCTTTTGTGTAGCGCTCCAGCCTGCTTCTTCCCCTACACAATTGGTGCCAAAGAGAAACTGGGAGAGGAAATACGACCTTGTTCTAAGTCTGCCTCCGTGGGTGTGGAATAACCACACTTAGGGTACAGTTTTAGGAACAGTTTTGCAGTGTTCCATCTCCTGATCCCGGAGGCAAGTCTTCACAAGTTAAAGAGCAAAGGTTCTTTATAGTAAAGAATCACTTGGAGCTTCCAGAATAAATCTCTTTTTATCTGAACCATGAAAATTACCTCCCAAGTGAAACTTTATACAAAGGAAAATGATAGATGATTTGACTTTGTGAGTATAAGAGCAGCGTTAGTCCAGTTTCCTTGGTAAATCACTTAGTATCAAAAGAGTAGCTAGCATGTGCTAGTTACTGTAAGATGCTGTTTTCAACCCAGATTTTCAATCCACAACTCCCAAATTTCCCCCTCCCGCAAGTACCCAAGGAACAAAACAAACCTTACTTTTAAATTAATGTATATGAATCATAAGGTCATTTAACAAATACAGCTTGATTGAAATACATTTCAGATATCATAAAGTTTACCTATTTAAAGTGTATACCTCAAAACTTTTCAGTATATTCACAGAGCTGTGTAATGATAACCACAATCTGAGTTTAAAACATTCTCATCACCTAAAAATCTTATACCCACCAGCATTCACTCCACATCTTCCTCTTCTGGCATAAGCCTGGGCAGCTCTAATGTACTTTCTGCGTCCGTGGATTTGCCTATTTTAGATATTTTATTTAAATGGAATCATACAGTATGTGGTCTTTGATGACTGCCTTCTTTCACTTAGGATAATGTTTTCAGGGCTCACCCATGTTGTAACATTTGTCTGTGCTTCATTCCTTTTGATAGCTGAATAGTATTCCATTGAATGGATACACCACTTTTGTTGATCCATTCGTTTCTTGATGAACATTTGCATTATTTCCATTTCTTTACTATTATGAATAATGCTATTATAAATATTCATGTCTGAGTTTCTGTGTGTCCCTAAAGTTAAATTTCATTGTTAGGAATGGAATTGTTGGGTCATATAGTAACACTATAATGAATATTGAGAGTATTGAGAAACCCTATAATTAATATTTCCTGAAGTTGTTTTCCAAAGTGGCTGCTCCATTTTATATTCTCACCAGCAAAGTATGAGGGTTCCAGTTCCTTTGTATCCACACTAATACTTCTTGTTGTATTTCTTTTTAATTGTACCCATCCTAGTGGATATACATTGGTATCTTGTAGTCTTGATTTATATTTCACTAATAACTAATGATGTTGAGTATCCTTTCATGTCCTTATTGATTATTTGTATATCTCTGAAGAAATGTTTATTCAAATTTGTCACCCATTTTTAAACTGGATTATTCACCTTGTCATTATCAAATTGTTAGAGTTTTTAAAATATATTTTACATACAAAGCCCTTATTAAAGATATCATTTTTAAATCTTTTCTCCAAGTCTGTGGATTGTTTTCCTTTCCTTATGGTGTCATTTTAACACAAAAGTTTTTACTTTTAATAAAGTCTAATTTACCTAGTTTTACTTTTGCATCTTTACTATTATATTTCAGAAACCATTTCCTACTCAAGGTCAGAGAAATTTGTTTTCATATTTTCTTCTAACAGTTTAAAAACTGTTAAATTTAAATTTATGATTCATTTTAATATTTATTTATTTATTTGTTTGTTTGTTTATTTATATGGTGTGAGGTAGGAATCTATGTTAACTCTTTTGCATGTTGTCCCTCCTGAATTTGCTTGAAAAATTTTCCTTTCTCATTTTCTTGACACCCTTTTCAAAAGTCAGTTGGCCATGAACTTTAGAGTTCACTTTTGGATTCTTAAATTTATTCTATTTATTTGCAAATCTCTACTTATGCAAGTACTATTTGGTCTTTATTATTGCAGCTATGTATGAAGATTTGAAATTGGGAAGTGTAGGGGGCAGCTGGGTGGCTCCGTGTGACTTTAGCTCAGGTCATGATCCCAGGGTCCAGGGATGGAGCCTTTATCAGGCTCCCTGCTCAGAGGGGAGTCTGCTACCCCTTCTCCCTCTGCCTACCACCCTGACTACTTGTGCTCTCTCTGTCAAATAAAACCTTTAAAAATATAAAATGAAATAAATTGGGACATCTGAGTCTTATAAATGTGTTTATCTTTTTTTTTTTCAAGGTTATTTTTGCTATTCCAGATTTCCAGATACTTTGTATTCCTATATGAATTTTAGTTTCAGTTTAGCAAAACCTCTTTCTTTAAAAAGCCAGTTGGGATTCTGATATATTTTTTATTAAATTTTTAATTGTTTTGGGGAGCTTTGCCATCTGAACAATATTAAATGTTCCAATCATTGAAGATGAAATATGTTTATGTTTGCTTAGATGTTTTTAAATTATTTTAACAGTGTTTTGTAATGCTCAGCATACAGTCTTGCATTTTTGTTTAATTCTAAGTATTTTTGAGCTATTTTAAATGGAATTGTTTTCATAATTTATTTTATTTTTATTTTTAAGGTTTGTTGGTATTGCATAGAGTTAGTTTTTTTTTAATATTAATCTTGTATCATGAAGCTTTGCTAAACTCAGTTGGCAGTTAAAATAATTTTTGGTGGATTCCTTAAGGTTTTCTATATATAAGATCACATAACATGAAGATAGAGGTAATTTTACTTCCTTTCCAATCTGTATGTCTTCCCCCCTCCTCTTGCCTAATGGCCTGGCTAGGTAGCCAATAAAATGTTGAACACAAGTGGTGAGAGCAGACATCCTTCCTTCTCTTCTAAGGAGAGAGCATTAATTCTTTCACTGTTAAATATTATGTTAATTGTGTGTTGTTCAGAGATGCCTTTTTTCAGATCAGGAAAGTTCTCTTCTTTTGCTAGTTTGTGGAGTGATTTTATCACGAAGAAGTGGTAGATATTGTCAAATGCTTTTTCTCCATCTGTTGAGATGATTGTGTATTTTTTCCTCTTTATTTTATAAAATCGTGTCAATTTTTTTAAATGTTAAACTTATATTCCTGGCATTAAGCCAGTTTGTCATAATACAATTCTTTTTTTTTTGTTGTTGGTTTCAGCTCACTCATAAATTTATGGAAGTTTTTATGTATATATTCATAAGAGATGTTGGTCTGTAGTCTTCTTGTATTTGTCTTGTTTTGGTATCAGGGTAATGGTGATGTTAAAGGATGGGCTGGGAAGAGATAACATCTACTTTTTGCACGGGTTTGTGAAGGATTGGAGTTAATTCTTCAAATGTTTGATAGAATTCAGTGGTGAGTTATCTGCATCTGCAGCTTTTCTTTGTGGGAAGTTTCAAATTACTAATTTAGGCTCTCTACTTATAGGTATATACAGATTATTAATTTATTGTAGAGTAAATTATTATAGTTTTTTTTCCTAGGAAACTATTCATTTTACCTGCTAATTTGTTGGCATACAATTATTCATAGTATTCTCCTATAATTTTTATTATTTCTGTAAGGTCTGTAGTGATGTCCCCTCTTTCATTCTGATTGTAGTAATTCGAGCCTTCTCTCTTTTTTTCTTGGTCAGTCTAGCTAAAGTTTTGTGGATTTTGTTGACTTTTGAAAAGAAAAACACCCTTTTGCTTCTGTTGATTTTATTCCTATTTTTTATTTTCTATTTTATGTATTTCTCTATCTTTGTTATTTTCTTCCTTTCTGCCTACCTACCTTGAATAGAGAAATAGAGTTTGTTCTTTTTTTTTTTTTTTTTAGTTTTAAGGCAGAAGTTTACATTATTGATTTATTCTTTTTAAATGTAGATTTTTACAGTTATAAATTTCCTCTCTGCACTGCTTTCATTGTATGTTACACATTTCATTATTTTTTAAAAAACATTCTTTCAAAGTATTTTCTAATTTTGCTTATGGTTTCTTCTTGACCCATTTATCATTTAGCTTTCTTTAATTTCTAAATATTTGTGAATTTCCTGAAATTTTTTGTGTTACTGACTTCTAATTTTATTCCATTTTAGTCTGGAAACATATTTTGTGTAATTTTAGTTCTTTTAAATTTATAGAGATTTGTTTTAAGACCTTTATGGTCTTTTCTGGTGAATGTTCCATGTGCGCTTATAAGGAATGTGTATTGTATTGTTGCTCCTTCCTAAACCTAATGAATCAGAATATCTGGGAGTTGCAGGAATCTTTGTTTAACAATCCCTCCAGGTATTCTGATTCATGCTCAGGTTCGAGAACCACTGATTTTGACTCAGTGATTGTCTGCCTTGCTCATCTTTTTCTGAGATGTAATCAATCAGAAGATTCCCATGTAAACTTTCTGGAAGTCATCACATTTTTCTGACTCTAGTGTCAAGTGAGTCTTTCAACAGCATATTCCTAGTTCAGTGGTGTTGGTATAATTTGGATCCTTAAGCTTGAACTTTATTTGCCACTTAGGACTCTGTACCCCTGCTGGTCCAGGAGGCCTGTCAACTAGTTTCCTTGGTCAAGTCTCTGATGCAATGCTTAGTTCTTTTAAGCCCTTCCCTGCAGTCCTGGGATCTCCTCCTTTTATTTCCACACAATAGCTGGGCCTAGCTCTGAATGGAATAATTACTTGGAATCTTGGCACTGATCCCCTCTACTGTCTCTTGAATCACCACCTTCAGACTTTAATGAATTATTCCCATTGCCTGGGACCTCTGTTGGTCTAATGTGATTCATAATAGTGAATCTTTGTTTTTGTCACTTATCCAAATCAATCTCCATTGCATTATGTCTCTCCTTTCACAGCCCTTCAAACTGAAACCTTCTAGGATTATGGTCTAGACTCAGCAGATGTCCTCCAAATCTGCATCCATATCCTCCTGCAGAGTCCCTATCTGATCTTGGGGTCTCTTTACTATGACTCAATAAGAGAGGTCAAGTTTCAGCATCATCTTACTCTGTCAGATCGTATTTTAACAAGAAGTACCCCAGTGAAAGTAAAGATGATATGGAGAATTTAGGGACACTAAGACACAGTGCAATCAGGTGATTTACCCAGTACCTCACAGTGAGGGCACAGGAAGATTACATAAAATCTAGAAATTTGGAGTTTGCCTCTCCACCCATACAGTATTGACTCACCTAGTCAACCTTATTTTTTACTTTTTTATCTTGGCTTTTCTACTCATAATCCCACAATCCTCCACTAGGAGAACCAAGAGAATCATCAATAGGTGAACCCATTATCTTAAGGAAGTACAATACTCAGGCATATTTTTCTGAGAGAAAAATATGGGAAAGTGTCCCTTAGTAGATTATTTTATAACCCCATTTAATGAAAACCATAGTTTGTTCTGTGGGCCTCTAACACAGAGGATTTCATTACTCCTATGATGACCCTGGTTTAATTTGCCCTGTTCTCTAAAATCCTTGTTTTCTAATTGCTAGTCAGGACAAAGAGGCATCTTTTCCACCATAAGGAGAGATAAAACAGGATGGACAATAATAGAAGGTGGCTTTTGTGCTGAGTTAGCTTTTGCCTGTGACCCATGATGAATGACAGATGCAATTTCATGATGAAAACTGGGTTGAATGCTCCAAGCTCAGCTATCCTTCTGAATACCTATAATTATAGAGCTTTAGGTACTTAATGTTATGGGAAGTGGTCAGTTTACAAAATTCAATATGAGCATATTTTAAAAATAATTCAGTAGTTTTAGGAAATGATTTTATAATTATTCAAAAAAATTCACTATTTTGTATTTCATATTGACAGTACAGAGTGCTAATTTTTCAATCTAAATAACAAAATATCTTGAAATTTGAAATTTGAGAGGTTCCAAAAAGGCTGATTGAGAGTGTCCTTCCCATTAGGCTAGGCATTTGCCATCCACATTACCTGAGATATATCTGCTCTATATATCCAAACATTAGAAAATATTATAATTTTTTTTCTTTGAAATGACAAGAAACTTCCAAAATCTATTTAAATTTAGCTTCAAGACTGCTTTCTGGCATTTTAGCTATTATAATTAACACATTTATTTGAATAACCAGTAAAGATAGACATAAAATCACAGAAATACAGTGGGATTGAAAGATGGGATTTAGGTGGTAGTGAAACACTAGGAAACAGGAGAGGTAGAATTACAGAATGAATCTTTGAAGATTTAAAGTGGTTGTTACTCTACATAACTTCAGATATTCTATAACCTAATTCCGAGTTCTGATCCCAGAGACCCAGAATCTTCTGATAAAGCTTAGCTAAGCTAAATTTCAATTAAAGATGCTTTGGTGAGGGATACCTGGGTGACTCAATTAGTTAAGCATCTGATTTCAGTTCAGGTCATGATCCTAGGATCCTGGGATGGAGTGCCTGTTCAGTTCCATGCTCAGTGGGGAGTGTGCTGCTCTCTCTCCCTCTGCCACTCCCCCTCTGCCCCTGCTCTCTCAAATAAATAAATAAGATCTTAAAAAAAAAAGATGCATTGGTGAAGGCAGCTCTGCCCCTCTCTCCTTTCTGAAATCAACATCAAAATATTATTATTATAGTTGTTATTGTCACTGTCATTGTCATCATTATTAAACATTTACAAAGAAGTTAAAAGGCAGGAAAATTTCAGACCACAATCTATGACAGAAGGGTTGAAAGCAAGAGAAGATGCAATGAAAAGGAAATCTAGTGGGATATAAACCAAGGAGTTGACAAACAGCTCTGACAAACATGTTTACCCAAAAGTAATGCCTACAAAGAGAAAGACGAGAGATGCCTCCACTGTAAGGAGCAACAGGGTTTGGGTACATCTAGAACCACTTCTATTATGGTAAAGTGGTGGAGAAGATATGTAAGAATGAAGAGACACACCATAAAGGCACAAATTACCAGCCACCAGCACCAGCAATAAAACAGGCGATTGTATGGCAAGATGGAAGAGGAAAAGTGGATGACTAAGAGCTCAAAAATGATATTGAAAAGGGTATTTCCTAAGGCACACTCCCTCCCATACCCACAAATGGTTATAATTTAAAGTGGTTATGAGTACTCAATGTCCTGAGGCACTGGACAAGTAAATACAACTATTTCCTCAAAGAATTTCCCCAGAGAAATTCCCAACACTTATTAGTTTTCTTTCTCTTTTTCTCACACACACCATTATAAAACACCAGCAGAAACAAGATGTATGAGAGAGGAAGAAAAAAGCAAAGACAAAAGCTGCAGAATCAAACCCAGAAGGAAGTCAGATATTGATTTACCAAATGTAACATAATAATTCAAAATATTTGTATTTAAAGAAATAAAAAATCAGATTTGAAACACTTAAAAAGTAAAAGCTTATATAAAATAACCAGACAGATTTGAAAATAGAGCAAGTAGAGCTTCAAGAAGTATCTGGATTCTTCAAAGTATACCTGTGGAATACAGCAAAAAAAAATATTCTAGACTTAAGTCAGCTAAATTGCAGACCACAAATGGAGAGCATCTTTCCCTGCTTATAGCCTCACTCTTATCACCTGTTTCTCATAGACCTTTCTATAACATATGAATAATAGTTCATAGGGACAAACAGGAATGCAAGGAAGTTTTAATATTAGAAATCTATTAATATAATTTAACATGTTATTGATGACTAGAGAAAAGAAAGAAGTATTCTAATTAACTGCTAAAAGGAGATTTAATAGTTTTTAATATCCATGTTTAATAAAAACAGTAAAGTAGGAAGTAGAACGGTTCTTCTTCAACTTGCTTAAAAATCTACATCTGAATCATGGAACCAGGTCGGTATGTAACTGTGAAACAGCAGGGGCCTTTCTCATTAAAATCAGGAACAACAACAGCAGAGGGGAGCTGCTCCTGTTTTTCTGTTAGTGTTCAAGGAGTCTCTTGGTCTAGTTCTCCTCCACAGGCCAGACTCTTTGAAGCTCAACATGCATTTACTAATTATCTTCTATTTTGAATATTTGTGAGAATAGCAAATTTGTTCTGTTAAATGTTTCTTGCAAGTCAGTAATGCCAAGAAGATAAAACATTCTCAGAAAGATAAGTTTCACATTATAAATGAGACGTAAAGTGTTTACAAGCTCTTATAAGAAGTTTTGGTCTAAAAATTGTGCTCTCCTACATTTAATGTTATTACTAAAAGAGAAAGAGATGGAGAGAAGAGAAAGAGGAAAAGAGATGGGGGAGGGAGAGAGAGAAAAAGAGAGGGAGGAGGGAGAGAGAAAGACAGACAGAGTCAGACAGACTTGTCCAGTAAACCTAAGGTAAAAATCTGATTTTAACCCTAGATGCAAGCAAACAAGTTAGCCTGCCAGTTTCTTGAATCTGAGGGAAAATTGTAGGCTCCTGGGTCAGAGATGAAGTCTAGTTTTTTTACTCACATCAAAAGCAGTAGCCAGAATATTGATACTTTTGCACCATTTTTCTGAGCCCCAATTTCCATAGAAGGGTGCAGAGAGAGCCAGATGATCTCTGTGCCTGCAATGCATTGCCTTATGGAAGAGGAACCCTGAGCTTAGAGAATCTGAATCTTTTATAATGGACAGAATTGCTTGTCCTTCTATTCAAGAGTTTTTGTCTTTATTATACTGGACAGTGAATATGCCTGTGCTGTGCTCTGGAGGGAAACACTATCTCCATCTTCCAAAGCTATTTACTGTACAAACAACCTTGAAAGGACAATTCAGGAAAAAAAGAGCATCAGTGCCCTTACTCACAAAACATGTAGAAACATAAGAGACCCATGGAGAATTGCCTCCCCACAATAGTTATATTTATATCCATTGTAATTATATAGTTATAAGCATGACATTTTGTTTATTGTCAAGCTCCCATATTAGACCCTTATTTCCATGAGGGTATGGACTATGTTCATTTCGTTCACTACTATATACATGATATAAGTCTCTTAGTGGTAAGTGGACAAAACTTTGTTGAGTCAACACAGTTTTCAACAAATAAAAATTCCAATTATTTCACTTAAGTCAGTACTTGATATGTATGTATAAGCATGTGTATATTTCACATAATCCTCAGTAAAATACTTTGCACATCTCTGTATATCTGACTCAAACCCAATAAATGAGAAGTACAAAATGAATCTTGGTTATAATAAAGATAAACTCAAAATTCAACTTCACCTAAAGGCACAAATCTAGTGAATGTAAAGATGATTTTCGTACTCTAATATCAAATACCCAGTTGTGGAACCACTGTTATAATGATTCTGTGCAACCTTTATAATCTAAAGCTAGAATAACTTAAACAGTGTGTACATCTAGAAGTGCTGCCAAGTTGACTATGATACTTGTCTACGGCAATGGCCATTTGATAACATTCACTTCTGCCTCCTATTTTCCAGAGACAAAATGAATCAGTAACATTATTCTTTCTTGTTCTTTCCAGTTGTAGCTTCAGAGTCCTCTGAACATTATGTTCCAGTTCAGTACCACCAGCTGACTGGACATAAAGTGAAAATTAAATATACCTCATGCTAAATGAGATGCTAGAGAAGTTTCAGTGTTAATATCACTTCCAAAGTAGATGAGTCTATAATATTAGTTCACCAGGTGCTAGAATAATATGTAATTATTTTTGAACTTTGATCGTCTACCAGGATGTTCTAAGTGTTAATACCCTAATGACATTATGAATGGGTACTTTATGATACACATTTCACAGCTGAAGAAACTTAGATACCATGATGTTAATTTGTCTAAGACCACAAGGCTAGGAAATGAATGAAACAAAATTCTGACACTGAAACCTTGTGCCAGAGTCCCATTACAAAATATAAAAGTTAGTAAAATGATCCTCAAGTTGGTTTCAGAAGAACTACATTGTTAG
Source organism: Mustela nigripes (assembly GCF_022355385.1). Taxonomy (NCBI): domain Eukaryota; kingdom Metazoa; phylum Chordata; class Mammalia; order Carnivora; family Mustelidae; genus Mustela; species Mustela nigripes. The sequence goes on from NC_081563.1 coordinate 104,113,962, forward strand.
CTACTGCATATTTCATATAAATCTTTCATCTGAAACCCAGCTCCATAGTGACATTTTACAAAGCCAATATCCTAATATCAGGGAAGCAGCAGGAGACTCCAAGAGCCTTGTCCCATTAATTCATTCATTGGGTTGTTGGCCAGATGGTAGAACACTGAGCTGTCCTACTTTGCCTGGGACTGAGGGGTTTCCAGGACAGAAATTTTCTAGTCGTAAAATTTGGATAGTACAGATCAAAACAGAACACTTGGTCACATTAGTGGGACTGTACTCTTTAACATGTAACCCAAAGGGCAAGAGGTCCCAGATGGATTACTATAGTCACCAGTTCACCAGGATTTATTTAATTTGCAAGAACCATCTTATTTGCTTTCTCCAAGTCAAGGGTTACTTTCAGAATGCAGATCTCTGGCCGTTCTGTGTTTTTCAAAGCTGCGGACTTTTCAGACGTCAGTGTGTATCAGATTTATCTGGAAAACTTGTTAAAACATGGACTCTGTGGGTTGGGGGGTCATAGACTCTAGAGACCCACCCCAGAGATTCTGAATTGGTAGATCTGGAGTGAGGCCCAAGACTCTGCATTTCTAGCAAGCTCTGATAATGCCACTGGTGATTCAAGAAATTATAATTTTTGGAGTATTTATTGATCATGTTACCAGTAAACTAACAGGAAGGGGAAAAGGACATGGTCATTTATGAGTGTAGATCTATTTTAGCCATCGTGATTTACCACCCTCTGATTCATCCCTAGTGAAATTATTTATCACACTTGGAAACTGATAACTTCTGCCCAGATCTTGATATTCATTAGAATTGTCATCCTCACTAGGGCATCTAAAATCTTGATTTCTCATCTCTGAACGTAAAACAGCTCTGTCAACAATTTTTGCCTTTACATGCTAAAAACAGTGAGTATGACTATTTCATTGGCAATAAGCATCAATTCAGCCTGCCTTTCCCTAGTCCTAATCCCAGAGCCGTGTCCTTCCTAATGAATTTAAGAAACACATTTTCCTTGGAGGAGGAGTCAAGATGGCAGAGAAGTAGCAGACTGAGATGACATCAGGTAGCAAGAGATCAGCTAGATAGCTTATCTAATCATTGTGAACACCTATAAATCCAACGGGAAATCAAAAAGAAGAAGAGCAACAATTCTAGAAACAGAAAATTGATTGCTTTCTGAAAGGTAGGACCGGTGGAGAAGTGAATCCAAAGCGATGGGAAGATAGACTGTGGGGGGAGGGGCTGACTCCCGGCAAGCGGCGGAGCAACTGAGCACAAAATCAGGACTTTTAAAAATCTGCTCCACTGAGGGACTTCACTCCAGAGGCTAAACTGGAGGGAAGCCCATGCGGGGTCAGTGTAACCCCAGTTCCCATGGGGCCACAGAAGGACCAGGGGTGTCTGAATGTCACAGAGCTTGCAGGTATTAGAGCGGGGAAGACAGCTACAGAGACAAAGCTGAGGAGCGAGCTCTCAGCTCGGGGTTACCTTGAACTGGGCACAGGTGAGTTCTGAGCACAGCTGGAGGCCAGGGAGACAGAGTGACTGAGCACTTGTCTCCAAGCGCGTGTGGCTGGAGGCCACAGAGATGGAAGCGACCTAGCGCTTTTCTCCAAGCACTATTGATTGAGCGCTTTTCTCCAAGCATGACCAGAGGCCAGAGAGACAGAATCTATTGGGCGCTTTTCTCTGAGGATGCACTGAGGAGTGGGACACCGACCTTTCGGCTCCTCTGGGCCAGAGATTGGGAGGCCGCCATTATCATTCCCATCCTCCGGAACTCTACGGAAACTGTTCAGGGAATAAAAGCTCCTGAAAGCAAACCCGAGCAGATTACTTAGCGTGGCCCCTGGTAAAGGCGGGCATTTCCACCTCCGGCAAAGACACTTGAGAATCAGTACAACAGGCTCCTCCCCGAGAAGATCAACAAGAAACCCAGCCAAGACCAACATCATTTACCAAGGAGAACAGTGGAATTCCAGAGGAGGAGAAAGCAAATCTTATCTGGACAAAATGACAAGGCGGAAAAACTCACCACAAAAAAAAAAAAAAAAAAAAAAAAAAAAAGAACAAGAGGCACTAACAAAGGCTGGGGACCTAATCAATACGACATTGGTAATATGATAGATCTAGAGTTCAGAATGATGATTCTCAAGGTTCTAGACGGGCTCGAAAACGGTATGGAAGGTATTAGTGAAGCCCTCTCCAGAGAGATAAAAGCCCTTTCTGGAAAAATAAAAGAACTAAAATCTAACCAAGTTGAAATTTAAAAAAGCTATTAATGAGGTGCAGTAAAAAATGGAAGCTCTTACTGCTAGGATAAATGAGGCAGAAGAAAGAATTAGTGACATAGAAGACCAAATGACAGAAGTAAAGAAGCTGAGCAAAAGAGAGACAAATACTGGACCACAAGGAGAGAATTCGAGAGATAAGTGACACCATAAGATGAAAAAAACATTAGAATAAAACATTTCAGAAAAAGAAGAGAGAGGGGAGCAGAAACTATACTGGAGAGAATTATTGTAGAGAATTTACCTAATATGGCAAAGAGAACAAACATCAAAATCCAGGAGATGTAAAGAACGCCCCTCAAAATCAATAAAAATAGGTCCATACCCCATCACCTGATAGTAAAATTTACAAGTCTTAGTAACAAAGAGAAAATCCTGAAAGCAACGCAGGAAAAGAAATCTGTAACATACAAGGGTAAAAACATTAGATTGGCAGCATACTTATCCACAGAGACCTGGCAGGCCAGAAAGAACTGGCATGATATATTCAGAGCACTAAAGGAGAAAAACATGCAGCCAAGAATACTATATACAGCTAGGCTATCATTGAAAATAGAAGGAGAGATAAAAAGCTTCCAGAACAAAGAAAAATGGAAAGACTTGGCAAACACCAAACCAGCTCTACAGAAATATTGAAAGGGATTCGCTAAGCAAAGAGAGACCCTAAAAGTAGTAGATCAGAAAGAAACAGAGACAATATACAGTAATAGTCACCTTACAGGCAATACAATGGCACTAAATTCATATCTCTTGATAGTTATCCTGAATGTTAGTGAGCTAAATACTCCAATCAAAAGACACAGGGTATCAGAATGGTTAAAAAAACAAGACCCATAAATATGCTGCCTACAACAAACTCATTTTAGACCCGAAGACACCTCCAAATTTAAAGTGAGGGGGTGGAAAACAATTTACCATGCTAATGGACATACATCAGAAGAAAGCTGGGGTGGCAATCCTTATATCAGATCAATTAGATTCTAAGACAAAGATTATAATAAGAGATGAGGAAGGACACTATATCATACTCAAAGGGTCTGTCCAACAAGAAGACCTAACAATTTTAAATATCTATGCCACTAACATGGTAGCAGCCAACTATATAAATCAATTAATAACAAAATCAAAGAAATACATTGAGAATAATACAATAATAGTAGGGGACTTTAACACTCCCCTCACTGAAATGGACAGATCATCTAAGCAAAATGTAAACAAGGAAATAAAGGCTTTAAATAACACACTGGACCAGATGGGCATCACAGATACATTCAGAACATTCCACTCCAAAAGCACAGAATACACATTCTTCTCTAGTGCACATGGAACACTTTCCAGAATAGACCATATCCTGGGTCATAAATCAGGTCTCAACCAGTATCAAAAGATTGGGATCATTCCCTGCATATTTTCAGACCACAATGCTCTGAAGCTAGAACTCAATCACAAGAGGAAATTTGGAAAGAACCCAAATACATGGAGACTAAACAGCATCCTTCTAAAAAATGAATGGCTCAACCAGGAAATTAAAGAAGAATTGAAAATATTCATGGAAACAAATGACAATGAAAACACAAGGGTTCAAAATCTGTGGGACACAACAAAGGCAGTCCTGAGAGGAAATATATAGCAGTACAAGCTTTTCTCAAGAAACAAGAAAGGTCTCAAATACACAACCTAACCCTTCACCTAAAGGAGCTGGAGAAAGAACAAGAAAGAAACCCTAAACCCAGCAGGAGAAGAGAAATCATAAAGATCAGAGCAGAAATCAATGAAATAGAAGCCAAAAAAAAAAAAAAAAAAACCCAATAGAACAAATCAACGAAACTAGGAGCTGGTTCTTTGAAAGAATTAATAAGATTGACAACCCCCTGCCCAGACTTATCAAAAAGAAAAGAGAAAGGACCCAAACAAATAAAATCATGAATAAAAGAGGAGAGATCACAACCAACACCAAAGAAATACAAACAATTTTAAGAACATACTATGAGCAACTCTATGCCAACAAATTCTAGAATCTGGAAGAAATGGATACATTTCTAGAGACATATAAACTACCACAACTGAACCAGGAAGAAATAGAAAACCTGAACAGACCCATAACCAGTAAGGAGATTGAAATAGTCATCAAAAATTTCCAAACAAACAAAAGCCCAGGGCCAGACAGCTTCCCGGGGAAATTCTACCAAACATTTAAAGAAGAACTAATTCCTATTCTCCTGGAACTGTTCCAAAAATTAGAAATGGAAGGAAAACTTCCATACTCATTTTGTGAAGCCAGCATCACTTTGATCCCAAAACCAGACAAGGATCCCATCAAAAAAGAGAGCTATAGACCAATATCCTTGATGAACACAGATGCGAAAATTCTCACCAAAATACTAGCCAATAGGATGCAACAGTACATTAAAAGGATTATTCATCACGACCAAGTGGGATTTATTCCAGGGCTGCAAGGTTGGTTCAACATCTGCAAATCAATCAAAGTAATACAACACATTAATAAAAGAAAGAACAAGAACCACATGATACTCTCAGTAGATGCTGAAAAAGCATTTGACAAAGTACAGCATCCCTTCTTGATTAAAACTCTTCAAAGTGTAGGTATAGAGGGCACATACCTCAATATTATCAAAGCCATCTATGAAAAAAAACACTGCAAATATCATTCTCAATGGAGAAAAACTGAAAGCTTTTCCGCTAAGGTCAGGAACATGGCAGGGATGTCCATTATCACCACTGCTATTCAACATAGTACTAGAAGTCCTAGTCTCAGCAATCAAACAACAAAAAGAATTAAAAGGCATCCAAATTGGCAAAGACGTCGTCAAACTATCACTCTTTGTAGATGATATGATACTATATGTGGAAAACCCAAAAGACTCCACTCCAAAACTGCTAGAACTTGTACAGAAATTCAGTAAAATGTCAGGATATAAAATCAATGCACAGATATCAGTTGCATTTCTTTACACTTACAATAAGACAGAAGAAAGAGAAATTAAGGAGTCAATCCCATTTACAATTGCACCCAAAACCATAAGATACCTAGGAATAAACCTAACCAAAGAGGCAAAGAATCTATACTCAGAAAACTATAAAGTACTCATGAACGAAATTGAGGAAGACACAAAGAAATGGAAAAATGTTCCATACTCCTGCATTGGAAGAATAAATATTGTGAAAATGTCTATGTTACCTAAAGAAATCTACACATTTAATGCAATCCCTATCAAAATCCCATCCATTTTTTTCAAAGAAATAGAACAAATAATCCTAAAATTTAGATGGAAACAGAAAAGACCACAAATAGCCAAAGGAATATTGAAAAAGAAAGCCATAGTTGGTGGCATCACAATCCCAGACTTCAAGCTCTAATACAAAGATATCATCACCAAGACATATGGTACTGGCACAAAAAACAGACACATAGATCAATGGAACAAAATAGAGAGCCCAGAAATAGACCCTCAACTCTATGGTCAACTAATCTTTGACAAAGCAGGAAAGAATGTCCAATGGAAAAAAGACAGCCTCTTCAAAAAATGGTGTTGTGAAAATTGGACAGCCACATGCAGAAAAATGAAACTGGACCATTTCCTTACACCACACACGAAAATAGACTCAAAATGGATGAAGGACCTCAATGTGAGAAAGGAATCCATCAAAATCCTTGAGGAGATCACAGGCAGCAACCTCTTTGACCTCAGCCACAGCAACTTCTTCCTAGGAACATCACCAAAGTCAAAGGAAGCAAGGGCAAAAATGAACTATTGGGATTTCATCAAGATCAAAAGTTTTTGCACAGCAAAGGAAACAGTTAAGAAAACCAAAAGACAACTGACAGAATGGGAGAAGATATTTGCAAATGACATATTAGATAAAAGGCTAGTATCCAAAATCTATAAAGATTTTAGAAAACTCAACACCCAAAGAATAAATAATCCAATCAAGAAATGGGCAGAGGACACGACAGACATTTCTGCAAAGAAGACATCCAGATGGCCAACAGACACATGAAAAAATGCTCCACATCACTCGGCATCAGGGAAATACAAATCAAAACCACAATGAGATACTACCTCACACCAGTCAGAATGGCTAAAATTAATAAGTCAGGAAATGATAGATGCTGGCGAGGATGCGGAGAAAGGGGAACCCTGTTATACTGTTGGTGGGAATGCAAGCTGGGGCAACCACTCTGGAAAACAGTGTGGAGGTTCCTCAAAAAGCTGAAAATAGAGCTACCCTATGGCCCAGCGATTTCACTACTGGGTATTTACCCTAAAGATACAAATGTGGTGCTCTGAAGGGGCACGTGCACCCGAATGATTATAGCAGCAATGTCCACAATAGCCAAACTATGGAAAGAACCTAGATATCCATCAACAGCTGAATGGATAAAGAAGAAGTGGTATATATATTCAATGGAATACTATGCAGCCATCAAAAGAAATGAAATCTTGCCATTTGCAACAACACAGATGGAACTAGAGGGTATTGTGCTTAGCGAAATAAGTCAATCAGAGAAAGACAATTATCATATGATCTCCCTGATATGAGGAAGTAGAGATACAATCTGGGGGGTTTGGGGGGTAGGAAATGAAAAAATGAAAGAAGATTGGATCAGGAGGGAGACAAACCATAAAAGACTCAATCTCAAAAAACAGACAGAATTCCTGGGGGGAGGGGGGACAGGAGTGGGTGGTGGGGATATGGACATTGGGGAGGGTATGTGCTATGATGAGTGCTGTGAAATGTGTAAACCTGGCAATTCATAGACCTGTACCCCTGGGGATAAAAATACATTATATGTTTATTTAAAAATTTAAAAATTTAAAAAAAAAGAATTTTAGCTACAATAATAAAGCAATTGGTAATGTTAAAAAAAAAAAAAAAAGAAAGAAACACATTTTCCTCTTCTCATCCAAAGGAAATGAGATTGAAACTCATGGCTCAGGGTTAATTCAATGCAGTCTTGCTATTTTACAGAATTCTGAGCAGAATTGCTCACTGAAAGCAACTACTATCACAATTCTAATGAATATATTAGGCTATGATCTGCACTGACTTATAGTATTGGGTTAACTTTAACACTGTAAATGATTCTCGGCTATTTTTTATAAAACATAGCATTTTTTTAATAAAACATAGCACATATAAAACATATGATGAAAAACTTCCATAAAAGGAGAGTTGCTGCCTGTAAGATAAGATGGTCACTTTGTTACCAGGTGCTTTGAAAGTACTATCAAGAGTGTGTCGTACTTCATTCTCTGGAGTGCCAAGTGGCTAACATGTGGACAGACACACTGTCCTTGGAGTAAGTCTAACAACTGCTGTGGCTATAGTATAAATACAAACATTTCATAATATTTGGCATCCTATTTTGATTTTTGCATTTAGCTTTGTGGAAATCTTTATGCTTAGCAGTTAACAAATTCCTGTTTCTCTGTGATCCCCCTGCTCTGCATCATACCCCTTTCCCTATATCCCCCAGTCACCTCAGTCTGCATGAAATGGTACTGACTACAGTCTTCCTTGGTCCCCTCAACTGCAGATAATTTTTCCCTCCTTTCAAAAAAATCCCTCTCAAAAGGATATTTTAAAAAATAGATAAAAATTTTAAATGTTATTGAGAAAACTGGCTAGTCATTAAAATAAGATAAAATTCTGTTCGTATGCCATACCATAATCCTCAGCAAATGCCATGAGATTGAAGATATGAGCATAAAAATTGGAATTGTTTATAACTCAGTGGTGGGAAAATCTAATTATGACAAAACCCAGAAGTAATACACAAAATATGATAAATTTAATTATAGTTTCAAAATTTATATTTATAACATTGAATATCATAAGAAAAAGACCACCTCATGAGAAATAAAATGAAAATGACAAACTCAGAAAAAATATAGTTTATACCATGACCAAGAGCTAATACATCATCAGCCTACAAAAGCACTATCTACTGAAAAGCCTAGAAGACAGACAGTGGCAACATGCACACCCAGTGCCTTGATGGGAGTTCCTGAATATCATTCACTACTGAAAGCACCAGGTCCTTGGAGAGATGGTGATTCTGGCATTAGGGCAGGAAATAACACAAAGTAATGCTGGGTACTGTTGTGTCAGCAAAAAGGGAGGAGATTAGAGACTATGTATGGGATATTGAAGAGATATAGATGCCAATAAGAAGATGACCACAAAAAAAAAAATAAGAAGATGAACAAAAATGGGACAGTTGGAACTCCAAAATGCATATTGAATGCAATTTATTGAAACACAGAAAAAAAATCTGTATGTATATATATTTTTAAATACACAGAAAAGAGAAAGAGAAAGCCACCTTTGCCACATCCACATTTTTCTTTAACCCCCCACACTCCCAGCAGAAGCAAGCAACATATTATAATTTACTGTAGGTCATTGGTATAATTTTTTATACCAGTTAGAAAATATATATTTCACCATGTTTCAGTTAGAAAAGCATTTACCCCGATGTTCGTGTTTAAGCTGTATTCATGGTAACCAAACATTGCTAGTTGATAAGGAAATAAATAGTATTTATATGAGAATCCAACCATTGAAATATGGGAAGAAAAGATGGAATTAGAAAAAATCACCATTTTCAATTCCTGCTGGAATAATTAATCAGGAATGATTATCACCTTTGGGTGAAAGCTTGATGCAGATGTTTACAGTGGACAGGTCAGATCATTAGTCAGCTGAACCTAATGATAATGATTCCACTTAGCACCATTAGATGTGGCACAGCTCATGACTGTAATTTCTGGTGGGCTTTGTATTGGTGAAGCACATTGCACCTGCAAAGGGGGGTTTGAAAAAAGAAACCTAAATCTAACCAAACCTCAAATACACAGGGAATATAGGAGACAGAGAAACAAGTTAGATACTCATAAGGAAGCAAACAGTTCTGGATGTGGGACAAGCTACAGAGCAGTGGCCCAAGTGTCTATAAGCCAGTGGTCTACAGACAAAACAGAAGATTAGAAAGAATAGAAAGCTCTAGATTGAGAGCAAACAGCAACCAAAAGAAATGTATGGACCCACGGATTGTGAATTAATCCTGATTTAATCACATGGGCTGTAAAATGACATTTTGAAACTATGAAGAATAAGTGATTGTGGGCTGGGTACTAGATAAGAGCAAGAAATTGCTGGTTATTTTGTTAGGTTTAGTAATTGCACAGTGGTGATGTTTAAAAAAGAAAGTCTACAATTCTTAGGGAAAAATGGTGAAATATGTAGGAGAGGAATGCAAGATGAATAAAAATGGATTAAAAATCTTTTTTATGATGAATACAATAAATGTACCAAACTCTTATAATAAATTTTGAATCTGGATAATGGATATATGAAACTTCATTGTACTACTCTATTTTGTGTATGCTTGAAATATGTTTTAAAATAAATATATGTTTTAAAAAACCTTCAGAATATGTTAAGGCCATTGATATAATTAAAGGCTGTGTTGATGGCTGATAGGAACCTCAGAATGGCTCATGGCATTACCTCCTAGGAGGATTATTTTGAAAGCTGTTCCCAGCCAGCTGTCCATCCCTTCACCATTCCCACACTTCAGGGAGAGCGTGAGATCTGTTGCCTCATCAGAGCCCCCTCATTGGACTATTTGTGTTGGAGTTGGGAACAAATTCTTATCAAGTACAAAGTATGTGACAGTTGAGGGAAGGTGACATTCTGTCTCACTAGAGAAGTGTTTATCTGGGTCCGAGGCTGGTGAGTTGCAGGGACTGTATGAAAGAAAGCATAGCATGAGACCTATGCAGGTCTGTAGAGTAAGGGGTGAAGTGTGGATAATCAATAAACAAAACAAAACTGAGGCTTATCATTGCGTGATAGGTCAAGGCCACAAGTGGAAAGCAGTTAATTATAATCTGAGAAAAATGTGTCCTCAGAATGACACCAGTGTCTTCACAGTGAATGCTATTTTGGGTCAGAGTAGGGAGATTGAAGAGGTACTCCAGGAGCAGTCATTGGCCCAGAAATAGAAAAGAGAAGTTGTACAGATTGACATGGCGCTAAATACAGTTGATAGATCAAATGTGGAAAGAGCTCATGGGATGTAACTGCAAAGTGATGTGACTTTACTTTTTATAATCAAGCATACAGGGTTGATACACATATGTGCAGCCTGCCCTACAAAACAGGTTTGCTCTGTGCCCATTACAAAAAAAGTTATTGCTGGTTAAGATTTTTTTTTTTTTTTTAATTCAGCACTCCTTTACCTGCCACGGAGGATACTCCCACACAGGGAGTACTTTAAGGCTATTATTTTTTATCATCATCACTATAATTTTTGTTTGTTTGAAATAAAGTTTGTTGAGGATAACCACATACAGTTATAAATGTCATGGGTTTTAAGATTGAGGACAAATGTGACCACCACCTCAGTGTAGATATGAAACACTTTCATTACCTTCCAAAGCTTTCCTCCTGTCCTTTTCCATTTGGTTCACCTTCCCCACCCTCGCCAAAACTCACTGTCACCATGGGTCATAGCAACAACCACTTTCGTCTTCGAGAACTTACTATAAACAGAAAAATTTTGCATAAACTCTTAGGTGAACCATTTCACTCCTCATGTTTTTTTTAGATGTGACCTTGTTGTGGCATATATCAGTGGTTGGTTCATTTCTATGCCACTGTTTAATACTTTTTAAATCTATATGATATGTTTTATGTATTTGGGTGCTCCCATGTGGGGTCCATAAATATTTACAATAATTAGATCCTCTTGTTACTTTGTCCCTTTTATTATATGGTGTCCTTTTTTGTCTCTTGTAACAGTCTTTGTGTTAAAGTCTGTTTTCTCCAATATAAGACTTGTTCCTCTGGCTTTCTTTTGATGTCCATCCAAATGACAGATAGTTCTCCACCCCCTCATTTTCAACCTGCAGATATCTTTAGGTCATGAGTCTCTTGTAGGCAATGCATAGATGGCTCTTGTTTTGTTTTGCTTTGTTTTATCAATTCTGTCACTCTGTGTTTTGACTGTTTATTCTATTTATATTCAAAGTAATTATTGATACATATTTATTATCATTGTATTATTTGTTTTGTGGTTGTTTCTAAAGATTTTCTCTGATCCTTTCGTGTTTTTCTCTCATGTTTTGTTGATTTTCTTTAATGATATATTGGATTTCTTTCTTTTTAATCTTTGCATATTTATTGTGATTTTTTGATACGTGGTTACCATTACATTTGTATATGACTTCTGCATATAGTAGTCTGTATTAAGTTGATGGTAGTGTAAGTTTGGACTCTTTCTTTACTCCTCTTCTCCCCACAGTTTAGCTATATGTTTTCATATTGTACATCCTTTTGTTTTGTGAGTTCCGTAACTGATTGTTTACAGAAATATTCATTTTTACTGCTTTTGTGTTTTCTGTCTTATACTGTCACTTCTGGTCTCTCCTTGCCGCTAATATTTAATATTTCTTGCAGGGCTGGTGAAGTGGTCATGAGCAGGTTTAATTTTTGTTCATCTGGGAAGCTCTTTATCTCTCCTCCATTCTAATGATAGTCTGCTATATAGAGTATACTTGCCTGCAGATTTCCCCCAGTCAGCACTTCAAATATATCATGCCACTTCCTTCTGGTTTAGAAAGTTTCTGCTGTAAAATCCCCCAATGGCCTTATGGGTTTTCTTTTGTAAATTAACAGTCTTCTTCTGTCTTGCTATTTAAAAATTTTTTCTTTACCACTACATTTGGCCAATTTAATTAAAATCTGTTGATTTTGATGGGAATTCTCTGTGCATCCTGGATCTGGTATCTGTTTTCTTCCCTGGACTGGAGATATTTTCAACCATTATTTCTTCAGTTAAATTTTCTGCCACCTTTTCTCTCTCTTCTTCTGGGACTTCTACAATACTGATGTTATTACATTTGATGGAGTCACTGAATTCCCTAAGTCTCCTCTCTTTGGTGTAATTCATTTTTCTCTTTTGTTCCGCTTGATTACTTTTCATTACTTTGTCATTCTAGGTCATTTTTGGTTCTTCTACTTCTTCCACCCTACTGTTCATGTCCATTGAGTGTGCTTCTCATTTCATTTATTGAGCTCTTTATCTCTGCTGTGTCATTCCTTCTTTCTGTGTTAAGGGTCTCATTCATGCCTTCTACCCCATTTTCAAGTTCAGTGAGTAGCCTTATGATCATTGCTTTAAATTCCCTATCAGGCATGTTACTTATATCTGTTTCACTTAGATTTCTGGCCATGGCCTTGTCCTGTACTTTGATTTGGAATACATTTGTTTGTTTGTTTGTTTGTTTGTTTGTTTTTGTCTCTCTGTGTCTGTTTCTTATGTTTGGAAAGTCAGCTATGTCTCCTGCTCTTGAAATCAGTGACTTTATGAAGAATTGGTCCTGGAGTGCCCTGTAGTGCTGTGTCTTCTGTTCACCAGAACCAAGTACTTCAGTAAGGTATCCTTTGTTTTTTCCTTATCCCTTGATTTTGTGTCTGAGTCACTTTTCCTTTGTGTAGTTGTCTACACTGACTCTCTGCCTGGTATGGGATGTGCTTGCTCTCTGTGGTGTTAGCAGGACCCAGGCAGGCCAGCTGTGGGGGGGGGGGGGGGCATCCTTCCCAGGGGGTTGGGGGGGGGTGGGTAAGTAGTGGTGTTAGCAAAATTTCTGCCTCTAAATAAACAGACCTTTGGTTCTATATGGGATCTCCTGAAGACTGTGGCAGCTGGGAACGGCTAGCCAGCAGTGCCTGGTGGCTAGGTATTTGTGGATGGGTGTTGCATAGGAGCTATGCACCTGGCAGCTAGGTAGAGTGCACATATGGCTTTAACAGAATTTTCCCTGAGCCCAGAGCCAAGGCTAGCAGGCTTGGAGTGGGTGAGTCTTCAGAAGAACACATAGGCCTGGTGTATTGCTCGAAGGTTAGGTAGAAAGTGTCTGTGTAACCTCACCTCCTACAGATGGCCCTATGTTTAAACGGGGTGTTGTGGAAGGAAAATGGCCCCTGCCAGTTCCATCTTTTTTTGGAGAAGCCCCCCACCATGCTCTGAAAATAGTATGAACAGATCTGTCTCCTGTTTGCCCTAGCATTCTATAACCCACATTTTTATATTACCTGTCCATGACAGCTGCTGTCTCTTTACAGACAGTAACCCAGGTATCACTAGTCTTCCCTGCTTACCCTGTGCTGAGCCAGCTGACTTTTGAAGCTCCAGGCTCTAAGTCCCACTGGTTTTATAAAATCACAGAATTCAGCTCCTCTAGTTTTAAAACCAAACATTATGCGGATTTGTCTTCCCTGGATAAGCTTCCTGGTATGAGGGCCCATATCTCTGCCACCTCTGTACATGAAGCTCCCCCCTTCCTGCAGGCTGCCTCTCTCCACCTTTCTAAACTTCTTAACCTTTCAGGTGCAGCTTTTTATTGCATTGTTGAGTTTGTTCTGCCAGTGTTTACATCACTGTCTGGTTTATTGACTTGGACGTAGTTGATACCTAGTTGTAAATGTGGGATGGGGTAAGCTCAGGGTCCTCCTACTCTTCTATCTTCCCAAACTCCTCATGAATATTCTTCATAAATTTAACATGTGAAACTCCTTCAAATATCTTACTGAGACAGAATACTTTGGATATATATTCTAAAACACGGACAAGTCTAAAAAAGGGGGTTAAAATTTTTACTGTCTCTGTAATTTTATCTTGTTTCTTTCTTTAGATAAAATTTTATACCTAACTAAAATATCAAAGCACTCTGTCCAACTAGCCCCCCCCCCCCCACACACACACAGTAATTTTTCCCAAGTCAAATATTTCCTGTAGTGGCCGGATAGATAGATAGCCACTACTGAATAAATTTTCTCCCTTTTTGGGCCAAATTGACCTTGGTTAACTTTTTTATTTTGTTCCTTTGGAAATCTAATAAAAGTAAAATGTCAGTTCTCATCTGAATCAATCTTGTTTTGATACATATCACTCCTGATTCATAAATTACATTTAGATTGAAGGACTATAAATAAACTAATGGGTGGGAAACTATAGCTTTAGTTAAAACTTATGGGTTTAATTGTTCAGCTGACCTGATGACTTCCAGAAGGATCCTTGAATAAAATCTGATCATTCCTCTGTATTTCCAGTATGCTACTCATTTCTTCAACTCTGCATTTTCATACCTACCTAACTTCCACTGCAGTAGAAGAAGTAGGACGAAATCTAGTAAATGCTTTCAAAAGCTCTTATCACTTCTTTATATTTTGCCAATGTCCTCTTCACACCAGGCTCAGAGACATCTAAAGTTTCAGTTTCTGACCTTTTGTTGTTCTCCTCATTTTTATGGGTATGTCTTTTAAATTAAATTAGTTTTTATACTTTCTGTAGGGTTTTTGAGGAAAGCAGAATTAGATGGCTATAGTAAGGCTTCTATGATGTCCTAAGAATCAGTTACCTTTATTTATAAATTCAATTACTTTACACACTGTAGTTATTTTATGAATTAGATTTGTCTCTGAATGGATTTGAATTGTTAACTAAATATCAAATCTGTTTTAGTTTCTACCATTACAGATATTCAAATACATGAGTTAAGTATACTCTTAGAATCTCTCAAGGCTTTGATGAATGTTTCAGTGCATAGCAAGACCACGGGGAAGACCTCTTAAGATACCAGATAGCAAGGGAAAAATCATCACATAGGTACATCTGTTCATATAATTAGTCTTGTTACTCTATATTTATAATCGCATTAAATTAGACATTAGAGATGCAAGAAAGGGTATCATGAACTTTGAATTAGCACAGAAAGGCTTAATCAAGTAAGTGAGTTTTGAACTTCTAGGAAAATTGATAGAAAGTGTTTAAAATGCTATAAGAAATAATTTGAATGAGGGGTACCTGGGTGGCTCAGTGGGTTAAAGCCTCTACCTTCAGCTCAGGTCATGATCTCAGGGTCCTGGGATCGAGCCCCACGTTGGGCTCTCTGCTCAACAGGGAGCCTGCTTCCCTCTTTCTCTTTCTGCCTGCCTCTCTGCCTACTTGTGATCTCTCCCTCTCTCTCTCTCTGTCAAATAAATAAATAAAATCTTAAAAAAAAAAAGAAAGAATTTGAATGAAACAATGGCTTAAGTAGATTCATATATAATAGAAATTTCTGTGTAGTCTCTCCCTTTTTGTTTTTTCACTCCTTATTGTATATAAGAAATGTAGGTACAAGTGTCCCATCTCTATTTCCCATCTGTGTGATACTTCAGTGCCATCTTCGTATACGGCAGCATTAAAGTAGTGAAAGTTGCTTCCTGCTGATTCAGTTTAATTCCCCATTGTAAGATCTACAAATGTGGAAAACATTGCTGTACAGACGTTTCTCTGTATATATCTATACAATCTGCTAAACACACATATTCCCTAAAGTTTTGTCCAGGTACTCTTCAAGCACGTGGTTACCATCACATTGAAAATCAGAGACACTCCACTGAGGCACAGTAACAAGATGACATCTCTGAACTGGTTTGAGAAGTCCTCCACTCTCTGCTGAGACTGTAGAGTACTCGTTGCTCTGCCATGACTCCCCATTCCCACACACACCTTCCAAAGGTGACTTACATCTTCCTCTATTTTCAAGACTGCTCTTGCTATTCTTTTTACCTGATTTTTCTTGAATAATGGGGCAAGGATAAATGTTACCCATCTTCTGCTTTAATTATTTCTAAAAAAGACATGGGAATACGATTTGGGCTGAATACATATTGGGTTGACCAACACACAGAATTTTTAAAACCAGTCATTTCACACTGATCTTCACAATCTTTGAAGGCAGCCACCCAAACATTCTTAACAGTGTGATTGTGGCTTCTAAGTAGCATCTACTCTCAAAAGCTCAAATCAGTAGCCAACTATACTATAAATATGAAAATACTATTCTCAGAAATTCAGTATTTTTATCATTTTTTATGTTTTTCATACTCCTCAAATTCCGTTGTTCTCTTTATATGTAATTTTTCTTTATTATTGCGGGAAAACTTATATTCCCTTCTTTTCATGTGATGGTTGAAAGAGCATAATATCAGTTTTACTCAAGCTAAATGCTGTCAATGAAACAAAAGTACAATCACATTTGTTCTTCTGTAGAAAGTGGAAATATTTTTCTTTTAAGAGATTAAGTTGAAAATATTCGGTAGAAGCCAAATATTCTAGCAATTCTATCAAATGATGTGTTTCAGAACTCCAGAATGTTTACTGTTTAATAGGTTGTTTAGAAAGGTATACTAGTTTGTGAGCAGCACATAGGAAACCTATCAGCAAGATATGTTATCTCAGAGCAAGAAAGTATTTTTAAAAAGATAGAGTAGACCAGAGTTACTTCAGTAAACATTATTTGTCATGTGCATAGTAGAAAAGTAGAGACTCTAAACCCCCAGAATAGTTTGAGTTTGGGGATAATCATTTGGTCTGTGACTATTCATTTGGTATTGTTGTATCTTAGCAATTTTCTAATTTCAAAGTTAGTTCACAGATTTCCTTGCCCATCAAAAGAAAGGCCATATCAGGTAATAAGAAACCAAAGAGAAATCACTAATTAACCAGTCATCCAAGGCTAAGTAACTTTAAGTACAATTTTATTATTTTAATTATAAAAACATATAGGAATTTTTCCAATACTATCTCATTGATATGTATTTCTATATCTTTATGTTACTGAAAATGCTCCTAGAACATTAAAGTTGGAATAAAAATGATCTTCCTTTATCAACTTATGATATATGATAAAAATTAATATTAGATTTAAATAATCTTTGGTTTCCAAAATCCTCAATGACCTAGAAATTATACCATAACTTAGTTCTGGTTTTTTCCCCCTTCATAAGGATTTCTTAGACTTGCAGACTCCTTCTTTCATTTATACAATCTCAGTGGAAAAAGGGTCATCAGGAGCAGGAAATGATCTTTACCAGCTGCCTTCATAGGCCTATAACACAGGTCTAGCTACAGAAATTTTACCTAACCTATACATGTATTTTATATGTTGGAGGACTTATATATAATCTCATCGTTTTTAATTTTAATTCATTTTCTTTTTTTTTTAATTTATTTTTTATTTATTTTCAGCATAACAGTATTCATTATTTTTGCACCACACCCAGTGCTCCATGCAATCCGTGCTCTCTATAATACCCACCACCTGGTACCCCGACCTCCCACTCCCCACCCCTTCAAAACCTTCAGATTGTTTTTCAGAGTCCATAGTCTCTCATGGTTCACCTCCCCTTCCAATTTCCCCCAACTTTCTATCTTGGTTCTGCATGGTGCTGTTGATCCCCATGATTCAGATGGGTTTGAGGGAAACACCTGAAGCCTCCCTCTGGCTCTTTCTACAAACCATTAAATATTGATAAAACAGTCAACAGGAAGTGAAATGCCAAGTTGCTTTTCTTTTCTTTTTTTTTTTCTTTTTCAAAGGGAATATCATAAAATGCATACCTTTTTCTATGTAAATGTCAAATGTAAATGGAAGCATGCATTCTGAGGAAATTATGTGTTTGTTGTACAATAAAGGCCTGATTGAGATCTTACCTTCCCCTGATCTCCAACAGGGAAAGATATTATCAAGTATTTGAATAAGGTTTCAACTTCTGTCCTGAAAGATCATACATTTATCCATAATTTATATTAGACCCTATGCCCCCTTCTGAAGAGTATCCCTTATTCTAAAAAAAATAAGGTGCCTATGTTTGCCCTTTTAGGAATAGAAACTTATAAAATGTTAGGGTGACATAATTCAAAAACGTTCTACCTTTCTTTCTTCTAAAAAAGATTGAAAGAATATTAAAAGTTCAAAGGTAATTTGAAGTTTATGATTTTCACTGAATCAAAGATACTTAAATGTTATAATGCTCTCAATTTTTGTATGAACCAGCTTCTGTCATATCCCAGATACAAAAGATATTAAAGAAAACATTCATATTTTAAAAAATAACCAGAATGCCAAAGATGCCAGTTCAAGATGATACCTATTTCTGCCCAAGGTCTTGTTGCTTATTGCTCTCCACCAATTTCAGGATCAATAGTGCCAGTGGCCAATTTTAGCAGAGCTGGAACCTCAACCTGTGTGGTTTGGGGATAGCACTTCCATTAATGGATCCTCTGTGGCACTAGTTACATAAGTTATAACTACAGGTTTTGTCATAGTGGCTTCCCTACTCTATAGCCAAGTAGCAGGAGGCACTCTGAAATTCCTAACTCTAGGTTCAATAATAGACTAGAGCCCAAGACCCAAAACCTTTCTACCACCTTCCTACTATAGAAAGTTTATCACTTTGTAGTATTAGTTGTTCAATTATCTGTCTTTTGAGTAGATAGCATGCTTTCTTTAAAGCAAGAATTCAGTCTTAGTTGCACTGAAAGTATTCAATTAATATGCTTGGATGTACAAATGGAAGAAACACAGTGAGGCATTAAACCAAGAATTATATACTATTTTGAAGTTTACAAAACATTTCCAATATAGTTTCATTTAAAATTTGAACCAACCCTTAGAGGAAGGTGTCATTATCCTTTTTTGCTGATGAAGAAATTAAGGTTGAGTTAGGGATTTTCAGTTACACCTTAAAGAAGGGATGATAGGAAACTGGTTAAGAGCACGGACTATGGAAATACCCTGCCTAGGCTTGAATCCACTGTGACTTCTACATATGCAACCATAGGCAAATTTCTTAGCTTCTGTTTGCCTTAGTTGCCTCATCTGTAAACAATAACTTCCTTATAATATTACTCTGAAACCTTCAAACAATGCCTGGCATATAGGAATTACTATAAATTTTGTGGGCGGGGCTTCTCTGACTATAAAACCATGCTCTGTGTACTAAACTACAACCATTTTTTTTTTAAGGATTTTATTTATTTGACACAGAGAGAGAGAGATCACAAGTAGGCAGAGAGGCAGGCAGAGATAGAAGGGGGAGCAGACTCCCCACTGAGCAGAGAGCCCGATGTGGGGCTCGATCCCAGGTACCTGAGATCATGACCTGGGTTGAAGACAGAGGCTTAACCCACTGAGCCACCCAGGTCCGAAAGAACCCTACTTTCCCGTGTTCATATCCTGTGTAGTCCTCTTTCCTTCAGTCCGGGAAAACTCGTGACTGACTTTATTTTGGTATTTTATTATGGTGAAATTCACATAACATAAAATTAATCTTTTATAAGTGATTAATTCAGTAGTATTTAGTGCATTCACAGTGTTATACAATCACTGCTTCTATCTATTTCCAAAACACTGTCATCATCCCAATAAGAAACATCCTGCCCAATAAGCAGTTACTCCTATTCTGCATTCCCTCAGCCCCCAACAGTTAACAACAGGTAAGGATGATGACTACTCTGAGGCTGGAAACCCAGCTAGCCACATGGAGAAGTAACATGAAAAGAGAGATACCCAACCAGCCTTCCTCGTTGAGGCAGCCGATTGAGGTGTCAGAGATGTGACCGAGGCAGTCTTCTTGAACATTCTATCCCCAGAAGTCACCATGTAGAGGAGAAAGGAGGAACCTGGTTGCCAGTCAGAACCAAGACTCAAGACATGGCCCCAAGGAAGCCATCAAAACACATCTGCAGTTATTCAGGCCACCCCAACTCAGGCTCCAGCAATAGTAAGTAAATGGGTGGAGAGATGGCTGGATGGATGGCTGACTGGATGGCTGGATGGATGGGTATGTACTAGTATGTTACAAAGTGATAAGGTGGTATGAAAGCAAACAAGAGCAGAATAAGAAGTATTAGGAATGCTCTGTCATGGGTGGGAGCAAATTGCAGTGCTAAGTACGCTGATCTGAGCAAGCCTCATCTTCCTGACTGAGAAGCCAGTAAGAGTTTTTGAGGCAACAAGTTCTATGATGTAATTAATCTTTAAGAAACACTTCCCTGTTGGAGGGATAAAGAAAAGGAGTGGGGTGAATGGCCTGCTATCATCTAAGTACTTGTTTTTAAAATGAAGAAAAAAAAAAAGAAAAACTAATGTGAGCAAGAGAAAATCTGCAGAATGGAACAAGCAAGCATTTCAGTTGAGTACAGAAATGCTGTCCTCAATAATGGATGCCGTTTTTCCAGTCTCTGCCCACAGTTTATGGATTTTCACATTGTGTGGATCTCTGAAGTGTAAACAATTAACTGGTTCTGGAACAAAATTAAATTATGAGTTAATGAAGGGGAAAAGTAATAGAGAATGGAGAGAGAAACATTCTCCCAGGAAATCTCTAAATTATCATTTTGCAAACTTGCTTAAAGTGGAAAATTTTCTTTCATCAAGATCAAAAGCTTTTGCACAGCAAAGGAAACAGTTAACAAAATCAAAAGACAACTGACAGAATGGGAGAAGATATTTGCAAACGACATATCAGATAAAGGACTAGTGTCCAGAATCTATAAAGAACTTAGCAAACTCAACACCCAAAGAACAAATAATCCAATCACGAAATGGGCAGAGGACATGAACAGACATTTCTGCAAAGAGACATCCAGATGGCCAACAGACAGATGAAAAAGTGCTCCATATCATTCGGCATCAGGGAAATACAAATCAAAACCACAATGAGATGTCACCTCACACCGGTCAGAATGGCTAAAATCAAGTCAGGAAATGACAGATGCTGGCGAGGATGTGGAGAAAGGGGAACCTTCCTACACTGTTGGTGGGAATGCAAGCTGGTGCAGCCACTCTGGAAAACAGCGTGGAGGTTCCTCAAAATGTTGAAAATAGAACTGCCCTATGACCCAGCAATTGCACTATTGGGTATTTACCCTAAAGATACAAACGTAGTGATCCAAAGGGGCACGTGCACCCGAATGTTTATAGCAGCAATGTCTACAATAGCCAAACTATGGAAAGAACCTAGATGTCCATCAACAGATGAATGGATCAAGAAGATGTGGTATATATATATACAATGAAATACTATGCAGCCATCAAAAGAAATGAAATCTTGCCATTTGCGACAACATGGATGGAACTAGAGCGTATCATGCTTAGCGAAATAAGTCAAACAGAGAAAGACAACTATCACATGATCTCCCTGATATGAGGAAGTGGTGATGCAACATGGGGGCTTAAGTGGGTAGGAGAAGAATAAATGAAACAAGATGGGATTGGGAGGGAAACAAACCATAAGTGACTCTTGATCTCACAAAACAAACTGAGGGTTGCTGGGGGGAGGGGGGTTGGGAGAAGGGGGTGGGATTATGGACATTGGGGAGGGTATGTGCTTTGGTGAGTGCTGTGAAGTGTGTAAACCTGGTGATTCACAGACCTGTACCCCTGGGGATAAAAATATATGTTTATAAAAAATAAAAAATTTAAAAAAAATGGGACCAAGGGAAAACTAAAAAAAAAAAAAAAAAAAAAAAAAGTGGAAAATTTTCCCCCCCCCCCATAAAATATCATTCTCCACTTTGGCACTCCTTACTTCTGCCCAATAACCCCCATTCCCTGTGGTGCCTGAAGCAGGTCCCAGATACCTGAGTCTGGGAACCAAGATCAAATCAAATCTAGGAGACCCAAGATCAAATTGACATCTAGGAGAAAATCAAACTCAAAGAGCTTTTCCTAGATCCTTCAGATAATATAACTATATGTGAAAAAATCAATTGGCAAAGTTACTGAACATTCAGAACTTGAAAGACTGTTGAAGACTGATATAAATGAGATAAAAAATCTTAAAAACAAATCTAAATCGAAACAATAGCAATAAGCACCAGAATCTAAAGTCTAAGGGTATTAATGATGTCTAAAACCAAGAGAAAAATTAGTTTTTATTATCAGCATGCACATGATGTGCCAGTTTAAAAAAAGCGAACTAATATATATATATTAATATCCCATTTTATCTCTAAAAATACTGGTTGATTATTCTCTTTATAAAGGTTGACTATGGAGAGCACCTGAGAGGCTCAGTCGGTTGAGCATGCAACTCTTGATTTCCACTCAGGTCATGATCTCAGGGTTGGGAGATGACATCCTGCCTCGGGCTCCATGCTGGGGGTAAAGCTTGCTTGGGATTCTTTCCCTTTCTCCCTCTACCTCACTATGGAGATCCATTTAATAGCCATTCCCTTTGCTATATCAGTGATTATTTTATTTAATCACAATCAATAATTCAGGGAAACCTCCTTCATCAGGTCCCAGCCATGGTATGACTAGTATTTTTAAAATATAATTTCAGACCTAATTTTTAAAAGAGTTTATTTGCTTATAGAGTTTATTACTGTTCCATAGAGATAGATAAAAGTTCCAAGGATAGAAATGGCAATTATAGCAACAACAACAAAATTAGAAAGAGTAAAGAAAGGAAAGAAATGAGACCAGTTTTATCCTTTGAGCCTTTTGGCAACTCACCTGAGAATGTTCTGGCGATTACACAGTTAATTTTTTAAAGGTGGTAGCAGAAAGTGGACAGTCTGGTTCACGATATTATACATTTATGGACTCAGTCCCGGGCAACTTGTGCGACTGTAAATTATCTTTACAGAGTTTGAACCCTCTTCATGTCTCCAGTGGCATTTCCCCTTCTTCACAAGGGCATATAAGACAAGTGTAGACTGGGGAATAATTGCATAAGAATCACCTGGTGTTTGTTGGAAATTCATACTCCAGGGCCCCAGGGCAAGTCCCAGGAATCTGTAAAGCAACAGGGTGTCTGGGCCAGTAGAAGAGTGGAATGTTCCCTCATTGCCTCTGGATAGGTAGAGTGCCTGGGGCTGAGACACGCGGGGCCTGGTCAGGACAGAACTAACCAGCCACTGTGTGGCTGAGGGAAGCCAGGAGACATCTCTGGATTTCATTTTCTTATAGCCCTACCAAGACAAGACCCCAACTCCTTATTATACAGAGAAAGCTATGATTTTATAGATATAACTACAATTCTGGATATAATATACATTCCATTAATTGTGCTCAAAATCCAGTCAGACAAAATGAAGGAAGAAATATTTTTTTCTGGCCTAACGCAGTTAATCCAAATTGGATTTTGATAGGTTAAGGTTAATTGCACAGGTCTTGCCTGTGTAAATAGTATGTATACATATTTTTCCGACCTTTTGAACACACCAGACACCATATTCAATGAATCATAATGTATTCTTCCTTTGGAGGATGCCAGTAGTCCTTTAGAACAACCCCTACTGTGGGTCAGCAGCATGAACACCAGTTTTCACTCCGTGGGCAGACAGAAAGAAATGCCTGTTTGGAAACCATAAGAGACTCTTAATCTCAGGAAACAAACTGAGGGTTGGTGTTGGGGATGGGTAGGGAGAGGGTGGCTGGGTGATGGACATTGGGGAGGGTATGTGCTATGGTGAGTGCTGTGAATTGTGTAAGACTGATGATTCACAGACCTGTACCCCTGGGGCAAATAATACATTATATGTTAATTTAAAAAAAAGAAAGAAAGAAAGAAAGAAATGCCTGTTTGGGCTCTGTGACAGAGCACTTTGCTCCACCTTGTTGGTAACTTCCTTTGATCTCTCCCTCTGCAAACATATTTGGTGCAGAAACAAATGTATTTGTGATGTAGTGCAGGCTACTGTACACAAATCTAGGGTCATGAGGATGGGGTGTTCGTGGGGCACTCAGGTGAAGACAGTGCCCCTAGAGCTGGTTTTATTTTCTTTGTCACTAGATGTCACTGCATACACAGTGTGTATGGGGCTGTGGGTACTGGGAGCCCTCAGAGCAGGGGAAAGAGGCAAGAGATCTGGACGCCTTCCCTCTGATCCTACTTGGAAGATATCTGGGCCTTGGATCTCTTGGAGGCCTTCTCACAACCTCATTTAATTAGGCTAATCCCCTTAATGCTCTGTCATTTTATCGATTGTGTGAAATGTAATTTAAATGTGTGCAAATCTTCTGTCATTCAGTAGGACCTTTGGGGGGAGTCATATGCGGTCAGTGTATCTTATTCAGAGTTTCTTCTGGGGTAGAGCTACGGGCAAGATGCAAATTGGCTACTTATGTGCTGCTTCTAATTCAGGGTTATATCCTGTTAAAAAGCCAGTTTGTTCTCAATCAGAGTGAAACGTTTAATAGATGTTCAAAATTGGCTCTGAACAGCAGCCTGACCATTTGCTAGCTAGTGACATTGTACATCTGCTTCAAGTTGAGAAACTTGAATTAAAGTTACAATTCTTCTATCCAGAGTCCTTCCAAATTCCAGGTTTATATTTCCATCTTTGGGGGCCAAAGACATGCTCCGTTAGGCCCTTGTCCCGTAATTTCTCCTCACCTAAGAGATTAATTTAAGCGAATGTTCCAGCCTTCTAGGGAGAAAGTAATTTACATCTTCCCTTCTTCTTCCTGGCCCCCAAAGGGGTTTGTGACAGTCTATGGGGAAGACCCTGCTGGGTCATTAGTGGAATTTCACCTTCATATTTTTACTCACTGAGATCCCACGGCAAGGAGGAATTTTACCCAAGGCAACTGGTGTTTAGAATTCTCCCTCTCCTTAACAGCAGAACCAGATGTGAACAGATATCTTACTGGAACTCAGACAACCAGGTCCTGAAGTTAAAGCCCTACACCCCTGCCTGTGATCTGGTTTAATGAAACAAGCACACATAAGATATTAAAGACCAAGGTTCCGGTCCTCTTTTATTTGGTTGTGAGAAGTCTGGCCTGGGTGTTCTCATCTGTACAAGGGAACTAAGAAATTCTGCCTTTGTGGATCTCACAGTGTTATTAGGAGAATCCGAATCAAACAGATTTGAAAAAAGTCAAAACTGTTATATAGATTCATGGCATTATCTTCCTCTTCCCAATAATTTAATGGCAACCTATGTATTTAAGTAAAATTAGAACAGCAATCAGTTCATATCACTTTCAAGAGTTAGCTGTGATTTTCTCCTCTCTTTTTTTTTTAAAGTTTATGTACTATTTTAGCCAATAACTAAACATGGTTAGCAGCTTTGTGACCAGAGATACTCATTTCCCTACCCTCAGCCAACAGCAGTATCTGACACATTAAAACAGAAGGTGACATCACAGAACATGGTGGCAAGTTCCTGGGCATCTATGTGAGCTATAGTCAGGCAACAAAGCGCACATCATCTTTATTGCAATGCAGACCTTGAGATGCCAGGGGTGCGCTTGGGGAATGTGGAAAGGAGAAGGATGAAGGGAATAGTTGCCACAGCCGAAGTCAGGTCAAGTCTCAGAACAGGCAGACCTGTTAACTGAGGACCCAAACATCAGTTTGTATTTCTAGAAAAATACAACCTAAGAGAAAGTTACCTAAATCTTGTTGGATATGAAATCCTTCTCTCAAAATAGCATTTTGATGAGTCTAAGGTAAACAGAGCCACACCCATGTAGATTAAATTTCCATTAAAATGCAAAAAGGGTTTTAAGAATGGAGTGGTGGGTGAGAGGGAGTTGTGAAAATGAACGTGAGGTTCATTAAATCTTAAATGTGGTCAGATCGTGCCCTAAATCTGCTCTTGAGATAGCCTTCTTCGGACTTTGTTTTCAGAGTGGTGAGTCCCACAAAATAAGAGAATTTGGGTGATGCCAGTACATTTAGTAGACAGTGGTCTTCAGAACTCCGGTGGCTCCTCTCTGCCTTAGTTCGGATTTCTATGGGCACCACAGGGCTGAAAGGGACCCTCTCATTATGGGTGGGATTAACGCTCAACAGCCACGTGTTGTTCTTCATGGCTTTCAGCACTCATGGTTTCTAGGTTCCTTAAGGTTTCTGTGGCCACCTAGAAATTCTTTTCAGGAGCATGATAACCAGATCAGCTGCTGCAGGCTGGAGCTGGGTGGAACAAAGGGAGGTGGAGGGTGCTCCAGCAGACCCTGTCTGTTCCCAGATCCCAGCGGGCACCCCGGGGTCACAGCATAAAAAACCATCGTCGAGCCCCATTTGATAAGTCTCCATCCCGCACGACCCATTGCCCCTACTTAAGGCCTGGGGGATACACTCCAAGAGCATTCACTGTTTGCCAACAGAAATATTAGCCATAGAAAAAAATACACACCCAGGCCTTGGAGCAAGCAGGAAGAGTCTTCTTGGTAATCTTCTCCCTTCAGATACTTCTCTGTGGAGGCCTTTAAGGTAGATATGGGGAGTTTATGTTTTAGAGTATGTTTTTATTATTAACATTTTGATGGAGGTCATTTTAACCTATGAGTAACAATAAATGGGGCAAAGGGGGCAGGTGGGCATTTATTTTATTCAGAAATAAGGCAGAGTAGATCCTCATCCCTTGCTTTGTTCATCAGCTGCCTGATGCCGCAGTGTAGACAAGTTTTCCCTACGTAGCATCTGGTCCCTCTTAAAGGATTCCACAGGCATTTTGTCTCTTTAGGGTTTTAAATAGTGGCTTCTGGGGCAGGCGACCATCTGGCGAGGCGGCACCTGGCCAGTTGGTCCTGCCTGACTGCACGCCAGCCCGCATTCCCCAACATCAGCTGGTCCTCGTGCCCACTGGGATCCTGGCTGAGGGCTGGGCAGCGGGCCGCAGGGCTCGGCATTAGGCTGGGGGCCCAGGGTTAGCAGTAGCCCTCCTAATGAGTAAGAAGGCTCAAAGACATGCTTCTAGGATGTGGGCTCATGGTCAGCCAAATCGGTTTCCGGTTTTGGTTCACCTTCTTCCTAGCCCAGAGGTTCCAGGCAGCTCCTCTCTCAGCTTCTTATGTCTGGAAAAGGAGCGTGAGGTATCAGTGAGAGAGGTATATCAGGAAACAGAGGGTGCGTTTTGACGGTTATAGAGGATGGTTTAATAAGGGGACTTTTTACAAAGTTGCAGGCAGGATTTGGGAAAAGCAGGTGAGAATCTGCTCAGTATCGCAAGGCTTAAAACATTCTGTAGATGTTACATGCTATGGCTGGAGGGCCCAAATCAGAAAGCAGTTATGGGAAAGCAGAGAGGGAGATGCAGGGAGAAGGGACATCCTGACACCAGCTGTGTACTTTGTCAGAAGGGGTGGAAGCCAACGTGAGACTGGAAGAGGGGGGACTGAAGTGAGGGGATGATTAGACTCTGAGAATGGGCCTTGGCCCGCCCTCTCCTCACGCTCCGTGGGTATTCTGCAGGTGCCACCCATTACGCAAACTAAATAGTAGCCTGACCACATCCCACTAGTGCTCAAGTATGTGTGGAAGGTTCTTTACTCTTGAGACACTCGGCCTGAAGGGTTTTTGCTAGCAGGGAAGCTGGCATGGCCCATGTCCACAGCAAACATCCTGGAAAGCCGGTAAACAAAAAAGCAGCCCTAAACCCACAACTGATGGGAGTGAGTGAATAAATACCTGGCTTACTAGCCCTTTGCTGTCTCCCAGAGTCTCCCTAGGATCTAGCACTAGTTGCCTACAATAAAAACACCATTTGCATGGTGTGTGTGTGTGTGTGTGTGTGTGTACGCATGTGCAATATATATTAACCAATAGTGTTGTTCCATTGGAGCGAACAGATCACATGGGCAAGGCTGTGTCAGTACAGGATGGTCCTATAAAGGTGCCTTGTACAAAGAAGCACCAGCAAATTGCAACCATTATTGTAATCCACCATCCACGTCCTCTGTCTCTCTCCTACTAGAGTGGAGATGGCATCCCTCTTCCCTCTTGTGCTCTGAGGGCCACCTCCCTGCTCTACATCTAGAGAGGCAGTGTGGATTTTATCCTGCTAGTGGTTTGGATGGATTCCCATCAGAATCCCTTAGAGCATTTGAGTAAGTGATTTTTTGGGAACCAACCTGGATCCCCTAAAGCAGAACTTCTGTGGGAAGAGCCCCAACATCTATATTTTAATTATGCATATGCAAGTGAAAGAGTGGGTATGTGTGTTTCATAGGTTTCCATTTCAACACAGCAGTAAGAGCCAGTGTTTGAGGTTGACACCAAGTGGTCCCATTGATCTGACCCCCCCTTTTGTTAACTGATATACATGTCTTTTAATGGAGAATATGTTTGGCAACCTCCTGTAATCCCCATAGTCCTTTCTGATGGAGGGAACCACAGTTTTACTTATTTTGGGGGTAGTGAAGGAGGTTAAGGAACATTGCAATTTTATGTGAACAGAGGCAAAGATCCCATTTTAATCATATTTATGACCTCTTTCGTATATTGCATAATAGATGGGGAGAAAAGAGTTTGCTGTTCTGCATTAAGTTGAATTCCTTTACTACATTAAAAATATTTGAGCTCCTCAAGTTACATAGAGTTTAGGACACCTCCATTAAATCCACAATATTTTATTTAATTGAGGAGATGAAGCATGCAAATCCTAGGAAATGGGCTGATGTCACTATTCAGCATGGCCTCAGAGTCCCTAGAATTCCTTTTGGCAATTTCAAGGGCTGTCCCAGCTGTGCAGAGAAGTGAGTTGATAGTTTGGTTCCATGTCTGGCCTGGAATTAAGTGCTTACATATGCTAATTGGATAGAATATTAAGGTATGCAAACATATGCAAAAACAATCAAGAAAGTAGTATAGTCTCCTCTAAGTATGACTATTAATCTGCATTAGTTCTCTGAAGACAAAAACTTTAAAGAACCTCTCTTCCACTGTTAAGCTTTCATTCATTCCTTGTGAGAATTAACTATAACACAAAAAAATTTTCAAAAAATGTAAAAATCACAGTAGGAATCATATTTATTTTTAAATATTCTTTCCTTAATGTTGCTTACAATTGGGGCTTTATTTCAAGAGCCCTTTGATGGTGATAGTGTCCAAGACCCAAAGATATCACTCACATATAAGGGAACCATATAATTCATCATCCAAACTCAGACAGAGAAATGGAGTGCTATTTATTCTTAAGCTAGAAGGATAGGTAGGACTGTCTTTGGACAATTATACACATGGATACCCTACCTGTATACTTTATTCCTAGGAGCATAAGTTCTTCCATATATTCTGTGTAGACTTATAATGATAGCTGTTTTGTGACTTTAAAGAAATTAGGCCTCCCTCAAAAAAAGAATCTAAACTTTCAGGAGATAAAATAAGCAAAAATAAAGTAAGTAAAGATAAATTTCAAAATAAAATAAGCAAAAATAAAAAAGTAAGTAAAAATAAATTTCAAAAGTAAAAATAAATTTCAAAAGCCATTGCTAAATGCTTATTGGATGAATGGATGGATGAATAATGATACACATTTATTGAGTGCATCTTCTATGTTAGGCATTGCACTGTTTTCCTCACTTCACCTTTTTTATGTAGGTGAAAATAGTTCTAAACATGTCTCTATGTAGAAATAGTTCTAAAAATATCTCTATGTAACATAATAAATAAGTGTAGAAGTCAAGATTTGAACATAAATAATTTGACTTAATGGCCAAGTTCTTAATTCCCTGACAAACTCAGTCAAGAAAGAGGGAGAGAAGAGTGAGTAATTAATTCTTATCTGAGTCCTAGAGTTTTGAGTGTTAATGACATAATAGTGACAGATATAGGGAAGTTGGGAGTAAAAGTCACCAGAGTGGGAGGTGGAGTTGAATTAAATTTTGATGCAAAACTGAGGCAGGGAGTTACAAGGAAGTACTAGTTAGGAACAATCCATCTCCAAAACCTTCTCTTAAAGGAGCATCTAAGTCCCAAAAAGGCCTAAAGTTATGAAGAGCTTCAGTGGTGGGTTGGAGACTAGTCCTCTCATTTATTGCTTGAAACTCCTTCCATGAACAGTAACAGATCTGCCAGCAGAAAGAGTACAGAAGCCAACTGGGGAAATGGGATAGAAACTTGAGAGGGAAATGACCAATGCATTGGGTATAGGCAGAAGCCCATGGAATGCCCTCCCTGAAGAAAGACCAGCAATGAAGCCATGAAAGTGAGCGAGCTCTCTCAATATGGAGTGGAGGAAAGAGATGTAGTGAGGTACGCCATGTGATGTCTCTACAGAACAATGACTAAAGGAAGGACACAGAGGCAACAAAGCATACAAGGTACAAGTGGCCAGAGAGCTAAGAAGGAAGACAAGACCAGGAAGAGTTTCAGAGGCTAAAGGATGCATGACTCTGAAATGCTGGAGAGACTCAAGGTTTGGTTTCTATCATGTGCTAGGTCAGTTATTAATGCTGCATATCTTAGCTTATTTGCTTTCATAATAGCCCTCAAACCTACCCTAAGTTTGAGGTAGGTTTGAATATTAGATTTACAGGAATTATGGTTTCTGTTCTACAAATGTCCATCAGGGGACAAAGAAGTGACCAAACAGAGCAACGTCAGGAAGTTGCTTTTTCTTCAGAGCTGGTAGGACAATGTGGACATAGGTTTTGCCAGAGTCTAGGAACCTTGAATATCCGAATATCCAGTGGGAGCAAAATTCAGAGTAGGATCTTGTTTGATGAACCAGGAACCATGGAGAAGATGGGACTGCTGAAAGAGTTGGGGGGAAATGGGGAGATCATGGAGAGAGAGATACTGATCCTGGCTTCTCCTTTCCTCCCTATTCCATCTTTCAGCTGTCTTCTCCCATTGGCTGAAACCACCTAGGCTCTAGAAGGCAAGGGCTTGGGAATGGTGTCCTATAATACATACCAGAAGAGGAGAAAGGCGGTAGATACATCTGAGAGTAAACAGGAAACTGACTCGAATTTCCACACGTAAGAGATCTGTCATACATTCACTCTACACATATCCTGCTGGCCAAAATCCAGTCATGTACCCCTTTCTCCTTAGCTGTAAGGGAGGCTGCATGTCCTGGAAGAAGAGGGTAATATGGAAAATAGTGACCATAGCAGTCCCTATCACAGGCATCTACATTATGAACAGTCCTGGAGTGGCCAAGGTAGGAAATGCAGAAGTGAATGATCTGTCACTCCAGCTGGAGTGGGCAACCAGCATAGTCACGATGTAGAAAGACAGTATTAGAGACAGTGTATGGCGGAAATACGTGGAAAAGTTTCCATCTGGTTAGAGTACTAACTGGAAGAATTTTTGGAGGTTATAGAACTTGAAAGGATTGTGACAAGCAATACTATGGGGAAAAGCCATTCCAGACTTAGGAAAGAGCTGGTTGCCAGGCACAGAAATAGAACTGTGTGTGTTTAGGGAATTAAGAGTCAACTGAGGTCTCGGGTATGTATGGGGCATGGTGCAATGAATAATTGGTAATAAAGATAGATAAAAGAGAATTAAGTTTGAGGTAGGTTTGAATATTAGATTTACATAATAGTGGAATTGTAGGGGTGAAGGCAGAGTGCAATGAAAGCTTTTCTTCTATACAATTCAGAATGAGAAGGATTTTGAGAAAGGTAGAGCTTAAAAAATCATGGCTGTGTTTTAGGAGTATAACAACAAGCAGCCATGAATGGGTGTTATGGGCTAAATTGTGTCCCTCCAAACTCACAATTGAAATCCTAACCCTTAGTATCTCAGAATGTGACTGTTTTTAGAGACCAGTCTTCAAGGAGGTCGTTAGATTAAAATGAGGTCAATAGAGTGGGCCCTAATCCAGTATGACTGGGGTCCTTATAAGGAGCGGAGATTAGGACACTGACATGCACACAGGAAAGACCATGTGAAGACACAGAGAGAAGACCTACATCTGAAGGCCAAGAAGAGAGGACTTAGAAGAAACCTGCCCTGTTGGCACCTTGATCTTGTATTTCTAGCCTTCAGAATTGTGAGAATAGGAATTTACACTGCTGAAGCTACCCAGTCTATGATACTTCGTAATTCGCAGCTCTAGCAAGCTAACACAATGGCACTGATTGCCTCTAGGCAATCAAACTGGTGTACAGGAGGATAGGGATAAAATTTCCTCTTAATGAATTCATGTAACATACTTTAAAACCTTAAATTTCTACAACCTTGGAAGGGCCTTTAAGCTATAGTGTTTTTAACTGAGAGGACTCAGTATTCAGAAATATATTCTAAAACACATATGACAGGAGATGCCTTAATGTAAAAATATCAGTTCGGGGACACCTGGGTGGCTCAGTTGGTTAAGCGACTGCCTTCGGCTCAGGTCATGATCCCAGCATCCTGGGATCGAGCCCCACATCGGGCTCCTTGCTCGGCAGGGAGCCTGCTTCTCCCTCTGCCTCTGCCTACCACTCCGTCTGCCTGTGCTTGCTCTCACTCCTCTCTCTCTCTCTCTCTCTGACAAATAAATTAATTAAAAAAAATATATCAGTTCATATAGTTGAGTTAAAATGCACAAGGGTAGTATGTCAGTTACCTACTGCCAGCAACAACAAAACTACAAATCTTAATGGCTTAGAACACCAATTTTTTGTTTTTCTCATGGAGCTACAGATCAGCTGAGCAGTTCTTTTCTTTGGACAAAAGTTGGCTTCTTTCTGCTGGACTCCTTCATTTGTCTGTGGTCTGCTGGCAGGTGAGCTAGGGTCTGGCTGCTCTAGGACAGCCTCTTCCTGGTCGACTTGGCTCTGCTGCACACGGTTGCCACCCTCCAACAAGCTAGCCTGGATTTCTTATCACAGAAAGCAAAGGAGTAAGGAGAGAGCCCAAGAACATATGGTCTCTTGAGGCCCAGACCCTACCCTGGCACAGCATCACTTCTGCAACATTCTGTTGGCCAAAGCAAGCCACGTGTCCAAACCCAGATCTGGGAAGTGAGGAGAGACACCCCACCCTCAATGGGAGTATCTGTAAAGTCACATTGCAAAGAGCAAGGATACAGGAGCAGTAAAATATGTGGGACCCTTTTGGCAATCAAAGAGAGATTATTCCCAATGGTAGAAGCTCAGCCATAGTGTTACTGAGTTACCTTAAAAGGGAACACCCAGAAGAATCCCTCACCCAGTGCAGGAATTCCCCCAAATTAAACACAAAAAGACAAAAATAAAAAACCTCAAAGAAGATTCCCACCACCTGCATTTGACCTAACTTTTCTCACTAGGCCAAAAAAAAAAAAAAAGGAAAAAACACTGTAGCCCTCTCCCACTCCTGCCATTCAGGGCTGAGTTTATCTGGCTTCAGCTGTGAGTCACAGCTGACTGAGGGGCGGGGGTGGGTCATGAGTCATGGCCTAAAACAAAGATAGAATGCGCTGGGGGTGGACCAGAAGGGAGCACAGAAGACACAGCAAGTTCAGGCATTATCTCAGCGTTTAGGGTGATTTCTCCTTTCCTGCAGCTGGGGAAGCCAGGCCACGTGCCCCCTTCTGCAATCTCAAAGAGGAGATGCCTCATGGGCCCTTTGTGGCTGGGTCTAGGGAACTTAACACCTTTGTGTCTCCGAGAGAGTAGGGTGGCTGCTTTTGGAAGTGTTAGCATCGCTGCCCTAACTGTGCTGCAAGTTAACGAACTCTCTCCCATCCCTCTCTGCCTGCTCAGTGGACCGTTCCCTCCTGGCATCCCCAGGAGCAAGTTACCTGGTCAGTTTGAGAAGTTAATATTTAGAGAGTTGCATATGGTCTCCCACACAAAAGAAATAATAAACCCATGTTATCTATTGACCCACTCCCACATATATTTGTATTTGACAACTTCTTAAAAAAATGCTATGGCTCAGCGACAGTTTAGCCCGAGTCACTAGGGTAGGAATAATTTTCAGCCATTGCGCTCTGTTTTAGTTTTGGCTGCACAGTAACCTGCGTGATGGACACAAATATTTTTGCATCTGGCCTCAAGGAGTTAACATGTCTTTTACCCTGGGGTAAAGATTAAATGAAAATTCTGTCACCCTAGAAAAAAATCTGGAAACAGAACTCTGAGTGTTTGCCAAATAAGGTGATTACTAGCGTTAAGATGCTGAACTTTGAAACGGGTGTCATATAAACAAAGGCAGAGCCCGGCTGGCTCCCATTCAGCTTGGTCAACAACATCCTTCATTACAGGACGTGGCATCATTTGGATTCATGGCAGAATAAAAAGAATCTATTTGTATATTTGGAAGTTTGAATGAGGATTTCCTGAGGTCCTGATGATGTCATTTCTGCCTGACAACAACCTTGCTTTTATCACTGGAGTTAAAACCAGGTCATCCTGTCCATGCATGTGTGTGTACATGCATACACATGCGCACATGCACACATGCACACACACACGCACGTGCACTTCATTTCAGAGTCTAATTAAAACTCAGTCATACGTAATTTTCTCCCGGATTGATGCTGGCATCAAATCAGATTTTCATCCCGGAAGGAAAATGCTTTAAGTCAGTCATACTGCATTTGACTTACCTGCCAGTGAGAAGAGTGCCTTTCAATAAATCATCTAGAATACATGAGCCCCGGACACACTCTGTAAAAGGGACAGAAGCAGAGAATCGTTGGTTGCTAGTATCCAGGAAAGATGCCATTGGTCTCATAAGCTTCTTCTCTAAGGAAGTAGTCCATTGCAAACCAGAAATAACCTATAAACTTGCTTTTCTGTGATTGAGTTCCCCAAAGAGCCCCTTAGGGTATTACCCCGGACCCATGATCATCACTTAACTGTAAGTTTTTGCCGCTACTGATATTATCAGCACCACAGAGACTGTGAATTGGGTCACCAAAGGATGATCATAGGTTTAGACATAGGAGGACATATCCCACCACCAGCACTGCTCAAGACAGAGAGACTGGACTTGGGGAGGCCAGGATGAACAAGACCTGATTGCAAAAACCCCAACGGGTGCCGCAGTGGGTAGTTTCCATGAGTGGCAATTAGTCCTGAGGGGTGGTTGGCGTATGTCCTAGTTATCCCCTCAGTGCCCCTTAGCCTTACTCCTTCAGGCACTCCTCTCTACTCAAGGGCTTTCTCCGGCCCCGACAGCCAGCAGCTTAGACACTCACACGGCAAGCTAGAAGCGAGGGGGAATTAATACTCCCTGGGAGCAGCCCTCAGTGAGTGACAGACAGGATTTGGCACATCCATGCCTCTTTCCCTTGTCACCACTAGGGTGGGATAAGCAGAGTCATATGGTTCATGCCATCTCCCAGTGGTTTCCACGTGACTGAGTCATAACCACTCCCTGCAGGAGTTGCGTCACTGAAATGCCCTCTGTGGGCTTCCTTCCTTTTCCTCTTCCTACGTTTGGAGTTCTTCTAATCCCCCTGCCCCCCCCCCCCCAAAATACAACTTTTTGCCATTGCATTACTATCTCAGGAATTGCCCTTGGGGGACCCAATCTAAGAGAGGAACAAACTCAGTTAAGACTTCTGTTTTTTGTAACTTTGGGGACCTGGTAGAACATCCTGACATTCCACCCTGAGTGGGAGTGCATCCCATGAGGTATTTGAATCCTGCCTTTGAGGAGACAGAACTTTCTACAGCATATACATTCTCCTCACTTCCTTTGATGTCTTCATACACATGCTGGCTTGTCCGTCATACAGAGCAGCTCCCCAAGGAAGGAAGGGTTCCATGAGGTCTGATCTTTCCAAGGCAAAGAAGGCTTAACTTACCTCTTTTTGCCATGAGGCCTAATGCCACTTTCCTGACTGAGGATAGTCCCAGATTTCCCTCTGGTTTTCATATACGAGGCATCCTATTGCGTTGCTTATGTTCTCATCACCAGAGTCAAAACAGAGCTTCTGGAATGTACATCAGATCCTGTCACTCGGTGGTGAAGTGATCATGTCAGTTGAACCTGGCAGAGGCTCCCTTGGACCCAAGAATAGAGCTGTTAAGTTTTACCAGGGTCAGCAAGGCTGTATGACGACTTGATTCCTAGAGACCACTCCACCATCACTTCCTCTCACTCTCTTTTTCCCCTCCTTGCTTTTCTGTGAAAATGCTAACATGTTTCCATGGAAGGATTTAGCATTAGCTGTCTCCTGTGCCCTAAGCCCTCTTCCCAGATGGGTATGAGTCTCTGCCTCACTTTATTCAAGTCTGTACAAATGCGACAGGCCTTTGCCAACCAGGCCAGCTCCCCTTTATCTCTTTATCCCTTACTCTGCTGGTTCCCCTTTCTAGCCGTCAGCGCTGCTTGGTATCCTCTGTGCTGCTTTGGTTGGTTTCTGTTGGTCTTTCCACTACCATGTAAGCACCACCAATATGTCTCTGCCGCCATGTGCCTGGTACATGGGAGATGCTCAACTAAGAGTCTGGCTGACTAAATATATGATGTTGACTTTAAGAAGAGCTCAGAGTTAATCTATGAATATTTTCAGTACAATAATAATTAATAGATTCCAGATTTTTTATGTTGTGTATTTCTCTATTTGGATTCTTTTTAAAGGGTTGACTCCTTACTCTTCAAAGACACATATTCCCTGTTTTCTAGTTTGTTTGTTTGTTTGTTTTTTCTCCTTGGCTGTTGAGTCCCAAGTGAGGAGAATGTCTAAAACTGGAGATGGACTGATCAGTAAAGTAACAAAGAAAAGAATGTGCACCTGAAACTCAACCACTAGCATCAGTGTCCATTTGTCCATTCAACAGATATTAACTGAGTATCAGCCATATGCCAGGCACTGTGGTACGTGCCGGGGATCTATTGGAAAACACACTAGCTAAATATCTCTGACCTAGTGGGGCTTATATTCTGAAGGGGGAAACCGAGAAGAAAATGTAAATATAGTAAACAAGGAAATTATTTAGTATGTTTGAAGGATACACTAGAGTGGTCACAGGAGGCCTCAGTAAGAAGCTGACTTCTGGGCAAAACTTGAATAAGAGAGTGTGAAGCCACCCTCACGTATGTGGGAGGAACATTTCAGACACAGGGAATAACCAGGGCAAAAAGTCTGAGGTGGGAGCGTGCCAAGTGTGCATAGAGAGGGAAGGCCAGAGACCACTGAACTAGGAGGAAGAGTGATAGGAGATGATGCATAGAAGAAACACAAAGTAGGTCATGCAGGTCCCTGGAGACATTGAAAGAACTTTGATTTTCACACAAGCTGATAATTTTTTAAGGTCATTAAAGTAGTAGTTATTGCCAGTCCATTCAACTAAATCCTATTTCCTGATTGTTCCATATAAAAAGCTATTCAGGGGAAAAACAGTATGTTAGCACCATTATTGATAATTACTTTATTATATTATTGTTTCTTAAGATGACTAGTACCATAATTTTCTTAGTTACACAATAGTAAAGTGCTGTTATTGATAATAAATACAAAAAGGAAAAATAATTTATGAAATAAAATAATTAGAGGCTTTAAGATTGGTTCTTGACGTTATTTAATTATAATAGCTTTATTGAGATCTTATTCACAGACCATTCAGTTCATCTAGTTAAAGTGCACAATTTAGCGGGTTTTAGTATATTCACAGAGTTGTGCAACCATCATCATGATCAATTTTAGAACCTTTCCACCACCCCAGAAAAAAACCCTATACCCACTAATAATCAGTCCTCATTTCCTGTTTGCCTTTTGTCCCCCTACCAGCCTTAAAAGTAAGAGTCAGTTACTTTACTAGCAAAAATGGATTTATTTGGGAATAACAGAAAATTGCAATTTAGGACTTGCAAACTATGGCAAAACCATAGGCAAGGTCACTAAAGGAGAGAAAGGTTATTGAGAAAAAGGAGTTGCAATGCGGTGTTTTGAATAAAAATCCGTAGGGAAAACACTAGTTCTGGGCAATATTGATTTCTCATTGGCTGAGTTGCAGGGGTAGTCAGTTTCTTATAGGAGGTGCAATGGACATTCTACCCTTTGGGAGCCTGTAATTAATGATTCACTCTTGTTGAGATTATTCTGTTAAAGTCTGTAAGTAATGGTTGTTCCTCTAATTGACACTGAGTGGTAGGGCTCCCACTTTCAGCCTCTGGACTCTAGTGAGGTGTCCCGTTATTAATTTTTCACACCCCTCAATTTTACTTTTCAACCCCTAGGCAACCACTAATTTACCTTCCATCTCTTTAGATTTGTCTATTCTAGACACTTCTATAAATAGAACATGTGGACTTTGAATCTGGCTTCTTTATCTATATAATGTTTTCAGGGTTCATCTGTGCTGTAGCCTATCAGTACTTCATTTCCTTTCATATCTTAATAATATTCCATTATATAGATATATCCCATTTTCATTATCTGTTCATCAATTGATAGACATTTGGGGATTTTGCCCTTTTGGCTATTATGAATGATGCTATTGTGACTATTTATGTGTAAGTTTTTTATGTGAACATACATTTCATTTCTTTTTGGTGTAAATGTAGGAGTAGAATACAATGGCTCATAAACTCCATAGTAAGGGACTAATACTGCTAAAATTAATTGATAAATTTTAAATCTGGATTGATCAATTAATAAAGAGCTATTAAATGATTTAGGGAAAAAATCCATTTTAGATTAGGAGAAACCCTCAAAATTGACCTACATATCAAAACAAGTAGATTAGCTAATAATGCTTTCCAGGAGTAGATAGGTTTTGTGCAAAATCACACAGAAATGTTGGAAAAAATCGTGTGTGTGTGTGTGTGTGTGTGTGTGTGTATGGAATGTTCTGCCATATAACTAAAGCAAATAGAAAAGGGGTTATCTTGACCACTAAAGCTTTTTGTTCTGTCAAGTGAGTTTGGAAAAGACAAAATATAATTGTGGTGGGTCAGTGAGCTGACAATACTGACCAATGTTGTCATATTGCCAGGCAGGTGACGGCCATCTCTAGAGGGGTCAAGAGTTGAAACAACAGGTCTCCGTGGGGAAACTTCCATCAAATTATAAATAACCCCAGGCCCCCCTTATGCCTGGCCTGGAAAAAGCATGAACCAAGGAAGCTTTGGGGACTTAAGATCTAGCTGAGAAATAAAATTACAAGAGGTTAAAGCCCTGAAAAAATTTTCATCTGAGGGTATGATGCCAGCTTGTTCTTAAAAGCATAATTCACTCTGCCCTAAACTGCTTCTGTCTCCTGAAATCCTCCCAGGGCCCTGAGGTTTCCCACCACCAGGAATGCTCACAGGATGGGTGGACTGACACCCAGGGAGTTTGGGAACTGAGGAGGTGAGGGGATCTTGGCCACAGAAGTCTGACTGTCCTGCTTTTGTGGTCTTGAGTCAGACTCCAGTGTGCGTGTGTAGAGGGTGCTGTGGTCTAATAGGTCATACCCTCCAGCTTGTCTGACTCAGGGTGATGAGTGTCCCCTGATTTGCTCAGTGGCAGTGGGAGCCCAGCCCCTGCTCACCCAAGTGGAGGCAGAGGCAGGGGTGGCTGCTGGCCTCAGAGCAGGAAGGTGGGGCAGTGGAGGAGTCCAGGGACTAGCTGGGGATGGCCAGAGCTGACCAGTTCCAAAGGGGCTGTTTACCCAACAAGACGGGTGGCCCATCTCTCCTCTCTGCCACTCCTACCCTCCTCTGGGGTGCATTTCCAGAGACTAGTAGTGTGAAAAGTGGACAAAGCAGCCTTTTTCTGGTCAACTGCTCCAGGAAAGCTTGTATACTCTTTTAAAATTGGCTGGGGACATGAAGGGTCCAAGTTTTCTCTTCCCATGACCTGTAACAAAATCAGAAGCCATGATGTACAGGCTGTAATCTCCCTATTAAAATGTTTCTCATCACATTAAACTCTCTCCTTTCAAAGAGGAGCTCCACTCATGCTGGTTACACCTCTCTGAAATTGTCCTTGCCACCAAAGATTTATAAAGAATGGAGGAGGTGAAATGAAGAGTTTTCAGAGTTGTTTCTTCTTGTTTTTTCCCTTTTTCCTCCATGAACTGAACATCATGAGGTTTGAGAACTAAATAAGGTCTTACATATTATCTCATACAATCTTCTCAATTTCTGGGTAAAATTGACGTCTGGGAGAGTCAACGTGACTAGAACAAGACCAGAGATCTAGTAGGCAATGGAGCTGGGTTTGGAATTCTCAGCTCCTTTTTCCCCTTCCCCAAGTGGCTCTTCCTTCCACACGCCACAGTCAGCCAAGGAAACAGATCAGTGGCAGAATCCCCAGAAAATATTTGCCCTGGGTTTCTAAGGTTGCCTCATCCTTGCTCTCTTTTTCTCACTCTGCCCCTTGCCAGAGCATGAGGTAGCTAAGAATGACAGTGACCACATTCTGCAGTTAATTATGGTGGCTTGTTCTAAAGTTTGTTGACTCATCAGTATATTGTTGAAAAAGAAAATTTTCCCTTGCAGGACTACTGAAAGCTATAGGCAACTTTCTGTTATCATAACAAGATATTATAACAAGGCAAATGCAATCAGAGGACATCATTAAACAGGTGCAAAGACACGTGCCTTCTGGGTATAACTGTTGCGGTCGCTCAATTGTGCAGTGGTACATACACATCACATACCGATCACCTGGCTTGCTGAAACAAAAAGCCTTGATCTGTAGAGTTTGCTGATTTCTGTGGTGTATATATTTCCAATATGGCCAACCTCAGTGGGTAAGTGTGGCATCCCTAAACTCAACTTGGGAAAAGATGTGTAGGAGCCCACCTTTACATAGTATTTCTACCATATCATCAATACCAATAAGTTTAAGAACATAACTAATAGTAAATTAA
Source organism: Mustela nigripes (assembly GCF_022355385.1). Taxonomy (NCBI): domain Eukaryota; kingdom Metazoa; phylum Chordata; class Mammalia; order Carnivora; family Mustelidae; genus Mustela; species Mustela nigripes. Next base: position 104,154,595 of record NC_081563.1, read on the forward strand.
TTAGGAAATGGTAAGGTTTGAGTACATATTCCCTTTGTTTTTAATGTAACTTGTTGCACAGCAATTGATAAGCTTCATTTTTAAAACTAATTGTATATAAAAACTGGGTTAAAAAAAACAAAACAACATTGGAAATTGAATAATTAACTCTCACCAACAGGTACAGGCTAGCTTCAACTCACCACTGGGATCACCTGTTCCAAACTTTGTTGACTTAATTAAATAACTGCTATGCAGCCCTCATGGGAATACATAAACACGAGTCATACATAAACTGAGGACTCTTGGCCTTTTTGTTTTTATTCATAAAGTTATTGACCCTCATTAAATTTTTTCTTCCCCAAAAAAGATGCAACAAGCAATAGGCAGAATTAGAAACTATCATTGTAGACACAGTCCATCTCACCCCTTTCAACCAGTTGAGTGATTTACATGCCACATCTCAGCTCAAAGTGTAATATAAACAAGGAGTAGATACAAACTTTTCTTTTGTGACTAAGTCTTACCATTGAGTGAAAGTATAGGCACTATGCTAAAAGCTTCATGCATTCTCTCATTTATTCCCAACAGTTTATTCCCATTTAAAAAAAAAAAAAAAGAGAGAGAGAGAAGTTTGAGGTTTTGCAGGAGTCTCATTACCAAGATTGTAGCTGTTAAAAAGCAAAGCTAGAATTTAAATCCAGGACAGTCTGATTTAGACTAAAGTGTGATTAAAGAGACTGAGGACAAATAAGGCCTAATGATTCTTTCAAGGCCTGAAGACAAAGACATTGTGAAAACTGCTGTTTATGAGAGTTGGAGTTGAAGTCATTATGCAGTCAAAGCTGTCATTAAAGTGGAATAATAGCCTTATGCAGCTGTAACATGCCAGAGAGGAATGAAAAAGTGTATCAGTTAGCTATTGTCCCAGCTGCTGTAATAAATAGCCTCAGAAACTTAGTTGCATACAATAATAACTATGTTTAGACATCTTGAGTCAAATGCAGGCAGCTTAATTTCTAGTGATCTTTGTCAGGGATTCCTCCCATGTGTGGGGTGGGCTGGCTATCACCCAACCTGTGATGACTTAGGCTGGAGTGACTTGGCTGTGCTTCAGGTTTTCCTTACCTTCCAGCAGGTTAACCAGGGCCTGTTCTCATGAAGAGCAGAAGCACAGAGTGTAAGCAGACACACAAAACCTCTTGAGCCTTGGCTTAGATCTGGCCTATTATCTCTTGCATTTTCATAGCTACAGAAAATTACAAGGGCAGCCAACCTATATTCAAGAGTTGGTAAAAATAGACTCCATCTCTATAGTGAAAGGAACTGCAAAGTCACATAGTAAAGGGCATGGAAATAGAGAAAAGTAAAGAATTTACACCGTTAAGGCAATGTATCAGTTAAGAAGTAAGTAGGGTCCATGGAGAATGTGGAGTTGTCACCTCCTGGTGTTCATACACTCCTGGGCTTCATGAGCTTTCTTCCTGCTACTTACTTTTAATCAGACTACAGCTAGTCTGGACCATCAACATGATACTTCATAAGGAGTCCTGAACTTTGGATCCTGGCCTAGATCAAAGCTTTATGAACTGAATGTCTAGATCACTGATCTGGTATGGAAGCCCTGAACTCCACTCATGAACAACTGATTGTGGGGTCTTTGCTGCTCACAGCATGTACTTACTCCTCACCAAAAGCTTGAAATTGTGAATACGTGAAAGGGGGTAAGAATAGAACTACGTGCTTGAATTCTCCATTCTGGTCGGTCAGTAACCCTCTTTTCCTTCTTTCCCATTTCCATGTAACTAGTCCACTCTTCCACATCTTCTCTCCCCCTTCATTAGCCAGCTCTCTGCCTATTGAAGCTAATATATATGGACTATATCCAAAGTCTTCAATGCCCACTGGCTTCCATCTGGGAAAATGACTAAAAAGGAAGGCCCAAGAGACCTAAGAGGAGGTGGAGAATTAGGTCAGGATATTTATGCTCCTGATTCTCTCTTTGTGAGGTCACCTTGGCTTTCTGAGCCTTTTGAACTGACCTAAATGACTCACTCTTGCTTTCCTTCCAGATCCTGGAAACCATTCAGTCCCTTCATTCTTCTGGGCCTGGGGATGACAACAGCCCCAGGTTTCTGTACTATCCCTACTCTGACCTTAACACATTACCTACTTCTTTAGAACTAATCCCTTTATCAGTGAGTCTACTTCAGTTTTCCTGAGATTGCCTTGTTTCCTATAGGAACCCCTCTTGATCCTCTCATATATAGAAAACACTCAAGAGAAAGGATCTAAGATGCCATCCTATCATGTATCCTGCTCAAAATGCAAAATATCCATGTGATACACAACAGCTGCTTGACTGTGTCCAAATATAGTTGCTTTTAGTCCAGGATCTTGTGAACTAAACATATTTTCTACTCACCCCCATTATATAATGGTACAAAAGAAATAAGATTAACCACAATAAATAGGAATAATGGAAGACACATAGCAGCCATTTGTCTCCTCTCTCTGGGGACACTTTTAAGGATCTGGACATGTAGAATATTACTTGATTAGACACTCATTCTGTTTTCTGGGAGACTCCTTGCCCATTGTTCTCCAAGATCCTTGGATCTCTTTCCAGGACATTCTTATTTGTCCATTATATTCCTTGGCCACATTTAATGGACACTGGGGAATATGCTGCCCTTTGAGGCTGCACAACTTTTTTCAGTCTGCTTCCTGACCATGAATGATTGGGAGACCAAGAGTTGTTTTAAACGTCAGTAGTCACAGACAATTTTAGACAGGATTAATAAATGTTTCACAACAGAATTTTCTCAAAAATTCATTAGGCCTCTAATTTACTTGCTTCCAGTAAGTTCTATATATCGGTAATCACTCAGTTCTTTAAAATATAATCTAAAGTGCCTATTTCTTCACCTCAGCTTATGCTTCTAGCTTTTCATTACTGAGGCTTTTGGCTCTAGTTAGACCATCACACTTTAAAAAAAAAAAAAATCTTTGCTCTGAAAGATCTTATTGGTAAGACTGGCAATAAAAACCTCTTTAAATTCCAACCCTTGTGTTAAGAGATTTCAAAGCCAGTTCTTCCCACAGCACAGGACCCCAGATTTCTGCATTTTTTCCCTATACCCTTCCATTCTGCATATGCACCCATCCATTTTCTCTGTAATCACCCCTTTCAAATCTTTGACCCTTGCCAAATCTCAATACAGAGAAGTAATAGCAAAATTGAGGTTCTATATTCCAATGTTGCTCCTGAGTTTCTGGCTTAGAACCCAAATGGTCTGGTACCAAGTAAGCATCCTCTGATGACAGTTTTACCAAATATCTTGGTCCTGAGAAACATGGGTTGCCATGTTTGCAGCCTCTGATATGTCTCATCACTACATGCCACTACATGTCACTACAGTCACTAAACCAAAGCTACGTGTTTTAGGTTTCGATGTGTGTCGCAGTCAGTTGGGGCTGCTGTAACAAAATGCCATAGACTAGGTGGCTTCTAAATGAGGAAATGCATTTCTCACCATTCTGGAGGATGCAAGTCCAAGATTAGGGTGCCAGCATGGTCATGTTCTGGTGAGGACCCTTCTGGATCACAGACTTCTGACTGTTTCATGTTCTTAGATGGCAGAATTCACAGAGAGGAAGCAAGTGTTCTCCTGACTCATAAGGTCACCAATCCCATTCATGAGGGCTCTACCCTTATGCCTTCATCTAATCCTAACTACTTCACAGAGGTCCCACCTCCTAATATTATCATATTGGAGGGTAGAGTTTGGGCATAATGAATCTGGGGGGAAACAAGCATTCAGTCCATAACAGTGAGTAACCCTCCACTTCTGTTAACAAATTCTGACGTTAGGATAATTCTAGCCTGTGGTGGTGTTGTTTCAAATTAATCCTGAAAACACAGTTCCATCCCATGGTGGTGGAAAAATAGGAGGAGGGAAATACATGGAACACTGACTGGCTCTTAATACTTGCCTAGAATGATACTCATCACTTCTGCACACCAGTCTTCACTCCAAAGAGCTCATCTGTGGGCTACTCAAGGTGGGAAAGCATGTAGAAATTCCATAAGCATGCTTCTGTCACATTTGTATCAGGCACATCTGCATCTTTCAGATGGCATAAGACATAGTTTACATCCTTCTCTAACACAGCAATTATATAGCTATTGTGTGTGTGTGTGTGTGTGTGTGTGCATATATATATACATATATGCATATGTATATATATGTATACCCGTATTAAATGCTATTTTAATATCAATTAGATGATACTGGAAAATTTACTCAAGACTGTCACTAATAAGGAGAACAGAGTGGTCATGGTTGTCTCTGTGAAGTGGACTTTCAGGGAGTAGTGAACTAACCATTGGGGCTTATTTCTGATTCTATACCAGTGTTTACAGCCTGTATAGACACTCCCCCCATCATCTCCCACACCATTTTGGGGGAGGATGATATTCAAAGTAATAAGCAGTTCAGCATGGGGACTAGTCAGAGCAGGTGTGGCCCTCTTAGGATGGGTGTTAGCAGTAAGTGACAGCTGTGTGCGTGCAGGTGCAAGCCGGGAGACCCCACCCGGGCTATCCCCAACAAGCGCCCACAGCATTCTTCAATGTGCCAGACTTGCACGTACCCACCTCTCCTTTGCACAGGTGGTGCCCCAGCTTTGAACTCTCTTCTGTATCTGGAGAAACTCCTCAAGACCTCTTTCATGTGTGAGTACCAACAGGATTTCCCTGGGGAGGAATCACAGTCTCCCCCTCCCAGCTCTTTGTTTCCCCCTCCTGTTTTTGCCAGAGTGCTGCATCCACATTAACCATTTCACTGTGCTACCATTAATAATATTGACATCTTGTCACCCTCACTAGACTCTGAGCTCCTCTAAAAAGTAATAATAATGGGTACTTGGCTGGCTCAGTCAGAGGAGAGTGTGACTCTTAATCTCAGGATTGTCGGTTTCAGCACCATGTTGGGTGTAAAGATTATTAAAAATAAAGAAATAAACTTTAAAAAATACTAATAATGATGGGGTGCCTGGGTGGCTCACTTTGTTGAACATCTGACACTTGATTTTGGCTCAGGTTGTGATCTTGGGGTTGTGAGATTGAGCCCCGCATCAGGCTCCAAGCTCAGCCTGGAGTCTGCTTGAGATTCTCTCCCCCTCTGCAGCCCCCTCCCAACACACTCACTCTGTCTCTCTCTCTCAAATAAATAAATAATGATAGATTATATTTTCTGAGGATGTACTATGTACTCGGTAGTATTCTAAGTGCTTTATAGGCATTAATAAATTTAATCCTGGGTAGAAGAACTCTCTTATTAACTCCAATTTGCAGATGAGGAAACTCAGCTACAGTGAAGTCAGTTTGCTTGTTCAGGATTAATTTTGTCATCCTGAGCACCTGGCACAGCCTCATGCACATGTGGTTATCGAGTAAATGGATTCCAACTGCCTTTACACGTTAATGGCCTTTTCCTCCATTTATTGTATTAACTCTCTCTATCCCATTATCATGTCTCCTCCTCCGCCTGAGACCACTCCTAACAACTGGCACGCTCACCCACATCTGCCCACTTGAGAAACTCTTGCTACAAGTTATATCCTATTTTTCAATTTAAGTTTCAGTCTTGTTATCTGGCTTTTTCAGTGAAACTCTTAGTACAGAAACCATGTCTTCTATATATTTTGAATACTGCTTACCACGGAACTCACCAGAAACCAGGAGTTCCAAACAGTGATTATTAACTGAGCAATCAGAGAGGAGTGATTTGAATTTTTGTTTGGCGTAGCACCAATATAAAATACTTAATCCCTATGCAGAACTTATGATCACAGTGGAATTTTGTATAAGCTGGAAAACATATGATAATTGGTTTTGTATCTCCCTGCAACTCCTGTCCCCCTGAAAGTAATATTGGGAATGAGTCCCTGGGCCTCACACAGAGGGACAGAAGATATACCCCCATAATACAAATCACTTCTTGATATGCTGCAGGACGATTCTGGAAAAACTGATAACATTTGAATTTGAAAAGAGAATGCAGAGTGTGGATACGTAAAGTAAGATCAGTGTGGTCTGTTAAAAAGTCAAGCCTAATAATGGCTTAAAAACATAGACATGTACATTTTTCCTTGACATTTATAAATTTTGGACATAAGTCCTGAAATTATAGTATCATGCTCCATCATGTCAGAGACTCAAGAGTTTTCTGACTTTTTGTTCTGTTGTATATGGATACCATTCACAAGGTCAAAGATGCCTGTGGGAGCTGTGGGAGCTTCCATTTCTCCAGTTACATCTCGTGGGCACAGTTGAGTAACATGGTCACTTAGGCACAGGGGAGGCTGGGAAATGTAGTCTTTGTCCAGGAAGTCATTTGCCTCTTACTGAGGTAGAAGCTGAAAACAGTAGGGGCGAAAAGGGTAGAGTTTGGTATCTCTTTTTGCCTAAGGCTAGTTGCGCCTTCCATCTGAATATGTTGATGTCTCATACAAATGTAATTAAGGGGAACAGAGCTGTATTTCAGGCCTCCATCTTATAAACTTTGCCATTCAAGCTGTTATGAATGTGTTGTTGATCTTTGCTTCACTTTATGGCAAGATACATTAGAAATATGCTATTTAAGCGAACAACTTTAAAAAAAATCAAATTCAAAGTAGACTGGTGATTTGTTGCACAATTGGTAAAGAACTAGTCTGAATTAACACCCAAGTTCTTTAACCATTAGAATGCATTCTGCCCTGCTACCTTCTCGCCTAATTTGAATATTTTTTTTAACTGGGACTAGTAAATGTACATACTCTTCTGTGTTCCACAGTGAGACTGGTGTTACTATCCTGAACTGTGAGGACTATTATTATTTTCCATATGTTACAGACTCAATCAGTGTTTTTAATAAGGTCTCCAATGCAAATCTTCTTTTCTTTCCAAACCAAAAATTAGCACTCACATGCCACTACATATGTCCTCTTAAATGCCTATAGGGATAGCAGATCCAGACGCAGGCCCACCCCAGTTGTTGACTTGCCAGGAACAAGTGCATAAAATTTTATCAGTCATTTCTCCATCCCGGTAGAGTAGATGGCTTTTACCACCATTCTCTCAGTGGCCCTACAAGCAGGGCTGGAGTCAGGTCTCTGAGTTTCTTATTCAGAGGAGTGGCATATCTATCCTCACAGTGGAACTTGATCAGCTGATCACCGTAAGGTACCAGGAAGATTCAGACTACATGCACATGTTACCAGAGGCATAAAAATATATCAGGTGAGTTGCAGAAGCTTTCACAAGACTCTTCATTAAGCTCCTACTTCGGCAGAAACTGTCACTTACTAGGCACTCTGCTAAATGGCTGATATACATCGTAAGTCATTACAGCAATCTCAAAAGAGAGGCATTGTGGCTGTCCTTTACAGATGAAGAAATGATGACTCATAAGGGCAAAGCAGATTTCTTAACATAACAGAGATAGTAAGGAATGGAATCAAGATCTGAAAGCCTGTTTGATGCTGTCCTATACATGTCCTCTGGATTCTTGCCTCCAGAAAACATAAACAAGGAAAGCATGTGACTTTCCAACTTGACAGATGATATAACAGTACCTTTCAGTAATAACGATTCACAATGCCTTCTGCGCAAAGACCTGTCATTACAGGTTAAATTATTATTATTCACCATCTTTCATGGGACTTGCCGGCCATTTATTTACGAGTTATGTAAACAGTACTTCTTAGGGCCATTATATATACCATATAGTATTCGGCTTGTAAAAATTAGATATTTCAGTGGAAAGAAATATGTGGCCCTGAAACTTAGAACATGATGTTAATGTATCTGAAAGAACAAAGAGACAGCTCTAGCAACACATTAATAGTGATCAGAGGATGAACTAGAGATGGTGGGGAATAAAATACACTTTTCTAATTTTTGTATGTTCCATGGTAAGCATGCATTAAATTAATAAGTGGAGAAAACAAAATGCATCATTCACAAAAGACGGGAACCTAGAAATAAACTTACCAGACATCTAAGCATGAACAAAAGCTTTCAGGATGTCATGGCATCATGAAATAAGTGGGTGGAATCTCAGGCATTATCTAGCAGGCTCTCTGCCCCTCAGTTTGATAGGTTGTTTGATCATTTCATTGACTTCTAGTGGATCCGAGGTCTTGCATATTCCATTGAGCAGAGTGTAGAGGAAAAATAATGAAACCCAAGAAGCTGGGACTTCTGGGGTGCATGTAAACAGCCACCTAACCAGGAAAACAGGCAGAAAGCAGATGAAATGAGATTGACTAGCTCATTTTCAGAGAATTCGGGAGAATCCTGGATCCAAGAATCAGGATGGAAGGAGTCTGGGGCTTGGGAATTACAGATGAGGCTTGTAAAGAATCCTAGCCAAAAAAAAAAAATAAATAATTAATTAATTTAAAAAGCCATCATGTTACGGATCGGCAGCCCTTGCTTAGGGAAACTGAAACAGAGTGGGATGCACCAGCCTGTTTTTCTGTGAGCTCACTCGGTTTGGGTTCTATCCTGGACCTCTGCGTGAGAAGGGATTAGTACACAGACCTACGTGGCATTGGACAAATCACTTCACCTTTGGTGCCTCTTCCCTTATTTTGAAAATGATTGGCCAGATCCATCTATAAGATCCTTTGGAAACATATTCATTAGCCCGCTGTCTCATCTGCAGAAGCTTCTTTCCCATGTATCACACTGAGGAATGTCTTTGGATGGGAAAGTCTGTAACTCTTCCCCGGAGAAACCCCCATATATAACATCACTCATTCTGACCAAATTAAATCCCCTCTGTTCAATTTTATTTTATTTTATTTTTTTTAAAGATTTTATTTATTTATCACAAGTAGGCAGAGAGGCAGGCAGAGAGAGAGGAAGGGAAGCAGGCTCCCTGCTGAGCAGAGAGCCCGATGTGGGGCTCGATCCCAGGACCCTGAGATCATGACCTGAGCCGAAGGCAGCGGCTTAACCCACTGAGCCACCCAGGCGCCCCATGTTCAATTTTAAACTGTAAGCCCCGTCAACTGAAATGATAGATGCTTGAGCACCCAACCCTCCAAATACCAAATTGCTGAAGGATCCTGACTTGCCGTAACTGCCCCACACTTGGCTGGTGTAGCCAGTGACAACTCTGGTGACAGTGACTGAGGGTTTCCGACAGAAGGTGGCTGGCTTCTACAATGCAGAAGAGACTCTGGGAGAATCCAGCGAGTGGAGGGGCCAACTGTTCCTGGGGACAATGCTTCACCACTTTTCTCAGCGGCTCTCGCACAGTGAAAGGAAACCTCTAGCATTTCAGAGGATAAGACGGGGCGATGATTATGCAACTAAAATAGCACCAGGCTGAGCTGACGATTTGGAAGATGGTGCCCATTCAAAGTGAAAGAGAGGTAAAAGACACTGGCCGAAAAGGGTAGCAAGGCAGTTTCCTTGAAAGACCTGAAAATGAGCAGCAGGGAAGATAAAAGGATAGGAGCCGGGCACAATCGCATATTCTTCTCCTAACCACCTAATTCTCCTGCTCTGTATTCATCACTGTCAGGCTCTGGGGAGCCCTCAATGGGGCTTTATGCTGAGCCTCATTATCGGCTCAGAGATAGAGGGCACGCCATGCAAATGAAGCCAAACCCAAGATAGGCTGTTAAAATACCGCAATTTGTCAGCATTTAGATAAACAAATGAAGGGCATAGTGTGTGTGAGAGGTGGCCCCCTGGGAACTTTCAGGGTATTCTGACACTTGTTGTGAGAAATATCTCCAAGTTCCCCACACTTATCACTTAAAGGGAGGAAAAAGAGTTGCTAATTTACTTATGGCCAAGATAGTGGGGAGACTGGGGGAGTCTCTGCTTTCATACATTGGTACTTAGGTTGTTGATTAATGTCCTCATTAGGCTCTGCTTTTCCTACCATTTGCTGCTTGCACAGCCTCTAGGAGGAGCGAGCTGTTCGGCTTCTAAGGGTGGCTTCTAGGAGCCCGAAGAAGCGCCCACCCTCACGCCCACACCAGCTAGTCAGTTTCAGTGAGGGAGGCTTAGGGCTGACCGCAGCAAGGAGAAAGCATTCTTCTCCCACCAAGGTGGGGAAGGAGAGTTGAAACTCCTGGCTGCCAAAAAGCGTTGCCGTGATTCTGTCTGTAACGTGGCCTTGTTGATTAAAGAAAAATAAAATGACCCGTGTTAATTGTTCAGAGCTTATAGGCTGTGCCCCTTCTGTCAGCTGGAAGGGAAAACGCCTCAAAGCAAGGCAGAGAGGAGGGGACAAAGCTGCCTTTGGTGATCTAGTCTATTCTCTAGTTTCTTCAAGGACTTTTAATGATGCTCTGGTGACAGCACCTTAGAAATCGGATCGAATCCATTGTAGCAGATTTTCAAAAGCGAGATTATGTGACAATGGGGTCGCCAGCCCCTCTGTAAGCGCGCCCGGCCACAAGGCTGCCTGCCTGAGCTTAGCCACAGCTGTTGCCCAGCCTAAAGCTGTCAGGGCGCATCTCCACCCGCCCCACCCGGGAGCTGAACCTTGGTGGCATGAGCCCCCCACCCCCCAGCCATCTCAATCCCTCCCACAAATCGAGAGTCACTGAAATCTCATTTGTGCCTCTTTGCCACTCGGGCCTCCACGCAAACCTTTCTGTTCTTTGGAGGAGAATGATGTGGACTTAATTAACTGTGGTAACTTATGTGTAAGGCTGTATTGATGGAGGAAATGGGGTACAGATGTGGTGTGAAATGATGGTGAATTAGCCTTGTGAAGAATACAAATCAGGGTGAGGGCCCATTATCTGAGGCCAAAAGAAGTTACTGGGCACTCAATTATCGCTGTCTTTGTTACCTAGCACACCAGATGGTTACAACACTGAAGAGTTTTCTATTATCATAACATTTTCCTAGAGTGCCTTTTCTTCTTCTCCAATTCACCATAAGATGATTACCTTCTTATGGGGAGTTGATTGTTTTGGGAAGGGTGCTGGGGGGTCACGTACAGATTCAGTGGGGAGTAGCAGAAATGGGGGGAGGCAGGCTGTGTCTTTCGCACAAGAGCCTGTTGATAGACTCTGCCGGGATTCAGGCCACCCCATAATAGCGCATGCGAAATAACTGCTTGGTCTCCTCCGCCCTCTGAATCCACCACTCCCCTTCGGCCCCCAGATCCAGAAGACAGTGTTCAAGTGTGACCGGCTGCTCTGCCTTCTGTCAAAGCATTTCCAGCCAAGTGAGCAGTTTTTCTTTTAAGGAACTGAGTGGTCCTCAATAAAATTAATTCCCGCTCATTGGCAGCATTGAGGCGTCAGGTGAGAACAAAAGTAAACGAGCTTGTGAATATAGGGCTAGTCATTAACTCAGGGTACCCAGCTCTATCATCTGCCTATCCTTCCCCGGCTCCCGAGAAGGGCGGGGGGAAACAACAACTCCACGGTAAATAAATAAATCCAACTCCACACCGTGAAAACCTCTGAAGCAGCAAGCCCAGGCCTGAGGCTTGCAGAACTTGAGACAAATAGAATGATGCTGGGCCCTGAAGGACCTTTCTTACAAGAAGAAAATAAAATGGTGGCATGTTGAAAGCACGGGTGGCTATTTTGTTCATTGCTGGATCACCATTTAGGAAAAAGGAATATCCAGGGAAGTCTGGAAGATGCTTCTAGACATGGATTCTAGATTACTTGACTCCAGAACGGAGCTCTTCCAGGAGGATAGGAGAATATCTCATCCTTTCTTCCTCCACCAGCCTGTGCCCTGGGGTCCCTACTATCTCTCTTACAGTCCTTGAGAAATGCCCTTTCTTCCTGCAGAGTTTTAACAGGGAGAGATCACGTTTTCTAAAAGGGTCAAAGACCCTACAGACCTCTCTGAGGCTAACTGTTGTTATGGTTTGCGTCTGTTTGCTAAACACAGTGATGGTGCTATGAGTAGTGATGCCTTTACGACTTTCCTGCTTAAGACAAAAGCACAACCCTAGTGCTGTCTGCTTGAAATCTGACCATGTGGTTTTCAAGGCTGGCACCCACATCCTACTTTGGGGTTAGCCAAATAAAACTATATTTTGGTTAAGGGCTTCTAGCGCTGAGGAAATGATGGGTATGATCTCTGGTTCAGAGTTTATGTTTACTTAAACTGTGGCCACCGTGAGACACACGTCTCACTGAACAAAAGCCTTCCCCATCTTCGCTCCTCACCCCGCCCCGGCCCAACTACTGCTTCCAAGGAGCAACATTTGCTTCTCCTCCTTATTAGTGTTTTCCTATTTAAAGCTAAAAATTCCGTGTTGTCGTTGGCTTATCCAAAGAGAAATCCAAATGATGTCAAGTGATAGCCTAGAAAGTCAACCCTGAACACTGAAGGCTATTTATTATTCACAAACACATAAAGCCACTGACACGGATTACATAGATCCAATTTCAACTTAGTCTTTACTAAATGAAACAAGCTGCATGAGCAGATGATTAATCAAGTGGTGATAATGTCTAGTTTTATAACCATGCCGCAGAGACATCCATTTCTCTGTAATCACCACCAGCACCAAAGGGGCCCTCAGAAATCCCCAGACCTGATTTTGGCTGCAACTACAAAAGAAAATATGTCCATTATCTTATGCCCGGTAACCAAGTTTCCAAGATCAGAGGCTTCCTTCACTTAATTCCAAAGAAGAGTGTAGATATTTTGAGTACCTTTTGTACATGGCACACCCATTTGCCCTGCATAATCTACCAAAGCGTGAGAGAAGTTAGTCTAAAGAAGCTACAGATGAAAGCTGATTAAAGATTGGCATGCCCCCTATCGCTAGGTGAATTCTGGAGATTGCAGCCTGAGATATCTGTCATTCTGTTCTAGGTGGTAGCTGTAATATTTATTGTGTAAAAGAGATTTTCACAATTTACAATGAGAAAAGAATGTTCTATCCAGGTAGACAAGCCCATGATTTCCACTTTTAAACAGGTGGTTATTATCTTGGCTATCATCCTTCTGTTTTATTTTCTGAATTCGGGAATGGGGGGCACCAGAGAGCTGTTTGCTCCTCACACATACTTAGAGCAGAGACACAGGAATCTAGAGATCCAGGCAGGGAGAGAAGATGTGATATAGCAACAGGCCAGTGGAGTGCTTCAGCAGGGGCCCACCGGCTGCAAAGTCCATAAAAACTATCACGAAGTCAACTGAAAATTCTTAAACCAGATTCCCTATATCTTATATCATAACCCATTTATCACTCAAGAAAAGAAAAGATACAAATACCTTGATATCTTCTGTGATAGATTAGATGATTTTTCAGAAATTCAGTCCTATCCCCTCATTTCCATGGGAATAACATAGCTCCTTGCTCCTCTGATGTTGGTTTTGATTTACTTTGGTCAATAAGATGTTAGCAGACATGGCAGAGCAAAGGCTCAAAGGAAGTATACGTGTTCCCCCTTTTCTACTTAAGCCTTAGCCAGCATCATGAGAAGTGCATGCCCAGGCTTGCTTGCTGGTCCTTTGAGAAGGAGAAGAGCTGTTTGAAACAGCTGAGTTGTGCCAGCCAAGTCCAGCCTCGATCAGCCAACCACTGGCCACCCCCTGTTGTGTGAACAACCCAAGCCAGTATCTGTAGAGCAGCCCCGATGAGCCCAGCCAACCTGCAGACACATAAGGAACAATACACACTTGATTCTGTGGGTTGTGGTTGTTTGTTACACAGATTATTTTAGCAGGAGTTAATGGATACATCTTAGAAATGTTCATATTATGAGACTCAATTATTTAGTGCTCTTTTTCTCAATCATAGTTTGACAGATTCTGATTTAATTAATTTAATTGACCTAATTAGGGGCCAGGCATTGGTATTTTTAAAAGTCGTCAAGTGATTCTAGTGCACAGCCAAGTCGAGAGTCATGAAACATATGAAGAAATGGACATATACAGGAGGTCATCACTGGCAGTGGTATGGTTGTGAAAACAAAGGCAGAAGGAACCTGTGACTCTGACAGACTAATGAGAGGAAAAAGATAATCCATATCACTTGCCCAGCATGGATTTCAGCCTTGGGTATGCATTCAATTATGTGGAGAACTTTAAAAAAAAACACTGGATAAGGGGCCTTCCCTTAGAGATTCTGAATTAATTGTTCTGCTCTGTCACCTGAGTGATTCTAATATGCACCCAGGGTTGAGCACTACTGTCAAAGATGAAAACAGATTATTTTCAGGAACATTCAGATAGTGGACACCTCCTCATGTGGGCTGGAATTTCAAAGCAAGACTCTAGTCTTAGAGCAACCAAAATATAAAGAATGTTCACAGTCCCATAAGAAGCAGTGTTCACGGTGGTGAGTAGAGCTACAAGAGAGTTTGAGTCTGGATTGAAATTATTGCTAAGAATATAGGCAAGGATTGGTAGCTCACCTGACTACAGAGATCAATTTGATAATCCAGATAAGTCAGTGGAGGGAATGTGGCATGATGGGGACTGAGGTATCCTTGGGGGCACATAACTCATAAAATGCACGACCCAAGCCTAAACAATTCTTATCGGGATAGTTTTTAAAAAGAGGCCAAGAATCTGGAATTTTATGTCAGATCTCTTGGTTTTGAAATACTGGTGGCTAAAAAAAGTGCCTTATAAATATTGGACCAGTTAAATTTTTTTTAAAAATGAACTTGAAATAAATCTGGGCTACCAGCTACTGCTTATGAACTCAAGGTTACGTGTTTCAACTGTTCAGTATAATTTTTATTTCAACCGTGCCCTTTCATCATGGGGATCCAAGCAGTTCAGAAGCAAAAACACTAAGCGAAGGGACATTCATCGGGACTAGTGCTAGAGCTTAAATAAGTCTCCAGTCCTGCCAGAATCCACCCAATATTACGTAGGACTTCTGTGAAAAGCTTTCAAGATGTGTGGTCTTAAAGTAGAGAAAGATGGTGTTCTGAGCCTAGCCCTAGCTCAGGGCTCCACTACCTCGCTACATGTTAAAAATGTCTTCTGGGTACTGAACATTCCTATTTTAACACATTGGACTGCTTTCAGTTTGTTACGATTAAGATTAACAGTGCTGCTGTTTATCTAAAACTGGAAAATG
Organism: Mustela nigripes; assembly: GCF_022355385.1. Taxonomy (NCBI): domain Eukaryota; kingdom Metazoa; phylum Chordata; class Mammalia; order Carnivora; family Mustelidae; genus Mustela; species Mustela nigripes. The sequence goes on from NC_081563.1 coordinate 104,169,669, forward strand.
CAGTGAGTATATAATGACCTTGTATTTTGAGCCCAGAATCAAAACTCCCAATCGACCAGAGGTTTCTTATAGCACTTTTGTATGTGAGAGATTCTCTGGGAGAGTCCATCTGAATGGCCAGCAATTTGGAGATTCTGGGCTGGGTTTACAGGAACAGCAGAATCCAGAGTCATGGCCGCCATATGCATATGTGCTCACAGGGGGTTTATATATTAGGTACTAAAGATTGCAGAGAGATTATTCCTCATATTTCCCTTTGTGAAATGCTGTCTTTCTTCCAGTTTTCAGTTACAGGAAGGAATGCATTTTCCTTACAAAGTTTCCCCCTTTCTTCACTCCATCCCTTCCACCAGCCTATATGTTTTCCTGCTTTGAAACTATTATCATTGCGGTCAGAAGAGCTTTTTTTTTTTTTATCTTACCAGGAATATAGGGTTATTTGTTCCTGATAAAGAAGAAGGTAGAAGGGGTTGGTCAGTGTCCCTCTTCAGTTCTCATGCCTTCTGAACCTTCATTCCTTTCCCTCCAGAGTCTACTGATGAGAGCTCCAGAGCACTTGCAAATTTGGAGAACAGAGCTAGTAACTCCAGCCTGCAACCATTACCTAGTTTTATTTCTTGTTTTTGTTTTTGTTTTTGTTTTTAAAGTACCCAGAGGTATAAACACACCCCAAATCTGACCTTGGACAAGAAACTCCAAGGTAAATACCACTTTGAAATTCCTTTTATTCCTTCACTCAACAAATATTAATGATGTGGCAGTTATATGACAGGCACTGTGCTAGGCAACAGACATACAATGGTGGCCAAACTCTCTATGGTTCCCATCTTTATGAAACTTGCAGCTATGAGGACAGCAACCATTCATAATAAATTAGAAATAATAAAAATTCATAAATAATAACCTAAATAAATATAAAGTTGCATTTGACTTAAGTGCTAAAAGGAAAAGGGCTAAGAGATTTGATCTGGTCAGGAAAGCCAGGGAAAATTTTAATGAAGCTATAGCCACTGAAATGAGATCTAAGGGATAAAAGTCCACCAGGTAAGGTAGAGAAAACTCTTCTGGGAGGGTAGAACTCTACCTGGAAGACCCTGTGTTGAGAGGGAGCCCTTTATGAACAGGAAGAACCATCTCTAGGTATGGCTGGCTCAGATGGAGCACCACAAGCCTGAGGGTTGGGTGGACGGCAGGCCCAGAGGGGTTCTGTGGGCTGTTAGTAAGTTCTGTTTGCTAAGAAGTCAGTGTTGAAGAGTTTGAAGCTACTGGTCATGGGCCTCTTCTGTACTACCTGGAGGAGGGTACATTACTGGGGGTGGGGGGTTGCAGTTAGAATGGGTACAGAGGGGTTTTCCATTTTCCAGAGAAAACAATACCTTAGAGTAGTGGCTATAATTTTGAAAAGAACACAGTTGAGATTTATTACCACATAAAATGGGAGTTGGTTTGGAGAGGGGCCGAAGGAGAGAGCAGGCTCAAGGGTGATTTGCATAATGGGATATATGTTGGTATCTTGATCTGGGAAGTAAAGCCCAGAGGAAGACAAGATTATGTGAGCACGAGCTTAATTTGGGGCCAGTTGAATTTAAGTTGTCTTTGAGACATTTAGGAGAAACTAGAAAGTGAGTGGTGATTATTTAAAAGTTCAAGGATGTGGGCTGGAGAGTAGACACCAGCTCACAGAGTGGGTGATTGAAGGAAGGCCATATAGGTGAGACCCTCTAAGAATATTATGGAATAAGAGGAGAGAATTAGGGCTGTGTCTTTTAACAACTATTTGGTGAATGGATAGACCAGGATATTCCCATACTGAAAGGTATAGAAATGGTTCCATGAGGGTAAGAGGAAAACTAGAATAGTGTGTCTTGGAAGCCACAGGCAGATAGGACACCAAAAAGGAAAGAGGGGTCACTAGTGTCAAATGATGCTGAAACGAGAAGAAAAATGAAGATTGGGGACTATCTTTTGGATTTAGTGAGGAGGTCTTCAGTCACATTAACAAGAACTATTTTGGTGGAATCCTAGGGCCAAACACGTATTGAAATGAATTGGCAATTTACTCTGAATATTTTCCAGTCCCTCTCCTTCTCATGCAGACACAGGGAGTCACTTGAAGCAAATGTCTCTAGTTTGGCTCTTTAGTAAATGGGGACTGGAACCAAAGATCAGTATCATTTGACACAGGGTGGCCAAGGGCCAGTCTTCAAATGTTGCTTAATTCCAGCTACCCTGTGTCTCCCTTCTTCTTACCACCACCTCTCTGCAGTGTGTTAGAAGGCAATATTCAGTTTTAAAAATCACTTTTACTCGGGAGGTAAAGTGAAGGGGATAATAGACTTGATTTTCTTTCCATAGAGTCTAATTGTCAAGTAACAATAGAGCTTGGAATGCTGGCTTTAGCCAGTGCCTGGGGCAAGTGCTTCTTCCTAGTTTGTTAATGAGCTTAAAAAAAAAAAAAAATCTCAGTTATCAAACAGAAGAAGAAATAACTGGAATTTCTGTTGAAGGTAGTCCAGTGAGTAGGTAAAATAAAGAAATAAAGAATATACATTTTTAAAATGTCAGTATTAGAAATTGGTGAGTGGTACAGATATGAAGCTGATCCAATGCCCAAAGCTATTATTTTCCAATAAGAACCAGACCCTACAAATTTTTCTCTCTTCTTTCAGATCTGCTTATCTAGGAAAGGAAATATTACTCAATCCATGTATACTTAAACCGTCAAATTAATTGAACAAAAGTCTTTTGATGGCCCAAGTATTTTAAACACTTAGAGAAAAATATTTTAGGTTTTTCTGATTAGATATGGGAAGCATCATTTTGCCAAGAGTAGCTGAATAAAAATGACAGAATTAAAGACCAAAAAAAAAAAAAGTATGTTTAAAAGATTTCCAGTGGACAGGTTTGGAGGAGTATGTGTGTTTACTGCTGACATCTACTGTGAGGTCAGAAAAAAAGGATGCTTGGGGAGATTCAGCCAGGTCTGTCTCTCTAGGTGAAAATGCCTCTTGCCTTCATGTGCAAGCCATATCATTCATTCACTCAGTGAACACACATGTGGGACGTCTACAAGTTTCCACACACTGTTCGCAGTCTTAGATGACAACAGCAATGGTGAATTTATGGACAAATCACTGCTCTCCTTGAGTTTATATTCTAGCGGAGAAGGTGAATGATAAATAAGGGTGTAGTATCAGTAGAAGACAGTGAGGAGTTTTATGGAGAAAATGAGAGCCAGTGGGAGAAAGAAGAGCTCTGGTGGGTGTTAATGCAGTGAAGTGGGTAAGGGCAGCTCTCTGTGGGGAGGTTATATGGAGATCTGAAAAACTTGGAGGAGCAAGTTTTTATAATTATGAGACTAAAAGAGCCTTTTATAAAGTACAAAGGCCCTAGAGCACGCATGGTGTGTGCCCCACAAAGGGAAGCCTTGCCAGCTCTGTATTCCCCCAAACCTTGAGGACACAGAGAATGGGTTTACTCCAGTGCCTCCCTGAAGATGCTCTCATTAACGATGGCATCCAAAGAAGAAAAATCTGCTTTCTATTATTGTCTCATCTTGGTGAGTTTAGTTTGCAAATTTTCTGTGGTTTCATTAAACTGAACCAGAAGGAGTCTCTGAATAGATCTATTGCTTTGGAAAACTGAATTAGAAGCCAGCTTGAAGTCTGGCTCCTTGGGGCCCAGCCAACCTCCCCAGCTCACCTCTGGCAAAACAACTCTATTTGCTTCCCTTACTGAAGACAGACCTGGGCACCTACTACTTCCAGAGGCACGTGGTGGCGGTTCAGCCCAGGGTTCACGGGTAGTCCGGACATGTTCAAGGTGCACATACTTTCATCAAATCCAGAGGCATCAGAGAAAACCGTGACATGTGGGAGGGCCAAGACAAGGTGTTGGGAAGATTGACATCTGCTGCTGAGAGATGGTTCTCCTGTTCCTCCACTGATTTATGCAGACTGGTGAAGAAGCTACAAGGGGATCTTCTTTGGATTTTAAACTTTGGTGAGGGGACCTCACATTGGTCTAAACTGACCTGTATCCCCAGTGCGGCGGTGTTCTCTTAACGCAACTTTATATTTCTTGTTCTGGACACCCAATTGGTTTCCCCAAAGTCACATTCTAGCCAATGTATATTGTATGTTGCCCATACATCATTTAAAAGAAAAAAAGAAACCCTCTTCTTAATTTCAAGATCGAGGGAATTCCCATTAAACCTGGATTTCTGCATGTTCTCAAGAAAACTCTGGCAATGATAGCACCACATTCCCTCACGGCAACAATTGACTGGGCCTTGGCGGATGATTTCCTTATGTGGGTCACGTGCCCTCTGTTGTCCTCAAACCTTCACTATCCCTTGGTACATCTCATTTGCTCACAGTACTTAGTCTCATTTCCTTTTTGACCCCTGTAAGCATTGAGTCTTATATTGCTCCTTTAAATCATTATCTTGTTCTTGCCAGACAGTTTCTTTCTTCCTGGTGTTGAAAGTAGCAAAAGGCAAGATGTCATCATGTGGATATACCCAGTGGCTGCTACAGCCTGGCCCATAATACGGAAAGTGAGGCAAAGGCTCCTCTTGATTTCCTCCTCACATTCTAGAATTTTATGGAATGATAATAGGCTTAAAAGCCATTAGTCAATAATGAGAGAGAGTATAGGAGTGTGGGTCATTGATGCGGAGATAAACTGTCCTGAAAAACAGAACAGATGGGGCTTTCTCAGTATCTGAGAGTCTAAAAGCAGGAGCCCAGTTTCCTGTCTACTCTAGATAATGAATTTTCAAACTATTTTGGCAAGTGAGGTTCAGATATGTGGTTCAGCCACCTGTCCTCCTTAGACTGTAAGCTCTTGAGGGCAACGGCCAGATGTCTTTGGTTTACCAGTATTTGCCGGTGGTAAGCCCACAGCATTTGGGAGACTGTCAGTAGACCTGTTTCTGGAAGCATAAAGCCACAGAACCATCATGAGTGAGCTCTCCTTGCAGCTTATGTCCCTAGCCAGGTCAGCCTCAAGGACTCCCAGACAACAGAGACAGAACCACACCTCACAACTTTTTGAGTAGGTACAGAAATTCCATTTGGATGGAAGCTGCTCAAAATGGTTATAGCACACAGAGAGGAAGACAGATTTTACACTGGAGGCCAACCATTCATGCATCAAAACACCATTCCCGTCTTGTTCGGCCTTGAAACATCTTCCCTTAATTAATTATTCCTGCATTTATTTCCTAAGGCTGATGAACAGCTGGCTTGTACTTGAAGTTACACAAAGAGCTGGGTTTAGGAGTACATTGTACTATCCGCTACTTCATCTAATAGCTCTAGGGCTTATTTCAAACATCTTGTTATTGAGCCTGCCTATATTATTACCGCCTGTGACCTTCCCTTTGGTAGCTGCCAGTGGTGATTGGAACGCATCTGCTTCTTTCTGAGCAGGGTTATGGGAGGAAGGAAGCTCGAGAGATGCGAACAAGATCTCCATCTACTACACACTTTGAAGAATACCCAAAATGTCTTTGAAAATGATTAAGCCATGGCAAGATAATTTGGGATAGAAGTTGTGATATTTTCCTTCCCATATTTCTTCCTTCCCACGCTGTAAGCAGGTAGCTCGGCTGTGTAGTTGCATGCCTCAAGAGTTTTTGGCAGGCTGACAGCAGACTTTACAGGAAGATCATGATTCTTCCTGACTTTGAGCTTGGGTGACCTGGGGAGGGGGAAGGGGGCAGCCGATAATACAGGCCTTCAGTGATGACAAGCTTCAAAACTGGCATGACACTTCCACTGCATTCTGCTTGTTGAAATGGGTCACAAGGCCAGCCCAGATTCAACGGGTATGGAAACAGACCCTGGTTCTTTGGGGAGGGGTGGGGGGGGGGCTACAAAGTGACAAAGTGCATGGCGTGTGCACAGGGTGTTCTGGAAGATGGGGGCCATCTTTGCAATCAGTTTATTACATGGAGCCTTTATAGTTTTGTTGAGGCCCAGAACCCCCATATTAGACTGACTACAGGTGCCCCTTGCTTTGAGCTTATCTCTAAGCAATGATGGTAAGTGTACAGTTCCTCCACATTAAAGATGAATACCTGGAGGACAAGAGCTTGTTTTTTTGTTTTGTTTTGTTTTAATTCCTGCACCATTTGCAGAACTTAATATCCTACTAATCATCTTATTGATAATTCTTTTTGTTTGGTTAGAGGTGGTAAAGTGATGCCCACCAACCTGGGACATTATGTATCTACTTCTGTTTATCCAGAATTACTTGTACTTAAAAAATAGGCCATTGTCTGTGTTCTTGCACTTAGGAAACCATGAACTCACGTAGAAATTTGGGTGCATAAAACTCAGCAATATGTTTCTTTATAATTTTCTTTAAAATGGTCTCAATCCCTGTAATCCCTGTCCTGTTGAGCTGTTGAAGTTCATTCACAGCCACGATTGGGGTTGCGGTCCCCTCTTGTGGGGATACAGCTATCTGTGGAAAGTCAAGGAAAGCTCTCTGGGCTCTCTTTTTTGTCAAAGTTCGAGCCTGTGTGGTTCCTTGGAGTTGCACAGAGGTCCACTGCCGAGGCTGATACGGGCAGTGCATTTCTTCAAGAGGTCCTATCTCTTTGTGCTCTTTCCTGGAACTTTCCCACCATAGGAGCACAGACCTGGTTGGCCTCGGCTGCTGGAGGATGAGAGAGTGCGTGGCACAGGGCTGAGTCTTCTCTACAAGAGCCACCCCACACCAGCCGGCACCTGGCCCATTTCCTGCCAACCTTCATCATTTGCAGGAGCCCTGCTGGCATCAGCCAAGCCTAGCAGAACTTGCTGGCCCCCACACTTGGGAAAATAATAAACAGTGGTTGTTTTAAGCTACTACATTTTATGGTAATTTGTGATACACGCTCTGTGTATCAGTAGATAACACACAAGAACAGTCAGTGTATCAGTTTCCTGCAGGAGGAGGGGCTTTGAAGATTTACCGGGTCATCATTCCCAGGCAGGGGAGAGAGCTTTTCCTGATTTGGTTTCAGCCTTTCCAGCGGATCAGTCTCAATCCCAGTTCCCTTAGATAGACCTCATCTTCTCTCTTAGTGTCCTTTTCTCCTGTTGTCCAACCTCCTGGGTTCTGAGGGAATCAGAGCAGCCATATGCATGGGACCTCAGCCTCCACGACAACCCTTGGCCTCCTGGACCAACCTCAGCAGCTTCCTTCCCCTTCATCTGAACTCAGGGGACAGGAACACTTGGACCCTTTTGGCAGATTTATATAGTGCTCACCAGGCCTAGGACTCTCCTTGAGTGCCCAATAAAACTAGGTATTTTTGCTGTTGTTTTATTCCCAGGACCTAGACTTTCCTTACCGAATAAAATTTAGAAATAAAAATAAAGCTTCCTTCACTCCTGGGGCTTCCACCCTCTTTGCCTATGAGCTGCCCTGCCCTCCTGGTTCTCAGGCTCTTGGGCTGTAACTCTCAGGATTTCCAACTTCCTGCCTCTTTCCCAAGCTGATGCCACTTTCCCAGGCACTGGGAGTGAAGTCTGAAAGGGTCAGTCCCCGGAATTCCTTGTGGTAACAGTGGGGAGACAACCACTCCTGTCTGTTAATTGGCACAGGAAATGAGCAAAGTTGAATGTGGTTCTCCTGTGATTAGAAACGTTTTTAAAACAACAAGCATGGCTGAATTTTTCCTTAAAAGAGGCTTCAGAGTGGGCTGAGAAACCCGAGAACTATCTAGGTGATTTAATGAAAAAATGAGGTTAGAGTCTTTTCATTTGGTAGAGTGAAAAAGTAAAACGAAAACAAGAGGTGAAAACATTCCTAAATGTTAGAGACTCGTGGGTCTCCCTCCTACTTTTTCTCTCTGGTGTTGCTAAAATAAATCCTACAGAACACACCCCAATTCATTTTCTTTCCCATTCACCCTCCTTGCCTTGATGTCTTCAGAGCAGGCCTTTTAAGGATCTGAGAGCCTTTTAAAGTGCTGCCTTCTCCTGTTTTTGCTCTCTGACAGATGTTGATTTTAATGAATCCTCCTTCTTAGGTTTCAAAACCATCAGGGTGTTTGTTCTTGTAACTAAAAATTAAAACAGCTAATCTGGAGTAAAACTTTTTCTTTTGTTTTGTTTTGTTTCAGAGAGATCAAGAGAGGAGTGGAGAAGCCCGACCTCCAGTGTTACTAAGGTATGAAGAAAACTCTATGCACAGCGGCATACACCCCACCTTTGTACCCCCTTCGATAGAATCCACACTCCCACTTTTGCTTAGACAGCCATACACTTATATTTTCTTTTTGTTCCCCTAAGTGCTTAACTCAGTCCTGAGCACAGAGTAAGCCCTCAATACACTTTTGCTGATGTGAATTGAAGGCCTGGGGTATTTCCTACAGATTAAGCAATTTTGACACCATAATCCCTAAATAATTCCCAGGAAGTGCCTTGCACAATGGTTTCTATTGCAGGCACATTAGGGCTCTTGATTCCTGTCTTTTGCTGTTTGTTTCTGGTTCATGTGTCAAGTCACTCACTCACTACCTCTTGGTTGACTTCTTCAGACACTCGGGGGGAAATGAGTGCTAACTTCAGGGCAGGACATTTTTACTCTCTACGTCTTAGAAACTAGACTCCAAAGCAGAGAAATTATTTTTCCACTTTGCTGAGTAATAGAAGGATTATGACCTGCAAATATTTGGAGAGGGGTGGTCAAACGCAGCAAGAAGAGATGAAGGCGCTTTCAATAGAAATGAAACCGTTCCAATTCTGAGGCCCCCTCTGAGCACGGGGAAATGTGGGTGAAACGTTATAGCAGCAACAGGAATGGTTATTGAACTGTGAAAAGCATTTGCTACATAAAGAGGGCCTTAATTCCTTTGATGTTATCAGGGAGGGATGTATTAGGTTCTGCAAAGCAAGTGGCAGTGATCAGCAAATGCATTTTTAAAATGTTCTTCTCCTTTAATATCAGATGACTATAACTCAATCTCCAGTTTGTGAGTTATTCTTTTTACCCCTCCCCCCCAAAAAAGAGGGTGTGTTCAGGGCAATAAAGACCAATTAAAAGGGGCATTTTCATTTTTGAAAGGAGTCTCTACCATCTCACTCCTACTTTTCAGTTGCCTTTGTATTTCTGAGAAACTATAAATTAAGATATTGGAATCTCTGAAGTAATGAAGAATTATGGATAAATTACACATTTGTAATTGAAATGATACTTGATAATCATATACAGAAATGTCCACATTACTTTGTGTTTGCTTTTTGAACAGGTCTATAATACCAAGTTGGAAATCTTTTTTTTTTTTTTTTTTAGATTTTATTTATTTATTTGAGAGGGAGACAGAGGAAAGTGAGCCAGTAAGCATGAGTGGGTTGGGGGCAGGGGTAGGACAGAGGGAGAGGGAGAAATGCAGGGAGCCAGACATTGGACTTGATCCCAGGACCCCAGGATCATGAACTGAGCTAAAGACAGACAGACGCTTAACCGGCTGAGCCTTCCAGGCGCCCCCGTCGGAAATCTTTTAAGAAATTTTGTTACTAAATAAAGGCATGGGAAATCACTATATTTGATTTTGAAAGAGGAAAAACCTTTTTAAGTAAAAATTTATTCCATCTTTTGTACTTTAAGTTGGGCTAAAAGTAGAGTCAATGAAGAAGAAATGAACGTTTTACTTCTTCCAAGTTGTTTCGATGGGTAAAATTCAAAACGGTTCTTAATGTGGCAGCTGAAAGGGAAATTGATTTAATAGGTTACAATTTGGGCAGAACTTGTAACATGAGCAATATAGAAAGATCATGACAATATCAAGATAGCTAGTCTCAGATTGTAGATTTGTTCTCAGAAAAAGCATCTGATCTGTATTTACACCTTGGTAGGTGGGAACTAGAGGGATGCCAGGAATGTGCTTTCACTGGAATGCTAACCAGAGGATTTAAAAAAGAAACTGATTCCTATTTCTGTACCTTTCTTTTGCAACTGTTTACAAATCCCATGGAGCTGTGATGTCTTTGTGTCTTATTGATGTGGCTGTAGGACACAGCTCCCGTTCATAAATCCACCTACCCGCTCCCGTCTAAGCTATGTGCTTTACTTTAGGTCAGAGCCTGACTCTTGTCCAGTCTATCATGGACTTGTGTTGGAAATTGATGCAGAAAATATCCCAAACATAGGCATTTGTCTGGAATCACCTTAATATCGTAAATTATGTTTGCTTACATTGGGGCTTAATAGCCCCTGTCAGTTTCCGTTGGAAGTTTCAACTCTCCCTGATTCTGACCCATCCTTGCTCACATGCATGATCCTCCTACCCCCAAAGCCTGGGAGAATGAGGAAAGACAGGCATTTGATAAAAGCCCATTACTATTCAGGAGAGGGGGGGAAGAGAGAGAACAGAGCTGGAGCCACCCCATACCAGAACCAGCAGTTGTTGGGTGTACAATTTCACGTTGGCCTCTTTCTTATTAGACAGCCTAAGCTGGCATCAAGGGGCTATCGACTGTCAAAACAGCAGCCAGTGAAACAATCGACAAAGCCATCCCTTGAGAATGGTGAGTAAACTAGGGAGAATACTGTCAAAGGAGTTAATGTGCAAGCTGGCACCCAATGCCAGACCCAGCGTGAGAACCACTTACGTGGTAATTGTCCCTCCTAGTGTCCCCTGGCTCTGTCAAACACTGCCCCAGGCTTGCCTTTCAGCACAGGAACTGATCTCTTTTTGACCAACTGAAATACACACCCACCCTCAAACCCTCCCAGCTGAGGGTGGGGAATCCAGGTGGGAAAGCAGGCAGTTCTGTAGCAATGACCAGGGGTTCGGTTTCACCAGACTTCCCTCGGGTCAGGCACGTTGGGCCAACTGTGTCTTGGGAACGCTTTGGTGATGTATACGTACAGCCCTTCAAGGGGCGATAAAGCCAGACACCAGCTGAGTCTCACAAATCCCTTCTGCCCAGTCCGTCGGCGGTCGAAGCTCCTCTGTCCCAAAGTCCCACACCCTCCTTCATGGCATTTAGCACATGCAGGCAAAGAAGCCGAAAGGGATCCTGTGGTTGGAATCCAGGAGGGTGCAGGGCAGCCCCGCAGCACCAACCGGTGGAGCCTGGTGAGATGCTTCCACGGTGTCATAGAGAAAAAAAAATGCTCTTGTTGTAATTACAAAGGTCAGAGATGGGTGATTTGAAATAATAGGATTGAATAGGAAAATAGTAATTCCAAGAGGGTGTTGGTTGGTTGGTTGGTTGGTTGGTTGGTTTTGAGATCAAGAGAGACAACTGTCACAAATTCAAGCTGAGACCTAGACTACAGAATCCCTTAGCATTCTTGAAATCACACCAGTTCTCTACTCTGCCAAATTCTCCAGTTACCCAACAGAATGAGCAATTAGGGCTTATAAATATAAATATATAAAACCATTGTGGAGAAAAAAAAAAGCACCTGGAAGTAATTTTGAACAAATAGCATATGTATGAACATAAAAAAGTAAAACCAAGACACCCAAAACAAAAATAAATATAGGTTATAAATAGGCCAATTAAAAAAGTTATATAAACTTACAATAACTGTGGATAACTTAATAATTACTGATTTTAAAAACTATAAGTATAAAGAGCAGTGCCATTTTTTTTGCCTCAATTGGCAAATTTAAAGAATGAGAACACCATATGCAATTCATAGACTAATGGAAATATAAATTGCTGCAAACTATCTGAGAAGCAATTTGAGAGTAGGAATAAATAATAGTTGTATACTTGTACCCAGTAATTCTTCTATGAAGAAGGGTCTCCCTTTCAGCCTCCTGCCATTAAGCAGTATGGAACCAAGTGTACAGGCCTTCTTGGATGGACCACTCACAGCCTTGACCTTCCATCTTCCAGTCAGTCAGTAGACACTGGTACATAATTCAGGAACACTCACTTGCTTCTTGAGAAATCTAGACTTCGTGTGTGGTGGGGGTTCATATGTGGCTTTTGTTCTCCCTGTATTTTACCCAAGCATCCATCTACTAGCCTTTTTGTTTGTCTTCATTTTGGGTTGTTAAGAACTCCTGCCATCATTGGCAATGCAGATTCCTTTTTTTATTTTTTTCTTTTTCTTCCTTTCTTCTCCTCCTCCTCCTCCTCCTCCCTCTTCTTCTTCTCCTTCTTCTTCTTCTTCAAGTGTGTGTGATAACCAAAGAGTAATTACAAGGGAAAATGCCTTTATTTTATCAAAAATATGTTCACATTGCCCTTTTTTTCCAGATTTTCTAAATTTTCAACATAAATCATTATTTTGCCACTTGGGAAAAAATCCAATTTAAATCATTTCACAATATGAATAAATTTTCAGTTTCCACTTAGGGTAAAAATAAGATAGGAGTTATAGACATTCTTAAAATCTTTCTCAAATAACAACTGAAAAAGAAATGAATTGTAGCAGAATGTGGGCTATAGTTATCAATGCTTTGATAATTAAAGTTATTTCCAAAGCTCATTGAAAACACTTTTGTTGGAAGTGAAGTTTGAAATGTGCCTGAGGTTCACATTGCTGTTTTTTGACTCCTGTATAAGGGTTTTAAAGAAAGCATGTCTTAAATAAAAGAAATTGCCTCATAGATAAGAAAATCAATTAGAACCGATTTTCAACATGTTGCCTTCTATAAAACAGCATTATGCAGTGTTTCCATCCAGAAATATTTTTTGCCTCCTATGAAGGTATGAAATCCCACAGCAGCCTTAGGGAAATTCTGCTAAGAAATGAAATCACCACAACATTATTCATTTTTGCTTTAGCACAAAATACCAATGATAGTCCCCATGTATATTAAGCTTGACCTCCCTGGTTTGAACCCTGAAGTCTCTCACCCCAGGGAATTCTCAGTCCCAGTCACCCTGTGTCCTGATTTCCAACCATGTGCAAGCTGTTCTTAACTAACCCAAAGCTGAGTGGCTCAAAACAATAGTCATCTTACCGTATCTAATGACACTGTAGTCCAGAAGTCAGGCAGTGCTCCCCTGGCTCATTTTTCTGTTCCATGTGATGTCCTCTCATGTCCTTCTAGGATTCAGTAGGTGGTTGGGCTGGTCTGGAGGGTCCAGGATGGCTTCGTTCCCATGCGGGGCATATCAGTGAGGTTGTCTGAAAGGTTGATCTCTGCTGAGCCCCTACCCCTCTCAGTGCAGTTTCTTGTCCTCTCCAGGGTAGTCAGACTCCCTACCTGGTGGCTTGGGTCTCTGAGTCTGACAGACAAGAATTAGAAGCCAAGGACAGGAAGCTGGTCTTTTAACATGTGGGCTTGGAAGATGCTAGTGTGACTTCTAATGTATTCTGTTGGTCACAGCAGTCACAAAGCCTGGCCAGAGTCAGGGGAACAGAACATAGACCACACCTGTCAATGGAAGGAGTGTGAAAAGACTTGAGACTGACTTTAAACCACAACACAGATACTGTGTTTTAACATAGGAACCGCAACTTGCGGTTTAATTTGTAAAAAAAAAAAAAAAAAAAAAAAAAAAAGAATAAATTATTCCCATTTTGCAGATGAAAAACTGAGCTTCAGAGAGGTTGAACAGTTTTTCTCAGCTCACACAACTGATATCAGAGCTCGGGTAAAGCATAGGTTGATCTGTGAAAATTATGCCATCTTCTTTATGCCGTGTTGGCTGAAGAGAAGTATTTCAGGGTATGTTCACAGATGAAAAGCATCTATGTAATAAGTCCACAGATGTGCTGTGTACCTCCATGGGAAAGGAAGAAAATGAGTAGAAATTCCTCTCCCATGCTTGTGACAGAAAGATGTGGGAGAATTTTCTAACACAGATTTTAATCCCCCACCTACCAAGGCACCTGGGGTGCAACAAACAGACTGTTGGGCTGTCTGTATCTCATGAGGGGTCAGGCTACTCATGAAGCCCACCAGAGAGGAGGCAGAAGTTTGCAACCATCGGTTCTGTGTCAGATTCAGCTATCTAACTAAATACCCCAAAACTTAGTTGCCTGGGAAACTCTTCTAGTCTCCATTGTCTAGGCTGACCTTGGCTGAGCTCCCTCTTGTGTCCGTGTTGAGTTGCTGGTTTAACTGGTCTGGAATGGCCTCATTCACATGTCTTGTGGTTAGCAGGCCATTTGCCGGGGGCTGGCTAACTACTGGCTGATAAGCCTTGCTTCTCTTCTCCATGACTTTTTGTTTGCCAGCACGTGAAATCAGGCTTGTTAACGTGGAAGCTACAGCATTCCAAGAGTAACAGTGTGCAAGGCTTCTTGGGATGGAGACTCAGAACTCATTCAACATTGTTTCCATTGTGTTCTATTGACCAAAGCAGGTTACAAGGCCAGCCCAGTTTCCAGGAGTCGGGAAATAAACCTTTGCCTCTCTCTTTTTTTTTTTTTTTTTAAAGAGTTATTTATTTATTTATTTATTTGACAGAGAGAAATCACAAGTAGATGGAGAGGCAGGCAGCGAGAGAGAGAGAGGGAAGCAGGCTCCCTGCTGAGCAGAGAGCCCGATGCGGGACTTGATCCCAGGACCCTGAGATCATGACCTGAGCCGAAGGCAGCAGCTTAACCCACTGAGCCACCCAGGCGCCCCAAACCTTTGCCTCTCTTGATTAAGAGAGTTGCAAAATCCCATTGGAAGAGTCTGGATACAGAGAGAAGAACGATTGCAAACAACTTTCCATCCTGAAACAAGGCTAATTTGTTGATATCTTCTACACCATTTAGAACATAGTCAGTTGCAGACAGCCACAATTCTGATGAATGACTTAAATGAAAATGTGGGTATTCTGAATTCAACCAGAAACCCTTTCCTGATAATTAATCTATAACAGAATTACTAATTTTGTTATTAATGTTATTAGAGGGCATTCTGAAGTACTTCTCACCCTTGCAGTCCAGAGATAGTTTTTAATCTACTGTGGTCCACTGTCTTGTGTACATTGCATGTTTAAGGGCCATTTTCCCCCCTCCTGAGCTGTTTAAATCTGTTGCTTATTGGAAATCAAGTAATATCTCTTAGACTCAAGTAGCAGTATTCTATAATAAATCCAGTAAAAGAAAGAGGACACATGAATTAAAACTGTATAGCAGGAATACAGTAACAAACTTTGGCTTCCTAAAAAAGAGAATATTCCCTATGTTTTAATAACCGCTCTAGGACTCATATTTGAACTTGAACAGTGAAAGAAGTCTGTTGGGTGCATTGTGTCACGTCCTGTACTGCACACTTGACATATTTTATGTCATTTAATCCTTACTGTAAATTTACGATTCACCAATGAAAGTAGTATACACCTTATTCATGAGATGACTGAAACTTAAAATGTGTGAGACAACTCAAGAGTTCTCTTTGTCTGTTAAGAAGTGGAATTTATTTCATTCCTGAAATCTTGGCTCTGCCATGTGACTTGCTTTGGTCCAAGGACATAGTAAACGTGGTACAGGCAAAAGGTTGAAATCCACTTGGACATGAAGGTTTTTTTTCCTGTTACCCTTGAGTTCCTACGGCGCCATATAGATAAATCCAAGCCCTGCCCAGATGGCAGAGATCCAAGGTGAACACCAGCTGATCGTCAGCAGCCCTTGGCCAATCACCTGCTAACTCCCAGGCATATGAGGGAGGTCATCCTAGATCATGCAGCCTCCTGCCAGCCTTCCCACTGTCCCCAGCTAGTGGGAGTGGAGCTGCTAGACAGGCCCATGTTCTCACATTCCAAAGCTTATGTCCTTAATAGTAACACTGTATTGACTTCTCTAAAACGTATACTGTTTCCTAGAAGGTCCATGAGGCTACCAGTTGTTAAAATATCTACAGACTGCCTGGCATACAGGGAAGAACAGACAGAAATGTCCCTTGCTTGTGAGCCCCAAGTGCCTTTACACACATTGAGCACCTATGCAGTAGCCCCTTGGGATAATAGAAACCCATGAAGATTTTCAACACTGACTTGCGCTTTTATTTTTTATTATTTTTTTAAGATTTTGTTTATTTATTTGGCAGACAGAGAGCGAGAGAGAGCATGAGCACAAATGAGGGGGCAGCAGGCAGAGTGAGAGGGAGAGGGAGAAGCAGGCTCCCCACTCAGCAGGAAATACAGTGCAGGGCTGGATCCAAGGACCCTGGGATCATGACCTGAGTTGAAGGTAGCTGCTTAACTGATTGAACCACCGAGGCACCCCAGACTTGAGCTTTTAAATAAAGCCTTGAAAACATAAAATTACAAGTAACAGGGACATAGATTTTGGAAATGGAAAGAATAGAGGCAGGGAAACCAGGGGCAACAATCTTGGGGTGAATTAATGAAGTTGTGAGTCAGGGCGGTGACAGTGAAATGGAGAGAGGAGGCATCAGGAGGGGAATCTGTAGGACTTGATGGTTTAATCCTTTGCTTGTTTCGTGAAGCAGTCACTTCAAGTACTTCTTCCTTGAAATCCCATGGGGATCCCAACTTCTACAGATGCTGAGATAAAATTTATTTGAAATTCAGAGGGAGAGAGAGAAAAAGAAAGAGACTGGGAAATAGGAGGCCTCTGGTCTCATTTGAAAATCCTTGTTCTGAAATCAGGAAATGGGAGTTTTGATCCTTCTCTGACATCATTTACTTTGGAGCTTGAATAAGTCACTTAACTGCAACCCTCTGGCCTCAGTTTTCATCTCCGTCCAAAGGGACTCCTTTGAAGGATGGTGCTTGTTAAGGCTAAAAGCATTAATAAATGCCGTGTATTACCAGTTTGTAGAATAGTCTTCTCTCTGAGGGCTTCCCATGCCAAGGTACTTAATAAGAGCAGAAAATGTTAAGTGGAATTTACCAGAACTCTTTTCATTAATTTCCCACATACTGCCAACTCTTAGATTCATTAGAAATCCATATTTTCTCTAGTGTCCTTTGGGAATTTAGTCTGAAATCTCAACAGCCTGATCTGAAGGGAACTGACCTCTAGGGGAAAGTTTGCTGGCCTTGTAATATGTTGACCAAGAGATTTAGAAGTGAATGATCTTAATGTTGTCTCATGCCCATCACATCAAGTCATGAATTCTTGGGTTGAAATCGTAGGCCCATTTCTTAATAGTTTCATAATTTGGGGCAAACTGCTTAATTAATCTGTGTCTCCGTTTCCTCATCTGTGAGGTGGGGATGCATTAATACCTGTTTTATATGGTTGCTGGGAAAATTAAATGACCTTCCTATATATCTAGCACTTAGAGCACTGTCTGCCACACTGCAAGTTCCATCTAAAAGGTTACCAGTTAGTATTATTGCTTGTTAGTGTGAACCGAATCTCCAGTGACCAGAAATCATTATGGCCAAAGACAAATTTTGCTAAAAGCATCAGAAATTCTGAAACTGCCTCCAGTCTTGTCGCATAGATCTGCTTGCTCCAGACCTAGAATTTCCAGATATTTTTCAAGTATCTTTATTTTATGAACAGCGGGATCTGTCACACATAGCATATATCCTATGTTGAAGGAATCCTGTTCCTTCATTATGTTAGTCCAACACCCTCATTAATGGATGAGGTCCAGATACCTGAAGTGACTCGGCTTATCCAGCTGTCCGGTGGTAAAAGCACAGAGATGTTCAGGTGCTGTTAGTCAGAAGCCAAACTAGCCTGCGTCAAGTTTCAAAGGAAATGGCTTGTTCCCCACTCAGCAACCTCTCAGTGAGATGAAGGACATGAGGAACATCAGAGAGGAGAACTGAAGTGATGGGGAAAGAGAGGTCTCCGTGGAGAGCTGTTGCGCCGTGGGCCTCCCTACCTCTGATGGCTGCCACCTTCCTTGGCCGGGTTGTTCTCATTTTCTGGCCATTATCCTCAGGGAAAGTGGATAATTCACTCTTGACGGGCACTCGACTCTGTCTGTTCAGATTCAGACTGTGTTCTCGGCTCCTTTGATAATGGTGGCTACACAAAGGCAAAGCAGTCGATATTCTGCTTCTTGTCCCTCTCTCTCTCCACAAAGTCTGATGGGCAGAGTTTCTTCTGAATTTACTAACTTCATTATTTATTATTTATTATTTTTTTTTGTCAAACCCATGCTAAATAGCATACCTTTTATCTGATCTGACAAATAAGTGCCCACTTCACATTTCCTTTTGGATCAATACTTCCTACTCAACACTTTCCTGTCCAGAATCCCTTCCACAGTGGCCTCCCCTGTATGCCTGAAATGTCACATACTTTTCAGTATTGTTTCTTTACAATGCATATCCCTGTCACCCTGAGCCACTGACTCATCCTAGAAAGAGCCACCCAAATCCTTTCTAATTGCTGAATGGTGGATATACTGCGGGCAGTGCACAGATGTCTGGGTATTAGGTGATGACGGTAAGGAGGGAGGGTGAGAAAAGAAATGCTCTTGCTGGGTGAGTGATGTGGGGATTCCGCCCCAGGTAGAAAGCTCGGGATTCAGGGGAAGAAAATATCCTAGATTTCTAGGGCAAGGCAGGTGAGAGGAGGGACTATTAACAAGCATAGGATCCGTGAGAGTTGAAATGAATACTTGAATTCAGACCTCCACTTAGGTCACGATCATGCCTGGGGCTTTAAAGTCTCTTCATGCCCTGCCCACTGCTGATCTACCCCAAGCTTCTCGTCTCATCACTGACAAGGGGGCTGCCAGGAACATCTTTCTTCCAACATTAAAAAATATATATATATAAATATGTATATATATATATATAGTAGTTCATTACCTTAACCACTCCTAACCAATAATGATGTAGAAGAGAACAACAACAAAAAATCAATAGGGAATAAAGCCAAGTAAGTTTCCTTAAAGGTTAAATCAGATCTGTCTCCTAAGAGTAAAGAGGCTATTATTGATAAGGGTTGGGATTCTATTATATTTTAAATTAACTTGATCCCAATAAAGATGGAAGCCTTGGAGCCAGCTATCTTCAAAGGCAGGTGCATCTGGAAAGTCATTCTCTTTGGATACCATCACCATTTTCTGACAGCACTTTGTGGCTCAAATGTAACTAGAAATCCGAGTCTCCATCAATATTTAATCTGCCTGGCTCAAACAGACAGCAGTCAGGGGAATCAAATAAATGAATCACTGGTGTTTAAAAGAGAACTTCCTTCCTACGTCTGAGGTCTGATGGGATGCTGTGTGAAGTTACATGGCTGAGAAGGGGAGTTTAAATGGCAGAATAGAAGTTTCTAGGAACGGGGACCTCCCAAAGTCCCTCTTTCCTCTCTGTCAAGGAAGTTGCCCTTGTGTCCACTAACCTGGAATATTTGCATCTACTTTTACATTGACTTTTAATTTTGAGATTAACCTTTTAGCATCTTTCCATCAAAGGAAGCAAAATGAAGTCCAACTGTAACATGGAAAACATGCTTTAGAAATGGCCTGTGTGGCCCTCATGCTATTTTCATAGCTACTTTTTAAAGTCTTTGTTTTCTCAGTTTATAGCAGCTCTTGAGCTCTGCCGATGCCTTGCTGGCTGTGCCTCTGTACTCTCAGAGTGCTCTGGTTGGGCTAAGGTTGTGCAATTTCTGTTATACGCAGTATTGAAATTATCAGGCAGGGGCAGCGAGAAGGACAGCATTACCATAGCGGCAAAGCCGTGTCTGCCCAGCTGTCCACCCATGATGCTGAGTGATAATGGGCCTAATTAACTTTAGCACAGACTCGGGCGCAGAAACCCATCCATCCCCACGTGCTGTGTTACCTCATGGTTACGATCTCTTTCAACAGTGCCTACGGATGTTGAGAGTTGAATGACACAAGCAGAGCATGAAGAATGAGACTCTTAATCTCACAAAACTAACTGAGGGTTGCCAGTGGGAGGGGGGTAGGGAGAGGGTGGCTGGGTTATGGACATGGGGAAGGTATGTGCTATGGTGAGTGCTGCGAAGTGGGTAAACCTGGCGATTCACAGACCTGTACTCCTGGGACTAATAATACATGATATGTTAATAAAAATTTTTTAAAAATTTAAAAAAAAAGAATAGTGCCACTTAATAATCATAGTTGTGACAGCTCTCTCTGTGCCAGATTCTGTTCTTATTGCTTGTCATGGATCATGGCAGTCGTCACAAGCACACAGTGAGCTGAGGTGAGGTGAGGTGAGGTGGCTCTCATTACTCCCATTAGACAGATGAGGAAGCTGAGGCTTAATGTGGCCAAATGATTGGCCCTTGGCTGCAAAGCTAGAAAGTGGTACATTTCAGTGCCCGCAGAATGATGCCAGGGCCCTACTGGTGTCATAGTTTTCTCTTCACCACCTGATGCGCCTCGGCCCCACTCATGCATTTGTTTGCCTTCTCACCTTGGACTTCATGTTGCCTCTTTCTTTTATCTTATTCCTCTCTTCCTCAAACTTCCCCTCCTCCTCCGCCCCCCACTCTCAGATCCTTCTGGGAAGGCTGATAATCTTTGCTCAGACGAAGACCAGTCAGGCTTGGCACACAAGCAAGGGCCTGAAGGAGCGCTGGAGCTGCAGTAATGAGCCCTTCTGAGCTGGTTTGCAGGGCCATGGCTCCTCGGGTGGGACTGACTGGGTGAACAGTGTGCTAAGTGCTGGGCTGAGGCACGGGACAATGACGGTTATCAACCAGTACAGAAGTGCCAATATTGAAGAAATTGGCACATTCATACATGTTTGTACGTTCTGAATTATAGCCCCGTCTCTCTAAGTCCTTGATCTGAGTTTCTATTTGAGTGTCACTTGCCTTGGTTTTCCCAGACAGCCTCAGAAAGGGCGGGCTCAGTCTTCACTCTTTGTTTTTTTATTTTATTTTTGAAGATTTTATTTATTTATTTGACAGAGAGAGATCCCAAGTAGGCAGAGAGGCAGGCAGAGAGAGGGAGGGAAGCAGAGAGCCTGACGTGGGGCTCGATTCTAGGACCCCGAGATCATGACCCGAGCCGAAAGCAGAGGCTTAACACACTGAGCCACCCAGGCACCCTGGGTCTTCACTCTTTAATCCACTCTTTTCTTGTTCTCTTCTCACCCCCTTGTAAGTATGTGTCCATGTTCATCTTCTGTACCAGACTCTTCTAGGTGAGGGCAGGTTCCAGGTAGAATCTGCCTTTGCAGCCCTCTTGCCTGATGCACTGTTGAGTGAATAAATGGATCTCTGCCTCTGGTATTATTACCGTTTTCTGCAGGTTTTGGATTCCCAGCTGGGTTTACAGAGCCTCAAGTGTGGGGCTTGGAGTTCACCTCTCTACTTCCTGGCACCCAGAGTTCTCTAGTAAAGGTTACACCCTCAGTGTGGACCTTTGTGATTGGTGTGGAAGTCATAATAATAACAATAAACCAATTATAAATTTCATGTTAAGAGGCATTTCCCATGTGTCACAACATACAGAAGCTGATATCCAGATATCATCTATGTAACATATGCAATATGCATGTAGACATATTTCCATACATGTATGCTGACCCTAAGTACGGTCACACGCGCACACTCCCACACACACACTTAACCTTTGAAAAACAAACCTCTGAAGGCAGGTGCTTTATCTCCACTTTGTAGGAAAAGCTGGAACCAAAGAGCAGACACATGAATTCATTAATTCATTTCATTCGTTAATTCAATTCAGCGACACTGTGCGTGTCTTCGGTGTGCGGCTCGTCATCCCTGGTTGGAGGTACCCAGTGGCATACATTCAGTGTTTCACGCCTTTTCTGAGCGTTCGGTCCGTGGTAGAGAAATGATTACGCTTTGTCATGATGTTAGGAAGGGAAGCGGAAGGCTACGAGGGAGAATAACAAGGAGGCTGTGATTTTCATTCGAAGGGGTTAAGGACATGCATCCGTGAAATGACAGCCTACCTAGGAAGGAACTGTGTTAGAATTTGGGTATAAATCTGTTAGGCTGCTTATGGACAGAATGACATTTGGGTACTTCATTTTAGAGAAGAGATGCACTCTTAAAATCTTCTATATGAAAAATTATTTGAAATGTTTTCATTTTACCACTATTCGCAGAATGTTAGAGTAGAAAGTAACTACTCAAATGTTCTTTATGTAGAGATCACTTGGTTAACGGCCATTGTATGTGTTTATCCAAAAACTGCTTGAATACCCTCAGTGGTCAGGAGCTCACTACCTCAAAATACAGCCTATTAGGCTCTCAGTAACCTATGTAATTTATTATACTCTCATAATGTGCTCAAAGCTGCTTTCTCATTATTCCCCTTTAGTCGATCAGGAAAAGTGCTAGAAACCCCTTCTTCCCCGTGACATTCTCTATGATACTCTACTGATTTGCCTGCCTGATGATTTCAAGGATCCCTTCTTTATCTTTTCCCTGGAGAAGTGTCACCAGTGCCACTTTGGCTTACTGCAACCATCATCTTCTGCTCCCTGGGTGTCCTTCTAAAAATGGTGCAACCAGAACTGAACAAAGTGGCATCAAACCAGCAGAGTGTCAGAATTTTCTTCCCACTATCTGGCCACTTCCCTTCCTCCAGGATCATAGTCTGATAACAAATGGACCGCAAAACCCTGTGTTCAACTCTGTCAGTGTTTCACATTCTTGTTACTTGTTCATATGTTCTGTTTTTTACTCATCTGTTTACAGACTTCTGGAGGGAAGTTCCTACCATAGGGTCTGACATGTAGCAATCATACCACAAATGTTTTTCAAAACAAATTTTTGAAATGGAGAAAGCCCCTCTGTTTACATCAGAAGATCTGTCTGAATTCACTCTTTAAAAATCAGCCGGTAACAATTGGAGGATTCCATCATGAATATCCAGATTACCTAATGCTGTTACCTGGATTGGAGCCATTCAGGACGTTTGCCTGGTTGGGGGACCCTGGTGTTTCCTACTGAGGCTGACTAACAGTCCTGTGTTAGTGAATCCCCAGTTGTTGTTTTTTTGTTTTGTTTTGTCTTGTTTTTTAAATTCAAGGACAACTTTTAAATTCCCTTTATTTTTTGATTCCGTTAAAGTCTCCCTCTTTGTATCTCTTCCACTTTCTGGCCCTGCTTTCAGCCACTTTCTCCGTGTTTGTTGCGCTCCCAAGTGCTTGCTCATTTCTGTCATTTTGATCTCTAGGAACAAATCTGGTTGGAGTTCATTGCTTAAATTGTCATATTTTCCTTTTAAAAAAAAAAAAAGATCCATTTGGATTTTATTCTGCAAGCAAGCTGGAGATTTTCTCTCTTCCAGGCTCCTCTTCCAGCACGTGGAGAAGAATATGATCTTGCCCATTGTGTAAATGCTGGTTTCTAACCAACAAGGGCAGCTATAGGGTGAGAATGAAAGGCGCAGTGGAGCCATTTGAGAGGCTGGCAGGCCAGTGCCAACAGCAGCTTGCCTTTATACACGGCTGGTGACTTGCCAGGTGCTCTTCTAAGTGCTTTGTGCTTACTCATTTAATCTTCACCGTAGTGCAGTGAGAGGAGGCTGAATACTATCCCATTTTACAGATGACTAAACTGAAGTTCAAAGACCTAAATAATTTACCCAAGATTACCCAAGAGGGTAAGGGGTGGAGATGGGAAGCAAAATCCTAGCAGTTCTGGTTTCCTCTTACTAAGGCTATTTCAGTGCTGCCTACTGGGATTCCCAGCATTCTTGGAAGCCACCCAGTCCTGTTGCTACCATATACAGTCTTGTTCAGACTAGATGGATCAAGCCAGAAATAAAATTAAATGGAAAGGAAACAGAGAAGGTCTTCTAAGAGAAGTCTTAGGTCTTCTAAGAGAAGTCATGGTTCAATGGGTAGTAGCACCTGGACAGTAGTTAGGAGTCATGAATTCTAGTCTTTGCCCTTATGTTTGAACCTTTTCTCCAAAGTCTTAGATTAAAAGCACAGATGAAGGTGTCTTTCCTCTCTAGAATGCTATTCTTATAACAAGGAAAGCAGTGTTAGAGCATGAGAGATTATTAGCCATCATCTCTAGACCCGTGTTTGCCAATATGTGGAACAAGCATGCTGTTAAAAAGAAAAAAAAAAAAAGGCGATTGCTCACTTCTCATTACTGGTCAGTCACCCTGCTAACTCTTGTGAGGAAAGTCTCAGTGTGATTTGGGATATCTTCAACACCTCTCTAACACCTTCTCCCTTTTTAACAAAGGGGGAACAGACTCCAGAGGAGAGCCTTTGGCAGGTGGCAGGATCCACTGTAATGGTTTTATGGTCACTTCCAGAAAAGACCTCTAACAAACCTAAAACCTAGGCTTATAGGTTTTAACCTGGGGCCACTTAGGAAAACAACCTTGGCTTTAGCCAGAATCCCAGAAGGCAGACATTTTCAGTGACATGCACTTGAAGGCCAGGAAAGTGTTCCTTTCCACAAAGGAGGCTGTCTGGGCTTCCTTCTCTGCAAAGCTGTGCCTAGGAAACTGTGTGCTTTACCAGCATTAAAGAAACCTTTATGTTTTCTTGTATCTTTTTGTTAAGCACATTATTGTCCTGCGATGCCAAATTCAGGGTGCTACTTTGGCTCGATGGAAAGTCATACTGGTTCTCCATTTATGAATACACCATAAAGTTTCTTTGTACAATTAATTAACTTGAGTAAAATTAAAAACACGGCCTTTGCTTTCATTAGCTTCACCATCGATAATGGCAATGATAGAGGTTGATTTTCAAATGGTGGAGGCATAAGAATCTTCTGTCTGATGGAAAGGATAACCCTTCAGGTGACCGTTTGCATGGAAATACAGGCAGACTTGTGGTCCCTTCTCCCACCACACCTCCAACTTCCCCCCCAACCCCAGGAATCAGACCCAGGCTCTTTTGTGTGTAAAGCAGATGTGGTAGCCACCATACCAGTGAACCGTGAGGTGACTATCACATTGTCCTATGGGATATTAACCAGTTTTGCATCTAACCTAGACCACTTAGTCAATCTTTGTCAAGTGCATATAATAACCTCTGATTCTCTATTTCTCTTTGAAACTAGGGTTCCATGGTCCAGGACCTCTCATAATGGAGTTGAAATCATTGACATGTGTTCTGTATTTGTAGGTGTACTAAGTTTTAAATTTAAAAAACAAAACAAAACAAAATAATTATTCTTTGACAACACTGAACAAGTAAAACTCAGCAATTATTTCTTAATCATGTCTAGTATGCCAGACACACAAATAAACATAATTAAAATCTGCGGTAAGTGCTTTGAAGGAGTAAATGGGCGTAAAGTGACCTTGGTTTTTATTTCAGAGTCAAAGAAGTGAAAGAAAGGAAGTGAAAAATGTGTAAGTAATTATATAGTAAAATTGTGAAGGTAACATGTGGTTGGCTGATACTGTGAAGTACGTGGCTATCTTCCTTTAAAGATGGACCCCTTGAGACTCAAGGAGGGCAGTCCACTCATAGCCTGTAGCTCAGAACCCTTATCACCTGATCCATCCCCCACACAATTGCAACATTGTCCTTCTTTGAGACAAGATCCATGGTTCCCCCATGCCCAGAGGCAACTCTGTCTCTCCTTGGCCAGATGGTTACAGGTATGGGGTGGGAGAAGGAGACAGGAAGCCCAGAAAAAAGAGGGAAGCTGCCCATGGCAATGACTACAAGTGACTTCTGCAGTGCCCCAGCTTTCCCCTCAGAGGTGCAGAGCTAGGGAGCACTCTGCCAGGAAGCAGTGTTCCACTGGGGCTCTAGTTATTTTAGTGGCAAGTAGACAAGCTTGAATAGCAATTCTCAGACTTTCTTCTCCCTCCCTCTTACTCCTCCTCACTGTGCGTACACACAGACCAATTCCCACAGGAACATCTTTTTAGTCCCTAAACAAGGTTTGACTTCAGAAATTCTGGGGTGAAGAGGAAGCCCAGGCAGTTGGGGAAAGCTGCCACATCCCATGATTCTTTCATGCCCAACTCCCACCTTGAGAATCTCAGGCAGATATTTAACTGCACAGACCCATGGACTACAGCTTCTACCCCTCAACATAGTAGAAGGGCATTGACAATTGTCTTTAACACCTCCTTACACCTTCAAGGTCCGGTCTTCCCGCAACTATCTCAACACCTGCCTCCCTCTTGGAAATCAGGGCTTCGCAAGAAAAACACATCCCAGTTAGTTATCACATTTGATTAAACACCTCACCCTGAAGTGTAAATATTTCAGTGGCTCCTCTTTTCACAGAGATATTCGTACCCCTTGGCTTTAGGGCAGCCTTCTCAAACGGTGGAATTTCAGCTATCAGGAAAAGCCAGATAAGGCGGGTATTTTGGGAAGGAGGATTTCCCCAAAGTCTATTCCTCAAATCAGATTGCTTTAGGACAATTATGACAGTGATTTATTGACGCGAAAGGGCTATTACTTTGTTCTTGCCACATAAAATATCTATGTTTGCTTAGCTTAGCTGGTTTCCTGGTATATCTGAAGTACACTAACACAGCTCCAATGAAGAATGTCTCCCCCCGCCTTCCTTTTTCTATATTGCTTATCCTAAGTTTCTCCCCTTTGGGAAGAAATTTTAAATATATTTCACAGCTGCTCTGAAAACAGCTGTATAAATGTAAGACATTAACAGGAAAAGCCAAAACACGCACCAGGGCAAAATGAGACCAAAGTTATGAAAGCAGAACCTAAAGATAGTCAAAGTAAAATATACATACATGTTGAGTTGAAAACATACGTGATTTAATTAAAATCTGGCTTATGTTTAAAAAGAATGCCTAAGCAAGACAATGAGCCTGGCACTTGAAAAATCTTGAGTCATTCACACACACAAGTACGTGCACGGACACGATCATTTCCTGAACCCTAAAGCGAAGGCAGCTGGGGTGTGAAAACAGAGTAAGGTCTTCGGCTCACAAAGCTAGTGAGTTGAATGAAGCATTTTGTGACAGCCCCTGCCTATCGACCATGCACACGTCATTTATTCATGGCAGTATCAGTTAGTCATCCTGTTCCAGTCTGCACTAGAAGATTATCTACTTTATCACCATAAGCAGTCTGTAGATAACACAGCAGAGGTTCCCAATGCCTGACCGCATCCATTTGTTTTCTATTCATTCCTAGGACAGGGGAATCATAAAACTATATGTAGGAAATGCAGCATTTGTCCTGCATAAACTTCTTTATCTTTATTTGCCCCGTCATTGGCTATATTTTTGAGTCTCCTGGCAGCCAAGGATCACATTTGCCATGAAGATAAATTTCATATTGGACCCACTGGGAGCTGATGTCAGTGCAAATCTGTGCCAGGACAGATTTAAAATGATGGCAAAGAGGAAGTTTCTGTATTTTATTTCTGCATTATATTGTCCTATTTTCCTGATAATGGAGCCAGGGAAAACTGGGAACCTGGGCCTATTTTTCTGCCCTGCTCCTCTCCCAACAATGGATTCAGTGGGCCCTCCCTTTTGGCCAGATTTCAGTCTGATTATCTGTAAAATGTCCTGTGATTCTCAAGCAATGGAATCCTGTATCCTTACCTGCAGGTCTAGTTTTGCCCATGCCCTGGGTGACTTGAGGTTAGGGCGGTTGCATTTCATCCAGGATTTTGCTGCCAGTGAAGGTCAGGCTCACTGTGTTGACAGTGGTGCTTCCTGTCCATTATCAGCCTGTTTGACATTTGATGTGTGTCCATTTTGTGTGTCCACTGGAAGCCAAATGTCACAGCTCAAAGATAACATTTTGCCCCCGCTTCCCTCCCATTTCAGAATGAATTCAGGTTTTCTGTATGGGTAAGCTCCATTCAGAGTCTGGGGGGAATTCCAAAGTCAAGAATGTTCTGTTTATGAAGTAATCCTAGTAACGTGTGGAATTTTCATCATGAGTTTTTCCCCCCCCTTTTGCAAAGACTAAATGTTTAAGAAAAATGCAGGAAACTGGCAATTAGAATCAATTCCCTTCATAACAACAGCAGGATATCAGCTTAAAAATATGTCCTTTAACTGGTGTAGTGATTGCGGTATTAGAAATCTGGGTAGTGCCCCTGAAAGACACAGCTTGACCTGGGGATGATTTGATGGACAGTGATAACACGTGTAGAGGTCATGTTTCAAGGGCTGGTTCATGTGGTTGTCGTTAGAATTCAGGACACAGAAGTTCTGATTAAATCCACGGTACAAAAAAGGATCCCAGGTTGGACTCCACAATCTATAACGCGCAAAATGTGATCTACCAGCAGCAGTTACAAGATAAACAGTGAGAATTATTAGGGAGTCATATAAAATAGATTCTTTCACCACAAGATCATTTTTAGACATGAATTTATTGTGCCAAACACTGACTTTTTAATATTTATATCTGGTCCAACCTCTCCTTTTATTCAGTCAGTTCAGAAAATAATTAGTGAGAACCTATTACAGGCCAGGTACCATTGCAGGGTACAGTGAACAGAACTGACAAAAATCTGCCCTTGTGCAGGTGACATTCAACAAAGCAGAGAAAGGGGTTAGGAAATCTGTTTTATGGTGGCAATTTTAAGGGTGTGTGTGTGTGTGTGTGTGTAAGATTTTATTTATTTGAGAGAGAGAGAGAGAAAGCAGGAGCTCACATGAGCCAGGGGAGGGGAGCCAGAGAGAGACGGAGAAGAAGACATCCCCGCTGAGCAGGGAGCCCGATGCGGGTGGGGCTCGATCCCAGGACTCTGGGATCATGACCTGAGCCAGAGTCAGACACTTAACCAGCTGAGCTCCCCAGCTGCCCCATTTTAGGTTTTAATTCTGAGCAGGTGTTAGGTCAGTTCCTGAAGCAAGCACTTAGCTAACCAGTCCAGGTTTCTTAGGGAGCAAAGTCTCAGGCAAAAGCCACAGCAGGTGCACAGGTCTCGGGGCAGGCTGGATTTGTTTAAACTCAAGTGAGAAAATGCTCGTTGGTTCCTATTTATAAAGAGAGAGATGAAACATTGTGATTAGAGAGCCCAGGCTAGGAAACACCCCAAGATGCAAAGAATTTTTAAGCCCTCTCCATTTTCTGGTTGACCACTGAGCATCCAATGTTCTTATAGAGATAAGGTGCAGGACAGAAGGCTGGGCAGGGTGGGACACCCGCATTCGTCTCTTTCTTGAGTCCTCTGATTCATGCACAGAACACCTAGAGAGGCTTGTAATGTGTAAGCTTTTAGTTAATTTATAAGCATGTATTTTTAAGGTCTTTTATTTATTTATTTGACAGAGAGAGATCACAAATAGGCTGAGAGGCAGACTGAGAGAGAGCAAGGGAAGCAGGCTTCCTGCTGAGCAGAGGTTTTTCCCCATGCAGGGCTCATGACCTGATATGAAGGCAGAGGCTTTAACCCACTGAGCCACCCAGGCGCCCCTGTAAGCATGTATTTTTAGACATGTATTTTATGGGGTATTTTTATGGTACAAAAATTTGAGAAACTTTTATTGTGATATGTAACATACATACAGAAAGCAATGAGATATATATATTTAATTCCGTGATTGATCACAAAGCAAACAACTGTGTAACCACCCTCCAGGTGTTAAGAAGGAGACACCATCAGCTCCCCTTCCGCCCCCTTGCGCACTCCCCTTCTCCCTGCTGTAAAGGGAAACCAGTCCTCTGACTTTAAAATAACCACTTCCTTGCCTTTTTGTTTTAAAGAAAGAACGGCGAAGAGTGTACTCATGTACTCACCACCATTCAGTTCTAACTGTTGTCAGTGACAGGCCAGTCATACGTCCTAGAACCCAGATTCCTTGCCCTCCTCATCCGCTCCCAGTTAAGTCATTTAATTTATTTATTTCTATTGAGATACCATCTATGTGAGATAAATGAACAGATCTAGGGTATACAGCTCCCTGAGTTCTGACAGTAGTTTGTGCATGTACAAACTGATATAAACACAGAGCATTACAAGTTTGCTCTGTGTCGGTGTGAGCTCTCTTTAATACCTAGGAACTTGGAGGCACAGGAGTGATTTCAGTCCCCCTCCGTGTGCACGTAAAGATCCCAGAGCGGCTAGCTGGCAGCCAGATGCAGCCCCTGAAGTCTGCTTATATTGATCTTTCTAAACCCTTTCTAAATGCAGACTGTTATCAGCGACCCCACTCCTCTCCCATGCCCCCGCCCCCTTTTCCTTCTGTCGGCAAAACAGTTTGTTATGGATTGGTGATAAAAATCAGTGTCCACTGAAAGACACGTCAAGACCACCTCCATGTGAGGCCTTCAAAGCATACCGGGGCCACATTATGGCCCGGTGTGAAGGGACGTGCCTGTCAGGGGGTCGCAGCCCATGTCCGCCAACTCACTTCTCCTATTTCTCATGAGTAGAAGGTTTTTCCCCTGATCCAACCAGAAGTCTCTTTTCTTCACCCTTTCCTGGGTGATGGAACATGTAGGGTTTGTGATGTGCAGGCTCAGGAAGGGAAGGATGGGGCGCACAGTAGGCCGTGTATCTGGTTACCCTCTCTCTTGGGGGATATCTTCAGTGATGAGGCCTTCCTCATGGCCCTGACCAGATTCATCTTCTTACTTCTGATCCCTCCCTTTTTCCTGTGTCACTTATATGGTTTCCCCTCTTGGACAGTGAGTAATGATAAACCATAAACACGTTAATTCCCTCTAGTCACAGGAAGCTCACAAAAGCAAAATGTCTTCATTTCATATTCCTCAAGAGATCTTTGACATTATTTGCATATGGCTGATGCTCCACATCTATCTGCTAATAAATGATGTTTACAAATGAGTCAGAAATCCATGACTTCATGATATAATTACCCTTCATGATATAATTATATTGGACATTAACTGCATGATCAACAACATTGTTTTAATCCACATCCATGTCTGAGTTTAAAAAGCAACAAAAAGAAACACACAAATTAAGCAAACGAACAAACCTTGGACAAACAAACCTTAACACTTGACTGTGTTTAGATATTATATGGATTTTTTCCCCCCTTTGTTCTTCTTGATACAGTTCAGGTCAGCCAAACAGTATCTACTTTATGCAGAGGCATCTATAAAACAGCTACTTTAAGAAAACAAAAGTGAAGTATGGTTTTCAAAACTGGCCTATGTTACTCAGGAGTAAGAAGGGTACAGTCCCTATTAGACAATAACATTATCAGACCAAAATGCCACTGCATGGGCACACAGATTTCCAGTGGGCCTAAACATAATGTAAGACCAGTAATAACCAGTGCATAGTTCGAGAACTGCTAGGGCCTAAATTTTCCACTGGGGGGGTTTGGTGTTATGGTGTTTCTTTGTGCTAAATATTTTTTTTTACAATAGGAAAGTAGACCTAAAAATGAACAGGGCTTCACTCAGCATTTCCAAAATTAAGAAATGCAGCTTTCTGTGGCCCTTCCACACCGAAGTCAGTTAAAGGCCTCCTCCCCAATATCTAGGATGCATGAGAATCCCTGAAGATCTTGTGGAAGGCCAGGCTCTGATTCAGTAGCTCTGGGTAGGGCTGAAGACTGCATTTTTAACAACCTCCCAGGTGAAGCCAAAACCAGCAGTTCCCTGTACTACACTTCGAGTAGCAAAGAGTTAAAGCAAGTTACCTCCCGCAGCTAGAATTCTTCAGGTAGTGGGCTGGAGTGGGAGAGGGGAGGCTGTAGAAGGCAGGGAGGGTTGGATAGGGTAAAGGTAAATTGCTTTTGTTTCCTGCAGTCACTTCTGCAGCCTTTCATGGGAAAGTGAATTCAAGGTATGGGATTCCTGTCTTTTAAGCACGGTCTCCTGGATATAAAGTGTCCCAAGTGAATTTTCAAAGACTTGCCCAAAGTTTTGCTCTCTTGACTCTCCTGGAAATTAACTATGGCCCTGCCAGTTAATGCTTTGAAAAAAGCTTCTCTCTTTATTTTTGTGGGAACCTGCATCCCATAATAATAGTGTTTCTCAACGGGAGCAACATGAAAGGCAAATTAACCCTTTAAATTACAGGGAGCAGCAAGCAGTAAATTCACTCAGTTCTGAAGCAGCATCCCTTTCTCCTTTTCATGCTGCAGAGAGCTCCTTTTAAGGCAATGAAATGTCTGTTGGCATGTGAAGGCCAGTGGATCTTGCTTCTAGGAAACTTGAATCTTTCCACATGGCTGTTCTTGACCAAACTAAGTTCAAATGGACGGATATGGAAGTGGGTCCTATCAATTAGGGCGTAAAAAGACAAATCATGCTAAGGGAAAAGGAGCTAACTTTTGATGATCCCGTGGCTTCTTCCAGACCCTCTCCATATAGTATGTCATTTAGTTTTACTCTATCCCTGTGAGGTGGGCCTGATTTTTTCTTATTTTCTCGGTCAGAAAAATTGAGATCTACTGAAGTTAAGTCCATCACTTATGGTTCCGCATTAACTAAATTTCAGATCTGGGGAAGATGTCCTTTCTGATTTAAGGAATACTGTAATTTTTCCCCAGACTCCCTTTCCTCCTAGACTAAGGATGCTCTGCTAGTTTGTAGGCAGAACCACTCCTTATGTGCTGTACCTGGCACCCAGGTCCCCAGTCACCAACTGTTACATAAGTGAAGGAGCACATATATATGACTTAAATCCATATATACCAGCAAGAAGCCACATTATTTTTAATGGCTAATTTTCATTTAATGTGTGGATATATATCACAAAAACCAAATGTGCTTGGGAATCCATGATGAAGGGAGATAGTGAGACATGTGGGTCAGATGCTTCTGTCTTTCTTAAACACTCAACCCAATGGTTTTGCTGTATCTCTTTTAAAAGTTCAGACTGGCCGATCATCTAAAAAATTAGGACCACCATAAAAGGAGCTAGACAAAGTTCCTAGTATTATCAACTCTCAAGTGCCATATTTTACTAGACTAGGGGTTTCAATAGATTTCCTTGCAGCAGAGGAGAAAAAAGGATTCTGTGTGGAAGTAAAGCTGCCCTGAGCCCAGGATGGTTGACGTGAGTATCAGTTATTATCATGCCTACCGAAGGAGGGTCACTATCCTACCTCAGCTCAACAGGAAAGCGAAGTATATGAAAAAAACAAGTCATGGTTTTATGACCCAGAAGGACTAGAAAATATAAAATGGAATGTATCTTCTGCAGTAAGAAGAGACATCCCCATCCCTACTTTGTTCACCCTGGTATAGATGTCTCTCTGTTAACAGGTATTACTGTCCCAGGCGATAAAGAGATAAAATTCCTCGATGAACAAGCTAGGAAAACACACACACACACACACACACACACACCCCAGAAAACAAGTGCCATCTTCCTCACAGAGAGTGAGAAATCAGAATTTTAGACAGTATTTTGGTAATAATGTCACAAAGAGATATTCTAGTGTCCTTATGTACTTTGTCATGTTTTCCATAATCACAAAAGAAAATGGCTCAGTTGTTTGCAGGGAAGCAACTGTATAAAAAACCTTGACATTATCTTCTAAAACAATGAGTAAGGACATTCTTAAAAAGAAAGAGGTGTTTGAATTGTTAACATGTGAAGTTAAGTTTCATGAGTTTATCTTCACCTGTTTCATTGTTTGGCACTTAGCAGTCTCTCAGTTTCTTTCTTCCTTTTTTTCTTTCTTTCTTTCTGGGATTTAGGAAAGAAAAGCCAAGAAAGTCTTGTTTTCAAAAACCAAAGTCATGGGTCAGTAAGGGGAAAGCTACAACCTTCATGAAAAAAAAAAAAAATCCCCAAACATTAAAGACACCTTGTTTATTGTCCTAGTGACCGTAAATGGATGAAAATAAGTAGATAGTAGTCATTTCTTATTGAAGAAGACACATGTTGTGTTTTCTAATACTTGCGGGTCATAGAACCATCCCTTGTTTTTTTCACTTACTTTTTTCTCCTGCTGGGTTCAGTTAGAGCCAGAACCCTCCTATGGTACTCCATTGCAGTGGTGGAAACATCACTCGAAAGTTCTTTTATTTATCTCTGTCTTCTTAGTATGAGGTATCTCAATCTCTCTCCCTTCTTCCTGTCCTTTTCTATTCTCACCCACCAGAGTATATGATGGTTGTTCATTATTTGTCATCCTGGGCCTAGGAATGATGCTCCAGAAGTAGAAGCATTGAGAATACCGTGGTTTCTAAGATTGACATCTATTGGCCATAGGATGAAAACACCCAGTGGCCATAGATGTGGCCTGGGGTGTCAGGCTGCCTGAATGGAAGAAATAAAGGTTAAAAACTACTTGTCTTTTTTGACTAGTGTGAAAGTTTTATAAATGTAAATGGCGACTCAAGTCTCATAAAACCAAATGCTAGGCCTTGTCAGGTAGGAATGGAGATGTCCGTCCTCTAGCCTTTTCCTTTCTCCTGCTGGAGCATGTCTTCCCTCTCCTGTGTGAGTGACTTTTCTTGGGGAAAGCTCTTCTTTGCGGTCACTTTCCCAGAATTTTCAAGTGGTATTTCTACCACCACAGCAGAACATCACGATCTGTTTATTTTGATAAGTCTGTCATTACAATAGAAGAGATTGTGAATGCTTTTTTTTTTTTTTTTTTTAAACCAAGTCTCTTGCTCTTCATTTACTGACTCAGTCTTTCAGTTTTCAGAGCAAGCATTTCTTGGTTCTTTTTTCCTAAATCCCACAAAACAATTTCCTACAGAAAGCAAGATCTGTGAATATGAGAATAAGAAGAAGGAGAAGATCTTATTTTGCCTTAAATTCCCCACTTCTCTAGGAGAGAAGTCACCAGGGGGTGACTAGAAGTGGGAGTTATTTAGCTCCTCCTGTAAGCTCTTAAAGTAACCCCAATTAAACAAAATCTAAGTAAGGATAGTGTGCTCACCGTACAACACAACTTCAAGTCCCTCGGATCAAAAGGGCATTTTGACTGTGTCAAGGCAATTCCTTGGTTTTAGATAAACAGCTCTGGAGTAGAGGGCTGGAAAGCTAGAGGATCTAAGGGGAGGAGAGGGTGAGTTTCGGGTAGATGAGCTAGAGCCAAAAACGTAGAAGCAAATAGTGAAAGCGGAAATGACCCAGGGGAGCAAAGAATAAAGGACTCATCTTGACTTGAAGGAAATGAGCAAAGTCTGAAAGACACTGGAACTGCAATCGGAAACAGCCACCTTAAAAAAGCATCTGGAATTTTATTAAAATGGAAACATTTTAATGATATACCATAATCTTCCAACTTGGCTTATTATACCAAAGTCATCTACTACCCAGATGAGCTGGTAGGGGTAGATGCGATAAAGAAAACTCTAAAAAAAATTATATACGGTCTTTCACTGGAATATGGTGATAAGCTTTTCATGTGAAAGTAGCAAGTTAACGGAGGCAGCTCCTCCATCTTTGAATAATCTGCAATATAGCTTTAAATTATAAAATATAGCCTAAACACAGTTTCTTCTAAAAATGGTTTTTAGGTTTTAATTTTCAAGTAAGCATGAGTAAATTACCGTGTATAAAGCATGAATGAACCCAAACAACCACCACCGCCTTTGAACAGCATCTGTAGTAAGGCTTCCCGAATGACCACACAGGCTAGGGCTGTACCACGGCTGGACTCCCACTGGGATGTGTCCGTGGAGCTGCAGCGTTAACAAATGGCAGGAGAATCTGTTAACAAATTTCAGTAACTACTTTAAAAACTCAAGTTCTTTAGAAAACTTACTGATTCTTAAGTCTCTGGACAATTCTTTCAAGTAAATAGAAAAACATTCACAGCTAATTGAAGTTTGAATGCCTCCTAAGGTTAAAAACAGGACTATATTATAAAACTCTGGGTTTCCTAGACCACTTTCACCTGTATTGGTTTGTTTGGTTCTTTAGAACCACTCTGTGGGGTGTGTGTGTTTGTGTGTCTGTGTGTGTGTGTGTTTGTGAGAGATGGGGCCTCCTTTAGGGAAGTGTTATCCCACTTCTTCTGATGTCCCCAAATCATTTTTTTCCATAGCAGATAATGAGTCTTTCTGCATGAGGTATAACATAAGAAGAGATCACCTGGCCCAGTGGTTCCTAAAATTGTTTCCCTACTGAAATGGCCTCAGAAATTTCAAAAAAGTATGGCATCTGTGCCTTTTCCCCTCGAGACTGTGATTTATTTGTCTGGATGTGGCATAGGCTTTGGGACTTAAGAAGATCCCTATGTCCTCCTAATATGCAGACAAAACAGAGGAGCTATCAACCTAGACTCTTTGGATCTCAGTTCCCTCACCTGTAATGTGGACGTGTGGGAGGAGTTGAAAGGGTTTGAAGGTGTGGGGTAATAATTACAGTATTTCCTGAAGTAGATTCTATGGAATGCTGGTCTTCTCTGATCCTTATGAAAAGCCTAAACAGGTTCTCTGATAAAATCACTTTGGGAAACAATCTGTAAACTACACCAGTTGAATGAATAATAATTGTCGTAATGAATGAATCAATCAATCTATCGAGAGTACTGGTTCAAATTCTACATTCACTAGCTGTGAATCACTGGGGATCTCTTACTTCACCAGGACTCAGTTTCCTCATCTGTAAATAAAAGTGTTGACCAAATCGCCAGTGAGACATCTTATACTTCGAGCATCCTGTAACCCCATGAACAGAAAATTTCTGAGATCCCTTTTATTTTAGGATTCCATGAGTCAAAGCGAACCAATGATCTTATCTAACTCTCTCAAGACTACAGAATTGGGGGAGGGTGCTTAATTGGTCTAATTTTACAGTGAATCATCATTAGGCCCCGAAGCAATATTGCTTATAGACTGTGATTCTTCTCTCTAGTGGTTAAGACTCATTTTATTCCTAAAAGCTTTTTAAAATATTATCTTCCTTACTGTTTCAAATAAAGACAGCTGAGCCTCAGACAGGCTGATTCATAGCTACTATTTCTCAGGCTCATAACTACAGACGACAATCGACACAGGCCTTCCTTTGCCTTTAGCTTTCTTTCTGCCAGCAGACTGTCTGGACCTTGCCCGGGCTGTCTCTGGGCATTAATGAATGCTGCATTCACCCCGCTGGAAATCCAAAGTGACTAATGAGTAGACTATTTGGGATGCCTGCAGTCGCATTCAATGTCCTCTTATGCCATCTATCCCCTTTCCCTCATTTAGCCTGGAAATGGGAACAAGGCATAGAATGCAGCAAAGCCAATAGGAATCTACAGACAGGGAGGAGAAAAAAATACTAAAGCCTGGCTGGTCCTATAGACTATCTATGTACCAATGGCTTACCAGAAGAACAATTTGCATGAATAGTTTCCTCTGAGCTGACCCTCTAAGGAAGTCTTGCAAATCCTTCAAATACCTGTAAGTTAAATAGTTATTTTGAGAATAAAAGATTGCCCTTGATGCTTCAGTTCAAGAACTGGCGAACTATGGCCCACAGACTGTTTTTGTCAATAAATCTTTATTGGAACATAGCCACACTCATTTGTTTCTGCATTGTCTATAGCTGGTTTTGCTCTAAACTGACAGTTAAGTGGCTGCAACAGAGACTGCATGAAATGCAGAGCCTAGAATATTTACCACCTGACTGATCCCTATTTGACAGGAACATGTTTTTTTTTCATTCACTTATTCCTTTCTTCCTTCCATCATCTTGTAGATACTTCATAATTAAGGCAAAGAAATAAATACTATGAAAATATAAAAAAGCATAAAATAATTTTCTGTCCTTTCAAAAAATACCTAGATATCAATGGTCATCTTGTTGCAATTATTTATGCACAAAATCCTTTTAGAATTCATTCACTCACACATGCAGCCTTCAGGAGGAAAAGAAAAGCTTGCACTTGACCTGCTCATGTACTCTACCTTATTAAGTCAATCAGATAGGATATATGTAAACTATAAAATGATGCAATTTAAAGCCAAAGAGATGATTATTTGTAGTCCAGTCTTTCTAGTCAAAGTCACAACTAAATAAATCTAAGCTTTAAATATGCAGGAATCTTGACTCTTATGCTATCATTATAATATAAAAATATATATGTACATGCACATGCAAACAATCTATAATACATACATATTTGTGGTCTATTTCTAATGTTTCAACATGCTAGCTTATTTTGCAATGTCTCCCTCTTAGGACAGCGGTTGCCAGAATACAGTTTCTCCTTTTGTAGTTCTGGCAAGGGCAAAACAAGTAAATACAAGAGAAGTTTTATCCGGGATTTCCTTACTCCAGGGGTAGGACAAGATTCTAATAGGAACTTAGTTCTAAAGAAGTATTAAAACATACCGTTGTTCAACTAACTCAATCTTGTGTACTTCTGTCCTGAAGTTATAAGATATGCTGGAGTCAAGGTTGGTTTCCATAAGATTGACCTTGATTTTGAAGCAAACTCTTTTCCCCCACGACAACAGCAGATTTAAAAACAAACAAACAAACAAACAAACACGTAAAAATCAGACACCAGAACAAATTCAGAATTAAATATGGATTGTTGACAGTTATAGACTGCTTTGAACAATGTTGTTTCTACAAATCATTCCTAAGGAATATTTAAGTGTGTACATGGAGAATTCGACTGACATGTACCATACATGTAATTCGACCGACAATTAACGTAGTGGATGATTTCTTAGTCTCAGTACAACCACCTTAATGATGATGATGATGATGAGTAATTGTTTTATTCCTGGGATACTACTTCTTGGCATCTAATACTCTCCATACACATTTGTTGAAGACCAATCTTTCCCCTTTTGTAAGTTAGCCCATATTAGGATTTCATGAGCTAGAAGATCAGATTACTGCTGCTTCCAGAGAGCTGCTGCAAAGTGCAAACTAAAGTGCTGGAATTTTAATGCCATATTTTAGTGGAGTGAGTGCATGGCAGAGGAAGATTAATTAGATTTAAGATAGAAGGAGAGTCCAATTTAATTTTGCCCCATTACTCGACATGCCTGGAAATTATACTCAGTGTGTAGGATTCTTCCCCTGAGGGGAATAGCACCAGCGTCTCCTCTCCACCCTGTCAAGCACAAGGAGATGTGCACAGCTCTCCCCTTCTGCTCATCCTGCTCTGTGCCCTCGGGGGTCTGTTTGTGCCAGAACTGCTCTGCAAGCCAGTGGGAGTTCTTTTCTGGCGCATGATTTGCAACGCGAGAAATGGGCCTCTATGTTTAAGATACGTTGGCATGTATCTCTGGGTCTGATCGACCATTATCAGAGAAGCCTAGGCTCCTATTCTGTGTCAGGAGGGAAAAGCAGAGTGAAGCATATGGTCGCATTTTCAGCCATTTGCAAATAGATTCTTGCTTTGGCCAATTAACACTGGATTAACCAAATAAGGACTTCCTGGGCTAAATCAGGAAATGTTCTATACAAAGCATTGTGTCAGGATTGCACCTTGCTCTTTTTCCCCTTCAAGAGTTTCATATTTACTAGCTCTTAAAAAGCCCTGTCTTTGCCTATTGAAATTCTTTAAGACCCAACTCCATTTCAGTGGTCCTTCTCTAGTCCTTTGAAATCTCGATCCTCTAAATTTTTTTTTTAAAGATTTTATTTATTTATTTGAGAGAGAGACAGTGAGAGAGAGCATGAGCGAGAAGGTCAGAGAGAGAAGCAGACTCCCCATGGAGCTGGGAGCCTGATGTGGGACTCGATCCTGGGACTCCAGGATCATGACCTGAGCCGAAGGCAGTCGTCCAACCAACTGAGCAACCCAGGTGTCCCTCGGTCCTCTAAATTTTTAAGGCATATAATGTGTTCCATAGAACTTGGCATGGAACTCTATCACTTTCCACCTTCCAAATCCAGATTTTGAAAGCTATAAGCAAAACTCCGTGTTGAGGCAGAGATATATTGACTGCCGACCACCAACAGAGGGTGTGAGCAGTTGGAAAAGTGGACTCAGGAACCAACCACTTGAATTTGCTGAACAACTTTCTCCTGGTACTTTGCTATTCTTATCTTGTTTCCCATAGTAGAGACACAAGCTTTTGAGAACCAGAAGCAGTCTTCTTCAACATCTTGATTATGTTAATCCATAATTTCAGTTCCCGTCTTCTTCTCCTTCCATTGACCTAAATCATTACTGCTAACTCTGATGCCAGATCTCATCCATGGTCCAGTTCCTGAGCTAGTCTGTAGAACCCAGGCAAAGTCATGTGTCTCTGAATTTAGGATGTCACAAATTGTAAGAGAGGCCATCAATTTAGTCATAATGAAAAAGAATGCTACATTAAGTGTATTCATAGATATAAAATGCACCACAATTTCAAAAGTATTATGGGCTAAAAAAAAAAAGCAATTGTTACTTTAGAATTGATAAATAAGATATACCAGTAGTATGAGTCCCAAATCCAGTGGAACTTGGAACGGAGTTGCATTGAGCACAGATGGACTTGTGTTCATGAGTCCCCAGAGTGGCAATAAATCTGCCTGCTGAAATAGGAAACTCCATCTTAAGCATTACAACAGTTAATTCTTGGTTTTGCTCTTATTAATCCTGTTCCCTATAAAGTTAGGTTTCTCTCTGAACCCTGACCTGATTTACTGAAACATTGAGCCTCATCAACTTATCCTAGTCTAGTCCCTTTTCCCTTATTGGTCTTGTAATTCCCTCTCATTCAATCAAGGGAACTTATAAAGCTCTCTAAGGTCATTGAATGCTATCTAAGGGTATCCAAGACCCCAATTCATCAGTGCTGAGGTCATTCAACTGTCTAGAAACTTCAGGTTTTCACAATCACCTAAACCGGTAGATCTCAAACTGGGTCTGCATATTGAGAGTCATTATTGAAAGAGCTTTTAAAAAATATGACTGGCTGAGCCCCAGTCCCCAGTTTCTTCATTTTTTGTTCTAGAGTAGGGCCTATAACTAATACTGATTTTTTTTTCTCTCTCTCTCTCTGTAATTACCCAGACAATTCTAGATACAACCTCGGTTCTTTTATCTGGATAATAATTGTGTATAAGATACAATGCATATAAAACATGGGGCCTTGAAGTTGACCCCAACAAGATGATATAAGGCATAAAAAACATTGCAACTGATAAATATGAAACAGGTAAAAGAATATTTCTCTCTTGTGCAAAATATTTCAGTTCTATATAACAATAAATACGATACCTTTAATTTCAAAACTGTATATATTATTCAGACACTGTAGATTCAGAGACGTAAATCTCTTCTTCTTTCTTATATGTCTTGTTTTTAAACAGAAAATTTTAGTGAATGTCAGAGCTTCATTTAAAAATTATTTAGCATCTGAGGGTTGCTGGAGGGCGGGGGTTGGGAGGAATAGGGTGGCTGGAAGATGGACACTGAAGAGGGTATGTCCTGGGTGAGTGCTGTGAATTGTGTAAGACTGATGAGTCACAGACCTGTACCCCTGAAACAAATAATACATTATATGTTAACGAAAATAAATAAATAAAATTATAAATTTTAACAAAAAAATTTAAGCAATGATTTTAAGCCACATGCCAGGAACTTTTCATGTAGCTGGATTTAAGGTCACATTATAAACAATTCATTTCATGAATTTCCTTTTAAAAATCAGTTGATAAAGGAATATACATCAGGAACTTAAAAGATGTTACAGAATGTTATAGTAATTACAATAATTTGAAGAAACACTTTAAGTGTGATCATTGTGAACTTAAGAGTTGATAGGCACTAACTCTGAGTAATGACAGATAGGTGACTATGACTAACTTTATTAAAAATTTTCTTATTAAGAGACTCATACCATTTTAATAATTAAAAAAATTAGCTCTCAACATGTTGATCTTCTCTGAATCTCATTAGGAGCCCCATCTCAGGGCTAAAGAAGCCTCTCTGTGGTAAAATAGATTCATGGCTGGAACCGTTTCTTTTTATCAGTGTTTAAACTACCTTAAATAGGGCACCTGGGTGGCTCAGTTGGTTAAGCATTTGCCTTCGGCTCAGGGCTGAGGACATGATCCCAGGGTCCTGGGCTGGAGTTCCACATTGGTGTCCCTGCTCAGCAGGGAGCCTCCTTCTCCCTCTGCCTCTGCCTGCTGCTCCTCCTGCTTGTGCTCTCTCTCACTAGCTCTCTCTCAGTGTCAAACAAACAAACAAATAAATAAATAAATAAATAAGCTCTCTTAAATAGCTTCCAAGAGTAATGCTACAGCAGGCTCAAGTTTATTCCTGAGTATTGGAAAAGAGGCTTCAATTTTCTACTACCTTTTTGATCTATACCTTTTCCTCCTGTCAGAAGACGGGATCTGTTGTCCTATCCTTTGAATCCAGGCTGGCCTTGTGATTTGCTCTAGCCAATGAGAAAAGTAAAAATTACCTATGACCCAGAAATATTCTTTTGTTGTTGTTGTTTATCTGCTTAGATCACACTCTCTATTTATAGAAATGTGTCTCCATATCATCACAGAACACCTGTTTTTCTGAATGGTGGCATACTGTATATAGTGTTTTATAAGCCCTCCCCCTCCTTTGTTTAAAAAAAAATATATATATATAAAACAAAGTATTATAAAACACTTTTCATTCCAATGCATTTGCCTCAGCACAATCATTTCTAAAAACTTTGCTGCATTTCTTACTATGGTACCATAATTTATTGAACTAATGCCTCTGTTGGGGGACATTTGTAGTGTATGCTCAAATAAAATACAAAGGGGAAAACTCCAGGGAAAAAACGTCATTTTTGGCTCATTAGACTCTCTCCTTAGATGTTCAACAGTAGTTTCATGTTAGATTTGGTTCAATTTTCTTTCTTTCTTTTTATAAATAACTCTAGACTATGTGCCACAAGGTTGTGCATTTAGGCACAGTTTCTTAGGGAAATTTTCAAGAATTGAGACTACAAGATAAAAGCATATGAAAAATTTTAAGACCTTTCACAATTGCTTCTAAAATTTAAACTACTCTTGGTTTCCATTAAGAGTATATGTAAGTTGTGAAATGAGTAAGGTTTTGTATTTGTTCTTGAGAGATTTTAATTTTTCCATTATATCTTTTCTTAAGATATTTTTGAA
This sequence comes from Mustela nigripes, assembly GCF_022355385.1. Lineage (NCBI taxonomy): Eukaryota > Metazoa > Chordata > Mammalia > Carnivora > Mustelidae > Mustela > Mustela nigripes. The sequence continues at coordinate 104,212,347 of NC_081563.1, forward strand.
TTTTTATTTAAAGTTTCCATTTCAGGGGCACCTGGGTGGCACAGTTGGATAAGCATTTGACTCTTTATCTTGGCTCAGGTCATGATCTCAGGGTTGTGAAATCGAGTCCCCAGTCGGGCTCCATGTTGGGCATGGAGACTGCTTAAGATTCTCTCTCTATCCTTCCGGCCTCCGACCGCCTACCCCCCACCCCCACCACTGGTCTTGCATGTGCGGTGTGCTCATTCTCTTTCTAAAAACAGTTGAAATAAAAATTTCCATTTCATTGATAATAGTGTTCATAATTTCCTTTTTAAAAGTGTTCATGATTTCGGGACGCCTGGGTGGCTCAGTTGGTTAAGCAGCTGCCTTCGGCTCAGGTCATGATCCCAGCGTCCTGGGATTGAGTCCCACATCGGGCTCCTTGCTCGGCAGGGAGTCTGCTTCTCCCTCTGCCTGCCACTCTGTCTGCCTGTGCTCGCTCTCTCTCTCTCTCTCTGACAAAAAAAAAAAAAAAAAAAAAAAAAAGTGTTCATGATTTCTTAATAGTGTGTTTATATCATGTGTGCAAAACCTTGTTACTCTTTCACGATGTCGGTGACAGCAACTTCTTTCCTTTGTTCTCTTCTAATTTGCCTGATGTTCTTACGCTTTGTCTTTTAAAGGAACAAAATTTTAGCAGTGTTGATCTCCTCCTTCCTGTTTTCATTTTTACTGCTTTCTACTACTTTGGGAAAGCTTATTTACTCCTTGTAATGAATGCCTTATTCATTAATTTTCAGCCTCTATTCTTTATGGACTTTTTTTCTGCCTGTAGTTCTGTCAGTTTTTGAGAGAGAGATGATAAAATGGCGAGTAAGTTATTTTGGGGTGACTTGTTCTTCGAGTTCCTGCGAGAGAGGTATGTTCAAGTCTACATGACCGTCATTTTTTTCTGGATCTTCTTTCCATTCTCTTATTGTCTATGTCTTCTTATAGTCCCAGCAGTTTCTGATTTATATATTTGGAATCTTTATCATCAAGTACATGGATATGCAAAATATTGACATCTTCCTATAAGTAGAGCTTGTTATGAAGTGTGATCTAATTATACTTTTTGCCTTAAATCTATTATTTAATATTGAAATAGCTACATCAGCCATCTTTTGCTTCTTACTTACATAATATATAGTTTTTTCATCCTTTTACTTTCATCTCTTCTACTGTTGGGTCTAGGACCACATAGGATGCGCACTGTACAACTTTAGGTGTGATCTCTGGTGCGGATGCTTCTCCTCTGGGAATTGTGCTATGCACCAGGTTTCATTGGGATTCCCTTTAACCCAAGTTAATGTTCTTTTGATTGTTTAATTAGCTGTTTACACTTAAATAATTACTGACATACTTGTGTTTAGAATATCCCATCTTAATTTTCTTTTTTTCCCTACTTGTTCTGTTTCATTTCTTTCCCTGCTTATAATCTTTTGGCTTATTTTTTATTCTCATTTTTCCTTAAACTAATTTGGAAATGATACCCTAGAAATTAAAATATGAATAGTCATAAAAGTGTAAAATTAGTCAATACTTCTGTTATGGTCTAAAAAATACAAGGCCTTTAAGATATTTTATCTTCCTTTTACCTCATTCCAAGTTAATCTGTCAATGCTATTTTGTATTTTAATTCTATTTAATATTTAATACCTTATTACTATCTTATTATTGTTGCTTATATATTTTGTTAGATTTATCCACATATTTAGTATGTTCTCTGACCTGCATTGCCTCATGTACTTTAGATGTCTCTAGATTCAGCTAAGCTTCTGCTCAAGAACATTCATTAGATGTTCCTTTACTGTGGGTTTGCTAGTGGCAAATGGTCTGAGTTTTTGCTTATCTGAGTTATCTTAATTTCTTCCTCATATGGAAGGTATTTTTACCCTGTATAGATTTTTAGGTTAACAGTTACCTTCTTGCACATTGAAGACATCATTCCCTTGCTATTGGCTTTTACTGTCACTGTGAATTCCTTTCTTTAAAGGTAATATTTTCGGGGCACCTGGGTGGCTCAGTTGGTTAAGCGGCTGCCTTCAGCTCAGGTCATGATCCTAGGGTCCTGGGATCGAGCCCCACGTCCGGCTCTCTGCTCAGTGGAGAGCCTATTTCTCCCTCTCCCTCTGCCTGGTTCTCTACCTACTTGTGTTCTGTTTGTCAAATAAATAAATAAAATAAAATCTTAAAGGTAATATTTTCTGTTGTCTATTTTCAAGATTTTTATTTCCATTTTGACATGGTGAAATGTAAATGTCTTTTTATTTACCTTGCTGTCGAATTGTTAGGCTTCTCTGATCTCTAAATTTCAACTATCACCAGCTTGGGAAAATTCCAAGTCTTATCATCTAGTTAAATATTATTGCTTTCTCATATTCCCATTCATTTTCAACTTGAAGAACTCCAGTGATAGATCTTCTCAGTGTCTGTCTTGCCTCTTGGCTTCCCTTCTGTATTTTATCTGCTGTCTCTTCATGCTCCATCCAGGAGAATTTCTTCCAAAGTTTCTTCTGGTTCTAATTCTCTCCTAGATTACATCTAATCTGTTTTTAAATCCATACTTTTAACTGATTGTCTATGATATTTTTAAATTCTAGAAATGTTCATTTTAAAATTATGCTACATCACTTCTTAAAATTTTCTATCCCTTGCAGATATTTTCAAACTTTTACTTCTTTTTTTTTTTTTAAGATTTTTATTTATTTATTTGACAGACAGAGATCACAAGTAGGCAGATAGGCAGGCAGAGAGAGAGGAAGAAGCAGGCTCCCCGCAGAGCAGAGAGCCCGATGTGGGGCTCTGGATCCCAGGACTCTGGGATCATGACCTGAGCTGAAGGCAGAGGCTTTAACCCACTGGGCCACCCAGGCGCCCCCAAACTTTTATTTCTTTAACCAAGGAAATGTAATTGTTTTATAATCTGTTTCTAGTAATTCCAGTAACATTTGTGTCATTTTTTTCCTTTTTCTATTTTTTTCTTTTTTAATTTCTGCTAGTTCTTGCTCCTGATTCTTAGTTTCCTTGGATGCTCAGAAATCTTGGACTTTGTGGTTCTCATTTTATTTGAAAATTATTTTTGTAGAAGCATCTTGAGGCCTATGATGATGACATCTTTCTCCAGTAAGGATTTGTATTACTTCTCCCATCTGCCTTATTAATATTACCAAAGCTGGTACTACTTAACTTAGCTTAACTTCATATGGTGTATTTTTTTTTCCACAAGGGGGTACCTGGGAATTGCAAGAACCACCTTATTTTTGCTTTACTGTTTTATGCTACTGCGTTACTCAGATTCCTAACTGAAGCTGATGACTCTACCACCTTTGAAGGGTCTGAGTTTTATTTCTTTCCCCTCTTTTCCTTCGAGCCTGTAGTTCTCGAAATGGCAGTTCACTGTTTGTCAGTTTTGGAAATTGCCTTCAGCATAAAATCAAACCTTGCTTTTTGCTTTTCTTTTGGGTTACATCTTTCCTTCAACTTTGGCCTGATAAATGTTTCCTTTATTTTATCAGTTCTTTCACACTTTATAAAAAATTATCTTTAAAAATTTTATCCATAATTTTATAGTATTTATTAGAAAGACTGATCTGAGTATAACCTTAACCTGATGTTAGAAATGGAAGTGCTACAGTTATGTTCTTTATAAGTTAACATTATTAATCTTTTGTCCTCTTGCCATAAATCTTTCTCCAGGTAGTTTTTTGCCCATCTTTCCTTTTCTAGTTCTTTAGCAATGAAATAGATCAACGTTTCATGAGTGAATGAACTGAATCACATGAAATAATCACCCCCTGACTGATTAAGCTTTCAGAAAGATTATAAAAAAGATTCCAATAATAAGAGATTGAACTAAATGACTGCTGTCTAAAGTGCTAAATCAAAGAATGTGGGGATTCTCTTTTCTCCCTTAAAACGTGTTTTCAGTAAATTGTGTTTTCTTGTTAACCATTCTAAAAAAGGATCCACCATTATCTATTGAATCGATATCTTTTTCATTGTATTTATTATTCTTTGAATATTTGTCTTATTTGAATTTTTTACACATTTGTCTTCCTCCTTAGTTACTTTTATAAATAAGGAATGGCTTTGCATATGCCTTTTTAAAGATCTCCAAACTTCTGCCCAGTTTTTCTTGCATGTTATTACATCTCTAGAAATCGCTCAATTTTATTTCAGTTGAAAAAACTTAAATAACTAAGACATTGATTTTCTATATGGCACCCTACATGCATTATTTTATATAATCTTCATAACAATTTTATGAGCTCTAAGTTGTTATTATTTCCATTTGATAGATGGTAAAATTAAGGAATAAGGAGATAAAGTACCCAGACCAAAATTAGGAAGTGGTGGGACCTGGGTTTGGTCTCATGATGTGCAACTCCAGGACTCTCATAACCAACCACTGAACAATATGAAATTACAAAAAGTGATAAGCAGCTTACAGAAAATTTCAGGATAATCAAAAAAGGAAAAATGGAAAGGCAGTGAGTAGTCAAGAGTTCAAGGAACCAGCCGTCTTTGGCAGCCGGATGAGCACAGAATCATTTATTCCTTACAGACCGTACTCTCTTCTCTGTGTGCTTGTGTGTGTGGTATCTGTGTGTGTACATATTAATGGTTATGTTTTGTTTCTTTTAACAATTTTTCTCTGCAAAGTGATGTTTCCTCATTCCCTTGTCCTCACCATGTGAAAATAGCCATGCAGGAAGACCGAGTGCCCCTCCCTTGCTGCTGCAGTCCCGCTTCCTCTCCCTCCCTGGTTTTTCGGTGCAGTTCCAGCCCTTCAGCATGCTCTAACCTTGACAGCAATGACGTCAAGAATTGAGGGAGTATGCTGAGCCAGACCCAAGCAGGCGGGTTTTGGCTACCATCACTTCCTCTAGAAGCCAGCCTCTTTCTGGCTGAGGCATTCTTCCCCTTCCTGGCCTCACTCCTCCTTGCCAGCCAGCCCTCTTCTCTGCTCACAGTCCTCGCAAACAGCTAAGCTTGTGCTGTTCTTGTCATGTACATGGTCATCATCCATGTTAAGAGCTCTGCCAGTCCAGGATCGTTGAGAGATGGTGGCCTGCCCCGCTCTACAAGCACCACAGTACCATTTTGTGGCACATGCACAAGGCGAGGCTTGCCGTGATTTTTCTTGACCACAGGCACCTTACAGTGAGACCCTGGCTGGGCTGAGAATGAATGGAAGATCACTGTGGGTGCTCTCCTGTTCCAGATTACCACTAGCAGTGTCCCAATCATCCAGGGACACTCTAGAGCCCAAACCGGGGACAGTGCAGCAACCTGGATGTCCAAGTCCTATAACATTCTTTTGGAGTGGGATGTGGCAGATACCCCAAAGATCAAAGCCCTTTAGATTTAGGATCATTCATGAAAAAAGCAGACTGGCAACTTTTGGGTTTTGGCAAAGGGTAGGAGGACTTGGCGGGGTGGGGAGAGAAAAGCCACTGTCAGGCTCCTATAGCATGCACTCTTTTCTACCACCTTGCATTACTCTTTCATCTTGTTAAGAAATTCAATAAGATTATAAGTGACTATGTGAGGGGAGCCTTGGTGGCTCAGCAGGTTAAGCCTCTGCTTTTGGCTTAGGTCATGATCCCAAAGTCCTGGGATCAAGCCCCGCATTGGGCTCTCTGCTCAGCAGGGAGACTGCCTCCCGCCTCCCCCACCTGCCTCTCTGCCTGCTTGTGATTTCTTTCTGTCAAATAATTAAATAAAATCTTAAAACAAACAAACAAATAAACAAAAAAACAAGTGACTATGTGAAGGGTATTATTGTTATCGTTATTTCTTCTTTTCTTTTCCCTGCAAAGGGTAGTGCAGCACCAGCTATACAATCTCATAAAACTAAGGGATGTTAGACCTGCTGGTTTCCTTAGAGTGCATCGAATTCAACCCCATACTTGACAAATGAGAAAAAAATCCTGCCCAGAGAAAATAAATGACTTTGCCAAAGTCCCATGATTTCATTATGGCACTGCAGATGTGAGAATCTAGTTCTTGACTCCAAGCCCAACAGGTATTTATTATAGGTCTGGTATCAGAAGGATTTAGCATGTGAAGGGCTTCAGGCCCTGAAATGCTGTCTCCTTCCCACAGTGACTGGGAATGAATAGTACTTTATTGGGTAAGCCATGGTGACTTTTCCTAAGTCTCCTTATCAGTCCTCGAAGTGGGTAACTGGGGAAGTGATGTCTTTGTGTCCCTTATCCCGCTCTAACATGATCCAGAGAAATTAAATTCACCCAGAATTTGTTCAAGTGTCTGCTTCTCAGAGAAGATTTGTCTAATGAGTCTTCTTTTTTTTTTTAATTTAATTTTATTTTTTTTAATTTATTTATTTTCAGAAAAACAGTATTCATTATTTTTTCTAATGAGTCTTCTAAAATAGTAGCGTTCTCCCCCAGCCAGTCCTCTTCCCCTCAGCACTCAGTAATATGCTTATGCTGCTTAATTTTTCTCCAAAGAACCCCAAAGTATCACCTGATATGTCATAGATTTATTTGTTTGTTTATTTTCCTTTTATTAAATGATAGAAAGAACCCGAAATAAGGAAGTTACTTGTGAAGAACTGAGAAAATTTTCCTACTAATGCTAGGGCTCCCTGCTGTTGATTAAAAATACTGTAGGGGGCACATGGTGGCTCCTTTGTTTGAGTGTCTGACTCTTCAAGGTAAGACATGATGACCTTGGGGTCATGGAATTGAGCCCTGTGTGGGGGCAGGGAGTCTGCTTGTGATTTTTCTCCCTCTCCCCTGCCCACTGCTCATATGCATGCTCACTCACACTTTATCTCTCTCCCTAAAAATAAATCTTTTTAAAAAATACTGTAGAGGGATGCCTGGGTGGCTCAGTTGGTTAAGCAGCTGCCTTCGGCTCAGGTCATGATCCTAGTGTCTTGGGATCGAGTCCCACATCGGGCTCCTTGCTCAGCAGGGAGCCTGCTTCTCCCTCTGCCTCTGCTGCCATTCTGTCTGCCTGTGCTCGCTCTCTCCCTCTCTCTCTCTCTGACAAATAAATAAAATCTTTAAAAAAAAATACTGTAGAAAAACAAAGAGTTCTGATAAGATAAGATAGGTGTGAGGCAAGAGAGAATAAAGGTAAAGCAAAAGGGAGGCATAAAAAATCCGGTAAGGTAAAAGGAGACGTCAGATTGGCTCACTAGCAAAGATCTGAATGGGTGACAAAGGAACAGAGACGTGGAAATAAAACATTTAACAAAGGGCAGCTGAATCAGCTATTTATTGCTGCAGTCATATTGTATAACAAACCACCCCAAACTTTGACTCAAAACATATTTACTGAGGCTGGGCTCAGGTGGGTCCATCCACATTTCCAGAAGTCAGTTAGCTGTTGGCTAATTTAAGGTGCTCTCAGTCAGGACAGTTGTGTTAACATGGCTCTGTCCCTCCTGTCTCAACTTCCAGCAAGTTAGTCAAGGGATGTTGTCATGGCTGTGATAGAAGAGAGAGGCACTTAGGGTTTAGACAGAACTGGCACAGCATAACCTCCACAGCTGGACCAGGAAAGTAACAGGGACAGAATCTGGAGGGATAGGATATTGACCCCACTTTTGACAGGAGGGGCTTCTAACAGTATTAGAGGGAGAGGTAAAGAATTGGGTCTCAATTGCAGTTTACCACAGCAACCTTGGAGATCTTGTGGCTCAGACCCTGAAAGTCTCTGCTTCTCTACAGTGCCAGTCCTTGAAGGTGGGAATGCTCCATGGGGGTCCTGGATTTTGGAAAACCCTGTTTCTACATGTGTATATTCAACTAAATATCCATGCAGAAACAGGGTTTTCAAAAATCCAAGTCCCCTGGGGAGCATTTTATACACACACACACACCCACTTCACTTCCTTTAACACTGCCTTGTTAGACCCCTCATTCAAGGGTACTCTCCAAAGATGTTGAGTAGGCTTCAAGCCCAGTATGAAGTGGTTTCATAAGGAAAATGTAACTTGGATCTATTCTGGCAGTACCATTGAATGACATGAGGGACCAGTGTACCTAGGGGTGAAGGGCACTCTATCATTTCAGTCTCTAGAATTCTTTTGGGGTCTAGAAGCATTTGCTTTTCTCTTTAGATTCCCACTCCTGAACTTCCAACAACCTAAAACAAGCTTATTTATTCATTAAAGAGACTGTGACTGTATTGGCCCAGAATCCCAAATGTCCTCTCAAAACTTTGGTGAGCAGACCCAAGCATTGTTTTCCCACCCCAGTGAAGCAGCTGGGACCAGGGTACACGCTGAATGTCTTTCTGGTCTCCTTACAATCAGGCCATACCCCAAACAGACCCCACTATCCAGCCACCAGCAATGCTTAGTTGTTCTCAGTATGGTGTAGAGCTCATCATTACCTGGAAAGGAAAAAAAAACTTCATGTGGATACCTCTGTCTCCTCTCTGCAAGCATATTATTGTAGGTGCAAAAGAAATTATAGAAAATGAAAACCAAAGGCTTGCTCATCCCCTATGACTCTAGAGGGGAATTCCAGTCACACAGAGAACACCCTGTCCCTTCCTCCCACCTTTTCCACCCAACAAAAGAGGAGGAACTAGCCTTGGGGAGGGAATTGTTTTCCTGTTCCACTGTCTGTAAGCACATTTTCCAGATCATTCCTGACTTTTCAACTTCAGAAAGCCTCCACTCCAAATGAGGCACAGTGTTGGACCAGCCTCATGATGTACTTCCTACTTCTCATAGGTAAAATCTTTATCAGCCTCAAGGGAAATGGCAAATGCACAGGCCAACGGAGAGAACATGCACAATGTTGGCTGATAAACAGAGTTTTGCTCATGGTAGCTTGGGGGGCGAGCAGTTATTTTCCATGGGCTCTTATCAACAGGAAATCTAACTGGAGTTAATGCAGCGGGAGATTTTGGCTAGCCTCTTGAAACAGACTTTTGAGAGCCCTTTAAGATAACTGTCGCTCACCTTCCAGACTCATTAATCACTGACAAGCTCAAGCTATCCAGTTAGGAGGAAAGGAAGAGGGGGCCGTTGAATACATGTCAAACAAATCACGCTCTCAAGCTGGCACCAAACTCAAGAAACTCCAGTGAGAGACAAAATGTAAGCAAATGTGCCAGATTAAAACCTAGCACTGTGACTACGGCAGGGAGAGGAGAGTAGGGGACTGACGAGTAAAGAAACACCATGGCTCTGAGATCAAAAACTTGAAACCTTAACTCTCATTTCTCTCCCCTGTTCTCTCATCTCCAATGAGAATATATTACCCTGTCTGGGGGAAAATAGAGTGGGAAGGTGGGGGAGACACACAAAGAGATAAAACTATAGAATCTTGTGTTCCTGACTTCCTTAGAGACCAAGGTAGTTCTTGAAAGACTTAATTTTTCCCCATTAACTTTTATGAAGCCTGACTTGGCTGTAATGTTTCTTAAATGCCAGCCAGGTTCCAGCCAGGATTTTCCAAGTGCATCTAATTGCCCACTTTATCACAGGCACTATCAGGTAAATGGTGTTCCACCTCCACTGGGCTTGCCTAAGGTTGACACCCAGGACTTGTCAGGCAATGGATCACAGAGCCAGCATGGGGGCCCCTTGCACTGCATTCCTGCAGGAGGGTGACAGTAAATTATGACATCTGCCAGGAAGATCGGAACATGGCTGGGCTACCGGATGCACCTAAACTACACAATCAGGAAGGCTTTTAAGATGTAATTGGAAATGCGTCTGAGAGCTCTTAAAGGGACAAAGAGCCTCTTTCCCTAGCAACAGTGGAGCAGAGATGAACCCCGGACATTTGCTTTTCTCTTTGATGACATTTAATGACCCATTTTTATGTTTGCATGCAGAATGCTACGTGGCAATTATAAAGTGCCCCAGAACTTAAATTGTGCTTCTTTCGGTCTTCTCAAGACCCTAAAAACCACTCAAGGGATCCTCATCATGCCCATAGCCTAGGATAAAAGACAGATGGAGCCATGGTGGGTGATGTGGCTTGGGTCAAAAGAAAGTGATAGAAAGTGCCACAGAAGGGGCCTCAAATCTAGGTCTTCAAACCCCTCAAAACATACATTTTACCAACTTTACTAAGACCTTTTCTACCTTCTTTTCCAAAAGTCGTTTTGTTAATTGTAGCTTTGGAAGTGTGGGGTTGTATTTTTGTATGTTCATGCCTTTTTACAGGACTGATACTGAAACTTGACATAAAAAAAGATATTAAAAATCCAATGAAACAATAAAACCAAAATGGAAAAATAAACCTCTCTTACTAATCAAAGTAGGTTTTTTCTAAAGGAGCTCATGGGTTTCGGAGGGTAAGTGACTGGCAGCATAAGATTATCAATGCAAACAATCGTTTATTAAAACTTTCAGTGGAATAAGTTAGAATTTCAGACAACCTCTCACATGATGGGAAGGATGAAGATGTGACTTAAGATGTTTTGGGACTTAGGAAGTTCTTTGAGTTTGATAGAATGAAAGTCTTAATAAGCAGGCAGCAAGGCCAAGAATCGAAGCCTGACATCATAAGGCACAGTGCAGAAGATGTTTCTTATTTCAGTGAATGTTCACAAGGCAAATGCCCAGCTCTTAAGTTTATAAAGAAAAAATAAGGTGGTTTTGTAGGTTGTAGATCCTGTAAATACTGATCTAAAATGTTGATGATATGAACTGTCCGTCAGCATCCCCTCTTGTAAATGACAGACTTTTGGCTTGTGAAGGCTACACAGAAATTATATGGTGCTAAGAGATCCAGTTTTGGTTTGCTTCCCAACATGGCAACTTATTGTGATGACCTTGAGCAAGTCCTATAACTTCTCTGTGCTTAATTTTCTTATTTTAAATTGTGAGTGAGAATATCTAGTTTGGGGGCTACAATAAATAGGATTAAATGAAAAACTGGATATAAGAGCACTTTGTAAACTATAAAATGCTATTATTTTCATCTGAAAACAACCTAGTATCTGTTGAAATCTATGCCATGCCCTTCAGTATTGAAAAAGACAATGAAAATATGGATTTTATTCCACAATAAGTCAACATTTATTGGGTACTTGGTGTATGCAAGGTGCTCTGCTAACAACACTGGTGCCCTCTAAGTAGAATAAGGTATGGTCATTCTATGGTAACTGGAATGTTACATTGGTCCAGATCATAGATACCATATATGTATGCATGTGTCTCTATTCCTTTTTTCCAACATTTACTGATTAGTCACCATCTGAAGAAATGTACAGAATGGCGGGAATGTGTGTGTATGTGCACATATGCACAGATAGACAGGTCTTACATTATGATATATATTATAACAAAATAATTTTATGAGTTTATTTTAGGATAAAATTTTCTAGAAGAGAGTTTCCAGAAAGTTTAATACTTGTACTTAGCTCTACACCTGGAAATATTTATACATAAAAGTCATTTTTTAAAAATAGTAGTTCAACATATAATGGCTTGGATAATGTCTTTCCTCACTGTAGTTTTTGGCAATATCAGAGATAAGCAAATAGATGGATAACTTTTAAGTGACCAGGAAATGGAAAAGCTGATATGTCATTGTAAGCAGGCATGACTGGTAGAATGTGGCTGGTTCACCACAAATAGAAGCAGAAAATTCCAAGGGGGGAAAAAAAAAAAAGAATGAATGGATGTGGCATCTTCTAGCCTTCCTCGTGTCACAGTCAGTATTTTAAAAACATTAATAAAATACCACCTATGCTCAAATGCTTGCTGGATTTATTGAACTGAAAAGGTTTTTGATTTGTTTTTAAGATTTAGTGGTTTCTTCGACATTCTCTCTCAAATTGCACTCCTGAGGGAAACAACTGAAACATCCTCTTTTCTTTCTTCGATTAGTTAAACCTTTCCAGAAAGAGATATTATCATTGTTTCTGAGATATACAGAAACTACATAATAAATACTGACAATTTGTGCAGATCAAGTAGAAGATAAGTATAAATACATTTAATGAGCATTGTGTTTTTATACTTTATTATAAACATTCATTTGTTTGAAGTTCCTCTGAACAATTACTCATCTAGGTTCATTCTTAAGATATATCATGGGCACTATTTTCATGCTAATCATGGGCTTCCCTAAAAGATCCTGTGAATCCTGTCATTTAGGAGCCTGGAATTTCATTGCCAACATTCCACTCCAGTCCACAACTGCTGACGTCCTTCATCACAGTTGTTAACACATCACGAAAAACACAATAACATGACCAGAATGGACTTTTCAGTATTTCAAGTGGTTTGAAAAACATTGTCCTTTGATTCTTTTATGAGGGTTCCATAATTTCTTGGGGTTTTCCAGCTGCTTTTTGATCACCGGCCCTGCCAGCCTCTCTTCCCAGACAAAAACTGGGACACTTGATGGTGGTTGTGGTGAATTAATAAGGAGAAAAAATAAACAGAAGGCCCTTTTCCCATGTGTTTTTTTTAACTTTGCAAATCTGTTCACTGTACAGTTAATTTGGAGCTTGCAATGCAGGAACTCTGTCTGGCTCTTCTAATTCATCATTCCCTTCTGATGTTATTTCATCCTTAGAGAGTCTACAAGTGGAACTCACAGCAGGCAAGTGAATAGATGGTCCTCCTTCCAGGTTCCCACATTCTTCCAGGACATCTGGGTAGCTGGATGCAAAGGCAAAGCAAAACTTTCTAGGATTTCCACCATCCAATCCCATAGGTTTAATATCTAAATTAATGGTAGGCAAACATTTTCTGTAAGTAGGCAGATAGTGTATGTTTTTGGTTTTGCAGGCCATATGGTCTCTGTCACAATTACTTAACTCTGCGGTCATAGCATGAAAACAGCCATAGATAATACAAAAATGAATGAATGTGGCTATGTTCCAATAAAGCTTTATTTATGGACGCTACAAATTGAGTTTCCTATAATTTTCATGTGTCATAAAATAGTCTTCTCGTGTTGATTTTTTTCCCAACAATTTAAATATGAAAAAACAGCTAAGCAAAGGAAGTCAGAGAAAGACAATTATCACATGATCTCACTCTTAACGTCAATTTTGAGAAACAAAGTAGAGAATCATAGCAGAAGAGAGGGAAAAAAATAAAACAAGATGAAATGAGAGGGAGATAAGCCATAAGAGACTCTTAATCACAGGAAACAAACTGAGGATTGCTGGAGGGGAGGCGAGTAGGGGGATGGGGTAACTGGGTGATAGATATTAGGAGGGGACCTGATGTGATGAGCGCTGGGTGTTATATAAGACTGATGAATCACTGATCTATCTCTGAAACTAATACTACATTATATGTTACTTAATTGAATTTAAATAATATATATGTATTTAAAAATAAATAAATATGAAAAAGCTTTCATAGTTTGTGGGACCCTGCAAAACAGATAGTGGCTAGATCTGGCCCACATGCAGTGGTGCGCTAACCCCTTATCTAAATGATCAGTTCTTCAAGTTTATTTCTTGAGCCAGTACTTAAACTTTTTGGACCCCACAATTGATATCTCTGTGTATCTGTTCTTCAAATACCTTCAGTGTCTAGAATGGAAGTTGTGATTCTTTTTTCCCCTGTGCTTTTTTTTTTTTTTTTTTATTGCCCAGGTTTTTTCCATTTGGAAAAAAACAAACAAACAACAACAACAACAACAACAAAATTTAACATCTACAACTAGAAAACTGCTAACCATTCTTGAGTGCTCTTGTAACCATACTCTGCATCCAACCCATCACCAAATTCTGTGGACTGTAGTTCCACAACATACCTCAGATGTGCTAAACTCTCTCCATCTGGCCCAGGTTATTCTCACCTATTAACTGTATTCCTTTAATAATTTTCTAACTGAAATCTCCCCTTTTCTGTCTTTCCTATTAGTCATTACAGAATAAGTTATTTTCATTGCTTCTGAGGTATACAGAAACTGTGTGATCAACATTGACAATATGCGTAGGTAAACCAGAAATTTCCATACCTACCCTCTCTCAGTTCATTTTGCTATACAACATCTGAGATGAACTTCCTAAATCATAAGTCATAAAATCTCTCTGATGGCTTTCTTTTGCCCTGAAAAATACCAAGCTCCTAATTCTTCAAGATTCTACCTGAGACAAACTCCACTTTCTCCTCCATCTCTTCACTGCCTCTGATCACTCTCATCCTTGTTCATTACACTTCAGCCCAGGGACCTTCTTTCTGATCTTGCTGTTCCTTCCTTGGCCCCACACTTTTCCTTCATTCTCCCCTCTAAGGTGGTCTTTCACCAGTTCTTTGCTTGGCTGACTCCTTCTCATCCTTTAAGTTTCAATTTAATTATTACTTCACCAAATGGCCACTTGATCCAAAGTAGGCAACTCTGTCTTCTTAGCCTTGATGATGTCGTTCATAGGCTGCACCCTAATATTTAACAGTTTTGAGTGCCCCTTTTCTAACCCATCTATTGTCTGTCTTTCATATAGGATGGAAGTGTTGTGAGGGTAGATCTTGACTGTGGGATTCACTGGATCCAAAGGCGCAGTCTAGTACATAGAAGCTACTGAATAAATGACCTAATAAATGAATCTATTAATTTAAACATGTAGACCAATCCTGTAGTGTAACTGTTAAGTTATGCCAATTTTTAATTGATCTATAAACCACACTCAGAGAAATACATTACGGCATGTTTTAATTTTTAAAGCTTCAATGCATTTTTCAATTTATCTACCAAAAAAAAGTACTTTTGTTAATCGAAGTAACAGAAATGCAGATGTTAAAAGGAGATCCATCCTACCAAAATTTTTGTCTGTAGTTATCGATATCAGGTCCTTGAAATCTGCATAGTTACATTGGACAGTGGAAAAGATTCAGTGTTGGAAAAACCATTAACGATCAATTTATCCCTCAAGTGGAACTTTGGGGAAGGATGTGGGGGCTCTGGTTGTGGAACTGTGTCTTCTCTGTTGAATTGTACATCTCTCAAACCTGTTCTTTCTGCCTTTTCAAAATCATTTAATTTGAAAGATGATTAAGATGTGATTTTTTAAAAAAATGTGCATGGATGGGAGCCATGGCACAGGTTGCAATACTGTGCCATGTGTAATGTCAACCCCCAACCCGCAGTGTCGTCCTCAGAGCCCCAGCATAATTTCTCATTATACTATTATATTGACAATTTGGAATACATTTGTAAGGACCCGGCATAATATATGACACTAACCAGGTAGATATAAAAATAAAGTCTTAGCTTATTTGTCATAAGTACTACTTTTTAAAGGAGCAAGTTCCACAAAATGGCAAAGTATGTTTGTAATAAAAAGAAAAAGAAATCTGGCTTGAGAAGGATTTTGGCTATCATAAGTGCCCGAGATGAAATTTTTTTTTACTATGTTCAGCATTTTGCTAAATGTGTAAGACAGTATTTACTACACATTATGCTGCAATAACTAACAGCTTCTGAAACCCAGCAACAGAGGCTTATAAAGGTTTATTTCCTGTTTATTTTATATTTAGGCTGTCAGAGCTGCCCCTTAACTATGACTCTGCTCCACATATATTCATCCCAAAACATAAGGAGAAGCAGCAGCCTTTCTTTGGTACATATCTTTCTCATTGCAGAAGAAAAATGGAGATGCTTGAGTCATCTATGACTCACTGTTTTAGACAGGGCATGTGTTACTTTGTTCACATTCCACTGATGAAAGCAGGTCACATAGGCAGAGTGGTACCATTGAGACAAGGAAGCTACTCCCTCCAAGGGAAGTCCCTACCATTCACATGGCATCACATAAGAGATTTATAAATCTCTTACAAGAGGGGCTTAGTAATTAGGTATAATAAGACAATAGACTGCATTAGCCTGAATAACTTTTTAAAACTAAGAGGTAATTAGCATGTCTTCTAAACTTATGTGAACAGATTTTCTCCACCTGAAATAAGCCAATAAAAACATTGCTTTGTGGAACCAATAGGATGAGATACTTAGCATGATAGAAAATGAAGGTTTTTTAGTAGCAAATTAAATAGCACAATCTTAGAAGACAGTTTCCTGTGACTGATAGGGCTTTAGAAGGGCTGGTCAAATAGGTAGGTTTAGTGTTAGATGGATAGGTCTGGGCAACACTGATCATCATTATCTCAGGACAAGCTCTCAGAGCTGCAGTAAGCATGATTGCATTGAACCTTAGGCTAAGGATTTACAGTCTCCCTTAGTCAAACCACAATATATTGATTAAATATTTGCCCAGAGTTTATTAGATTTGGGCTACCCAGAGTTGTTTGTATTAATAGCCAGCCAACTGAATTTTCTATTTATACACTCAGTCATCAGTAAACCCTGGAAAACCCTCTTTCCTCCTAGTAGTACTTGTTTTGCCACCCTAAAAATTAAATAACATATTTCAGCTCTCCAACTGGTACCTACCTCATTGGTCAATTTTTGAGTCCAACTTTATCCCACTGAGAAAGAAATGAAACAGCTACTTTCATTCTCATTTTTAAATTGAGAAACTCATATTCAGGGAGTGAGTCCTGTCCTCTGACCATGAGCTGGTAAGGGGAAGACAAGGAAGATACCCCTAGATTCTTCATGAAGACCAGTACAACAGTATGGCTTGGCATTTTGGTTTCCATGGAGTTCCATAGTGGTAGAAACCTAAACAATTTTATTATGAAAAATTAGCAGATTTTTGCACAGAGAAGAATAAATCAAAACAGTTTCTTCCTTCCCTACAGTCAAGCTTAATAGACTCATAATTTTATTGATGTTGTTTGTTTTTTAAAAAATAGCAATTCACATATGATACTAGATAAAACAGTTTTCTCACCTTAAGAATCCTAGACATTTTTAAAAAAAGATTTTATTTACTTATTTGCTCTAGAGAGAGCATACATGATAGAGAGCAAGCAAGAGTACAAGTAGGGGGAGCGGCAGGCAGAGGGAGAAGCAGGCTCCCTGCTGAGCAAGGAGCCCAATGCTGGACTCCATGACCCGAGCTGAAGTTAGACTCTTAACTTAACCAACTGAGCTACCCAGAGGTCCCAAAAATCCTAGATATTTCTTTTTTTTTTTTTCAAGATTTTTATTTATTTATTTGACAGAGATCACAAGTAGGCAGAGAGGCAGGCAGAGAGAGAGAGGAGGAAGCAGGCTTTTTGCTGAGCAGAGAGCCCGATGCGGGGCTCAATCCCAGGACCCTGGGATCATGACCTGAGCCAAAGGCAGAGGCTTAACCCACTGAGCCACCCAGGCACCCCTTAGATATTTCTTGAATGGTCAATGTTTATATGCAAGTGGAAGCCAAGTTGGCTTTCAGCAAGTTGGTTGCTTGGCAAGTAGATTTTTGTAGTCAGTTCGTATCTTTCCCACTTTTACTGCCCTAGAACATATAGTCTAGATTCAGAAGGACTGAACTTAGTCCAAAGATTTTAAGAAGCAAGGAACTGTTTGATGTGTTCAACTGTATATTTTTATTTATATCATCTCTAGAACTAGCTCCTAGAAAAGCTAATCTGCATTCACAAAGAGAGAGACCATAAGAAATGGAAACATGGGTCAAATATGAGTGGCCATACTAAAAGAATTTATACCAAATTAAGTCATCAGATCATCTGTCAGGGACCTTACCAATATGATAACACTATCATGCTAAGGGGGAGGAGTCTGCTTTTCCTTACCTTGAACTTAGCAATGTGACAGCAAAGTGGAAGAGGTCCAGGACCACAAGTAAGCAATGGAAGGAAGTCAGACTGAACTAACCATGTAAGTTCCATAAAGTAAAGAATATGAGAAATGCTGTCAGCAAGATTGGAGTGCTTGGGCTTATATTGCTGGAGATCAGAATCAGCATCTGAGGTTTCTATCAGTGATATTGCCTGATTATGTTTTGCCTTCACTCTAGACTCTAAAGGAGAGGAAACTCAAGATGTGGTTTGAGTTATTATAAAGTGTATGCCTTTCATAGGGCAGTATGAATTTTACTATCTGATAACTGCACACTTCCTAGAATTCATAGTCAGGCCAGTGGTCCAGAATGAGGCCACACTGAATCTCTGAAAAAAAAATGACAGAGAAATATAGGATTTTCTTCAGTTGATGGTGAAAGTCAGATATCTCCTCACTATGGGACAGACTCAGAGGCGTGGCATGCAAAGAGGGTTCTTAGAAAGGCAAGATGTAACCTGAGTTTGAAAATGGTACAAAAGCAGGGAGATTTGCCACTTGCTTGGGAAATCTGAAGGGCTATGGTAGATGGCCACTTCACAACACCCCTGGCCAATCATAACCTTAACATCTACATTAGAAATGCACCACCTTTGAGGGATTGTTTGGGAATGAAGTACATTTCCCCTGAAATCAAGGTCCCCTACATGATCTATTCAAAAACTCAAAACCATTTGAGTATCAATATTGGAATAACAATTTTCCCCAGCCTATATGAGCATTTTGACATCTGATTGCTATTATTTATGGGTTTATATTCTGTGGGTAAGCAAAGCAGGAGGACAAGAAAAGTTTAGATTAAGAGTGTTTGGAAGCTCCCTGATGCCGAGTGATATGGAGCACTTTTTCATGTGTCTGTTGGCCATGTGGATGTCTTCTTTGCAGAAATGTCTGTTCATGTCCTCTGCCCATTTCTTGACTGGATTATTTGTTCTTTGGGTGCTGAGTTTGCTAAGTTCTTTATAGATTCTGGACACTAGTCCTTTATATGATTCTTAATCTCACAAAACAAACTGAGGGTTGCTGGGGGGAGGGGGTTTGGGAGAAGGGGGTGGGATTATGGACACTGGGGAGGGTATGTGCTTTGGTGAGTGCTGTGAAGTGTGTAAACCTGGTGATTCACAGACCTGTACCCCTGGGGATAAAAATATATGTTTATAAAAAATAAAAAATTAAAAAAAAAAAAAAGAACGTTTGGAAGCCACAAGTTCCAATTAGATTTTGGTACACCCCCACCTCTCTTAAAGACAAATAAATGTAAGGTTATGTGTGAGTGTTCTGAAACTTCTAAGAAAAATACCATTCTTGGAAACTTCAAATATTAAATTCTTCCCCCCCAAAAAACCATTTTGGCGTTACCTCTACTTGGCTGGTGCAGTAAGTATGGCACTAGTCCACCCCTGTGATTATCTAGCAGTGAGACAGGCTCATTAATCTTGGCCACTAATAACATTTGCTGTGAATTTTGCTTCCATAAATCACTGAGCTTGTGTGTCTTGCACTGTAGAATGAGGCTAAATGTTCAGTGATTTCATAAGTTTTAAGAGAGCCACTACAAAGATGAACCCATGATACACACAGCCTGCCAAGTCTGTTTCTGTAATATCCTGGATGAATTTTTAAACCAGAGAAGAACAGCAAGGTTATTAGCTACCTGAGAGAAAGAGGCAGTCAAGACTGAATCACAATGACTTAGAGATGGGAATGAGCTCAGGCCAATCACATAATACTTGCTATTGTGCTCTGGCTTAGTCACAGTCAAATTCAGGAAGCACATTCCATTAGACTAAATAAAGCTTCGATCATGTGTAAAATTTCCAGCTTGAATAGGCAGCCATCCTATCACTCATCAGGCTAGATGCATTTTATGGGTGTAATTTCTTCCTCATATTTCTATGCGTTTATTGTTTCATTTTTATTATAGGAATTTGCACATATTATTAAGTTTATTATTTTGTGTTAAGCCTAGGCTTAAGTAAATACTGTTCTACAGGGTGTACATGCAAATATGTTTCCTTTAGATTGTCAAAAGAATAGGGCAATCTGATTCAACTTAACTATGAGATTAGAAGAAAGGAAAAGTGAAAAAAAAAAAAAAACAACTTATCAAGCACCAAGCCAATATAACATAAGAGTTTATAGAAATTATTTTAGTGGAGGAGGGATTGTAAAATGCGAATGCCTCAATTCCAGAAGTTCTGATTCTATAGACTCAGGATGGAATTCAGAAAAAAAATGTATTTTAAGAAGGCTTCACAAATGATTTTGATATAGGTGAACACTGCCCTGGGCCTCTGTAAACTATATTAAACTTAATTTGCTTAAGTCCTTAAATTGCTTAGAGGAAAAGGAAAAGGAAAGATAGATGAATGTTCTTTTTATTCTATGTAGGCCAGTTATCTGAAAAGTTGAATGTCAAAAATTATCCCTGCAACATTTTAATTTTAAGCTTGAGCTTATTTTCCAGAGCTGCTGAGCAACCCAGCTCTTGAGGAAGCAGGACTCTGCTGGCTGCCCAGATCTTCAGTGTGAAGCAAGCGCTCGTTAGGCATGATCAAGGAGACTTACATATCTCTATCTCCTTATACATATGTGTAATATATTTTTTCTTACAGATTTTCCAAAGTAATGGTATGCCCCAGACAAAAGCCAATGTGAAAATATGCCCCAAAATAAGATTTAGACCGTTGATAACTGGGAATGGGAGGTGGCTTATTTTGTTCCTTGGGGGTTGGAGGGCTAGTCAGGCTGAAGGTGTTCCTATTAAAAATTCTCCAGAGTTCCCTCAGAAGGTGGCCTCAAGACAGAGATTTGAAAGGAAATTATCTGGGAGGAGTTTTGGGAAGCAGTGGTAGAGGAGCCAGGAGCAGTGAGACTGACGATAGAAGGCGGCCAGTAAGAATGATTTATCAAAGAAGTGATTGTGGGTAACTGGGGCTCAGTTCTAACTGGGAAACTGTGGGAGACCATGTAGAACACGTGCTTCTGGATTAGCTTCCTCGAGGGCAGCAGGAGCTCAACTGCTGAACACTAACTCCGAACAGTCATTGGTTGAAGGCTGCTCCAAGGGAGCATTCATTCCCAAGTGCTCCCAGCCTGCCTCTTGCACAGGCAAATCTGGCTTCAGAGCAAATCCCCAGACTAAGGTGCAGGCTCTGGCTTTTGAGATCAAGCATGTGTATTGAAACGGTAAGGGCCAAGGATTTGGGAAGAGTCCTGAAAGCATAAGCTAGAGAGATTTGGAAAATTTAAATATTGATGTCAGCTATTCTTTCCAGTGTAAAGGATAATGGGAGAAAGGACTCCAAGCCTTCTTACATTTAATATGTCTCTACTATAAAAACACCAAGCCACTTATGGTTTGTCTCCCCCCCAATCCCATCTTCTTTCATTTATTCTTCTCGTACCCACTTAAGCCCCCATGTTGCGAGGGTTTGGGAGAAGGGGGTGGTATTATGGACATTGGGGAGGGTATGTGTTTTGGTGAGTGCTGTGAAGTGTGTAAACCTGGTGATTCACAGACCTGTACCCCTGGGGATAAAAATATATGTTTATAAAAAATAAAAAATTATATTAAAAAAAAAAGAGTTTAGATCTAAAACACCAAGCCAGGGTAAAAGGGCAGGGAGTTACCAGCTGCCCTGATTACCAATCCATGAATGATATTAAGTTATCAGTGATAAGTTGGATCTATGGTGTCAGTTCACTTGGATTTCCACTCGAGTCCTTCCATAACTGATGAAATGTAAAATTTTCCTTACCCACAAAGTAGAGAATGTGCTCAGTGGAAGTTTTTAAGGACCTCTTGCTTGAATGCCCTAGCTCTGTTAAATGTTTTTTTCCTCATTTAAGTGTAGATTTCATGGTACAGTCTCAGGTATCCCAGTGTCACCAGGAATAGACTTCAAGGTGGAGGAGTCAGCTAAGCATCTGACTCTTGGTTTCAGTTCAGGTAATGATCTCAGGGTCGTGGGATGGAGCCCTATGTTGGGCTCTGTGCTCAGCCTGGAGTTTGCTTAAAATTCTCTCTCCCTCTCCCTCTCCCCCTGCCCCTACTCCCTGTGCATGTGTGTGTTCTCTCTCAATCTCAAATAAATAAATCTTTAAAGACACACACACACACAACAATAACAACAACAACAAAATAAAGTGAGCAGAAATTCTAGAACTGAATGACACATGACAAAATGATGTTCACCTGCATTAGTAATTTGTTTTCTAAATGAATATGGGCTATATGCCTCTTATTCAGTTGTTTATATAAAAGCTATGTTAAAATTATGAATTTTCCATTTTAAAGAAGGAGGAAAATTTTTTTTATGAATTTAAAAAGTTTTTCTATACCTCCACAAAGTACATACAATTGAACATGTAAAGCGTATCACATTGGAAGAACGCCACTTTTTAAGCCTACTGGGAGAAATCTCATATGGTTTCATGTAGCACTTCAGGAAACCACCAACTCTAGTTGACAGAGAAAGTGATTAAGAATCTTGTGTTATTTTAAATATGCTCAGTACCTTCTCCCAGAATGTTGAAGGAGTGTCCACAGCTGTACAAACTACAGCTTTGCAAAGAATTAAAACTGCCCTCTTGTTCCTGAAGGTCAAACAGTTATAGTGCTTATAGACATGATGCCCTAAAGCTGTATGAATGGAATCATAGATTTTTTTTTCCACTGGAGATTTGCAAACTCATCAGATGGAGACACTGTAGAAAGTTACTTGCCAGATTCAGATTTCATTCTGCCTCTGGTCTGTTCTGAAATTCAGACTTCCTCTTGTATGCTCTTTGGATCACAGCAAGCTTCTCTGTCTCTCTCTCTCTTAGGTACCAACAAGGTACGATTGTGTCTTTAAATTCAGTTTATTCCCACTTCCACATTTTGCCCTCCAGCGGTATTTACAAATTGTAGAATGATTTCCTGACTATAGTCATGCCTGGGAATACTATCCAAAGTAACTTAGCTTAAAGCTACCAGCGTGGCCCTGGGACAATTACTATTGAACGATATCCTAAATTGAGTGGCCATTTCTCAGTGTCTTTATGGTGTGGTCTCTGTGAACATATAAGAGATTCTGCTGCCATTACAAACTATTGTCAAAACATCTTTTCTAAGAGAAAAAGAATCCAAATACCAATATTTTAATTTGAATATGGGTATTATTTTGCAATTCGGACTTATCCTGTTGATATGGGTACTGTATTGTTTTAGAGTTAAGACTGAAAAGACAAAAATTTTCAGCTGTGAAATCCCCCAAATCACCACTTACTACTGAAATCTTTATGCCTCTCAAATGATAAAGCCATATTAAAAGTTTCCAAATTAAAGAAATGAGATGATAAACTAAGTGGGGCTAGAAGGAGCTGAGAGAGATGATTACTGAAAGACAATGATACAAGACATTTATATGTATACCCCCACATTTAAGTTATACATTTTTTACTCAATTTTTAATCTTACCTCCAGGATAGTTAACATACAGTGTTATATTAGTTTCAGGAGTTCAATGTAGTGATTCAACAGTTCTATACTCAGTGCTCATCATAACTGTGCTCTTTAATCACAATCACACCTACTTCCCCCAACCTCCTATCTACCTCTCCTCTGGGAACCATTAGTTTGTTCTCTATAGTTAAGAGTCTGTTTCTGAGTTTTCCTCTCTCTTTTTTTTTTTTTCCTTTGCTCCTTTGTTTCATTTCTTAAATTCCACATATGAAGGAAACTATATGCTCTGTGTCTTTCTCTGCCTTATTTCACTCAGCATTATACTCTCTAGTTCCATCCATGTTGTTGCAAATGGCAAGATTTCATTCCTTTTTGTGGCTGAATAATATATCACATCTTGATCCATTCATCTATCAATGGATACTTGGACTGTTTCCATATTTTGGCTATTGTAAATGCTACAATAAACATAGGGGTACAGGCACCCCTTTGAATTAGTGTTTTTGTATTTTGGGGATAAATACCCCATAGTGAGATTACTAGATCATGGGGTAATTTGACTTTAAACTTTTTGAGGAACCTCCATATCGTTTTCTGGAGTGGCTACACCAATTTGAGTTCCCACCAGGAGTGCACAGGGTTCTTTTTATCTCCATATCCTCACCAACACTTGTTACTGTTTGTGGTTTTAATTTTAGTCATTCTGTCAGGCATAAGGCCAAATCTCATTGTAATTTTGATTTGCATTTCTCTGATGATGAGTGATTTTGCACATCTTTTCATATGTCTGTTGGCCATCTGTAGATCATGTTTGGAGAAATATCTGTTCATGTCTTCTGCCCATTTATAGTTGGATTATTTGTGTTGGGGTGTTGATTTTTTTATCAGCTTTTTATATATTTTGGATACTAGCCCTTTATTGATATGTCACTTGCAACTATCTTCTCCCATTCAGTAGATTGTCTTTTAGCTTTGTTTCCTTTGCTGTGCAGAAGCTTTTGATTTTGATGTTGTCCCAATAGTTTATTTTTGCTTTTATTTGCCTTGCCTCAGGAGACATACATAAACATGTTGCTAAGACCAGTGTCAGAGAAATTACCTCCTGTGTCCTCTTCTAGGATTTTCATGGTTCAGGTCTCACGTTTAGGTCCTTAATGCTTTTGGAGTTTATTTGTATATACAGTGCAAGAGAGTGGTCTAGTTTCATTCTTTTGCATGTAGCTGTCTAGTTTTCCCAACACCATTTGTTGAAGAGACGTCTTTTTCCCACTGGATATTCTTTCCTGCCTGTCAAGATTACTTGACCATGTAATTGTGGATTTATTCCTGGTTTTCTATTCTGCTCCATTGATATATGTATCTGTTTTTCTGCTAGTGCTATACTGTTTTGATTACTACAGCTTTGTACTATAACTTGAAGTATGGAATTGTGATACCTCCATTTCTGTTCTTTTTCAAGATCACTTTGGCTATTCAGGATCTTTTTTTGTTCCATACAAATTTTAGGATTGTTTATTCTAGTTCTATGAAAACTGCTAATGGTATTTTGATAGGGATTTCATTACATCTGTAGATTGCTTTGAATAGTGTGGACAGTTTCACAATATTTGCTCTCCAGTCCATGAGCATGGAATGGCTTTTCATTTCCTTGTGTCATGTTTGTCTTCTTTCATAAGTGTTTTATAGTTTTCAGAGTACAGATCTTTCACCTGCTTGGTTACGTTTATTGCCAGGTATTTTGTTATTTTTGGTGCAATTGTATTGGACATTCTTTCCTGCTTTGTTGAAGATTAGTTGACCATAGAGTTGAGGGTCTATTTCTGGGCTCTCTATTCTGTTCCATTGATCTATGTGTCTGTTTTTGTGCCAGTACCATGCTGTCTTGATGATGACAGCTTTGTAATAGAGCTTGAAGTCCGGAATTGTGATGCCACCAACGTTGGCTTTCTTTTTCAATATCCCTTTGGCTATTCGAGGTCTTTTCTGGTTCCATATAAATTTTAGCATTATTTGTTCCATTTCTTTGAAAAAGATGGATGGTACTTTGATAGGAATTGCATTAAATGTGTAGATTGCTTTAGGTAGCATAGACATTTTCACAATATTTATTCTTCCAATCCAGGAGCATGGAACATTTTTCCATTTCTTTGTGTCTTCCTCAATTTCTTTCATGAGTACTTTATAGTTTTCTGAGTATAGATTCTGTGTCTCTTTGGTTAGGTTTATTCCTAGGTATCTTATGGTTTTGGATGCAATTGTAAATGGGATTGACTCCTTAATATCTCTTTCTTCTGTCTTGCTGTTGGTGTAGAGAAATGCAACTGATTTCTGTGCATTGATTTTATATCCTGACACTTTACTGAATTCCTGTATAAGTTCTAGCAGTTTTGGAGTGGAGTCTTTTGGGTTTTCCACATATAGTATCATATCATCTGCGAAGAGTGATAATTTGACTTCTTCTTTGCCGATTTGGATGCCTTTAATTTCCTTTTGTTGTCTGATTGCTGAGGCTAGGACCTCTAGTACGATGTTGAATAGCAGTGGTGATAATGGACATCCCTGCCGTGTTCCTGACCTTAGCGGAAAAGCTTTCAGTTTTTCTCCATTGAGAATGATATTTGCGGTGGGTTTTTCATAGATGGCTTTGATGATATTGAGGTATGTGCCCTCTATCCCTACACTTTGAAGAGTTTTGATCAGGAAGGGATGTTGTACTTTGTCAAATGCTTTTTCAGCATCTATTGAGAGTATCATATGGTTCTTGTTCTTTCTTTTATTGATGTGTTGTATCACATTGACTGATTTGCGGATGTTGAACCAACCTTGCAGCCCTGGAATAGATCCCACTTGGTCGTGGTGAATAATCTTTTTAATGTACTGTTGAATCCTATTAGCTAGTATTTTGTTGAGTATTTTCGCATCTGTGTTCATCAAGGATATTGGTCTATAGCTCTCTTTTTTGGTGGGATCCTTGTCTGGTTTTGGGATCGAGGTGATGCTGGCCTCATAAAATGAGTTTGGAAGTTTTCCTCCCATTTCTATTTTTTGAAACAGTTTCAGGAGAATAGGAATTAGTTCTTCTTTAAATGTTTGGTAGAATTGTAAATGGGTTTATTAATTTCTCTTTCTGCTGCTTTTTTATTGTTGTATAGAAATGCAACAGATTTTTTTTAATTTTTAATTTTTTATAAACATATAATATATTTTTAACCCCTGGGGTACAGGTATGTGAATAGCCAGGTTTACACACTTCACAGCACTCACCATAGCACATACCCTCCCCAATGTCCATAATCCCACCCCCCTTCTACCAACCCCCCTACCCCCAGCAACCCTCAGTTTGTTTTGTGAGATTAAGAGTCACTTATGGTTTGTCTCCCTCCCAATTCCATCTTGTTTCATTTATTCTTCTCCTACCCCCTTAACCCCCCATGTTGTATCTCCACTTCCTCATATCAGGGAGATCATATGATAGTTGTCTTTCTCTGCTTGATTTATTTCTATACAGTAAATTTGTACCCTTTAACTTCACTGATTTCCTTTCTCAGTTCTAGTGTTTTTTTGGTGGAGTCTTTAGAGTTTTCTATATATAGTGTCATTGTCATGTCATCTGCAAATAGTGAAAGTTTTACTATTTCTTACTGATTTGAATGCCATTTATTTCCTTTTGTTGTGTGATTCCTGTGGCTAGGACTTCCAATACTACATTAAATAAAAGTGATGAGAGTGGACATCCTTGTCTTGTTCCTGTCTTTAGGGGAAAAGCTCTCTGTTTATCCTCATTGAGGCTGATGTTCACTGTGAATTTTTCATGTAAGGCCCTGTTATGTTGAGTTATGTTCTCTCTAGACTTACTTTGCAGAGGGTTTTCATCACGGATGTTGTACTTTGTATATGCTTTTTCTGCATCTGTTGAGATAATCATATGTTTTTTATCCTTTCTCTTGTCAATGAGATGTATCATGTTGATTTATTTGCAAATATTGAACCACCCTTGGCTCCTGGGAATACATCCCACTTGATTGTGGTGGATGATTTTTTTTTTTAATATATATCATTGGATTCAGTTTGTTAGTATTTTGTTGAGAATTTTTGTATAAATGTCCATCAGAGATACTGGACTATATATATTTTTTTTCCTGTGGTGTTTTTATCGGCTTTACTATCAAGGTAATACTGGCCTCACAGAATGAATTTAGTAGTTTCCCTTCCTCTTCATTTTTTGGAATAGTTTGAGAAGAATAGCTATTAGCTCTTCTTCAAATGTTTGGTAGAATTCACCTGTGGAGTCATCGGGTCCTAGATTTTTGTTTGTTGGGAGTTTTTTTGATTACTAAATCAGTTTCTTTACTGGTAATCAGTCTGTTCAAATTTCCATTTCTTCCTGTTTTCATTTTGGTAGGTTATATATTTCTAGGGATTTATCCATTTCTCCTAGGTTGTCCAACTTGTTGGCATATAGTTTTTCATAATATTCTATTACAGTTGTACTTTTGTGGTGTTGGTTATTTCTCCTCTTTCATTTGTGAGAGTCCTCTCTCCTTTTTTGGTGGGGGTGGTTGGGGGAGTCCAGCTGAGGGTTTATCAGTTTTGTTGATTGTTTCAAAGAAACAGCTCCTGGTTTCATGTATCTGTTCTACTGTTGTTGTTTTGTTTGTTTGTTTGTTTGTTTGTTTCTGTATCATTTCTTTCTGCTCTAATATTGATGATTTCCTTCCTTCTGCTGGTTTTTGGTTTTGTATGTTGTTCTTTTTCTAGCTACTTTACGTGTAAGGTTAGCTTGTTCATTCGAGATTTTTCTTGCTTCTTGAAGTGGGCCTGTACTGCTCTGAAGTTCCCTCTTAGAACAGCTTTTGCTGCATCTTGCTGCATCTCAAGATTTTGGACCACATTGTGTTTTCATTTTCATTCGGTTCCATGTAACTTTCGACTTCTTTGGTTTCTTAGTTGACCCAGTCACTATTAAGTGGTATGTTATTTAACTTCCTTGTATTGGTGCTCTTTTGAGTTATTTTCTTGTGATTGATTTCTCGTTTCAGAGCATTGTGGTCAGAAAAGATGCATGGTATGACTTCGATCTTTTTGAATTGATTGAGACTTGTTTTGTGGCCTATTTTGTGGTCTATTCCAGAGAATGTTCCATGTGCACTTGAAAAGAATGTATATTCTGCTGTTTTAGAACAAAATGTTCTGAATATATATGTTTAGTCCATCTGGTCCAGTATGTCATTCAAAGCCACTGCTTCCTTATTGACTTTGTTTGGATGTTCTGTCTATTGATGTAACTGGGTCAGTTACACTTTTTCAGATGTGTGCCCCTATGGCTACAGAAGTGGAGAATGATGAGGGGAAATGTAGAGCAAGAAAGGGAAACAGAAAGATAGTAAAGTAAAACAAGAAAGGCAGGCGTTATTGAAGGTTCAGAAAGAGACACAGTCAAAGAATGAGCAACCAGCTTGGTCTTAGTACTCTCCTTGGTGAAAAGCTCATGTTGTCTAGGGTGGTGTCTAAGGATTTTAATAATTCTAAATAATTCTAACAGTTCTTCAGCCTTTGCTTTTAAAGTGAGAATATGATTTTATCCAGTGAAATACCTCAAAATGACCGTCTCTCATATATTTGGATAAAGATAGCTCCCTATAAAGTGACTTGTGAGAACTGCCTTACAGCTTTTTGGCATTTTTTTGTTCATTCACAAAGATCAAATTGTCAGTTGTTCAAGCTTTGGAAAGGACTTGAGCAAGTGGCAGAATACAGTTCTACATCATTCTTGTTATTTGGAGGCTGCATAGGCCATAAGTCATGCCACCTGATCCTGTCACTGCTTAGAAATGAGGGTATTACCTGCATACAGGCAGGCAGTCTCAAGTTTGCTGCAGTGGGTCTGGGATTTGAACCAAGGACTTAAGATTTCTCTGCTACTTGGTGGTAGTAGCAAATGCTTCTTTATTAACAGAGCTATGTCAAGGAGAAAGATACCTTAATCATTTTTTAGAGTGTAGATCAAGTTGTTATTCCCATTTCACAGATGAAGGAAGACAAACCTTAGGAGAATTTTCCATTTTTTTTTTTTTAAATAACCAGTTAGTCAGTGGGAGAAACCCATAGGGGAATACTAACATATTACCTTCTTAAAGTTACTAAAAGCTACTAAAATACAAGTGCTCAGGAAACAAGGGCAGATGCAGCTATACATACTGAGATGGTTCAGATGGAATAGTAATCATTGCTATAATCTTAGAGGTTCACATTTCTCTGCCTTTGTTTGAAATCATAATTTCTTCCATGTAGGCAAAGAAAAAGAACCTCCTATAATGTTAGCATTATAAACATTTGAGGCTTAGATACAGAGTAGTTCCATACTCGAAATTCTGGGAGCTTCTCTGACTTAAATTAAGCAAATCATCCTTGTTGTCCCAGGTCCTTCTATAGCCCACATTAGTATATAAAAACATAACTGTGTAACATCAATTAATGGCCACTTGAGTCTAGGCTTCCAGAACATAGATACAAAAAAGAAGATTACCAATTTTTATATAACAAAAAATATCAACATCAGGTGATTTAAAATGAGATTTAAGCCTTTCTTGTTCCCTTCAGATTTTGCTATTTGGGTTAGATTGATAACAGGAAAAAAAACTTCATGGAATATTTCTGTGGCTCTTTATGTAAAATAGGAAAAGAAAAAACTCCCAGTGTTTCCTGACTTCAAGGCCAAATGACAACAACAACAACAAAAACCTGTAACGTTTCTTTTGTTGAATCTTCCAACTGTGCTAGAAGTCCCAAGGGGAGTATCAGCCCAAGCAAATTAAGCTGGTGTATCCACTATTTCATAGAGTCCAAGCTGAAGTCAGTATCCTGCCAAGTGAATATGTCTTGTTAGAGGTGTTTGCATTAATGGAAGATCTTTCTGGGGCTTAGGTCATCTGAGTGGCCAAACATCACTCCTTCATACTGGCAAGGTATTAACACTCACCAGACCAGACTATAATATCTACTGGACAATTAAAGGATAAAGTGCAAAGGAAATATGTCAGAGCTATATATTTTGGTAAATTAAATGTATTGCTCATAAACATGTCAGAAATGGAAAAATAGGGATGCCTGGGTGACTCAGTTGTTGCGCATCTGCCTTTGGCTCAGGTGATGATCCCAGGATACTGGAATTGAGCCCTACATCGGGCACCTGCTCAGTGGGGTGCCTGCTTCTCTCTTTCCCATTCTCCCTGCTTGTGTTCCCTTTCTCACTGTGTCTCTCTCTGTCAGATAAATACTGGTGGTTTCATCTCAGTCCCAGGCAACCTAAACCTAACTGGAAATCAAAAGAACAATTCTTAAAACTCACCCAAAGAGAAATTGAATATTAATTAGTAAAAGAATTATTTATAGACAGCATAAATTTTCAAGAATGTTGAATCATTCTTGTGCATCTTGTATAGAATTTGATTTGTCTAGATCTGGTTTATATGCATTCTTTACAAAAAAAATCTATAACACAAATTTCTTTTGGGTCTTAGAGGAAATAATTTATATTTAACTTAAGCTGTAAAAGTAAAGCTCCAATGAATTGGAAATGCAATAAGACTTGTTCCTGTTCCAAAATATGTCTGGAAATCAGGAAGCAAATGTAGATTTCAACTTATTGTTGAAAACAAAATAACTCAATATGGATTGAGAGAAATTTCCTCATCTTTGGTTGTTGAATAATGCATTCCTGATTATCTGTAAATGTACAGTGTATCTGTCAATGGCAAAACAGGATAAATATAAGGCTGATAGAACAACATCTGGGTAGAGATCCCAAAAGAAGAAACTGACTATCCACAGCACCTTTTACAGGTTGAAAGAGCATGATTAGGTAGGAAATGGTATTCCCTTGGGAGTATTCTAGAGAAATGCAATCTTTGTGTTATTTACACTCATTAGAGACTATTTTTAAAAATCATGAGAATAAGCTATGGCCATATTTTAGAAAGGTTCTTTGAAGGAACAGGAATTTAAATGGGAAGGAAATCCTAAGTGGCATTTGGTCATTCTGTCTGTTTGCATGGAAAATGAAACTTGAAAAAAGTTCCATAGAATGAATCAAAGCACATAGAATGAACTTGAAAAAAAAATACAATAACTTGAAATGTATAGACTGGGTGTTTTTATTTATGAGAAAATCTAAGCAATTTAAAGGAAAGAAAACAAGGTCAATATTCAAAGCAATACATTAAGCACTTCAAAAGTAGTAACAAGACAGACTCTAGAAATTAGGAAAATATAGCATGTTGCACATGACTTTACTTCTAGGAGGGGCAAAGTAATATTTGTGAGAAGAAGCCAAAAGAAAGTCAGAATTATTACATGTGAAAAGGAAATGGATGGAATATCAGAATTGTAGAAAAGAGAAAAGTGTAGCATCCAACTGATAGGGAAAAATTATGGAAAATGTTTTCTTCACTTTAAAATACTACCCTTTTAAAGTTGCTTTAGAATGATCCTCCAATTTATCACTCATCGCAACCTCCTTCTCTTTACCTAATGTACTGTATCAGTTTCTCATTTATTTTATTTATTGGATGACATCATTTCCCTGTCTAGGGTGGAAGCCCACTAAGAGCAGACAGTTACTTATTCAGTGATGTACCTTGAACCTCCAAAACTGCCTGGCATACAGCAAGCACTTGAAATATATTTGTTGAAAGTATAAAAGAATGAGAAATACAATATTCAAGGAGGCAAAGTCACATACTGAACTTGAACTTTGAGATTTCCCATTATAAAGTAGGTACACTTGATAGCATACATAGAGGAAAGAAGCTCCAATGTATACTTTCTCTTGGAACCAGCCTACTTTATGGAAAGTAGTAAACAGAAAATTCCATTAAGTATCATAAAGAAAGAATATGAGAACCATGAGCTGATGACGGCAGCTAGAGTTTGAAATTAGGAATTTGGCTTTGTGGTAGGTGTTCTAAACTGCACAGAGTTCTCATATCCTGATCTCTAATAAAACAAAACAGTGTGTCTGAGTATCCAGTGCATAACATAGACTCATCAAATTCATGAAACTTCTTACTAGCATCTGGTATCTAGAACAATTTTTATCAATTGGTAAAGCACAAATACCATGGCATTTAAATTTGATAAAATTTAGTTTTGGGAAAACCTGCTGAATTATTGCCTTAGGCTTTTCGAACTTTACAAGACCTCTAATTTAAATATGTGTTTAACAAGCCTTTTAACAACACTTTTTAGTCATCAGCAAACAACAGATCAGTGAAACCAGTAAATATGCTACTGCATGTTCCCTGTACAGTGGAATGATGGATTCAGGTGCATATACGATTCTTGTCTTCAGAGGCTGAGACGGGTTGATGCCCCACCCCTATCTCCTCAGCACTCACAGTTCTCATATTATCTGAAAGCCTCTTACTGTAACTCACTTACATCTCTTGGTCTGAAAGCACTCTCTGATAGAAAGAGCATGTTTGGCCTATACATACCAGAAGTATCAGGGAGTCAGCTGCCCCACGTGAGGCACCCCTCAATGATGGACAAGAATTGGAGGATAAATTTCTCATTTCCTCACTCATTGGGTGGATTTATTCTGAGGTGTGCTCTGCAGGTTCTCCCAGAGATCCTCAGTGGAATTATGCTTCAGTTGCTGACCACAGTTAACTGTGGTAATGTGCCTCCAACTACCTGCAACCCATTCCCTGTCTCACTCTTCATTCTTCTGTCAGTGCTCCCTGGAATCACATCCTTAATACTCAAATCCTCATCTCAGGTTCTATTTGGGGGGAATCTCAACCTAAGATAAACTCATAGTCTCTTTATGAAGATAAGACAATATATCTTTTTTTTTTTTTAAGATTTTTTTAAATTTATTTATCAGAGAGAGAGAGAGGAGAGAGAGCAAGCACAGGCAGACAGAATGGCAGGCAGAGGCAGAGGGAGAAGCAGGCTCCCTGCCGAGCAAGGAGCCCGATGTGGGACTCGATCCCAGGACGCTGGGATCATGACCTGAGCTGAAGGCAGCTGCTTAACCAGCTGAGCCACCCAGGCGTCCCAAGACAATATATCTTAAAAGCAAACACCACCAGCCGTTAAATGTTAGACTATGTGATAGGAATTAACTGCAAAGAAAGGAGAAGGGGATAAAGGAGGTTGAAGATGACAGATACACTTTGTACTTTGGAGAGGAGATGGGATATTTTTCCAGACTCCAGGGGATACAGTGGCTTTTCAGCTGGATGTGAGAGGTGAGAGATGTTAGGAGTCAGGAAAAGAGCAGAGTGTTTGAGGGATTGAGGGGGAGCAGGTTGTTTGAGGAATAAGTCTGTTGAAAGTTGACCAGATACCTCTTGGTAAGCAGAAGTTGCCATTGTAAAGTGTCCTCTGTTATTTCCTATATGGCCAGCCAAAGGTTTAGAGTTTAGAAGAAAATAATCCTCTTACTCCCACCCCCCTGTAGCAAATCCTCAGGGATCATAATTTGTGTGCCATGGATACTTTTGGTGTCCTCACATGGGTCTGTATTACTAGCTGGGGTATCTATTCCCCAACTCCCATTGGTTATAAATTGCTCTCTAGTGTACCCTTCTCTGAAGATGTACCCTTGGCTGAATGGGAGCCTCTTTGGCCTGGGAGACAGCTTGCTGCCCCTCACAATGCCTTCCTGTAATAGATGACTGACTGACAAAATGTTGGACCCCCAAGCCTCTGGATGGTACAGCTCATATTCCAGAGCCCTCATAGGATCAGGCAGGATGATAGGACCAAGGAAAGATGCCTGCTTCTCTCATCCCCTACTCGTGAAAGCACACCTTCAGTAAATCACCTGCTACCAAATACCCTCTCAGGCTCTGCTTGGGAATCTGATCTAAGATCTAAAGTGTATGACAGGAAAGAGCCTTCTTCATAAACCCATTGGAAAAGGCCTTATGGCTTACTTAGTCCTTCTTAGACCCCTACAGGCTCTCGACAGAAGTTGACTTTCTACTTTCTTGAAGTCCCCTACTTAGCCACTCTCAGACTTTCTTATAATCTACTACTAAGCAAAATGCACTGCCTAAAATGGCCATATCCATTCAAGGTCCAGCAGGCTAATAACTGATAATGTGGACGTGACCTCTAGCAGAAACAAATCTCCAATAATAGTAGCACAAAGACATCGGAACTGTTCTTTGGGCCAAACTACCCCACCCATACACAGTGGAAATAATGAGCAGGTGACTTTCTGAGAGGCCTAAAAATGGATCTTACAGGATGGCTTGGAAGAAAAGAGCCATAAAACTTTTATATACCAAATCTTGGGATCAATTTAAGGGATTGATGTGTGGGAGGCCCTTGTCCAGGTCCTAAATGCATTGCCTGAACCCTCTGTTAAACTAAAAACAAAGCAAAACAAAGCACAGTCCCACTGTGCCTAATACTCCCCAGATGACTTTAAATGAATACACACAGAGTGTTAGCAGAACATGATGTTTTTCTTTCTTTCCTGTTTTTGTTTTTTCTTTTAAAAGGGCATTCTTCAAACTCATTGTGACATTGTAGTGCCTGTTGCTACTATGTTGTATAATGGGGTCTCTCTCCCTCTGCCAATATGTGTTTTTTGTTCAATGAACAGAAATGTGCTTTAACATTAGCGTAAGCAGACCTAAGCAGGAAGTTTATCTGTAGCTCAAATATATATGCATGGTTACTTATGCATTTCTAATCCAAGAAGTGATGGTTTGGCCCCTTGAGGGTGGGAATGTGTTTGAGACTCCAGTACCAAACAATAGGCCAGTTACATATGGACCGCTCAAAGAGAAGTATGTTGTACAAAATGATCCAACAGTTCAGCTCTAGGAATACACACAACAGAAATGTGGATATATGTTATTAAATGACACAGAGTGTTCATAGCAGCATTATTTGTTAAGAGCCCTAAACTGGAAACTACTGAAATGATAATCAGTGTTAAACTATGATATTTGTATACAACAGATTATCCTACAGGGAAGGATGAGCAATGTTCACATGTATCATACTGTCTGAATGAATTTTAAGACAAAATGTTGATTGAAAGGGGGTAGGTAAACTATTAAGAAGGCAAAAACTAATCTGTAGTTTTAGTTTTACACATGAGGGTAGTGGTTTACCCTTGAGGAAACAGGAGATAGGAACTGGAAAGGAGCATTATGGGATGGCACTTGGGCACCAGTAATCTTAAGTTTATTCATTTGGGTGCTGGTTACATGGGTGTGCTCACTTTGGAAGAAATCATCAAACTGCGTAAGCACAACTTTTATACCTCTCTGCGTGTCATTCTTCAAAAACTATTAAAAGTCTGTGTGCTCTGTTGAACTGAATGTTTCGTTATTTGAGGTCATTCAGACTTTCCTTTCTCCCATAAATATCAATAATCAAATGCTAAGTGGTAAAACTAAATATGAGTTGCTAACAAGTCTCCTGTTTTAGTTTACATTGGGAAGCACTGGTGAACCGACACAAATGATTGATTCATAAGATTCAGAGAACAACAGAGTATTTGGGTTAGGGGAGGGAGCAAGGAGAATATTAATTTGTTAGATATTTTTGAGTTATAAAGATATTATTAAAATTCCATTAAATTATAGGATTGGGGGGCACCTAGGTGGCTCAGTCACTTAAGTATCTGCTTTCAGCTTGGGTTATGATCCCAGAATCCTGGGATCAAGCTCCACCTTGGGCCTTCTGCTTAGTGGGGAGCCTGCTTCGCCCTTTTACTCTGCCTGTTGCTCCCACTACTTGTGCTCTCTCTCTGTCAAATAAATAATAAAATCTTTAAAAAATTATAGGATTTTAAGTTGGGAGGGCGCTTGGAGAATAACATAGCCCATGCATTTTACAGATAAGAAAACTGACCTCAAGAGGTTAAATAATAGACCCAAGGTCACATGTGTGGTTAGCAGCAGCCCTCAGAGGAGGTTCAAGGTCCAAGGTCCTTTTTCTCTAGACCACACAGCCGCCTTGTTTTCCAGACCTTCTGAGAAAGTTTGTGAATACATTTAAAATGTCAGTTTTCACAATTTTTAAAGATTGACTCATTTACCTCCTATTGGTGCAACACAGAGGATATGAACTGACTCAACACCCTCCACTCCAATCTGTCAACAGCCAACAAGTCAGCAGACTACTGGCATTTCTGCTTCAACTTAATGGTTGATTTTAATTAAATCATGGTTTCTGTGCTCACTAAAACCCTTTATTTAGCTCACCCGAACAGACTAAAATTCAACAAATATTCTCAGCAACTAAGACAATTGAGGCACTTTTCAAAACAATAACATTTGCACATTTCTTGAGGGGATCACAAAGTCCTAGAATAAAATATCTCCTAATTTCCTTAAGTTTACTACAGAGATTCACAACCCTGACTTCTTTCCAGTACTATCTGAAGAGGGTTTTCAGCACTGTGATCCTGGGGCTCTACACCAGACCTCCCAAGCTGGATTCTCTAGGGACAGGGTCTGGGCATCTCAATACTTAAAAAGCCCATGGGTGATTCTGGTGCAATCACGATTGGAAAAGTCTGCTCCATTGCTCTTCTATGGCACAGCTCTCACCATCCTCTCTGTGATTATTTAAATATGTCAATATTTAACAAAGGAGTAACTGGAGAATAGCAGATTCAACTGAACCAAACTTGAGTGTCTACTTTTTCCCAGAAGTTCACTAATTACATACCACAGATTGATATATTGTCTCCTTGACTGACTACATCCAGCCAACAGACCAATTAGTTTTTTATGGATAAGTACTATAAATATCTTAAAATCCACTAAACTGTGCTCTTTGGGGAGGCTTACAATAGCATTGGTAAGTGTCATACCCAAATTGAAAGAAAAATCAAAGCAGGATATGAGAATGATCAACTTAACCATAAGAGATTCAGCTGGAACTCTGAATCCAAAGTCAGAGGAGCCTAGAGGAGTCAGAGAAGACTGTGGATCACATGAAATTGGACTGTCAAACTGAAACTCATTATATTTGAATTTTTGTTACAGAGACATTTCTGTTTATATAAGTAAATGAGTGTTACCTTATATGACTAAATTAGTGCTATAGAATAGTTTGAATTCTGTTAACAAGGACCTACAAGATATAAAGTACTGACATCATCAGGCATCAATAATTAATTACTGACCTAATTATTTAGTTTGTTAACTAATGAATTCATATGGATTATGTCTACTATATAGTAGTACTAAATATAACTTTTTTTTTAATTTTTTATTTTTTATAAACATATATTTTTATCCCCAGGGGTACAGGTCTGTGAATTACCAGGTTTACACACTTCACAGCACTCACCAAAGCACATACCCTCCCCAATGTCCATAACCCCACCCCCCTTCCCCCAACCCCCCTCCCCCCAGCAACCCTCAGTTTGTTTTGTGAGATTAAGAGTCACTTATGGTTTGTCTCCCTTCCAATCCCATCTTGTTTCATTTAACTTTTTTTGTTTTAAAGATTTTATTTATTTATTTGACAGACAGAGATCACAAGTAGGCAGAGAGGCAGGCAGAGAGAGAAAGGAAGGGAAGCAGGCTCCCTGCTGAGCAGAGAGCTTGATGCAGAGCTCCATCCCAGGACCCTGGGATCATAACGTGATCCCACTGAGCCACCCAGCTGCCCTGAAATTTTTTGATGACTCTAAACATTTTATATCTAGTGGGATGGTAGATGGGTAAACAGATACTGTAATATGGTGCTAGGATAAAATTCAAAGATAAAGGCTATGGATATGCAAAGGAGAGCTCCTGCCCTTGAGAGACCTAGTCATGCAAAGTCACTCCTGATTTAAGTCTCAAATGATAAGCAGGAAAAGAGGGGGGAAGTGGTTCCCACTTATTCATAGGCACAAACCCTACAGCATAGGATTAGAGAGATTCTATTGTCAGAAAGTTCAATATGTTATGAACACAGGGCTCATGAATTTAGAAAACCCTCTGTTTAGCTCGAACATTCCTTCTCATATTATCTCACATCTGCCTTGGACCCAGGTATGTCTTATGAGTTCTTTTTGGACAGGGGCCAAGTCTACCACTTCTGCAAATATATCCCATGGCTTACTATATGGTAGGTTCTCAACACATATTTCTGAATTTTTTTCCAGTTGCATCCTTTTGTAATTGAGGAAACTGAAGTCCAGGGAGATACAGTGGACAGTCTAAAATCAGGAGGAGTGACTTTGCATGACCAGGTCTCTCAAGGGCAGGAGCTCTCCTTTGCATATCCATAGCCTTTATCTTTGAATTTTATCCTAGCACCATATTACAGTAAAACCAGATATTAAAATAATCCTGGGAGCCAATACTATGCCTAACTCTGCCATAACAACTTCCATTCAAATCCTGAATTTTAGGACTCTCTTTAGCTTTCTGTGAATGGATCCAAAGAATATTGGGAGTGGAAAATTTATTTGAATTTTGATTTCTTCAAGTAAGTATTGGCTATTGGCATTATTGAATGCACCATAGAGAATGCGTCTGAACCAATGACTCTGATTCAGGAACACTATAATAACTAGACCTCTCTTTAAAAACTGGCCACTGACAGTGAGGGAAGAAGAAGGTGGTGGAGTTGGATGACCCTAGGATCATCCTGTGCTACAACCACAACTAAATAACTATTGAATCCTCCTAACTACTTCAGAAATCAATTGAAGACTGGCAGAATAAACTCCACAACTAAAGGTAAAGATGAGGCCACATCAAAGAAAATAGAAAGTGCAGAGATGCAGTTTGGAAGAGAAACGGATCATGGCCACTGCCGTGGGAAGAGAGCCATGGTTGTGGAGAAGGGCAAGAGAGAGACTAACACACAGGAGAGAACACAGGAAAAAATGAATCCCCATAGAAATTGGCTTGGAAAGTGACATGACCTGAATCTCATGAGTTGTTAAAACTTACAGGGCCTAAAGCCTGGAGTTTTAAAGGTCAGCATACAAGACAGAATAAGACAGTTCCAAACAAAGGAACCTCATAAGAATATCAGCAAGTTTTTCAGCAGAAATCTTCCAAGCTAGAAAGCAATGGCACTAAGTGCTGAGTGAGAAAAATCTGCAGCCAAGAATATTCGATTCAGCAAGGTTACCATTCAGAATAGAAAGATAAATAGTTTCTCAGACACACAAAAACTAAAGGAGTTCATGACCAATAAACCAGCCCTTCAAGAAATATTAAAGAAATATTGAAGAGGACTCTTTGAGTGGAGAAAAGAGACCAAAAGTGACAATATGAAGATGGAAAACACAATAGCAGTAAAAATGAGTATTTCTGTAAAAAAAAAAAAAATCATTCAAGGAACTCACAAAATAAAAGGATGTTAAATATGAAGCATGGGGAAGAAAGAAAGAAAGAATGGGTTAAACTTAAATGACTATCAATTTTGTATAAACTGTTATATGCAAAAGATGTTTTATACAAACTTAATGGTAATCACAAATTGAAAACCACTAATATGTAAAGAATAAACAGAAACAAATCCAAATATATCACTAAAACCCCCAGCAAACCATGAAGGACAAAGATAAGAAAGGATCAGAGAAAGTCTTCAGAAACAGCCAAAAAACTAGTAAAAAATGGCATTAAATACATATCTGTCAATACTGATTTTGAATGTAAACAGACTACACACTCTAATCAAAGACAGCACAGATAAAAGAGCAAGAGTCATCTATATGCTGCCTATAAGAGACTCATTTTTGACCTAAAGACACGCAGACTGAAAGTGAGGGGATGGAGAAACTTACAATGCAAATGGGTGTCAAAAGATAACAATACTTATATTGGAGAAACAGACTTTAATACAAAGATTGTAACAAGAAACAAAGAAAGACGCTCTATAATAATAAAGGGGACAATTCAACAAAAGGATATAACAATTATAAATATTTATGCGCCCAACATGGGAACACCCAAATACATAAAACAGTTAATAACAAACATAAAGGAACTAATCAATATTAATACAATAACAGAAGGAGACTTTAATACCACACTACCACAATGGACAGATCATATAAACAGAAAGTTAGCAAGGAAACAATGGCTTTCAGTGACACACTGGACCAGATGGATTTAACAGATATATTCAGAACATTCCATCCTAAAACAGCAGAATATGCAGTATTTTCAAGTACACGTGGAACATTCTCTAGAATTGATCACACACTGCAAAAAAAGCCTCAATGAATTCAAGAGGGCCATACTGTGAATCTTTTCTGACCCAGAACTGTGAAACTAAAAGTTAAACACAAGAAAAAAAAAATCTGGAAAGACCACAAAGACATGGAGGTTAAATGACACGCAAATAAGAACAAAGAATGGGCCAACCAGGAAATCAAAAGATAAATTTTTAAAAGTGCATGGAAACAAATGAAAATATGGTTCAAAACCTTTGGGATGCAGCAAAAGCTATTCTAAGAGGGAAATTTAGTACAACACACTCCTACCTCAAGAAGCAAGAAAAAAACAAATGAACAACCAAATCTTACACCTAAAGGAGCTAGAATAAGAACAAACAAAACCCCAAACCAGCAGACGGAAGGAAATAATAAAAATCAGAACAAAATAAATGATGTAGAAACTAAAGAAACAGAACAGTTCAATGAAACCAGGATTAGGTTCTTTGAAAAAAAAAAAAATCAGTAAAATTTATAAACCTCTAGCCAGACTTACCAAGAGAAAAAGAAAAAGGGCACAAATGAAAGGGGAGAAATAACAACCAACACCACAGAAATGTAGCAATTGTAAGAGAATACTTTGAAAAATTACATCCCAACAAATTGGACAACCTAGCAGAAACGAATAAATTCTTAGAAACATAGAACCAACCAAAACTGAAACAGGAGTTAATAGAAATTTGAACAGACTGATTTGGTAAGTGCAGAAATTTAATCAATAATCAAATAACTCCTAACAAACTAAAGTCCAGGACAAGATAGCTTCACAAGGGAATTCTAAAGACATTTTTCAAAAAAGTTAATACCTATTTTTCTCAAACTGTTCCAAAGAATGAAGAGGAGGAACACTTCCAAATTCATTTTATGAGGTCAGTATTACCCTGATTCCAAAGCTGGATAAAGATACCAGAAAACAAACTAAAAGCAACAACAACAAAAAATAAAAATAAAAAACTACTACAGACCTATATCTCAGACGAACATACCTGCAAAATTCTCAGCAAAGTAGTAGCAAACTGAATCCAATGATACATTAAAAAAGTAAAAGAAACATTCACCATGATCCAGTAGTATTTATTCCTGAATTGCTAAGGTGGTTTAGTATTTGCAAATCAATCAATGTGATATCAACAAGAGAATGGATAAAACTATATGATCATTTCAACAGACGCAGAAAAAGCATTTTACAAAGTATAAAATCCATTTATGATTAAATGCCTCAACAAAGTAGGTTTAGAGAGAACATACCTCAACATAACAAAGGCCTTATGTGAAAAGCCCACAGTGAGCATCATCCTCAATGGGGAAAAACTGAGAGTCTTTCCCCTAAGGTAAGGTATAAGAAAAAATGTCTATGCTCATCACTTTTCTTTAACATAGTACTCGAAGTCCTAGCCACAGCAATCACACAACAAAAGTAAATAAATGGCATCCAAATTAGTAAAGAAGTAGAATTTTCACTACTTGCAGATGATACTATATATACAGAATATACAAAAGACTCCACCAAAAAACTACTAAAAGTGATAAAGGAATTCAGTGAAGTTGCAAGATACAAAATCAATGTAGAGAAACCGGCTGCATTTCTATACACCAATAATGAAGAAGCAAGAGTGAGAAATTAAGAAAATAAACCCATTTACAATTGCACCAAAAATAACAAGATACCTAGCAATAAACCTTG
This sequence comes from Mustela nigripes, assembly GCF_022355385.1. Taxonomy (NCBI): domain Eukaryota; kingdom Metazoa; phylum Chordata; class Mammalia; order Carnivora; family Mustelidae; genus Mustela; species Mustela nigripes. Next base: position 104,254,349 of record NC_081563.1, read on the forward strand.
CCAAGGAGGTGAGAGACCTGACTCTGAAAATTATCACACACTGATGAAAGAAACTGAAGATGACACATAGAAATGGAAAGATATTCCATTCTCATGGAGTGGAAGAACAAACATTGCTAAAATGTCCATACTATCCAAAGCAATCTACAGATTTAATGTAATACCTATTAAAATACCAACATCAGTTTTCACCAAACTAGAACAGACAGTCCTAAAATTTCTATGGAACCACAAAAGAACCTGAACAGCCAAAGCAAACTTGAAGAAGAAAAGTAAAGCTGGAGGCATTACAATTCCAGACTTCAAGTTATACTATAAAGCTCTAGTAATCAAAACAGTATGGGGGCGCCTGGGTGGCTCAGTGGGTTGAGCCTCTGCCTTCGGCTCAGGTCATGATCCCAGGGGCCTGGGATCGAGTCCCGCATTGGGCTCTCTGCTCAGCAAGGAGCCTGCTTCTCCTCATCTCTCTCTCTGTCTGTCTCTCTGCCTATTTGTGATCTCTCTCTCTCTGTCAAATAAATAAATAAAATCTTAAAAAAAAAAAACCAGTATGGTACTGGAATAAAAATAGACACATAGATCAATGGAAAAGAACAGAAAACCCAGGAATAAATCCACAATTATATGATCAAATAGTCTTTGACAAAGCAGGAGATAATATCTAATAGGAAAAAGACAGTCTCTTCAACAAATGCTGCTGGGAAAACTGAACAGCTACATGCAAAAGAATGAAACTGGACCACTTTCTAACACCATACACACAAATAAACTCAAAATGGACTAGAGACTTACATGTGAGACCTGAAACCATAAAAATCCCAGAAGAGAATACAGGCAGTAACTTCTTTGACATTAGCTGCAGCAGCTTTTTTTCTTGATAGATCCCCTGAGGAAGAGAAAGAGAACAAGAAAAGAAAGAAGAAGAGGAAACAAAACAAAAACAAAACAAAACAAAACAAAAACAAACTATTGGGACTATGTCAAAAGAAAAACTTGTGTAAAAAAACAAAAACAAAACAAATAAACTAACAACAACAACAAAAAAAACCCCTTCCATACAGTGAAGGAAACAACAAAACTAAAAGGTCACCTATGAAATGCGGAAATTCTTTGCAGATGACATATCCAATAAAGGAATAGTGTCCAATTCAGCACCAAAAAACCCCAAATAATCCAATTTAAAATTGGGTAGAAGACATGAACAGACATATCTTCGGAGAAGACATACAGATGACCAACAGACACATGAAAAGATGCTCATCATCACTTCTAATCAGGGAAATGCAAATCAAAACTACAATGAGATATCACCTCATACCTGTAGAGTTGCTAAAGTCAACAACATAAGAAACAACAAGTTTTGACAAGGAGGTGGAAAAATGAGCCACCTGGCACATATGGTGGGAATATAAACTGGTGCAGCCACTCTAGAAAACAGAAAAGTTAAAAAACAGAACTACCCTACCTAAGATCCAGGATTCACACTACTGGCTTTTTACCCAAAGAATACAAAAACATGAATTCAAAGGGATACATGCATTCCTGTGTTTACTGTAGCAATAAATAATAACTTATAATAGCCGAAATATGGAAACAGCCCGAGCGTCCATCGATTGATGAATTGGTAAAGAATATGTGGTGTACACATACACACACACACGAATATTATTCAGCCATAAAAAAAAATGAAATCTTGCCATTTGCAACAAAATGGATGGAGATAGGGAGTGTAATGCTAATCAAAATCAGTAGAGAAAGACAAATATATGATTTCACTCATCTGTGGAATTTAAGAAATGAAACAAATGATCAAAGGGGAAAAAATGGAGAGACACACAAACCAAGAAACAGCCTCTTTAAATATAGAGAACAAATTGATGGTTATCAGAAGGGGGGCAGGTAGGGGGATGCCTGAAGTAGGGAATGGGGATTATAGAGTGCATTTCTCATGATTAGCACTGGGTGACATTGGTATCACTGACATTGGTAGGCAAATACATGATGCCTTAATAAAATCTTAGCTTTTAGTTTTTATAAGCATAATCAAATCAATTTAATCAGATAATAATGGGAAAAAATCCCCATACACCCTTCAAGTGGTGAGTTCTAAGGACTGTTATCAAAGACAGAAAATGAATTCAAAATCAAGTGTAACCATCATCATAGAGCCATAAAGACAGAATCAGTAAAATCCTGTCAATCCTCAAACACTAAGACCCAGCCATCAATTATATTTCTCTCAGATCCATGGTGTCCTAGAGACAACACTTTTTTCAAGTCTGCAAAAGAGGAAAGCTAATAGCAATCTTCAATTTGGTGTTTAAAATTCTCAGTGTTGAGGCTGAGTTCTTTTTCTTCTCAGTTATGAATCTGGTAGGCTTAGTTCTGTTATTTATAACTGTCCCCTTCCTCAAAATGGTCCTTTTCTGCCCCAAGACATCTTAAAGTGGTTTACAACAAAACCATCCATCATAATTATTCTTCTGGCTCCACCACTTTGGCCAGGCCCTGGTTACTCAGAGTCTAACACAAACCATGTGCTCAGGCTTTATCTAGACTAGGGTTGCAAAGGTGGACACTCAAAGAGCTCCTCAGAGCAGAGCGATGTACACACACTTATTCTCCATGAATGTAAAGAACCAAAAGGACTTATCAAAGGTCCAAACTAGGAACCAGTGTGCAAAGGGGCGATACCAGGAGGGACAGATACCAGGAGTGAAGGAGACTTTGAGTATTTAATAGGACTTTCAAAAAGACTTAATTAATTAATTTATTTATTTATTGAGAGAGCAAGCGAGTGGGGAGAGGGGCAGAAGAAGAGGGAGAGAGAGAATCTTAAGCAGACTCCATGCTGAGTGCAAAGCCCAATGTGGGACTCAATCCTACAACACTGAGGATCATGACCTGAGCCAAAATCAAGAGTCAGATGCTCAACTGACTGAGACACCCATGTGCTGGAGAATATTTAATAGGATTTTAAGCAGAGTGCCCTTGAATGCTCTGCAAACATGTCTGGAGTTTTTCCTATAAGCTGTGGGGAGCCATTAAATATAAATAAACAGGATTGTTTGAGGGGACAGCTCTGGCAGTAGGATAACTGAAGTCTAGATGAAAAGCAGATGGAAGAGTTAAGGGCCTCATCAGGAGATCTACAGTGTTGGCATTTGTAGCGGCACCTGCATCACCTGGGAGTTTGTTAGAAATACAGTATTTCAGGCTCCATCTCAGACTTACTAGCCTACAGTCTCTTGTTTAGTGAAATCTCTACTCTAAGAAGCAGTACTCTCATTGACAATGTTGCATATGCCCAGCTTGGCAAGGCTGGCTCTCACAGAGCTGGGACTGGCCCAAAGCTTTGTGTGAGGAGAGAACAAAACCTGAAGCTGATACACTAGTCAGGGCTAAACCCTGGAAGTGGAGGGTTATTTAAAGATTCAAGGCCCTCAAGGACACATGGAATATAAGAACTTGTTCAGAGATGAAAGGGCCATGGAACTGAGCAGGCAGGACCTGAGCAGGTTTTGTCTGGAGTTAGGCTATCTGGATGGATTCCAGAAGGCAACTGAGGAAGAAAAGGAACATTCTATGGAACAGCTTCCAGGGATGCTGTGAGCGAGGGGTGGGTCCAGGTTTTGTCTGGAGTTAGGCTATCTGGAGGGATTCCAGAAGGCAACTGAGGAAGAAAAGAAACATTCTATGGAACAGCTTCCAGGGATGCTGTGAGCGAGGGGTGGGTCCAGGTGGGGGTGTGAGGTGGGGGTTTGGGAGAATGTACATGCACAGGATGCCAAAGTAGTTCTAACTTGGGAACAGAAAGCAGACAATTTCAGAGTCATAATGGAGGAATGATTTACAAGTTTGAGTGGCAGATGTTATGTACACAGTGAGAAAGAGAGAGATGCTGAAGAACACGTAGGAAGATAGTATCAACTACATGTGAAGTTAAATGACTGAAACTTAGTCTAAAACATTGATGATTATAAACCTCTAAGATATTTTGTTTAGGAAGTGCACACAGTTTGCACCAGGTTAACTTTATGTGGTGAAGCTTTAAGAATGTGTAAAAATATCTAATGTTTATTGAGCAATTTCTAATACAAAACATGCTTTCCACAGTTTAAAATGCCTGTTATGAACCTCATAACAACCTCATGAAGTAGGCTCTATTATTATTCCCATTTCACAGATGAGGAAACCGAGGCATGTAAAGGCTCTTTAAAGACAAAAATTAGGAACATCTGGGTGGCTCAGTGGGTTAAGCTTCTGTCTTCAGCTCAGGTCATGATCTCAGGGTCCTGGGATCAAGTCCTGCATCGGGCTCTCTGCTCAGCAGGGAGCCAGCTTCCCCCCCTCTCTCTGCCTGGCTCTCTGCCTACTTGTGATCTTTCTCTCCAGGTCAAATAAATAAATAAAATCTTTAAAAAAAAAAGATAAAAATTTGTATCAAAGCCAAGATTTGGAATCTGGTTCATGTTGTTATAGCCCATCATCCTCATTACTATGCTGAGCTATCTATACTCCTTCCCTCCCCACACACCTTTATCCTGTGGTCTAATCTACAGGGTATTTCTAAGTTCAAACAGATGCCCAATTTTTATTTACTACACTCACACACAAAGTGTTAGACAAGATTTTCAGTTCTTTGGAATCTAATATGTCTCTAAATTCCAGGAATCATTTTTATGAATCAAAGAGCATTAAAGAGAAGTATTTCTTAGAAATAATATATTAGCTTTATAAATTGGAATAGAGCCAATTCTTGATTATCTGTTTTATTAATTAGTAACAGTGTTAGCAGAGGCACTGAAGCCCTCCAGTATCCTGCAAACTTGACTCTGATCAGCTAGATGATTGATCTCTTACTACCCTCTAATCTGGATCCCAGGCATTTTCAAAGGGAGCCTACAGGTAAAAAGGCAAATGTGAAGTGATATAAAAAAACAAACATTAGGATAATAAAAATACTATGTAATTACAAGGCATGGTGCTCAGAACTAGCCTTCTTGAGTTCATAACCTCTTGCCAACCACACACCCATAAGCAAATCACCTACTTTCTCTGCATCAGTTTCCCCATCTATAAACTAGAGTCATAAGAGTACATACTTCAAATATTGTTGGATGGAATATAATGACTTAATTCATGATGACCACATAATGAGTAGAGAATGATACAATAATCAGATCAATAATCAAACCAATATATAAAAGTCATCTGAAAAGGGTGATTCCTCTTTTATGAACTATCCACCAGACTACAGCCTATCTTTCTCTGTCTCCATATTGCTCTTGTGGGTTGAAAGATGAAGCCCAGGTTGGCAGGAAAACCCTCTTTTTAGTATTCTTTAAATAAGCTCCAGAGGGCTTTTTTTCCCTGGCCACTACTGTTTACTCTGGCACTCAAAGTCAGCAGCAAGAACTATTAGCAACCCCGCCCCCTGCCCAAATCACATGGATATCAATACAATAAAAACCTTCTAAGATTTCATATGCTGCCTATGCCGCAAATCCAGAAACATCCACTGACCTCCTTTTTGCACTGACTGATGACAATGCAGATATTTCAGTCTGCAGTTCCTTGCTCACTGCTGTCTGTCTGAGGTTGTTTTGCCCCTAGACTATTTTTGCTCATATGGTTGCTCTCAGCCGCAGACATTCAAATAGAAACCAGAGAGATCAAGATACTTGGGAGGAACCTATAAACAAATGCAGGAAGAAGCCTCCAGTCTGTCCATGGTGCCCATAAAACTTTGTGTAGACAGAATATAAGGGGCTGGATTCCCAACACGTATTACTTGAGAACTTGCTGCAATCTTTCTCAGAAACTTAGCTACTTAAGGGTGGCTAGGTGGCTCAGTTAGCTGAGTGTTGGACTCTTGATTTTGGCTCAGGTCATGATCTCAGGGTCTTGAGACCGAGCCCCACTTGGGGCTCTGCACTCAGCATGGAGTCTGCTTGAAATTCTCCCTCTCCCTTTGCCCTCCACCCCATTTCTTGCTCTCTTTAAAATAATTATTATTTCATTAAAAATCATTAAAAAATCATTTAAAAAAAGAAACTACTTCACAGTGATGGAAGGATGGGAAGTGATAGGAGCAGGTTGGGGAAAGCTTATTCAGTGTGTGTGTCCAAAAGACTTCCCTTTTGGGAGCCTGGAGGAACTGAGGATAGCCGGATACCTGCCATTTTGTGCTTAGAGAGAAAACACAAATTGGGCCATATTTATTTATTTTTTTAAATTAAAAATCAAAAATAGGTCCTTAGGTTCAGAAACTTAAGAGAAAAATACCCAGCCAAGTTAAGGTATGTTTTAATAAAGAAAAGAAAATATTTATAATAGATTCTAAATACCGTATGAACAGTAGCTATTTGGGGATCAATAAGTAACCCCAAACCCTACTTATAAATATCCAAGCACTGCTAACCACTAAAGAAATCTCCAATTCTGTAAAACCCTGAAATGCAGTATTCCACCTTGTATGGGACCTTCCAAATTTCTATTCTTTCTCTCAGACTATCGGGTTTTTTCTCTTCTCCCCACAATCCTGATTGACTCACCATCCACCAAGAAACTGAGGCAAAATAAGGAAAGGAGAGAACCCAAACCACGAGGCTGCTTTGGAAAAGTCCTCTGATTGGAGGATAAATTCAACTTACCGGTAGTTTCATTCCTCACAATCCTGGGGCACATTAACTAATCAACATGTTGTCACTTTGGAAGGATTTCCAGCCAAAAATCCCCAATGCTTGAATGCTGCAGAGAAAGAAAACAATGTTATCTGAAGTGCTACTGTCCTAACTTAATGAGAACATTGAGCCACTGGAGCTGAATACATTTAAAAAAGCAAACAAAAATATCCCAATTCAAAGCAGTAAGAAAACTAGAAGGATTTCTGACTTTCACAAATGACCTAATCTTTAAATTTGTGTCTATTAAATACATCTTGTAAGACTACCTAGAAAATAATGTGCAGCCTGCCAAAACAAAATCAACTTATAGAACATTTTCACCTTTTCGCCTTCCAGCAAATTGCTTATTTTCCCATCCAAACAATAACCTTATTGTTTATCCTGAAGTACAGTACATGACTAGTCATGTTAGGAAGTGAATGAATTGTTGTCCTGTCAACAGAGTTTTTTTTCCCACATACCTATTATATCTAGGAATTCCTTCTGAGGTTAGAAACTTTGAGGAAAATACATACTGCTTTCATCTGCTTTCATTATCCTGAGTTCCAGTGGCATATAGACTAGGGTTGCTTAGCAATGTGTAATTATGTTATACTGTTGTACCCTTGTCAAACTCTGGTGAGGATTTTGGTCCATGATGCTTTCTGTGTTTTATTTAAGCTCAGGTTAAACACATGAAAACTCCAAAAGGGTCCAGTTTACTTACTGGCACAGGAATATATGGAGACATAGTAAGGACTCAGGATTGAAATGGGATATTCTAAAATCCTTCCTTTCCCTTCCTTCTCTCGCAAACTATCAAAGCTTAGGAGACTATTGGTGAAGAGGAGCTAGCCAATGTCCATCCTTATATGATTTGGATAACACTCCCTTGTTAATTAACCCAGCAAAAATGGAACACAAACCAAATCTTTTCACTCCAAGTCAGAACAAAAGTTCAGTTCAATAACATGCGGAGATGAGAGAAAATGTCAGCATTCTGTCAACTGAGACACAGACAGAAAAGCACTCTTGTCTTCCTACTCTTTTCGATAGCTATAAAGAAAAAGTCAGGCTGTCAGAGAAACTGACATGTTTCATGCAGCTGGATGAAATATGTTCCATGCGATATCCATTTCCAGTCTCAGCCAAGGCCATGCCTGCGCTAATAATGAGTACCTAAACTTTGCCTTCACATGTTCAACTTAAGCTGCTCACAAAATTCTTACCACATGGACCAACCAATCTTCAGCACTTACCCTTCATTTTCATTTGCTTTTTATCCTATAGTCCTCCATTTCTTTATTTTCTTAAACAAGGAAGGGGTGATACAGTATTAAAAATAAAGTTTATCTTTCTTCCTTGGTGTGCTCAGAATCCTAGTGCTGAGTCAAATTTTGCTTAAGATGTCTATATTCATGTATGAATGTTACCTCAAAAACTTGCTGATATCTATGTCTGGATGACTAATAATGATTCTTTAAGAAAAGTAAAACATACCGATTATTTCCTCTCCTGGGTGTGAGACAGGAATACAGAGAAGCTAAACATTCTTCCCCACCTTACTCTCCTATTCTTCCAAGAGTCTAGCGTAGGCATTTTCTTATGGTGAAGACAGATATGGACCAGTGGGAGCAGATGCATGCCAATACAGTTACTTTTCAAGCCTCTGCATGTATCCGGTCTGCTAACATTTCATTGACCAAAATTAGTCACATGGCCATAGTCAGAATCAAGAGGCACACTATCTTGTACATTAAAATGTGTGATTACTACAGAGAAGGGCTGATATCCACGATCTATAAAGAACCCCTCAAACTCAACACCCCAAAAAACAGATAATCATGTCAAAAAATGGGCAGAAGACATGAACAGACGCCTCTCCAAGAAGACAGACAAATGACTAACAGACACATGAAAAAATGTTCATCTTCATTAGCAATTGGGGAAATTCAAATCAAAACCACATTGAGATACCACCTTACACCTGTTAGAATGGGAAAAATTGACAAGACAAGACAAAATCTTGGAGAGGATGTGGAGAAAGGGGAACCCTCCTACACTATTGGTGAGAATGCAAGTTGGTGTAGCCATTTTGGCAAAACAGTGTGGAGTCCTCAAAAAATTAGAAAGAGAGCTACCCTATCACTCTGCAGTTGCACTACTAGGTATTTACCTCAAAGATATAGATGTAGTGAAATGAAGGGCCATGTATACTCCAATGTTCATAACAGCAATGGCTATAATCACCGAACTGTGGAAAGAACCAAGATGCCCTTCAGCAGATGAATGGATAAAGAAGATATGGTCTATATGTACAATAGAATATTATATAGCCATCAGAAAGGATGAATACCCAACTTTTTCCATAAGCATAGACCAGACTGGAGGAAATTATGCTGAGCAAAATAAGTCAGGCAAAGGAAGTCAATTATCATATGGTTTCACTTACTTGTGGAGCATAAGGAATAACATGGAGGACATTAGGAGAAGGAAAGGGAAAATGAATTGGGCTAAATCGGAGGGGGATATGAATCATGAAAGACTGTGGACTCTGAGAAACCAACTGAGGTTGGTTTTTGAGGTGGGGGAATGGGTAACCCTGGTGGTGGATATTAAGGAGGGCACATATTGCATGGAGAATGGGTGTGGTGCATAAACAATGAATCTTGGAACACTGAAAAAAAAATTAAGAAAAAAAGGTGTGGTTACAAGCAGAAGAAAAGAATGGAAGTCATTAATGCAGTGAATCTATGATAGTCATAGATGTACTCACAGTACTCACAGTCAATGATAATACTATGGAGACTCAGAGATTGTACCAGAGATGAAACTAGAACCCAGGTTTCTCTAGTTATGGTTTATTCCTCTTTTTATGACCCTCACTGCTGTTATTATTTCATTAAAGAGCAAGGAAATGACTCATAAAGGTATTGCATAATCCATTTCAGTATTATCAAATGTAATCCACACTCTCTAAAATAGTACTTAAGAATGTTGTATTTATAAAATATATGTGAACCAAACATGAAAAACTTTATTCCTCTGTCTGATGTTTTAGGAGTTAAAAATCTTATACTATTAAATTGCAGATAAAGCAACTATTAGAAAAAGAGAAACAGAAATGTCTGTTCATGTCCTCTGCCCATTTCTTGATTAGATTATTTGTTCTTTGGGTGTTGAGTTTGCTAAGTTCTTTATAGATTGCACTACTGGGTATTTACCCTAAAGATACAAAGGTAGTGATCCAAAGGGGCACGTGCTCCCGAATGTTTATAGCAGCAATGTCCACAATAGCCAAACTATGGAAAGAACCTAATGTCCATCAACAGATGAATGGATCAAGAAGATGTGGTATATATACACAATGGAATACTATGCAGCCATCAAAAGAAATGAAATCTTGCTATTTGTGACAACATGGATGGAACTAGAGCGTATCATGCTTAGCGAAATAAGTCAAGCAGAGAAAGACAACTATCATATGATCTCCCTGATATGAGGAAGTGGTGATGCAACATGGGGGCTTAAGTGGGTAGAAGAAGAATCAATGAAACAAGATGGAATTGGGAGGGAGACAAACCATAAGTGACTCTTAATCTCACAAAACAAACTGAGGGTTGCTGGGGGGAGGGGATTTGGGAGAAGGGGGTGGGATTATGGACATTGGGGAGGGTATGTGCTTTGGTGAGTGCTGTGAAGTGTGTAAACCTGGTGATTCACAGACCTGTACCCCTGGGGATAAAAATATATGTTTATAAAAAATAAAAAATTAAAAAAAAAAAGAAAAAGAAACATAGGGGCAATTTAAGTGGCTCAGTTGATTAAGTGTCCAACTCTTGATTTTTGGCTCAAGTCATGATCTTGGGGTCATGGGATCAAGCCCCACATCAGGCTCCACATTCAGCCTGGAGGCTGCTTGAGAGTTTATCCTTCTCCCTCTCCTTGCATGTACTCTCTCTCTCTCTCTCTCAAATAAATAAAATATTAAAAAAAAAAAAACAAAAACAAAACATGAAGTCTGGAGACATTTTCTATTAAGAGTTACCAGATTTAGCAGATAAAACTACAGGATGCTAAGTTATATCAGAATTTCATAAATAAGGGTAATTTTTTAGAATAAGTATGTCTTATGCATTTTTTGGGAATATACTCAGACTAAAAAAAATCATTTAAAATTCAAATTTAACTAAACATCCCCTATTTTATCTAGAAATCTTAAATCTATTAGCAGATTAAAGATACATACAAGGGCACCTGGGTGGCTCAGTTGGTTAAGCAACTGCCTTTGGCTTAGGTCAAGATCCTGGAGTCCTGGGATCGAGTCACACACCGGGCTCCCTGCTCAGCTGGGAGTCTGTTTCTCCCTCTGACCTTCTCCCCTCTCATGCACTCTCTTTTTCACTCTCTCTTTAATAAAAATATTAAAAAAATTTTTTAAAGATACATACAAATCATAACTAACAATGAATAATATACATACATATGTGTTAATAATTCATTACTAACATTACTAAAGCTTTTTCAGAGGAGAATTACTCTAAGTATTCAGAATAAAGGTAACTTTAAAATAAAAATTATTGTTATATTTGGCATATTAATATCTTCTAAAACAAGCTTTCCCACAAAATTACATAAATAAGAAAATATAGTAGGATTTCATATGCCTGTATGGCAGCTAATTCCATAATAGGGTTTGAATGCATAGGCATTGAAACTCACCAATGAACAATAAATTCACTACGGTTCTAGAACATTTTCTGTGCCTTTTAAGGGCTACAAAAGCAAAAACATGGAGTAAGAATTCCCTGGATTCCACAACCACTGTTGAGAGGCTTCCCCAAAGTAGATGTAATTAGGAGATATGGATTCAGTGGCCTCAGTAATTTCTTCTCAGTGCCTTTCAGTGCTCCACTGGCAAGGAGACATCACTGGGTAGATTCACATCCATGTACTTCTCTCTGGGAACTCCAGACACAATGCCTGTGACCATAATGTCAGAACTCACTGTTTGTGAAGAAAGGAAGCAAACAGGTAGCTAAGAGAATCCAAAATTTTATATATAAAAAAGTAAGAAGTTAAATAAATGTAGAAGATTTTTGGCAATGTGAATCAGTATAGGAGATGAAGAGTTAGTAACTGGTTCTATCAATAGCTGTCAGTGGGAAGAAATTTAAAAAAAAATCACCAACAACATAAAACTTCCTCCTAAATCTGGCCAAGCTATCTGTTAAAGCTGGTTCCCATTAAATGTTTGTTAATTTAATTTTAAAAAGCCAAAAACCAATGGCTGCTGTCTGCTATATACAATAGGGGCTGTATGTGTACAGGCTGGCTCTCTGCCAGTATATAGTGTCATGTAGACTGGTATCTTGTATGTAAACATTGTTTGAATCTTTAATAATCAAAATTTTTAAAAAAACCTTTATGGCTCCAATATCCTTATAATGCAAAGTAAATACTGAACTTCCTTTGTTGAGATTTTGGGCCTTTTTATTGGCACATAGATGTAAGCAGGGGTTTGTTTCACCATTTTCATTAGGTCAAAGTTTTTACTTCCGTTAAGGAGAGAGAGGAAGTTCCCTCTAAAGGACAATCAACTCTGTGTTATATGCTTTATTGTCACTGGACTGGAATATTACATTTAATAAAGCTCCTTTATTATAGATTGCTTGTTTCTAAGTTAAATATTGAATATGTATACCTTATAGACATATAAGTATCTTAAGGATAGGTAGTTAAGCATTTAATTGTTCTCTGAACCTCCTACCAACCAAGTTGAAATTTTTAAAAAAGAAAGAATATTCATTCTCTTTTCATGGCTTCTATTCAGTCCATAATTATCTCCCACACAGTTTTTCATCCTTTCCCAACCCACAAACAGGCAATGAGTGAAGCAAACATTGTGTTTTTCACTCAGCTAATCAGGAAGTCTTTGGTAGGCATCTTCTAAGTGCCCTGCACTGTGCTAGATAGAAAGGAGGATAAAGAGCAAGTGTCCCTGGTGTATAACAGCTTATAGTCCACTAACAACATCCCAACAATGGCTCTGTCTTGGGATTTATATCAGAACTTCCCACTGGCCATATGATAGCCAGTAGTCAACGTGGTTCCTACATGATGACTGTAGTGAGAAACACTGAGATACAGGGTAATCTCATCCATCTTTTTTGAATAACTAGTTATTAAGTACTCATCATTTCCCACTGCAAACATCAATATATCAATATTTATTTAATCTTGAGTGTGTTTGTGTGTGTGTGTGTGTACAAGAAGAAAAAAAGGGAGAAATTTAACTTAAATAGCTTCAACATGAACCTTAATAATACTAACCCAAAAGGGTCAGTGTAGCACCCAAATGATCAATAACTAGGTATCTACTTCACCAAAGGAAGGGGCAATTAAGGGATTAAAATCAGATTGGGTGTTTGATACAACACTGAACAACAGGTTAATTGACTGTTGTTGTTACTTGTTTTTCTCAGTTTTGTTTTCCAATGTTAACTGGTTGCCATGATATTCTGTGGATGTCATTTAATTTCCAGTCCAGGACGTCACTTAGGCATGGAGAGAATGTGGTTTGTTGATGAAAAACTTATCTGTGTGCAATACGCATGTGGACTTAATTCCTATTAAAATAAGATACTTTATTTAGCCAATGAATTAGAACTTTTTAAAAAATTCCTTTGTGCTAAAATCATCCCTATATCTCATTTTTAAACCAACCCAGATATCTTAGAACCAAAGAGAAGCATTCAATCAGCACTCTGTCAAGCTCTAGAATGTTGATTTGTTAAAACTAACATGTTTTTACTTTTTCTTACACATACCACTTATTTTATCCAGCCAAGTACTTTCCCATTTGAACATATGGAAGCACCAAGAGCTTTGGCAGATGTGGCTATTTGCACCTACAGTATGGTTTCAAGTGAGTGAAAGTTGGCAGATGAGGTCTATGAGGAACACTTATGGATTTGGTATCCAAAGACCAAGTTCCAATTTCAGTGCTCTTTGCCTGATTGACATTGGATAAGCCCTTCAATGTCTTCTGGGCATCAATCCTTCATCTTTCAGATAAAGATGATACAGTGTTATAGCGAGGATTAAATGAGAGAAGGTATGCAGAAATGCTTCATATAGTGGAATACTGAAGTATGGCTTCTGCCAACTTCATAAAAAGAGAGCAGAACCACCCAAGAAGTTCCTGAAGATATGATTCAGAGTAACATTTGTTCTTTCTTGACCACTCAATCTTGGTCAATCACTTCACCTCATAGTTGCCTTAATGATAGAACTATTTGGAATTTTTGTTGCTAAACCCTCAAGAAAGGCCTAAACATACCATAATAAAATTGAATAGTATTTCTGATTTTAAAAATAGTAAGAAAATATTGATGGTTGAGAGAATTTAAGTCAATAAAAACCTCAATAAGTGTTTTATGAGCTTAAAAATACTGGATGCCTTAGGAGAATTAACAAGCAAAGCTGAAATTGTCCATGGAAAAGGTGGAAATTTTTAGTAAATACACTAAACAACTAGACAAATAAAAATCACTGTAAATAAAGGTAGAGCACTGAAAGAAAACCAGAAATGAAAGAAGAGAAATAACAACAAATACCACAGAAATAAAACAAATGAAACAGAATATTGTGAAAATTTATATATCAACAAACTGGACAACCTAGAAGAAAAAAATTCCTAGAAACATTAACCTCCCAAAACTGAATCAGGAAGAAATACAAAATTCAAACAGACCAATTTCCAGCAATTAAATTAAATCCCTGCTGAGCAGAGAGCCTGATGCAGGGCTCCATCCCAGGACCCTGAGATCATGACCTGAGCTGAAGACAGTGGCTTAATCCACTGAGCCACCCAGGTGCCCCTTTTTAAACACTTTATTTATTTATTTAACACACACACACACACACACACACACACAGATCACAAGCAAGCAGAGAGTCAGGCAGAGAGTGGGGGAAACAGGCTCCCCGCTGAGCAGAGAGCCTGATGCGGGGCTTGATCCCAGGACCCTGAGCCAAAGGCAGAGGCTTAACCTTCTGAGCCACCCAGGTGCCCCAAATTCTGCCAAACATTTAAAGAAGAGTTAATACCTATTCTTCTCCTCCTCCATCTCCTTCTTTTTTAAAAAAGATTTTATTTATTCATTTGACAGAATGAGACAGCACAAGCAAGGGGAGCTGCAGGCAGAGGGAGAGGGAGAAGCAGGCTCCCCACTGAGCAGGGAGCCCAATGATGGGATTGATCCCAGGACTCTGCTGGGATCATGACCTGAGCATAAGGCAGATGCTTAGTGACTGAGCCACTCACGTGCCGTTAATAGCTATTCTTCTCAAATTATTCCAAAAAATAGAAGAGGAAACCAAGTTTCCAAATTCATTCTATGAGACCAGCATTACCCTGATACCAAAACCAGATAAAAACACCAGAAATAGACCCTCAAATCTATGGTCAACTAATCTTCGACAAAGCAGGAAAGAATGTCCAATGGAAAAAAGACAGCCTTTTCAATAAATGGTGCTGGGAAAATTGGACAGCCACATGCAGAAAAATGAAATTGGACCATTCCCTTACACCACACACAAAAATAGACTCAAAATGGATGAAGGACCTCAATGTACGAAAGGAATCCATCAAAATCCTTGAGGAGAACATGGGCAGCAACCTCTTCGACCTCTGCCGCAGCAACATCTTCCTAGGAACAACGCAAAAGGCAAGGGAAGCAAGGGCAAAAATGAACTACTGGGATTTCATCAAGATCAAAAGCTTTTGCACAGCAAAGGAAACAGTTCACAAAATCAAAAGACAACTGACAGAATGGGAGAAGATATTTGCAAACGACATATCAGATAAAGGACTAGTGTCCAGAATCTATAAAGAACTTAGCAAACTCAACACCCAAAGAATAAATAATCCAATCAAGAAATGGGCAGAGGACATGAACAGACATTTCTGCAAAGAAGACATCCAGATGGCGAACAGACACATGAAAAAGTGCTCCATATCACTCGGCATCAGGGAAATACAAATCAAAACCACAATGAGATATCACCTCACACCAGTCAGAATGGCTAAAATCAACAAGTCAGGAAATGACAGATGCTGGCGAGGATGCGGAGAAAGGGGAACCCTCCTACACTGTTGGTGGGAATGCAAGCTGGTGCAACCTCTCTGGAAAACAGCATGGAGGTTCCTCAAAATGTTGAAAATAGAACTGCCCTATGACCCAGCAATTGCACTATTGGGTATTTACCCTAAAGATACAAAGGTAGTGATCCAAGGGGGCACATGCACCCGAATGTTTATAGCAGCAATGTCCACAATAGCCAAACTATGGAAAGAACCTAGATGTCCATCAACAGATGAATGGATCAAGAAGATGTGGTATATATACACAATGGAATACTATGCAGCCATCAAAAGAAATGAAATCCTGCCATTTGCAACAACGTGGATGGAACTAGAGCGTATCATGCTTAGCGAAATAAGTCAAGCAGAGAAAGACAACTATCATATGATCTCCCTGATATGAGGAAGTGGTGATACAACATGGAGGCTTAAGTGGGTAGAAGAAGAATAAATGAAACAAGATGGGATTGGGAGGGAGACAAACCATAAGTGACTCTTAATCTCACAAAACAAACTGAGGGTTGCCGGGGGGAGGGGGTTTGGGAGAAGGGGGTGGGATTATGGACATTGGGGAGGGTATGTGATTTGGTGAGTGCTGTGAAGTGTGTAAACCTGGTGATTCACAGACCTGTACCCCTGGGGATAAAAATATATGTTTATCAAAAATAAAAAATTAAAAAAAAAAAACAAAAAACAAAAAAACAAAAAAAAACACCACTAAAAAAGAGAACTACAGGCCATTATCTCTGATGAACATAGATGCAAAAATCCTCAATAAAATACTAGCAAGCTGTGTCTGATAATATATTTTAAAAGATCATTCACTATAATAAAGTGGGATTTATTCCCAGGATCCAAGAATGGTTCAATATTTGCAAATCAATCAACATGATATATCACATCAATAAGAGAAAGGATAAAAACCATGTGATCACTTCAACAGATGCAAAAGAAAAAAAAAATCTGACAAAGTACAATATCCATTCACAATGAAAACCTTCTGCAAAGTAGGTAAAGAAAGAACACACCTGAACACAGCAAAGGCCTTATATGAAAAACCCACAGGGAACAACATAGCACCCAGTGGGGAGAACTGAGAGCTTTCCCCCCAAAGTCTGGAACAAGACAGGGATTTCACTCTCACCAATTTTACTGAACATAGTACTATAAGTCCAAGCCACAGCTACTAGACAATATAAAGGAAAAAAAGCATCCAAATCAATAAGAAGTAAAACTTCCAGTATTTGCAGATGACATGTTACTATATAGAGAAAATCCAAAAGATTCCACCCCCAAAATACTAGACATAATAAGTGAATTCAGTAAAGTCACAGGATATACCAAAATCAGTTGCATTTCTCTTTACTAATAATGAAGCTGCAGAAAGAAATTAAGAAAACAATCTCATTGACAGTTGTACCAAAAACAATAAAGTACCTGGGAATAAATTTAACCAAAGGGGGAAAGACCTGTACTCTAAAAACTAAAACATCAATAAAACAAATCAAAGATGAAACAAAGAAATGGAGGGTGCCTGGGTGGCTCAGTGGGTTAAGCCACTGCCTTCGGCTCAGGTCATGATCTCAGGGTCCTGGGATAGAGGCCCGCATCGGGCTCTCTGCTCAGCAGGGAGCCTGCTTCCTCCTCTCTCTCTGCCTGCCTCTCTGCCTGCTTGTGATCTCTCTCTGTCAAATAAATAAATAAAATCTTTAAAAAAAAAATAAATGGAAAGTTAGTTCATGGATATGAAGAACAAATATTGTTCAAATGTCTATACTAACCAAAACAATCTACAGACTTAATGCGATCCTTATCAAAACACCAACAGCATTTTTTTTTAACAGAACTAGAGCAAGTAATGCTAAAATTTGCATGGAACAACAAAAGACCCTGAATTGGAAAAGTAATCTTGTAAAAGAACAACAAAACTAGAGGTATCATAATCCCAGATTTCAAGATATACTACAAAGCTATAGCAATTAAAACAGTATGGTACTGGCACAAAAATAGACACATGGATCAAAAGAATAGACTAGAGGGTCCAAAACAGACCCACAGTTATATGATCAATTAATCTATGACAAAAGATGAAAGAATATGCAAGGGAAAAGAGACAGTTTCTTCAACAAATGCTGCTGGGAAAACTGAACAGTTACATGCAAAAGAATGAAACTGGACCACTTTTTTATACAATACACACAAATAAACTCGAAATGGATTAAGGACTTAAATGTGAATCCTGAAATCATTAAAAATCCTAGAAATGAACAAATGTAGTAATTTCTCTGACATTGGCTGTAGCAACATATTTTTGTATCTGTCCTGTGAGACAAGAGAAACAAAAGCAAAAATAAACTATTGGGTCTACAACAAAATAAAAGTCCTCTGCACAGCAAAGGAAACAATCAACAAGGACAACCTGCTGAGTGGAGAAGATATTTGCAAATATCATATGTGATCAGGGGTTAGTATCCAAAATACATACAAAGGTGATTCAACAACTCAACACCAACCCTGCCCCCTGATAGTCCAATTTAAAAAATGGACAGAAGACATGAACAGACATTTCTCCAAAGAAGACATAACAAATAGCTAATAGATACATGAAAAATGCTAAACATCATTATATCACTAATCATCAGGGAGATGCAAATCAAAAGTGTAATGAGATAACACCTCACACTAGTCAGAATGGCTAAAATCAAAAACACAAGAAACAACAAGTGTTGGTGAGGATGTGGAGAAAAAGGAACCCTCCGGCATTGTTGACCAGAATGCAAACTGGTATAGCCACTGTGAAAAACAGTATGGGGGTTTCTCAAAAAATTAAAAATAAAATTACCATATGATCTAGTAATGCCACTATTGGATATTTAGCCAAAGAATATGAAAACCCTAATTTAAAAAGATACATGCACCCTTATGTTTATTGCAGCATTATTTACAAGAGCCAAGTTATAGAAGCAGCTCAAGTGTCCCTTCAATAGACAAATGGATAAAGTAGTTATGTGTGTGAGTGTGTGTTTTGAATATTACTCAGCCATCAAAAAGAGTGAAATCTTGCCATTTGGAACAAGATGGATGGAGCTAGAGAGTGTAATGCTATGCAAAATAAGTCAGAGAAAGATAAATACCATATGATTTCACTCATATGTGGAATTTAAGAAACAAAACAAATGAATAAAGAAAAAAAGAGACAAATCCACAAACAGCCTCTTAACTCTAGAGAACAAACTGATAGTTACCAGAGGGGAGGTGGTTGGGGGATGAGTGGAACAAGTGAAGGGGATAAGAGTTTACTTATTTTGATGATCACTGAGTAATGTATAGAATTGCTGAATCACTATATTGTACACCGAAAACTAATATAATACTACATGTTTATTTTATGTAAATGTAAAAATAAAACAATAAAAATTTTTAAAGCAATGTAATTAAGCATTTATTTTTTCTGAACTTCCTATCAAGCTGAAATTTTTTAAAAAATGATGTAATTCTCATTATATAACATCTCAATATGAAATAACAATGTAAAACAACTTTTCTTTCTGTGAACAAATTATAAAGAGGATTTATCTATTTTTATTGAGCTATAATTGATATATGTATTAGTCATAGATGTATAGCATAATGATTTGATAAGTGTATCCCGCAAAATGATTGTCACACCAAATTTAGTTAACATCCATCACCTCACACAGTTATACTTTTTTTCTTGTGGTGAGAACTTTAAAGATCTCTCTTAACAACTTACAAATATGTAATATAGTACTGTTAACTATAGTCAACATGCTATACATTACATCCCTAGGACTTTTCATCTTATAACTGGAAATTTGTACCTTTTGACTTTGTTTATTCTTTATTTCTAGAACCCTAATTAAAATATAATGCTACAATTCTCAAGCTTTATTGCAGTATTATTTACAAGAGCAAAATTACAGAAGCAGCCCAAGTATCCCATCAATAAACAAAATGCCCCCAGGAATACAGTGATATGTCAAGGCTACACCTAAAGCCACAGATGACTTAGAGCATCAATGTAGCAATTTGGCATAAAATTCATTTATGTTTATATTAGTATAAATACATGTCTTATGAAATAGGAGCAAACTTTTCATTTGCTTTTACAATAAAATCATGCCTAGAACTGTTCTGTTCTAGATTGCCTACACCCTAGACTGTGGGAGCAAGGCTATACTCCTCCACCAGTGGGGTCCTTCTGCAGAATTTTCTGATGTGCAGACATAATAACAGTATCTTAAATAATAATTTTAGAGACCAGGGCAGAACATTAAAACATGACACATAAAGGTACATGTTCCAAGAGCCAAAACAGGGAAGCTTGTTTTTGGCTAGGTTGCCTCTGCTCTAACTCTTATGGAAACAACTTAATCTGAAAATGTGGTCCTCAGAGCACCTGGATCAGAAAACACTGGGAATGTTTATTCGGAAGAAGATTTTTTAGAATATATTCATGCCGCAAAGCATGGCCATTTTCAGAGCAACGGCCCAGGAATCTCCATGAGAGCTTATGAGAGAATTGATAGATAAACAGTAAAAGTTGCAAACCATGTAAGATGGTTGGAGGGATTTGAACTCCCCTAGTCCTAGCTTTCCTGTGTGTCACTTGCCTCAGCTAGATTCTCTGCAAGTGCATCGTACATCTAAACTCCTCTAACAATTTTTAGAGCTGACTGAAGGGAGCACCAAAGATTTTGAATACCAGAATTCTAGGTGGAAAATATACTGTTCTACTGGAAATACTGAGAGCCTGACTTACAGCCTCACTCATCTGGAGAAGTAACACTTACCTAAGAAGGATTATCAGGGTCACCACAAAGAAGGTCAAACAGAGAGGGTCTAAAACTCCGTCTTAACCTGCTCAAGTGCCTGAACAAATATTTAAATGGAGACCACACCTCAGACCATCCTTTCTTTTCACAAACATCCAATTTCCTAGGCTGTTAGCATTCTAACAGAAGCAGCCCAAGAAATAGCATGCTAAAGTATGGTTCTATAGTCTATTGGTTTTGTACCTGACTTCCTCAGAGCAGGTTTTCTCAGTCTTTTATTTATTAATTTGCAGAGTTTTGAAGAGGAAGCTAAGAATGCAAGTGTCTTTTTTTTCCTGAACTTACTGGGCCAGAGACTCTGTGTTGGACTCCATCTTATAAAGACCAACTTTCCGTATCTCAAATATACTTAAAGCTGGACTCAGGAATCAACATGGGTCCACATCATCCCTCCAGAGCTTGTCAGAAATGCAGAATCTCAAGCCTCCACCCCAGAACTATTAAAACAGAGTCTGAAGTTTAATAAAATCCTCAAGAGATTCGTATGTACATCAAAAGCTGAGAAGCAAGTCTCAAAAATACATTTCGAGAACCAGTGCCAAAGACAATGACAGAAATGATTTTAACCTGGAAAACTTTAAGAATCGGTTTTATCGCTCATTCACCTTGGCTTCTGAAAATCTCTGGTATTATTTCCAAAGAACATCTGTTCTTGTACAGGGAGTTTTCACTATGAAAACTACATCTGAAGGCTATGGAAAACAAATCTTTGTATAATTAAGAAAATACCAGATTTATGTTATGGTTTGTATCTTTCTTGGCCTACGGACAGTTTGTATCAAACTGCCCCATGCAGATAAGAGATGCTGAAAGAATTAGAACTTCGTCTGCCACCTGAATCTAGTCCCTTGCAAAGAAACAGCCCATTTCCCAGACGCAGCTAGGACCACATCATCCCATTTTAGTTGACAAATCATCAGAGGTTTTCCAAATTACTATTCCCAAGCCACTCTGAGTCCCAAGCACAGACTGTGAATCAGGTGTGTGTGAAATAGAAACAAGGCTTAAATTGGGGAGGAAGAGCTGAAGTTTGAGCCTTAACAAGCAAAATGCACATGTTAATAAAAGCCATGCACAGCTTCAAGTCCATGTAAGGTATGGATCAACCAGCAAAGCAAGGTTCCCATCGGAATCTCCCCAGCCTACAATCATGACTCATGCCCAGAGCCATCTTGTCCCTGTAAGAAAAGCATAAATCATCATCCATTCTTAAATATGATGCCAAAAGTGCATTTTATTCAAATGCATTCCTTAAAATAATTGCTGAGAAAATAATGCAAGAGGGTTCAACTGACAACTGACTCTTTAGTGTTCACATCTGGAGGGGAAAATATGTCATGGAGTAGTTAAGTGGATTCTAGAGATGCTGGGAATTCCTAAGCTCACAAAAGTCCAAGTATATCAGAACTGTTTTATTCTTTTGAAGAAGAAACTTCTATGTCCCAGACACACCTACAAATAGTACAAAGAGGGCTCCTAAGCTTCATAATGTAAACCTGATCATATTTTGCTTTACTTTTCTTCTTTTCTTCATTCGTATTTTAGCCAACAGGATCAGAGGGGAAAAAAAAAAGTATTTGTCATGGATTCCTATAAGCTCGCTCTCTCCTCTCTCTCTCTCTCTCTCTCCTACATTCTTTCCAACATTCAAACAAGCTCAGGGGCTTTTAACAATTATACAAAACCACGGGTGACTCTGTTTCTCCTCCTGCTACCCCTCCTTAAGCTATCCTCATTAAGTCTGCATTTACTGCACTACCTCATTAGTTTCTATATAGTGTGGGTACCCCAGAAGCAGTCTCTGAGACAGGGATTGAACGGCATGACCCCAGAAACAATGATGGGGAGTAGAAGAGTGTGAGGAAGTGCAGAAGGTTCATGAAGAGGGTTTTAACCAACCAGCCACCTGTGGGCAGCTACAACTCAGTATTCCAAGGGAGCTCTGAGGAACAGCATAGAATTATCTCAACTGAAAGGCAGAGGACTAGGATATTTAGTTATCAAATTTCTGGCCATCATTGAGGTTTGTTTCTGGAGGCATTAACTCTGTCATTTTGGCTTGCTCTGTGCTTAGGCTTAAAGTGCTCATTAGCCAAATTAATAAATGAATGAATGAATGAGCAAGTGAACAAAAGACCCAAGCAAAGCAGCCTTTGGAATACAGAAGTGACTACCAAAGGGATAAGGGCAAGACATCAACACCTATTACACCTTCTTTTCATTTCTCCACTTAAGCCCCTGCAAGAGCTCTTGCTAAGCACCAGTGTGGCTAAATTCTTAAGCTTATTTCAGAAATTATACTTCTTGACTTGTTAGTCAGTAGTTTAAAGACTATCGGCCGCTGCTTCCTTCTTGAAGCTCCATGACAACCATCGTTCCGAGAGTTCTCACTTCTTTCCTGCTACTCCCTTTCGTTCTTGCTGACTTACCCTCTTCCACCCAAACTTAAAATGTTAGGTCCTCAGCTGTGCTTTTCTGTCCTCTTCTCATCTTATTCTCTCTTGCTGGGTAAGCAATCTGTTCCTAGGTCTTCATTTACATTTATATCCCAACTACTTACAGATTTCTATCCCTGGTTATTCAGAACTCCTGACCAATGAGGCTGATGGCCTACACGATATCTGACATCTCACTTGCTTCATATGCAGTGATTAGGCACCAGATTTCATCTCCCATCCCTCTTTTCCCCCAGAAACAGGGGGGTGGGGAGGCCCTTATCTAGTATTTCCTATCTCAGTGAGTAATACCACCTTTCACTCATTTGGGCAAGTTGGAAAACGAGCAGTCAACATTGACAGATGCCTCCCTGCCTCTGTAATCTTCATTTAATTATTGGACCTTATGCACTGGATCCCATCAATTATTTATTCCTTAAGTCTATCCACCCCTGTCCATTCCCTGGTCCATCATTACCTCTTATTACAGCATCCAAATAATTTCCTCAGATCTGTTAGAAAGCTTTTAACAATAGGATTCTGGTTGTGTCACAGCCCGTGGGATCTGGCTCTTGTCCGCCTCTCCTATCCCATTCAGCACTACTTTCTACCTACTAGCCTTTCCTTTTCCACCTATGCTTATCTTTTCTTTTTTTCTTTTTCTTTTCTTTTCTTTTTTTTTTTTTTTTTGTTCTGGAAAATGCCATGATGTCTCTGACACTGGAATAATAAATTATGTCCCCTTAACTTTATTTATTTATTAATGTGTGCTGTCTCCTTACCTTTAAAGCCATTTCGACCAGCATGTCCTTCCGTTAACTAACTTCTATTCATCCTTCAAAGAGAAGCTTAAACACAACTGCCTCAAAGAAGCCTTTTCTGCTTTTCCTCCAAGTAAAGGGTAGATTCCCCTAGTATTCCATTCATTAGAAAGTCCCCCTGAAGCTCTTAACTCTGTGTAATTAGTTGCCTGTCTGGGCGGAAGCACCTTGAGAACAGGTACTGGGTCAATTTAATTCACAGCTAAATACCCAGGACATACAACAATGTCTGGCGAGTAAGATTATGGTCATTAGTCAAATGAATTTTTACTGACTATTGACAATTCCAAAACTCTAACTAAATTTAGCTTGGGTTACATTTGCTCTTTGCCTTTATATTCTACTCCTCTGTTGACATTTATAGGATGTTGGACATCATCATAAAAATAATGGAAAGGGGGGGCGCATGGTGGCTCGGTGGGCTAAGCCTCTGGCTTCGGCTCAGGTCATGATCTTAGGGTCCTGGGATCAAACCCCACATCAGGCTCTCTGCTCAGCGGGGAGCCTGCTTCCCTGTCTCTCTGCCTGCCTCTCTACCTACTTGTGATCTCTCTCTCTCTTTCTGTTAAATAAATAAATAAAATATTTTAAAAAAATAATGGAAAGGTATCTATATGAGTTTTCTAGAGCTACTCCAAAAAAATACACAAACTGGCTGGTTCAAACAATAGAAGTGTATTGCCTCACAGTCCTAGGAAATGTATTGCCTCACAGTTCTAGGAAGCTAGAAACCAGGGAGTCAGGAGGGTCAGGTCCTTCTAAGAGCTATGAGGAAAGGATCTGTTCCAGGTCTGTGTCCTTGGCTTGGAGATGACCATTTTCACATTTACATGGCACTCTTACTATATGCATCTCTGTATCCAAATCTCCCCTTTTTATAAGGACACCAGTCATATTGAATTAGGGCCTACCCTAATGACCTCATCTTAACTAATTACATCTGCAATAACATTATTTCCAAATAAGATTACATTCTGAGGTCCTGAGGGTTAGGAGTTCAACATACAATTATGGGGAGAGGGGGTGCTTCCCCTAAAGCACACAATTCAACCCACCGAAATATCCAAGGACTTTAAGCAGGGGAGACAAACAACTAGATTTGCATTACTGAGAAGTTATGCTGGCTACAGACAGTGTGAAAAAAAGTTTGGGGAGTTGGGGGGTGGGGGTATAACTGAGGGCTGATGAAGGCTAGGGGCCTATTATAATGCTTACAGCAATGCCTATCAGTATAGTTTCTTGATTAGCGTTACCCAGAGTTAAAACTCTGCTCTACTGTGTGCCAGTAGTATGACTTTCAATACAGTGGGGTCAGAGTTTTCTTATCTGTAAAATAGCTATATTTTTAGCCTCATGTAGTTTATAATACTGGATGAAGAACCAAAACTACATTGACCTGTTTCCCCCCAATTTCCCCTCAGTTTTCACTATAACACTCAAAAATAAAAAAGTTCACATTTTTAGGACAAAATCAACCATTGAGATGACTTCTGACTTAAATTGTTGATATGAATAAATTTTGCATCAAAGAAGAAACATGTAGGTATTATTCTAACATTTCAGTTTCCTGTTAATATGTGGGCATCTTATAGGACTAGCCAGCAGAAAAAAGTGGATCTTGGATCTTTATAAAGAGAAGAAGTATTAATTACAATGGAAACCAAAGACTTATCACATTTAAAACATCCTCCACCTCTGTTCCACTCCAATCCATTCCTTTCTTTTCTTTTTAAATACAGATCCCAATTCCCACCCATATTTTTATCAGTACAAATAATGGAACTCTAGGTCTTGTCCCTAGAGAATTGTCCAACTTATTTTTTTCCCTCCCAGTTCTTGGCAAGTCTGCTGGGTGACCCACTCGGACATCTCAGAGGGTGGTGCTTCCCACCCCCTCAAGCCACAAGCAACAAAGCCTTAGTCATTTCATGCTCTTGGCTTTGTCATCATTTTGATTTTTTTTTTTAACATTACTTTGTTATTAACTAATCTCACTTATGTAAGGAGAACAAGCCAGAGATAGCTTAAGAGTGCCTCTGATTGTTCTTGAACTAACCAACCAAACAGAAAGACAGCATTGATTTTGCCCAATGTCCAGAAAACAACAGCTATCTTACCAATATAGAATTCTGAATCATGGGACAATGCAATTTATTTATTCCATGAACTGCACTATGTAGCAACCCAAATTCAGGCCATTCTTTTGGACATTTAAATAATTTTAGGGTCAGATATCATTCTAACATCCAAAAGGCAAAGGAAAATGGATTATATTATGTAGAAAGGAGGCATATATGAAGTTACTGGATAGTACACATTATGATAACAGTAGGTGCTAATGACAGAATCATTTTTAATTTCTAGAAAGCCAATTAATCACCTATGTCTCCCATAGAGATGTATATTTTGTAAGATATGAATGTGTGATAAAATTTGTTTGTATAAGAAAGTTAATTTGTATTTTCTTTATTTAGTAGAATTTGAAGGGTGAAGAGTGATAAATAGAAAAGCTAGTTAGAGGTACCTGTTTTGTTAGAAGGAAGATAAATACAATCTTATAATTCTATCAGAAAGTGGGAAAAGACTAATTTCACCATTTTGAGGAACAGAAGAAACTAGCACTTGCTGAAAGAGATAAGGATGTCCACACAAATATTTCTCAAACATAAGTGTGTTACTAGTTTAGAAAAACAAAAACAAAAACAAAAACAAAAAAACCCCCACAACTAAGATCTTATGTGAGCAAAGGTAACACTATACAGATAAAAGTGCCGTCAAAAGCAGTCCAAGAAAAGAGCCCTGAGGTTAGAATTAACTCCTGGGTCTGTAAAAAGGAAAACTAGATGAAATAGCCTTGGGTATAGCTTGAATTAAGGCTTTTACTGCTGTTGTCATTGTTTTTCTGGTGCTTTATTTTTACATTTTGACATGGCCAACGTTTCTATAATAAAAACTGAACTTAGACAGTATCTTCTGGGAACACTCACTCTTCTCGTGCATGATCACTAAGATGAGATAATTAAAAATGTCAACCAAGTACCCAAAGAAATTTTAAACTAAAATATTTAAATCATGAACGTCTATATAGATCCAGTGTTTGGAGAAACTAAAATGGGTTTAATTCTAGTGAACAGTTCTTCCAGAATAGCTATTCTCTCTCAATTGCCCTTAGCATTTTATTCTATACTACCTTAATTTGCAGACAATGTCTTTGGATTTTAAAAAAGCCCAAGTTTGTATGTGATCCAATCAGTCCTCTGAGTCATTTTGTACTGAATTGACTCCTATATGTTCCCAGCTATGGAAACCCTCAGTCGGTTGCAGTGAATGGCTTTTATACCTATCAGTGAATCATCATACAGGTAACTAACCAAGAATTCATTGTAGGTAGACAGAGGAGCCTCACTATAGAGAATCTCATGGACTTTTTAAAATAACCAGTCTACTTACTTATATTTGGAGAAGGTCATAAACTATTGCAACAGGAATACATTGACTCTCCATGGCAGAGAACTTGAGCTGGACATGTGACAACCAAGACTTACATGAATTTTAACAACCATTTGCTGAACCTTTTGGTGAATTGACTATTGGTGTCCCAAATGATCTTTATCAGACTGATACACCTGCTCTCAGCTGCTTTAGGTATTGGCTGCTAATGGCTCACAATTGTCCCCTTTTCCAGATAATTCCTCTTGGCAAAATAGCAGCCCTTCACCCAGGAGGCTACATCCTAGTCCCACCCCAGAGGCAGGCCACTGCCAATGACTGGCTTATATGAAGAATGCAAAAAGCCAGCCAGTAATATCAAGGTAGGAACAACTCCATGGTGTAATTCACACCCCAGAGCTGTCAACTGGATCAGGCTAAAGCCAGAGCCCCACAGAGACTACATCCTGGCTTAGTGCCTTCTTCTACCTCATCTTTCCCCTTCATCTCCTTTCTCTTGAGAGCCCTACCCCAGTAAGTCACGTGCAACTGAATCCTTTTCTGTCAGGCTTTGCTTCTAGAAAAGAGGATCTAAGACAAACCAGTGTTCTGTGTATATTACAGATACACAGCTTTCATATATTTATTTCATTTAATCTGCAGGACTATTTGGAAAGGTCATATAATTGACACCAGACTTGAACCCAGGATTTTCCCCCCCCTGGTTTCTAAATACAGTGAATATTTATAATGTTAAACTGCTGCCCTAGACGTTTATCAAAACAACTTCACCATATATCACAAATAAAATTAATAAAGTTGTTACATAGTTCAGAATTTGAATAAAATGTGCTCTCTCCAAGTTAACATATCCAACAATGAACAGATGTTGCATACTATTTCCTTGATATACAGTGATATTTTTCCATTAGGGTAAAAGGAGAAGGAAAAAGAAGGGAGAAGGAGAACAAATGAAAGAAGGAAGAAGAAAAGAGGGAGAAAGAGAGGAAAAAAGAAAGGGAGAAATAGGCAAGGGGGTAAAGAGAGACAAACACAGATTTAAAAAGCCTCAATAGATACTTGTTTTAATAGGCTTTTAGCTTCTTAGGTGACCCCTGGTCTTGCTCCTTGGCTAAAAATGCAATGCTGGTCATTTCTACTTTCTAATTCTTTTCAGTGTGGAACAGTTGGAATCGCTTTAATCATGGGCTCAGCTTCAGTGCAGCTCTTGGCTGAGAATCACTTTTCTACTAAGAACTGTGAGGAGTTTCCAGGGAGGGCTTGTAAACCAGTTATCTCTGTTGATGACCACATCTGTGTGCACATCTGTGGTACAGAAATGCGCCATGTAATAAAGTATATCTTGTGTTCTGTGACTTTCTGCCATGTGGGCTTGCCTTTCCCACTGCATTCAAGACGCCCTTTTCTTATTAAAAAGAATCAGAGTAAAGAGGAGTGATACCCCACCCACAGGGTGAGAAGGAGGCTTTTCTGTTTTTCATTTTGTGTCCAAGCAAGGCAAATATGGAATTAATTTTGAGATTTCTTAAGACTTTTAAAATGAGTCCACTCCACAGGCACTAAACATGCAGAATGCCTACTGTGTGCCTAACATAGAAACAGAACTGAGTAGGATATTTATATACCCTCCACGGAAGCTCACAGCAACCATTTAACTAGGCACCCTGGTCCCCATTTCACAGGGGAAAATTGAGAGTTAAAAGGGTAAAATAATTTGTCTAATGTCGAGCATCTGGAAAATGGAGAAACTCAGCTCCAATGTCAGGTCTGAGGGATTCATCAGCCCAAGGTCTGTTTTATAACAGAAGCACGGACAGTGATTTCTTGGGTGCCCACCACCATCTGAATAAGAGAATACCTTTTCACCTTGAAGAAATGTCATTTTTCTTTGAAATATACTCTGCTCAATTCCACAAATTTTATAGACATCTACCAGTCTTCCAAAGAATATGAAAAGAATCACTATATAATATAGAATATTCCCAAACCACAAGGCTGGTTAAGGAAAGCTGGAAGAAAAGGAAACGGAAATGGCCTGCTAAACAAGCATTGCTCAAGATGACTACAAACAAAAGAGATATAAATGCCTTCAGAGAAGACTTTTGCTTGAGTTCATGGGGCTAAGGAAATTGGAAATTAATGTGGTTGCTCCCAAGGAATTTGGGACCCCAACGCTATAATTTGGGCTTCCTAGGAATCTGATACCTACAGGCATCTGCCCCAAATAGTGACCTTTGACTTTATCACTACTTTTAGTAAATATGAGGAAAAGATGACTTAAAGGAGGGTGAAAAAAAAAAAAAAACCACACACACCCTTATTTTTTTAAAGAAGAGAAGAAAAGATGTTAGTCAACTAAAAAAGTATTTGTTTGAAATTTAATCATCAAATAGGGGTAGGACTAAAGGATTTCCATGGTTACTTCCAGTGATATTTTAAGATTTTAGTACATATCAGCCAGAGAAAGTACCTGATAGGTGGCAATAGATTATATGAGGTTATAAACATTTGCAGAGAAGCTCAATGACCTCCTAAACCTAGAATATTCACAAATGCTATTTACATTATTTCTTGAGCAGCAATTATTTTACATTCCTTGATATAAATTACATTTTAAATAACATGACTTTATCTCTTCCTATTCCAAAAATAAGGGATATGATTCATGGGCTACAGTCCTCTTCTTAATAAGCTAATGGAAAGAAATAATAATGAATAAAAATCGTAAAGACATTTAAAGAAGTCAGTACAGGCATTGTTGCAAAGATGAGAGGAGGTCATTTTTGACAGATGCTTGCTCAAAAGTTTCAACTGTTTATAATTACTGATTTAGGTAGATTGTAATTAGAAGATGTGCCCCTGATATATGTTCTAGAAATAGCTGAATGCTTTGTTATACAACATATATTCCATGATTTTTACATGAAAATAATTATGAACAATTGAAGCATCTGTTGCTTCTTTGCTTTATCATTCTGAACCTAATTTTAATAAGTGTTGGAAAAGGATCAGGACATTTTAAATTGCCAAAACTTTCTGTCCATCAATTAGGATAATAAGTATGACAACAATGGAACCTTTACTAGCTGCTTATGAGCTCTGTCTCTAGCTCAAATGACTAACCTATATCCATGTAGACAGAACCACTTGGCTTTATCCAAGAGGCCAGCATGGAACAGGCTATAAGAAGTAATGGGACACATGTCAGAAAAATGGCTTTTTTCTAGGAACATCCTAGCACACCCCTGGGCTTCCACAGCTAGAGAAGTTCATAGACATAGTCCTGCATCTGTGAGCTGCACAGCAACTTTGCAGGAATGCACTGATATTTTCTTTATTTTACAGACAGGAAATACAAGCATAGGCAGATCAAAATACATATCCATGATTAGGACATCTGGGTGGCTCAGTTGGTTAGAAATCTGACTTGATTTTGGCTCAGGTCGTGATCTCAGGGTCCTGAGACTGAACCCCACCCAGCGTGGAGCCTATTTAAGGTTCTCTCTCTTCCTTTCCCTCTGCCCTTTCCTCCACTAGTGCTTTCTTTATCTCTCTCTCTCTCTTAAAAAAAAAATAAAAGGAAAGAAAAGACATATCCATCATATCCATTATGGCATAGCCAGGGAAGTAGCAGAACCAGGATTTGAACTACGCAGTCTGACCTCATGGTCCATATTCTTGACCACATCTTACCACTGCTTAGAATCTTTAGACCTGGGCATTTTTAAGACACTGCCTACAACTTAAGTACAAGGCCAGGAGATGAATTATCTCCCCTCTGAATCACAGCACTTGCCAACTAAAGGAGAGGGAAGCACTACCACCTCTAACAGGAGGGTGTCTTTAGGATTACAGGAAAACATATAGGTCAAATTGAAGCAAACAAAGAAATCAGTATGCAAAGGGGAATATAAGGTATGTTCCCTCATAGAAAATTTAGAAGCATTAGTAAGAACCACATTTCAGGGAGAAGAATAAATGCCTTGAAGGTTTTTCATATCTCTTTAAACTATCTACTTGGGAGCCCCTTCTTACTTCCAGCAAAGCAAATAAACATGCTGACAGTTCCTTTCCAAAGATGTGTCCACCTGTATCCTGGGACTAAATCATAATTGCCAAAATGTCCTACCTTGTTTTTTTTTTGTTTTTTTTTTGGTTTTTTTTTTTCTTTTTCTTTTTAGCCCCTAGTTCAGATCTCACCTGTATCAGTTGAGAGGAAAGAACATAGGTAAATTTCCCACCCTGGATCCTTACTGGCATGCTACCAGCTGGGTGAGGACTGCTAAACCCCCTGTAAGTTTCACAGCAAGAGAAGGACAAAGACAAGGTTGCCAGCTATAGGCTGATACATTGATGCTAAGGGAGGAAAGTTAACTGGCCATATGAGAGCCAGAGCCCAGTTATAGGGTTACTATAATGAAACTCTATTTTTCCTCCAGAAAAGTTGAGCATTGTCAGAGAATGCTGGAATTAATGTAGCATATTCTTCACTTGGAAACTGAACACCCATTCATTTATTTACATAAACAAAGTAGCATAATTATTAGGGAAGACTAAAAGGATATTTTCTCCTACTCTTGCTCCCTGTAACTGTTACTATTAATGGAGTTATAGTACTGAATGTAAAGGAACAAATTAAATCAAAATCAAAATAAGAATTTTGACAGTAAAACTGGCAAGCTTTCAAAGATAAAATAATCATAAACCAGTAGCTTCTTTTTCTTTCTTTCTTTGCATCAACGTGTTTTTCTGACATGCAGAAGAATATCTAGTTCATTCCCTCCCAGCTCCAACTAGCTTATATACAGATGATGATAAGCTTTTTTATTCAGCTTTGTTGAGGTATAATTGACAAATAAAATTATAAAACTTTAAGGTGTACAAGGTGATGAGTTAATATAGCTATACATTGTGGAAGGATTTCCCCATCTAGTTCATAACACAACTATCCCTTTACATACTTAGACTTTTTTTTCTGGTGAGTACATTTAAATTCTGTTCTTTTACCAAATTTCAATTATGCAATAGAGTGTTATCAACTATAGACAAATCATACATTAGATCCTCAGAACATATTCCTCTTGTAATTCAAAGTCTGTCTCCTTTTACCAACCTCTCTCTATTTTCCCTGCCTTCCAGACTCTGATAACCTACCGCTCTACTCTTTCTCTGTTTCCTATACAGTTTGTTTATTTTCTTATTTAGGCATATGTCTCAAAAGAGCCAATTATGAGATCTTAGTGGAAATGAGTTACCTTCCACATTTAAATGATATTTTACAGAATTTGCCTTTACCTGTCTTTCACTTAGCATAATGTCCTTCAGGTTTATCCATGTTGTCACAAATAACATTTCCTTCTTTTTTAAGGCTGAATAGTGTGTGTGTGTGTGTGTGTGTGTGTGTGTGTGTGTGTGTGTATGAATATATATATATGTATTTATTCAAACACTCTGGCTGTTTCCATACCTTCACCATTGTGATTGATGCTGAATATATATCCAGAAGTAGAACTGCTAGACAACCTTATTTAGGGGAGTGGGGACAACTACTGTGATACTCAAGTCATTCTTAGCATTGGTCCACTTCCATATAAGATTCAGGGGGTGTCTCTGTTTTCATAATATTGACCTCCCAAAAGTTAGCACATTCTCCAAGTGTCCAAATTAGTGAACCTTTTTTTTTTTTTGCCTTGTTTTCCAAACACTTGTTTATAGAACCACATAGCTCTTTACTCATCACCATAAAAACAGTGTTTGTAATGTCATTCCTTATCCTTCTTCATCCAGATAATGTTTAAATGAATCAAACTACTGTGTTTCTATTGAATATTTCATTAGGAATAGTCTCTGTGCCATGATTTTTTAAAAATTTTCTTTCCTTTTTTTTAAATTTTATTTTTTATAAACATATAATGTTTTTTATCCCCAGGGGTACAGGTCTGTGGATTGCCAGGTTTACACACTTCACAGCACTCACCATAGCACATACTCTCCCCAATATCCATAACCCCACCCCCCTCTACCAAACCCCCTCCCCCCAGCAACCCTCAGTTTGTTTTGTGAGATTAAGAGTCACTTATGGTTTGTCTCCCTCCCAATCCCATCTTGTTTGATTTTTTTTTTAATGTCTGATTTTTAGCTTATGTCTTAATTTGCTCCATTGCATAAATTAATCTTGTCCAGCACCAGTAGAAGCAAAGAAAGATCTATTCCTGATAACTGTCACTTTCACTTTGAGGTACAGACACCTTTTCTTTTATATCCGTCAAACCACATTCCATAATCTCCATCTTTAAAACATATCTACCTCCAGGTCTCTTCAAACCACCATTTTGATCTACCACTAACTATCTCCGATTTTATTCTTGGCAAAGCCTTGAAAAAGCTGTGAAATAACAAAAGCAAAGGATTTAATTATTTCGGGTTTCATGCAGATAGATGAGCACTGCTAAAAGCATGAGATTCATTTCCATGTGTTTGCCTGATGAATCAAGCCCTCAGTCTTACTTGATAATCATTTGCTTTTCTCCAAGTATTGGCAAACCACGAAGCCCCATATACCTTTAAATTTAAAAAATCAAGAAGCACACTAACTGTGCTTTTTACCTGGAGGAAAACACAGTGAATTTTGCAGTTTCAGTGATTTTTCCACCAGCCTGTGAATTTTAAATAACACATATAAAGTGTTTTTTCTACATGTCATGACTCACATTTCTTTCTATAGCTCTAAATAGAGCAAGCTAGGGGGAGAAGTGTAATAAAATACATAAAGTCAGGCAGAAATTACTTGTCTACTACATAAGAAAACACATTTCCAAATGGAGGTTTAAAGCCCCCACCCCCATAGTGTTACTGAATACCATTCCCTGACTTGAGGACCAATATAGAATGAAAGTAAGAATAAATTCCTTAGTTGCCTGTCCTAGAATTGAGTGACAAAAGGAGCAAATACTGAAAGGCAATACTGATGGCCATGTAGAAAGCATATATGTAAACAATTTTAGCTATTTGCTGGCTCAATTAGGAATCAGTTTGTTCACTTAAAATAAGCAAGGACAAGTTGGGTGGTTGGCCCATGAATGAAAGGATCTTAAGTAAAACCAGGAGCCACCAAAAACAGGATGGACAGTGTAGGAGGCAGGTTCTGTTCTGGAGTCATATGAGTTGTCATTTATCCCCAGAATCCAGATAGAGAATATGGTATATGAAACGGCAGGCCAGGAATTTGGGGACTCGAACTCTGGTGCATAATAAGATAAAAATAATCTTTTAATGCAGACTTTCTAGGGACGCCTGGGTGGCTCAGTTGGTTAAGCAGCTGCCTTCGGCTCAGGTCATGATCCCGGTGTCCTGGGATCGAGTCCCACGTCGGGCTCCTTGCTCAGCGGGGAGCCTGCTTCTCCCTCTGCCTCTGTCTGCCATTCTGTCTACCTGTGCCTGCTCTCTCCCTCTCTCTCTCTCTCTGATAAATAAATAAAATCTTTAAAAAAAAAATGCAGACTTTCTAGATTCTAACTCTAGCAAACTCATCAACTTTCTTTAAGGAAATTACCCTTTGATTGGCTATTCTTCTGCTTATTTCTAATAATAGGAAGAGTGTTTTTTTTATGTGAAAAGAACATATAATAACTGTATGTGTTTTTCAAAACATGTAACTATTCTGAATCTGTTTTCCTATCTATAAAATGAAATAGGGGCACCTGGATGGCTCAGTTGGTTAAGTATCTGACTCCGTTTTTGGCTCAGGTCATGATCTCATGGATCTAGATTGAGCTCTGCCTTGGACTCTGGACTCAGTGGGGAGTCTGCTTGAAGATTCTCTCTCTCCCCACACTGGCATGAGCATACCAACACACCCATGAACAGGCACACTTTCTCTCTAAAATAAATAAATCTCAAAAAAATAACATGAAAAAATATCATTTTAGGATTAAAGGAGATAAACTGAAATGAATTTAAGTGAAATGAATTAGAAACAAGAGAAATTATTATTGTTGCTATATATATTTTCATTATTTGTTAAGTATAAAATAACAGTTTTGTCATTCGTTTAAAGAAACAACTCACCCAAATAATAGTAAAAAAAAAAATAACAGAAAAAAATAAATAAAAACAGTAAAAACACTTTAAAAAACAGTAAAATAGTGTGGAGATGAGTGGCTTCAGTTTAAGTAATAATTGTTTTCACTTTTCCCTAATATGAAGCTTTCTCTGACCCTCCCTCTCCTTACAGACTCTGACCTTAGAGTGGATAGATGGGGTCAAATGTCCTCAGAAATAAAGTATTGAGGACAGGTCAGCAAGGAGCATGTTGGATTTGTAGACTGCAAGAGAGAGCTTGTTCCAAGGGCAGATAAGAGAGAAGAAATGAAACAAAGGAAGCAGTTAGGGACAAGCCTGGGCCCAGCCAAAGGAAGGAGCAGAAGAAAGGGGAAGGCATGTTGGCAGAGGCCCACTGGTTCCTCACTCTATTTAAGGACAGAGTGAATGAAGGAGCATCATCTTCAGGCAGCCTCTGGTTATAAAGTACTGCCTATATGCAGAGTTTCTTCCTACAATGAAGGTTTCCCATGATAATGACCAGTTCCATTTCAACACACATGGGCTTATGCTTCCTTTAGTCCCTTTGCAGCCTCAATAACATTTGGGGACCATTCTTCCATTACAGATTAGCAAATATAGTCATGTCCAACACAGTTATTTTTCAAGGAAACAAATGTCTTCCATCTGCCTGAGAATGAGTTTGCTATTGTGTATAAAGATGGCAAAAATAAAATAAAATAAAACCCAAAGCTCCAAAAACAGTAGGTCAGGAAGAGAACACGGGAACAGAGAAAAAGCTACATTTCCAATTACAGATGAAATTCCCATGACTAGTAAACACAGCATTAGTTCACTTGAGCACAGAGTTGGGTAGCTACTATAGACCTAACCAACATGACCTCCAAACACATTCCCACACTCACGTTACACAGTGCCCCACTAGGGCCCATGACTCTTCTACTTTCAGTCCATTTTATTCACAGTGCCCACTTATACAAAGACTGGAGGGTGGAGAAAAGGGTGAAACACTCTGTGATTAGTCTTTTTTTCTCTTTCCCAATGCATCTCACTATCAGAACCTGCCCCACCAACCCTTTCTTCCCTAATGAGGATGCAATTTCCTGATGTCCTAGGCATAGGCAGGCAATTGGTCTTACTTCCATGTGGTTTCAGGAAACACATTAATAGTGACCTGGTTTTCACCATATCCCCTTGGAAATCCCCCAGCATGACTTTTGCACAACTAAAGTTAAATAGAGGAAATGAAGATGGTTTCTTTTGAAATAGATAGGTCATTATTTTGCTTAATTCTCACAGGTGATGCCAGACTATATCTCTGTCCACAGAGATGAGTCTACTTCCCCCAAAACCCACCTGTGAGCATAGTCATCTCATTTCCAGCAATGATTAGTTTCTGGTAAGTATATCTTCTACCAAATGTCTTTGGGTCTACCATCTTCTACCAAAGGTATCATCATTAAGCTATCAAGTTTGTCTTCAACTACAATAGTCATATAAAAAAACTTTAAGTTTTCCCTTTGAGATATTTTTATTCCATTCTTTTTCCTACAAAGGTTGTTCATTAAAAAAAAAAAAAAAAACGCACATATGTCTCAGTAACCAGAAACTATGAAACCATAGTGGAGGTGAGTTATCTTATTCTGCCAAGTATATGTTCCCCTTTCTTATGGTAGTGAGATTCTGATAATCCTATGAGAAACCATCTCAATTTTATTCTTAGTCCATGTGACTTGGAGAAGGTATATGATCTAGGTCTGGCCAATTAGCATCTACACAGAGTCACTATTATTGGTTCAGAGAAAGTATGTAACTGAGGTGAGTACAATCAAAGTTAAACTTACCACTTTTGTACTCTCTTTTCTGCTGAGGTTACTGGATGGAGAAAATGTACACATGGAAGTGTTGAAAGCTTAAATGTTGTCATGGAGGATAGTTGTTTGAGAATGGAACCAACACAAAAGAAAACAGAGGTGATAATGGGAGACCTAATTCTGATGGTATTGTCAGTTCTTAGATACAGTCATGCCTGAAGCCAATCTACCTCTGATCTTTTCATTTCTAAGCCAGTATATCTTTTTGACTTCATTCAGAGTTAGGTTTCCAGCCCATCTATGTTAAGTTTTCTGTCACTTGCCACCAAATATGTTGTTTTAAAATCTTCCCTTCTATGCCAGTGCTTCATATCTATCTTCATATCTATCTAATACTTTATCAGCAATGTTCTCAATTGCCATGTACTTAAAGTTATCTGAAGAATCCAGGCGATAGTAATGAAAATGGCCCACAAGCTATGACATCCATCACTAGCTGAGTCTTTGCTTCCAATAAATAGAGGAAGTTGGATCATAATAAAAGCACACAAAATCATTTCCAATGTGAATAATCTTTGGGACAACTCCATTCTTCTTTACTCCAGAGAGAGCCAAGAGTGTCTTCTCCTTTGGTCTAATAGGTTAGCCAAAAACACAATAGATTGAGACTATGAAATTCCAAGTATGATAGAAAATACTACCAATAAATAAGAGCAGAACAAGAAAATGAATATGATATTGGATCTTTGTAAACCTCCACTTAAGTGTTTATTAAGTGTTGGAGTTAAGTTTGATTATAATGGGTGAAGAATTTCCATATGGTAAAAGTGAGACTACAATAGCCAAGAAGCAGTTGGAAGCCACACAGATCTGTTCTTGGCTTTCCAATGGGTGTGGAAAGAGTAGACAGAACTAAAAACACAACTGGAACTCTGGCCCAGTTCCTGAATATTAGCATAGAGGGGCGTGCTTTCCATACAGAGGGTGTCATCAAGTAACCAAAAGCAAAAAAATACTTGGAGAGAAGAAAGAGGGTGGGGGAGGCATCCCTTTCACTGTAGTTCTCCAATGTCAAGGAGACTGGCTGGGGATCAACAAAGATCCTCTAAGAATGCCTCTGTTTCTTGGTTTTTGGCCAGTTACTCAGAGCAGATGTGAAACGTTTGCTGTGATTAGGAAATATTTTGCATATGAGAATGTGGATGCTACAATCTTCAACTCAGCCAAGAAGACTTAATAAATGGTGAAATTTTACATCTTTAGGGAGGAGCAACATATTTTTTTAAAAGTGTTGGTTAAAATAAACACCAAATTCCCAAGGAGAGACTCCAAACTCTGATGATGTGCAGTACTGATCATTTTATTACTGTGGAAAAATTTACTAAGATGTTGCAGCCCACTTCATCCTTTTGTTAATATTCTCATTTTCCCATTATCAATGGCATATGAGTACTCATCTTTTACTATCTGAGTTTTGTTATTGAATGAACCAGAAATGGATGACAAAATATGTCCTTGTTAGCAAATAGTAAATTAAAAAGTGATCTCATGTCATTAAAAAATGAGAAGCTTTTCTTTTACAAGTGAAACCAAGCTATCATTGGCAAGAAAATTATGCACATTAGGAATACACTTGCATTCTGGTTCCCCAATATAGCCAGCTGTCTGACCTTCAAAATCACTTTATTTCTCTGAGCTTCAGTTTCCTGTTGTGTCAAAGGAGAGAATTGGACTACATCAGCATTTCCCAGAGTATATATTATAGAAACTAGTTCTGTGGGATGTTAATGAATTGTCAAAGCCAAGGTGGGAACTCACTGATCAAACAGGACAAAGAAAGACATTCAAGACAAAGGAAATAATGTGTGTGAAAGTATGGAGATATGAAAAACCTTTTTACTCATTTGTTTCACAAATATTAACTGGAAACCTATTATATGTCTGGTATTGAGTGTGCTAGAGGTTGGGGATTCAGTGGTAAGTACAGATGATAAGAAACTTGCCTTCAGAGAGCTTATATTCTTGAAAGACTTATGATTAAACAAGCCATTAAAATGAAATCAAGTATTCTGAATATGATTGAAAAAAAACAAGGGCTACTATAGAATATGGGAATAAGGAAAGTATGAGAGGGCTTTTTGGAAGAAGTTATGTTTGAAGCTAGACCTAAAAGATAAAAAGGAGTGGTCCAGCCACCATAGAGTATAGAAGATGCATATTCCAAGCAAAAGGGATGCCATGGGTAAGAAAATGGGGCTAAAGAAGAAAAGAGGAAGTTTGAAGAACTTAAACTTAAAAATCTAGTATGGCTGAATTTAATGTGAGAGGTGAAAGTGGAAGCTATGAGGAGTAAATGGGGGAAGATCATGTTGTATCTCAGAAGCAATGAACAATGGTTTCATTTTGTCCTACAGAAAATAAGTAATGCTAAAGGGTTTAAGGAAAGCACCTGAGAAAATGACCATATTTTTATTTTGGAATGGTGGCAGGGGCAGTGGTGAGAAGACTTTATTGGAAAAGGAGCAAAAGTAGAAAAAATTACACAAAGGAGACTCTTGCCTCCTTGCTATTACAGAACAGATGAAGAAAATAAAAACGTGAAAGTCATTCAAGAGGTAGAGGTGGAAGGTTTGTGCCTGATTTGATGCTGGCAGTGAATAGAAGGGAATGTATTCAGTTTGGCTCACAAGGTGAATGGTGATACCATAAATCAGATTAGAGATTAGAGGACAAAGAAGAAGAAGAGAAAAGGGAAATTGAAAAATGAAGTTGAGTTGTATTAGGGGTTGACCATCCCTTTATTCTACTGTACATTTAAATGGAAGTATTCAGATACATCAGTCTAGAACATGAAGAAATGGGCTGACGTCTCAATATAAATTTGAACATCTTTAGTTCATGGATGACCATCAAGCCTTGAAGTAGCTGAGATCTCCCCGAATCTGTAAAGAGTAAAATGAGAAGAAAGATAAGGCAAAAACAAACATTGAGAGAGCAAGTGTATGAAACTATATCTGTAAAAAGAACAGAGAGGAGAAGGCAGAGAATTAGAACCATTTTTAAATTAAGATTGTATTTTGTTGAAATTTATTTATAATTTCCAAGCAAATGTTCTGGTATTAGAAAAATTATCTAAATTCTAACTCTGGAATATAGTCAATATTTATTATTTTTTAAGGAGTTTTCCAAGGTATAGATAATCTCAAAAAATGAGATAGTTTAAAAACTATTTTGTTTCTAATTCTTAAATATGATACCAGAAACATACAGGTAATTCTGCCTTTATGACCCAAGTACATGAAATACATAGGTTTTCTAATGAACTTCTTATGGCCTATACTGCAGAGATGACTTTTAAGTGGCAAAAACACAATTGTAAATGCACACCATGAAAATAGCCTCATTATTTTCTACATCTTCCAGCGTCCTCCTGAGTTGGCTATATGAATAACAACATAAAAGCTGGATGAACAACTAAATAAAGAATTATAGTTAATCCAAAAAATAAATCAATACATCCAGAAATCAAAAACAAACACATGTTAAAAAAAAAAAAAAAACCAAACAGTAAGATTTTTCCCCCCAAGTGTTGAACATACTCAGTTTCACTGGGGTCATAACAATGAGTTTCCAAATTTTGGAATCCATTGGACCCTTAGCCTGTCTGATTTTCTGACTAAGCTACAGTCTTCTGGAGTTGATTTCATCAGTGGCTGGTGAAGCATGACTCTGTTTTTTTTATAAGCTTTTCTTCTTAAAACAACATTTTGATGAGCTAAGCATAAATTAATCAGAAACATATGGATTAAATTGACTCCAAAATACATATGGGTTTAAAAAATAAGAAATGTACTTGGGGCAAAACGCACTTAGGGTTTTATAAGCCCAGTATGTTAGAAAACCATAGCAAAAGGATTCCAAAATATGACCTCTCCTTATCGCTGTCAGGGTCAGCAAAGTTTTTGTTATCTTCTTACAGAAAAAGGAAGTCAAGAAGTAGATGAGCACCGTGAGATTGCTCAGCCTTAGCCCTCTCTAAGGCCAGACACTGGTTTCAGTCTGTCTGCAGCTGACTCTTTGAGGGAAAGTGAGGCACTAAGAGAAACATCTCATAGCAGGACAGGGGTCTATCACCACCCGTCTAGCTTTATCCTTTTCTTTGAAGATAAACATCCTCATTTTCCAGTTATTCAGGAGCAATTCTTTTCTCATATAATTTGTTGTTACTTCCAAATTAACATGTAAATATAATGAATTTACTATCTCTCCTTATTTCCCAGTCTCCCATCTTCTAGGCATAAAATTTTGGAGGCAGCTTTGACTCCTTATTCCTCTTAATTCCTTATATCCTATCAGTCATCAAGTCCAGCCAAACTGGCCTTTGAAATTCATACTCTCTCCATCCTAACTGCTATCACCCTCATCCAGGCCCTCATCACCTCACACCTGGATGACAAGGGCAGCCACAAAGCTAACCCTTCCTTATTCCTCCTAACCTCTAAGCCACCCCACACACTATCTTCAGTGTCATCTTCAATCCATGGTTTCATTCTATCGCCCTTCTCCTTCTCTTCTTTTGCTTTTACTATCTGTCAAATTTAAGCTCTTCTGTCTGCCTCTCAAGCTTCCTCATAACACAGATAGAGTCTATCTCTGCAAGCATGTTTTCCATGGATTGCTCAATACCCATCACCTCCCAAAGACTGGCATTAGCCATATGCTGTGTTCAGTTCATGTTTCAATTTACATTCCCAAGCATCATTTCTTAACTATGTATTTCCTTACTTGTATTTACTTTTCTTCTACATTTTTGTGGCATGACATTTATATCACAAAGTGTGGGCAACCCCACTAATGTAATATTTCAGTGAATACCTGAAAGATAAGAAGACTTAGCCCACAGAATGACAGGGGAAAAGCATGTGCAAAGACCCTATAATGTCCTGTGAGTGGAGAAAGGGATAGGAACAACTTTGTGTGTTTGAGAAATTATAAAAAAGAATTATATGTAAAGGAATTGTGTTTTAAAAATATAAAAGGCTACTATAGCTGACACATAGCTTAAAAGGAGGAAATGGGTGTGAGATGAGGGACAAGAATCAGAAGGAAGAGCATGGATGGCCTTGGCAGCTCTGCTAAAGAGTGGATTTTATTCTAAATTCAAGCTGCTCTAGGGTTATTTACATTAAAGAGGACAAAGTCATTTATTGGAAGATAACTCTTACTTCTTAAGAATAAATAGATATAGCATCACAGTACAAAGATTACTTCAAAGAAATAAAGAGAAAAAGGTGGCAAAGGTAGCAATGAAGTCAGAGAATTTCAAAAAACACATTCTGGAAGAAGAATTGGTAGGATATACTCCTGAGTTAGATGTGAGATGTATGAGAATGTAACAAATCAAGAATGACTCCTATATTTTAGGCTTAAGGAATTGAATATATTTCCTAAAATAGAGAAAACTGTGAGTAAAGAGAATAGGGTACACTGAACTGAGATTTTAGTTTTGGGCTTAGCTCTAGGCAAAACTGGATTAAACTAATTTTGACCCATCCTCATTTCCTTAGAAACAACAAGAGTTGGAAAAAACAGTGTCAATTACCTTTTATAGGTACTGGAGAACTATTGAGGCAGTAAAGATATGGAATATATACAATCTCCCCACCCTCCACCCAAAAAGAGGGAGAAAAAGGAGGAGGAGAAGAACAAAAGTCCAGAAACATGATCCAGGGATTTGGATTCCTCAAGGATTTTTCTCATTTTTTTTTTAAGATTGTACTTATTTATTTGACGCAGAGAGAGACACAGCGAGAGAGGGAACACAAACAGAGGGAGTAGGAGAGGGAGAAGCAGGCTCCCTGCCGAGCAAGGAGCCTGATGTGGGTCTCAATCCAGGATCCTGAGATCATGATCTGAGCCAAAGGCAGATGCTTAATGCCTGAGCCACTCAGGTGCCCCAGATTTTTCTCATTTGAATGCAGACAATAAGAAGCTGAAAGGCTTATCAGAGATTTTACTAGATTTATACTGCTAGAATGACAAAAACCATAGAACACTGCATGCCAAGAAGATTGTTGGTAAACACCCTGGTCCTTTGGTTGGTACCTCAAAGACCACACCTAGGAAAAAAAGTTGAACTGGAAGTAGCACGAACCACATAGAGACAGATTTGAATCATGACAAACCTCAACTGGATTAAAGTGATTTGGGATTGTTAGTGACTCTAAGTTAGATGGTACAAGAAACAAGAGAAATTCTTCTCTGGAGAAAGATAAAAATGAGCCAGGGCTCCAAAATACTGCTAAGAGTTATCAAATACAGTATTTTATATTTAAAAAAAATGAGGCATACTGAAAATAAGTTGTCCAGGATGCTCAAAAACTCAGAGGAAATACAGATAAGAGAAATAAACACATAGGCTATCATGACTATGAAGATAGCAGACATGAAATTAACTACCAGTGAA
Organism: Mustela nigripes; assembly: GCF_022355385.1. Classification (NCBI taxonomy): domain Eukaryota; kingdom Metazoa; phylum Chordata; class Mammalia; order Carnivora; family Mustelidae; genus Mustela; species Mustela nigripes. The sequence goes on from NC_081563.1 coordinate 104,298,068, forward strand.
ATGATCAGGAAATTTCTTAAGAAGAGAAATTTTGGAATAGCACAGAAATTTCTTTTTACAATAAAATGAAAACCATGGAACTAAAGACAGCAATGGGTATTAAGAACATGATGAATAATTTTAATAACTGTAAAAAGCTGAAAGAATTAGTGGAATGGGATATAGATCAGGAAGAAATACACATACTACAACTTTAAAAGTCAATGAAAAGTACAGAAAAGAATGTAAAAATAACATGGGCAATATTAAAATGTTCTAATATACAAGTATTCAGAATCCCAAAAGGAAAGGAGAAAGAGAATGTGACAGAACAATGTTTGAAAGATAATAGCTAGGGGTTTTCCAAAGTGGCAAAAGACATTAAGCAACACAGTCAAAAGGCATAAAATACTAGTAAACAAATTCATAGACATATATTAAAAAGGTAATTCATCAGGACTAAAATATAGAGTTAGTTTAACATTTAAAAAATCAATACGGGGCATCTGGGCTGCTCAGTCAGTTAAGCATCTGTCTTCAGCTCAGGTCATGATCTCAAAGTCCTGGGATTGAGCCCCACGTCAGGCTCCTTGCTCAGCAGGGAGTCTGCTTCTCCCTCTCCTTCTGCCTTTCCCACACCCCACCTCACTCATGCTCTTTCTCTCTCTCTCACTCAAATAAATAATATGTTTTTTTTAAATCAATACATATATATAATTTTAATGCACATTAATAAATGAGAAATAAATAAAACATTTCAACAGATGTAACAAAAGCATTTGTTATGAACTAAAAAGTTCATAATAAAAACTTGGTTAATATGCAGACACAAAAATCAGAAAGTAGAGAACAGACTTAACATGATTAACAACTTGATGTCATCTATTAGAACACTGTACCCCCAAACTGCATAATTGACATCTTTCTTAAATGTTTGCAGAATATTTACAAAATGATATACACTGGACTACATAGAAAATCTCACCAAATTTCAAAGAATTGAAATAATATGGAGGACATACTCTAAGTACAGTGGAATTATGCCAGAGATCATATCAAAAAGTTAACTAGAAAGTCTCTATTTTTGACATTAAGGAATACATCTCTAAGTAATCCATGAATCAAAGAAGAAACAATAAAAATTAGAAAGTACTTTTACCTGAATTAAGAGTTGACCCTCAAACAATGTGGGGTTTAGGGTGTCAACTTCTGTGCAGTCAAAAATCCACATATAACTTTGACTCCCCAAAAACAACTACTAAAGGACCATGGTTGACCAGAAGACTTACCAATGAAAATAAACAGTTGATTAATATATATGCTATATGAATTATATACTGTATTCTTACAATAAAGAAAGCTAGAGAAAAGGTTAAAGGGAAATCATAAGAAAGAGAAAATATACTTATAGTACTGTACTATATGGGGAAAAATCCACATATAAGCAGACCCGTGCAGTTCAAACCCATGTTGTTCAAGGACTGACTGCATAATGATTTAGTACAAATCAAAACTGATAAGATGTATCTACAGTCATGCTTTAAGGAAAATGTATAGTTCTAAATGCATATATTAAAAAAGAATGGTTGAGAGACAATAATCTAAATGTCCATATCAAGAAATTAGAAAAAGAGGAGGAGGAGCAAGTTGGTGGAGGAGTAGGAGACTGAGATATCATCAGGTCCCAGAAGTTCAGCTAGATACTTACCAAACCATTCCAAAGAGCTACAAACTCAACAGGAGATAGAAGAGAAGAAGAGTAGTAATTCTAGGAATAGAAAACCGAAAATTGACCACTTTCTGGAAAGTAGGACTTGTAGAGAAGTGAATCTGAAGTGATGGGAAGATAGGCCGTGGTGGGGAGGGGCCAGCTCCCAGCAAGCAGTGGAGCAGTGGAGCACAAAATCAGAACTTTTAGAAGTCTCTGTGGAGGGACATCATTCCAAAGACTAAGCAGGGCAGTGGGGGGACACAAAATGACCAGGGGTGTCTGAGGTTGGCAGACTTCCCAGGTATCAGAGGGGGGAAGTGACCTGCAGAGACGGAGCTGAGGAATGAGCTCTCAGCTCAGGGTTGGTTATCTTAAACCATGATCCGAGACTCCACCGGGCCACTGTTCTTTGAGCAGAGACCCCACAAGTGGCAGATCTAGAGGGAACCTCTCCTTCCTCCTCTGGGAGGACTGGCACAAGAGTGCTACAGGAATCTGCTGGGTTTGGAGACTCAAAAGGGGGCCCTGCACCAGAGATAGAAATGCTCGGTCACTCTGGTGAGCGTGGAGTGCGGCTGCAGACCAGGGAGATGGGAGGGATTGACTGCTTTTCTCTGAGGGTGCACTGAGGAATGGAGCCCTGAGCTCTCGGCTCCTCCGGGCTAGAGATTGGGAGGCTGCCCCTGTCATTCGCATCCTCCAAAGCTCTACAGAAAGTGTTCAGGGAACAAAAGCTCCTGAGAGCAAACCAGAGCAGATTGCTTAGTCTGGCTCCTGGCGAGGGTGGTGCAATTCCACCTGGGGAAAAGACATTTGAGAATCACTGCAACAGGCCCCTCCCCTAGAAGATCAACAAGAAAATCCAGACAAGAACAAGTTCACCAAATAATGAGAACTGCGGAACTCCAGAGCAAGGGGAAAGCAACACATAGAATTCATGGCTGTTTCCCCCATGATCCTCTAGTCCATCAAAGTTAAATTTTTCAATTTTATTTTTTCTTACTCTATTTTTTAAATTTTGCTCTTTTCTATTTTAATGTTTCTTAACTGTTTTATCCTTCAATACCTTTTAAAAAATCTTTTCTATTTTTTATTGTTATAGTCATATTTTATCCCCTCATTGTATTTAACCTTATTTTTTGTATACATACAGGTTTTTTTTTTTTTTTTTAATTTTGGGATACAATTTCTTCTAACAGATCAAAATATACCCTAAATCTAGCATGGGGCTTTGTTCTGGTCTCCAGCCTGATCACATTCTTTCTTTTCTTTTTCTTTTTTCAACCAACTTCTTATCAATTCCTTTTTTAGAACCTTTTAAAATTTTCATCTTTACAGTCATATCTCATCCCTTCATTGTGTTTGCCCTTAATTTTTGTATATATATGTTTTTCATTCTTTGAAATTTGGGAGGTGTTTTCTTCTAACAGACCAAAATACGCCCAGAATCAAGTGTGGGACTCTGTTCTACCCACTAGTTTCATATCTATATATTTTTTTCTTCTTTTCCCCCCACTTTCTTCTCTCCCTAATTTTGGGTCTCTTCTGATTTGGTTAGTATATATTTTGGGTTGCTGGGATCGTTGGTATCCTTTTAGTATTTAATTCTCTCATTCATCTATTCTTATCTGGAAGAAAGAACAAATCTATGAAACTAAGAGCTGGTTCTTTGAAATAATTAATAAGACTGATAAAAGCCTGGCCAGACTTATCAAAAAGAGAAGAGATAGGTCCCAAATTAATAAAATCATGGATGAAAGAGGAGATAGAACAACCAACACCAAAGAAATACAAACAATTTTAAGAACATATTATGAGCAACTATACACCAGGAAATTTGACAATCTAAAAGAAATACTAATCAGGTTAGTATAGTTTCACTTAAACTGCTAAATATACTCTGTTGAGCTCAGGATACTTTTTTTTTTTTTAAGATTTTTATTTATTTGACAGACAGATCAGAAGTAGGCAGAGAGGCAGGCAGAGAGAGAGAGGAGGAGGAGGCAGGCTCCCTGCTGAGCAGAGAGCCTGATGTGAGGCTTGATCCCAGGACCCTGGGATCATGACCTGGAGCTCAGGATACTTTTAAACCCCATTTTCCTAGACCCAAGATTGCATTTCAGCATCAAGACTGACTGTCATATTTCTTGCTCCACCCAGACTAATAAACCAATTCTTTCCATAGTACCAAAAAGGAATGCAAAGAAGTAACATTTTGCACAATTAGGGATGTTCCAGTGGCTCAGTCGATAAGCATCTGCCTTCAGGTCAGGTCATGATCTCAGGGTCCTGGGATTGAGCCCCAAGTCAGGTTCCCTGCTCAGTGAGGAGTCTACTTCTTCCTCTTCTGCTTGTACCAACATGATGCTCTCTCTCAAATCAATAAAATCTTTTTTTTTAAAAAAACACAGCTGGATATATTGACATGTAATATAACTGTCAACACAGTCATTAGTATAAATTGTAATACCACAATTTTTGGAGGAATCGCACAAATTTATCACAGCCTCACTACCTATGAACAATGTAGCCATTGCTGGTCTGTGGCAACAAATAAGCTTCATAGCACCCAAACTCCATCAGAGATTCTATATTTACTTTACATTTGCCAACAACCCATGTTGTCTCATTTTCTGTGTAAGAGAGTTCCATGTGGGCCAGATTTAATTTGATGCAGAAATACTATGTCACTTCCAATAAAAGCAAAAAGGGAAAAGAGATTCACACAAAAGCCTATCAAGGATGGCAGCTCATGCTGGTGTTTGGAATAGTTCAGAGGTATTGTTTTGTTTACTGAGCAGTCAAGTTGAAAGGAAGGTGCACAAACCTGATTAGAATGGCCTCTGTGGATCTGTTTTCCAAATAGAAAACATATGCCCCTATGGGGAGTGCTCTTCATCCCCATCTACAAGTGAATGTGAAAACAATTTGACTCTGGGTAAAGAGAATATAATATAGCATCTTTTCTTACACGAGGCAGGTCCAGGGCAAACTTCTGATGACCAAGGTAAAATGCATACCAATTGTGACCAAAGGCTTTTTACCTAATGCATAAGCCCAGGGGAGCCTCAGGCACTTTTATATTCAATCCCCTGTAGATTTCTCTAGGTGCAGATACTGACACCTAAGGAGGTTACTTGATTAAACCTAAAATCACACAGCCAATTCATGGCCAAATTGGAGCCCCAATGCTGGTCTCTCAATTTTACATTGCAGCACAATATTACATTATGCTGGACATCAGTATAAATTTTCAAAACCTCATTTAGGAAAAATTTAGAAAAAATTAACTATAATACTTGATATAGTAGTAAGACTAGAGAGATACAGAGTTAACTCATTTTTCATTTAATACAGAGGCAATCCTTATATATGAGTCAAATAAGTATTTTTTCTATGATTCATGCAAGACTCCAGGAGCAAGTAAGATGAACTCTTATTTTCCAGTAGGGCATTTTCATTATTTTCCATTTAAACACATAGGGAGTAATATTCAAAATTAACTGCATTATTTTATTCTGGCTAAGTGCAGGACTGTCATTTTAAGTAAATATCATAAATATGTATTATAAAAAGAAAAATAAAAAATGTTAGTTTAATGATAAAATAGCTAGTCATGAGCTCTTTTTTTGTATACAATCAACTTACACAGATATATTTTTCCATGAAATGTGATTTTTTTAAAGATATATTTTTATTTATTTGAAAGAGAGAGACAGCACGACCAGTGGGGAAAAGTAGAGGAATAGGGAGATGCAGACTACCTACTGCAGGGAGTGTGATGCTGGACTCATTCCCAGGGCCCTGGGATCATGACCTGAGCTGAAGGCAGACACAAAACAAACTGAGCTACCCAGGTGCTCCAAAATTTGATTTTTTGAATTAAAAAGTAATGATTTGAAGTCATTTAAATGTCCCAATTCTAGAAGGAACAAACTTTTCATGGCAGTTGGAGACATCAGAAAATCAAGTGCATTGTTTTAAACCTATCCTTTTGGAGGCACCAAGTCTTGAGAAATCTGAATCTCTCTAGATCTAATGCTGATAAACACCCTAAGATTTTTTTTTTAATTGCATCATTACAAAAAAAAAAAAATATGGGGCAAAGTAGACATTTAAAATAAAGCTCTGTTACTAGAAAACAGACAGTCTCAATCCTCATTCTGAGTAATGTCTGCCTCTACTCAGTTCAACACAGCCCACAAAGAAAGTAATAGACAAAGACATGCCAGATAAAAAACGTCACACTCCTAAAACATACCTAGTGAAGAAACCCAGTAATCACTTCACCCAAAGATTGACTGCTGGAAATATGTTAGGAGATGGGACACTATTTTATTTCATTGTATTTGTTTTTCTCCATTTAAAATCTGCATGAGAACTCATTTATTTAATAAAGATTTTACTTTCACTAAAATTCTTTTTGCTTGGGATTGGTCATAGAAACACTCTGGGATTTCCCCAGTTTAGATCCTGTAGAGATTAATGTTGACTCCAAAGCTAGCTTTCTTTGGCCCTACCTCTGCTGGATTCAGTCTTTGTCTTTGCCCGGACCCCTCTGGCCCACACTGATGATATCACTGTGAATCACTATGAGGCCTGCACACACATGGCTCAGACATAATAATGATGTTACTCATGACAGCCCCTTGTTAATAATCTGACCACACAGTGATATGAAGCATCACCTGGTCTGTAGTTTTAACAATTAAAACTTCTTTCATTCTTCATAAGCACAGACCATCTAGGATTGAACCACACCTTACTTTTGTTTTCTTTACCTTATCTCTATCTTTGTTATACATTCTCGGCCAATGTATAATAAGGAGAAAACCTTTTGGACATCTCATAGCCTTTGGTTGACCTCTTCTGACTAAATGAACATGTCTAGGACAAACACAGCTTGTGTTTGACACCATTTCCCCTTGAGGTATGGAAGTTGTATCTGGATGATGAAAGAGAAACAAATATTAACATTCATAAGTTGTCTCTTGTAGTTGTAATGAATTGCTCTGAAATTTACATTTTAGTTTGCCCAATAATGATATTGCTGTAGTGTTTTCTTAAAAAGTTTCTAAGGAAGAACTGTTCTCTACAGATTTATTTCTCCATTATTTATATTCCCATGGATTTCCAAACTAGAAATGGCACTAGCATTTTCCAAATTCATATGAGTGAATGCATGAAGGTAAATGGATAATGACTATATAGAGTGTTTACTAAAGCTTTAATGAAAGATTTTTGTGTTTAATAAATGTAAAGATAAGAAATTAATTATAAACCAATATTTAAACACAAGCATCAACTTAAAGCTTAGTGGAATACAGTAGGCTCTACAGAGTCCCAAGACTTATACCAATGATCATTATCACTTAAGCTAAGAAATCTTCTGAGTGGTAGAAAGTCAGAGGCTAATATGGGGCAAGTTACAAGCTCAATCTTTGTGAGAATCAACTGGCTCTGTGCAAACAAAATTCTGTTGCTTGTCCCCAGATTTTTGGTCTTTTCTACTGGACAGAACTAATTATTCATCTGCCAAGTGTAACTAGAAATCAATTGATAATGTCTACAAATAATAAACTAATAAATTTTAGTATACACACATTTAAAAACATATAACTAAAAAGCACAAAAATAGTTAAAAGAGTTAAAAATGTCATGCTAAGGAGTGGGGAACTAGTATTTTTCTTTATTAACTATTTAAAAACTGTTTTTATCTGTGTACATATATTGCCCTAATTAAAATATAAAGCAAAAAATTAAATCATGTATTGAAAACAAACACATGCTTTCTGCTATAGCTAGCTGAAGGTAATAAATGGGAGAGTGTGAAGCATTTAGTATAAACAATTCCTCAGTACAACTAGATGAAAGAAAATATTCATTCTTGCATACATTCCTCAAACAGTTATGGAACAATCACTATGTAACATCTTTGGACTAGATGCTGTGAGACTATGTAGATGAATCTGTCCCAGTTTTTCCTTGCAAAGACCTCACAATCAAGTGTGAAAAGAAGGATATACAATTATAACATTAAAAAATAGAGTTTTATAAGACAACTTACTGACAAAATAGAGTGTAAAGACCCATTGATATTCTTCAAGACAAACTTCACAAAGAAAATAATCATTTAAATTCACCCTTTAACAATAATAACAATATCTGTGATAATATTTCCTATGTGACATGGGCTAGAGTTTAGATCAGTAGACAAGAAAGCAAGGCATTTCAAATTGGGAGAGAAGCCAAGGTATGCAAGCTCATGATGCTGTGTGTGTATGGGATGGGAAAGGGTGAGGTAAAAATGTTACAAGTAGAACCAATGGGAGAGGATTTTAAGTGACATAAAATGACACATCTTATTTTTAATGATTTTCTGAAACATAAAATGATACTTGCCAACTCTAGTGACCCTGTGAAGAGGAACTGGAGAGTGAGGACCTAAAGGTGTCAGTTAGGAAGTAGCTACAATAGACCCTGGGAGCACAGGGACATGAACCAGGGCACTGGCAGTGGGATGGATGGAAGGAAAGAAGCGACGTTAAAGAACAGCATGTGGCAGTGGAAAGATCAATTAAACTTAGTAACCACTTAAATGCAAGAGGTAAAAATAAGGGATCAAATATATGTTTTTGGTTTGGATCATTGAATTAATAATGCTGGTGTCAGTCGCTGGGGCCAAAAGCACAGAAATAGGGAATCATGGAGGGACTATAATTAATTCCATTCAGGACATCTGGGCTGCAGACACTATCAAAACAAGCAATGTGAAGGCTGATGTTGACAAGGGGCAAATACTCCTGTTTACGTAGAACAAAAACTTAAATCATGGACAGACATTTATTAAATTCCTACTATATATGCAAAGGATTGAGAAAGGTCCTTTGGAAGGGCAAAGCAGCTAATAGTATAGTCTCTGACCATAGATGCTTAATAATGTAGGTAAAGACAATATAAATATATGAAAAAAAATCATTCAGAGAAAATTTTATGGGAGAGATAGAAAAGAAACTAGGATTTGGCAAATGGATAAGGAGAGCAAAGGGGGACAAAAGTCTCAAGTAGAAACACTGAAGAGAAAGAGGGTTTGGTCAGACCAGAAATGGTGGACTATAGGAAGCATATGGAAAAGGAGAGGGAATATGCATGGGCTGGGAAGATGGAGTTAACTTTTGAACTTTTTAAATATCAAGCAAGTTGCCTGAACATGATAGGAGGCAACAAAATAGAACTTTTGGAAGATTTTCTAACAAGTAAAATGCACACAGTATTGCTGACCTGACATTTGGAAATACACTTGCTTGCATATTCTTTTCTCCATTTTTGCAACAAATGTTTAATGAGTGTCTATTATGTATGACCCTCTCTGGATGAGTACAAAATTGGATCAGAATGAAACAGCTTTGCCTAGGACTTAACATTTGAATGAGACACTGAATGTAATCCCGGAAATAGAGAGGAGTCTGGAATCAGTATTTGTCTTTCCTTTTAAGCTTTTTTACTTAATAACTGCATGACTTTGGGCAAGTCACCAATTGTTATTTTATATGTTTTTGTTTATGTCAGGCATTCTTACTAATATTTTTTAATGCTCTTTACCTTTTCCCTTCTCCCTCTTCTGCTTACTTGTCACTAAATTATACTTCTTATTATACCAAAATTGGATCATATTGACAGATTTTTACACAATTTGTTTTCCTTTATGGAAAAATGTGTTGAAAGCTCTCGTGATGTACAATTAATTCATATTTTAAGTCCTTTTTCCTAATACTGGATATACTTTTCAATATTCTGTTAAGTCTTCATGTTTTTCCCAGGGTTTTGCCTTATAATAAAGCTGCAATAAATGTCCTTGCCCAGATATCTTTATTTCCTAGTGTTTCATTCCTAGAACTAGGAGTTCTGGGTATATGCAATTTCAATTTCAATTTCACTAGCTTTTGCAAATCTGTTTTCCAAAAAGCCCACAGCAATTTCTAGGTCTGTAGAAGATCAGTGGTTCTCAAAGGTCCATGTTCATCATAATGACCTGGAACATTTGTTAAAACACAGTTTCCTAGACCTCACCTCTAGTGATATGACTATCTATATTTAGTGATAATGTTTTTCTAATTGTTGGCAGTATAAGATAGAAAATCTTACTTTAATTTCCATGTACTGACTACTAATAAATGTGAGCCATCTTTTCAAACATTTCTGGGCCACTTGGATTCACTTTTCTGTGTACTGTTTTCAATGTCTTCTGTCTCCTTTTTTTCTAACAAGTTGTTTATTTTTTCCTGACGCTACTTCTCACAGTGCATTAACTACTTTCCCAATCTCCTCATGTGCCCCATCATTTGGAGGGACTTAACTGTCTTTCTCCCTTCCTGTTAACCAAACAACTGAGGGAGGTATAGATTCAAAGCTCCTTCCCATAAGAGGAATGGGTAAAGACCACTTCAAAGTGGAATTCAGCATTTTTAATTGAATAGTATAGCTGAGGTATCTTTACCCATGTGCCTTGTCACTTCACAAAAGAAAACAGTAAGCAAATATCTATCTGTAAGCCTTCCATCTTACAGTCAAATTTAAGTGATGAAATAAGGCATTTCTTTGTTTATTAGATTCAGTTAAAATATCTATGACAGGAGAAAAACTTTTATAGGTTTCCTGAGTCATATCAAGAGAAATTCTTTCACAAGAACTCAAAAGTTCAAGTAGGTCCTATCACAGATGAACTTCTGTGTCACTTTGGAGAAGGGACATTTTATTACACATACTTTCAGTTATTACAGTATGTAGGAAAATATTTTAAGCTTAGTACATGTTCAATGAATGACCATGTTGTATTATCTATCTTTAAAATTTCATACACATATACAGACATTATGACTCAGCTCATAGCATGTTAAGATTTGCTTTTATAAAATGGAATTTACTGTATTTGTGTTTTAGAATTGGACAGTCCTTCCTTAATACCACACTGTGCTTGAAAGATAACTCTCCAATCTGAAGAATGTTTTTCCCAAATCGTTATTTCAAACTAAGAACTTTCTGGGAAAAAGTCAAAGAAGGGTGTCTGGAAACTGAGTTCCAAACCTCTAAAGTGATTCAGATTGTGTTTTGTCTTCAGGGATATCCTGGGACACAGTTGGAGGCTTTCATTGTCTCAGTCAGAATTCCCACTCCCAAGGTTGACCATCACTAAACTGTGGCTCCATATTATGACATGAGCATAACCCAAGTTTAGGAGTTGCCAGTAGTTTGTGGCACCAATGTCTGGTCACCAAGGGCAGAAATCCCCAACCATCTAGCGACTTGTGGTTCAATGGGATATGTACTTGCCAGTACTGCTCTAAAGTGATTTTTACTTTGAACAACTTGCTAAGTTCTATCAATATACTGGTGGTATCAAAGTAAGAATGTTTGTTTTGGTTGTTATTTGCTTTGTTTTTAGTCTGGGAATAAATTCAGGGCCACACAGCTTACAGTTTGCAAGGTTCAATGCTTGAAGGCAGGTTGTAATTGATTGCAAACATGGCCAAAATACTTTGTAGCCTCTTTTGTCAGGAGATGCAGCCTGTCTCCTTGCTGGTTGAAACTGAGCTGGTATCTGTTACTTGCTTTGGATAATAAAATACAAGAAAAATTATGAATGAATTCCAAGACTAGAGCACAAGAGGCTATGCAGCTTCCACTCTTGTGCCCTTAAAACCCAGAGTCCACAATGGGAAAATGCTCTGTTAGCCTGCTAGATAAAAACTTGACTCAGAAATATGTACTACCCCATGTGACTCCCCACCAACATCAGAAACAGAGCTGCTTTGCTCAATGGCAGTTGAGCACAGATGAATAAGTAGGACTAAACACATCAAATTATCCTAAAATGTTGAATGAGTAAATACTTGTGTTTTTAAGCCATTATGTTCTGGAAATGTTTGTTACATGACAAAAGCAAGCTAATACACAGGTTCATACATGCATACATATAAACAGGGTAGTAAGGAATGGTGAGGACTGCGGTAAACTGTGATAATTCAAGTCTGTCTACAGGAATTCAAATACAGATTTTAGGAAACTCTTGCCATAGGAAACACATCTGGAAGCTGCCTGCCAGCCAAGAGTGTTTGCCTTCTGAGCTAGCCAATTCCCTTATTCTTACAAATGAGAAAATTGGTCCAGAAAGTGACTTATTCAAATTGCTATGGGTGGTTTGTGCCAGAACAAAAATAAAGTCCAGCTCTTCTGGTATCCTATGTAGAACCTTTTCTTTAACAAGAGGCTGTTTTTTTCTATGTTTGCAACTTGAAGATAAGAAAGAATAGCATAGAACTAAGATTGTTCAATTCTTTATGAGGGGGAGGATCTTTAAATTTTGTTATGGAAATTCTTTCAATGAGAAAAAAAATGGATCCTGTAATTTAATTTTAAGAAAAAAAATGTTCTTAGAAATGTTTATTAAGCTTAAAATTTTCTGTCCAGTGAACACATCACCTTCCTTCAGTAATTATATTTTCATATGTTCTGGAAACCAGAAAGAATAACGAAGTTCTTCTATCTTAAAATGGAGGGAAAATGGTTCTGTTACATAACTCTTTTAAGAAACCAACTTCTGTCAGGTTACACAAGAGGATAATAAAACCCACAGTGCATTTCCTCTGAACACATAATACCACCTTTTTGTAGATGTATAAATTACTACCCTTAATAGGTGTTTCACCATTGATGATACAGATCATATTGTAAAGAATAATGACATGTTTTGATAGGTATTTGGCATTTGGATATTAAAAAGTTGAGTTGGAGAGTCAATTTTCATTCAGTTCCCTTTCTGTCAAATTATCATAAACCAAATGATTTCTCGCATGGTATGTTTATTTGGTATTTCTTCACAGAAGTTTACTATTTACCCTTGATGAAAAGTCTCTCTCATACAAAGTCACCAAAAAAGGACTAGGAAATAGGTTAAATTTAAACTGTCCCTTTTCCTATTTGCATTTTGTCCTTCCTGAAAAGGCAATATTGTTATTCTCAATGAAGCTCGAGTAAAAATATTTACAGTAAATTTTAAAACTTGGGGTACTTGGGTGGCTCAGATGGTTAGGTGTTTGCCTGTGGCTCAGGTCATGATCTCCAGGTCCTGGGATCTAGCCATACAACAGACTCCCAGTTCAGTGGCAGTCCGCTTCTCCCTCTCCCTCTTCCTCTCCCTCTGCTTGTATTCTCTCTCTCTCAAATGAATAAAATCTTTAAAAATAAATATAAATTTTAAAAATGTATGGTGTTGCAATCCTTCTATGCATTTTAACATCTGTGCATTGTGAAAACACTTTAAAATGTCTTTTGGAATGTGCATGTAAGCAAGTACACCTAAGTTTACAATGGAGACATGGGAAGCACTGTGAAGGAAAATGGGGTGGGAGGCGTGAAGCAGAGAAAAAGAGTACAACCCAATTCCCATTACTTAATAGAACACATTGTGAGGCCAGAGCCTTGTGGGAGCCAATCACCAGCTGACAAAATTAGATTCTGAATCATGCTTTGTAATTCTTTCTAATGCCAGCCAGAGATGAGAGCCTTCCCTGGGAACTGGTTCCTCCCAGGACTTACCCCCCACCCAGCATTCCTTATCAGGCCCTAGCCAGCTGCCAGCTCTTAAGGTTACTGGACAGAGGATTTAATTCTCAATGTTGTACATTAATATTCAAATTCCTTCTTATCCATAGACTGTGACTTAAGTATGAACTTTTTTTTCCATCTCCACCCTCTTTCCTGCATGAATTTCCTTCCATAGATTTTACCAAGAAACCTTTGAATTGAATGGACTTAGGAAGGAGAGTCAGTTACAGAATTCATACTGAGTCTGCTCTTCTGCAGCATAGGCATATCCCCAGAGCAATGGTTCTTATTTCCAAATTACAAAATCTAATCTATTAAATATCCTTTAAAATACATCACCACCCCCCAAATCATCTTTACCCCTCTAGAAAGTGTTCAGCTAATGTCTAAAGTTGCTGGCAAGTAAATTGGAATTAGTTACAGTGGAAAATAGAGTTATCAAAATGTAGCCAGATATCTCATACTGCTTTGGGTGGCCCTGGTTTTTACATGAATGCCTTAGAGAATATGTAGTTTAGGCAAAACTTTTCAAATGATGTCAACAACAAAAATATACCTGCACGTTTTTTTTTTTTTTTTTTTAGCAATCACACAACTAAAAAATATGCATTGTGAAAGATGTGAAGGCATGTACTATTTTGTGTCAGAAAGTATTTTGGTTTCAGCTATCAGACAAAAGACATAAAAGGATTTTAGATTAGTCTTCTTTAATGCAGTGTTCACTATCAGTGCCAAGCACCTTAATATTCCACTTTATTTTGCCCATTGTAGAGAAGTCCCCTTTGCTGCACTGAATAAACATTTGTCATTGGTAAACTGCACAAAGTACATTAAAGGATACAAGAGGGTGCCTGTTTTCACGGATTTTTTTTTATTTTAGGGAATCAGGTAGATCTTTTCCAAGTTCTTATCTAAATCATCCACTACTTTTATGACTTTAGGTAAGTTACTTAAACCTAAGCTTCAGTTTCCTTATCTGTAAAACAACCACCTCAAATAGCTATTGTCAGGCTTAAAGAAACCAATACATATACACCAGTTTTAATACACTGCCCAAAACACAGTAAGCAATAAATATAATCTTATATTCTTAGCTATTCTGATGAGAAAAACAAACTTCTCTTTCAGAAAACTAGCAATTTCAGATCAGATGCTGGAGCCCAGAGCCAGCTTTTAGAAACTTTATAAAGGCACTGGGATAGTGGAATGGGAGAAGATATTCACAAATAACAGTACAGACAAAGGGCTGATATCCAAGATCTGTAAAGAACTCCTCAAACTTAACACACACAGAACAGATAATCACATCAAAAAATGGGCAGAAGACATGAACAGACACTTCTCCAAAGAAGACATAAAAGTGGCTAACAGACACAGGAAAAAATGTTCAACATCACTAGCCATCAGGGAGATTCAAATCAAAACCACATTGAGATACATTACACCAGTTAGAATGGCCAAAATTAACAAGACAGTAAACAACATGTGTTGGAGAGGATGTGGAGAGAGAGGAACACTCTTACACTGTTGGTGGGAATGCAGGTTGGTTGTAGCCACTTTGGAAAATAGTGTGTGAGATTCCTCAAGAAATTAAAAATAGAGCTTCCCTATGATACTTCAATTGTACTACTGGGAATTTGCCCCAAAGATACAGATGTAGTGAAAAGAAGGGCCATCTGTACCCCAATGTTCATAGCAGCAATAGCCATAGGCGCCAAACTGTGGAAAGAACCAAGATGCCCTTTAACAGATGAATGAATAAGGAAGATGTGGTCCATATACACTATGGAGTACTATGCCTCCATCAGAAAGGATGAATACCCAACTTTTATATCAACATGGATGGGACTGGAAGAGATTATGCTGAGTGAAATGAGTCAAGCAGAGAGAGTCAATTATCATACGGTTTTGCTTATTTGTGGAGCATAAGGAATAACATGGAGAACATGGGAAGATGGAGAGGAGAAGGGAGTTGGGGGAAATTGGAGGGGGAAACAAACCATGAGAGACTGCGGACTCTGAGGAACTAAACTGAGGGCTTTTTGAAGGGAGAAGGGTGGGAGCTTGGGTGAGTCTGGTGGTGGGTATTGTGGAGGGCACGTATCACATGAAGCACTGGGTGTGGTGCATAAACAATGAATTCTATAACACTGAAAAGAAATTTTAAAAATAAAAATTTAAAAAAAAAAGACACTGAGACCAATCTTCAGTTTATCCTCTAGTGCCCTTTGGATATATACCCCTTTCCTGTTTGAGAGCTACAACTCAGGTAACGTGCTTTCAGGGTTATAAAAATTGACCAAGACATGCACAGACAAGCTCATTCTCAGTTACCTATATTTGATCAAAACTCATCTGAATGTGCACCGTAGACTCAAGGCACCACTTTCTCTCATGTTAATGTAATAAAATAAATCAAGCAAGAATGGTGATTGTGACCAATGGGTTTTATGTTATCCCTTACAAGAAAACAGAGGACATCTTCAATATTTTCCAGGATATTAATGCTTCAATTCTAAGTGAATAATAATGGCAAGAAATTTAGGCACCTCTATAATATTAAGGAAGGGATTTTAGGAAAAGGGAAGAATCAGGGGCCCCTGAAACTACCCTGAGAGGTAGACATCCATTCATCCATTCCACTTTTATGAAATAGAACTGACATCTCATCTTTTAAAATAGAGGCTAATGTTCAAAAACAGAATGGACAGAATTATCTCATTTTTCTTAAACATAATTCTTCCCTAACTTGGTGGGGGTTGAGGACTAAAGATAACCCAATCATGGCAAAATTGAGAAAATTAACTAAAATAATAGGATCAAAGGAGTATTTGAGAAAATTAACTAATTTTCCTTTGTTATCATTATATGATAGAATGTACCCAGATATAGTATTCTGGTTTCTTAATGGAATTAGCATATAAAAATGTTCACTGAATTTAATTATATGGCTTGAAATGCTTAATATTATATGAAAGTTAACCTTGGAAAAATGCCTATATTTTATATTGAAGGTTATGATTTCATAATTACCTTTGGTAACAGAAACAAAATGAATTTGCTTCTTGTCACTCAAGATTAACCATGACATCTGATCTTTAGGCTCTTTCAAACTTGCTGGTTAAACTATAATATTCCTTTAAATCCAATTATTGTTCTAGTCCCATGCCTATACATACACAGTTGAATGTGGCTAGAGAAAAACACATGCCTATGCTGACTGTTCTTACTTTAATGGTGAGTAGCCTTACATGGTGCTTCAGTGCTGTTCAGCACACACACAATACTTCCCTAGTCTTTCACTCTCCCATTCTTTAAAGAACTGTTTGATCCCTTTTCTCTCCTTAAATATCTGACACTTCCTCATCTTCCCTGGTAGCTGATAACTTCCCTCTACTTCCTGGAGATTATGGAAGCAATCAGATTAGATGCCATAAACTCTTACTACCATGCCTACTCACTTAGTTCTCACTCTCACAGTAAAGAGTCATGTACCCATTTAAGGCCAACTCTTCCATTCTCACTCATTAGAGGATATTGCTTAAGAGACTCTCCCCTCTTTCTGCTGTATCATCAACTGTTCCTCTTTTATGGATCATTCCTATCACCATATAATCAGGCCCTTACTATTTATCATCAATTACAAAACTCTCTCTTAATCCCTCTTCCCCCTTCAGGAAAGACCTTTTCTTCCCTTTACAGCAAACCTTCTAAAAACAGGTATCTATGTGCCCACTGTCCACATTACCTTGTTCCATTCTCTCCTGAATCCACTCTTCTCATGATTTTTCCCAATAACTCTCCTAAATGTGAAGGTTATCAATGACATGTGGTTTGCTAAAGACTATGAAGGCAACTTTCTTCTTATTATGGCTCAAGAGAATAAATATGGAAAGGATAAAAATTATAAACTATATGTGTGAAATTAAGGAAACAAGGGAAATAAAATGACTTTTATGGCAGACTTGAAAGAATCTTTTATCCCATGTAGTCACAGAGTAAATACTCTTGAGGGTGATCAGAGCTGAATAATTTCGGTGCCTTTTACATGTTTGACTCAACTAGGTCTCTTATGGTAAGGTAAAAGTAGTACTGGGGAGGGATTGGAACCAGGAGGCTGTGCATAGGGATATTTGGTTAAATATGGATGAGGCTAAGAATCTTGAAATCCCCAATTCCACTGAGTTTCCTTATGAAAAATGGTAGAAGTGTTTAACAAGATATTCCTCATACTCCTGAGCAAATTACAGAGGTATCCTTGAGGAATACAGAGGTGATAAATTCTATTACCTGTCTTTTAATTCACCTTTTTGGCTTAAAAAAAAAAAAAAGAAACAGTAACAAATGACTCCAATAGAAGACAATCAAAATTTAGTCATGTGATTATGACAGTCATACATACAGTTACAGAATGGTTACTCTCAACTGCAACAAATCAACACAAGGTGTAGCACCTGAAATGAAGCTATTGATCTAGTAAATATCTTCTTTCCCTTTCCAATCAAGAAGGAAAACCCTTGTCCCAGGATTATGTTAACCCTCCTATTCTCTATCATAATAGAGTCTCTAGGAAATATTAGTTTAAAATCCTATAAAACACCATGCTGATCCAGTTTATTAATGGCATTATATTAATTAGACCTGATCAGTATAAAGGATACTTTATACTGATAACTTAGTATAACACAGGTATTCCAGATGGTGAGAGAAACTGCAGAAGTCTAACAGCCTACAATATTGGAGTTTATAGGGGCTCAGCAGTAGGAGTCTCAGCAGGATATCCCTCCTAAAGCAAAAGACAAATTTCTGTACCTTGCACTACTTTATCATAAAGAGAGTCACAGTACTTAGGAGACTTGTTTGGATGTAATATATAATAGGTAATATATAACACACCTGGCCTTGCTGACCTAAATCATTTACTTGATAATCCATAATACTGACAATTTCACATAGGACTAAGGGCATAAAAAATGTTCTACAACTAGTATAGGCTTTGATATAAGCTTCCTTACCACTTGGGCCTATGACCCAGCACAACCAGTAATAGTGGAATTGTCTGTGGTAGAGTTATTGAATAGATCCTTTGGAAAATCCCCAAATAGAGAGTCTGCTATTGATATTTAGGATTTTGGAATGAGGATATGCTCTCCTTTGTTGATAACTGTTTTCTAATTTGAAAAGTGGGTCTGTATACAACATGGAGATAGAGTTTATGAATCAACAGTATGGTTTTTCTCTCACAAAAGCTAAACTGGCTAGTACCATTATGGAATGTGACCAAACCAAAGAGACAAATGCTGATAATCCAACATGGTACCATTCCCTGAAGTTCCAGCCAGCCACTTGGTGGCC
The DNA here is from genome assembly GCF_022355385.1 of Mustela nigripes. Taxonomy (NCBI): domain Eukaryota; kingdom Metazoa; phylum Chordata; class Mammalia; order Carnivora; family Mustelidae; genus Mustela; species Mustela nigripes. The sequence continues at coordinate 104,316,717 of NC_081563.1, forward strand.
CTTGACTTCAGTGGGTATCTTCTGTCATGGAGGGGAGAGATACTGTCTCAAAAGGATAGATATGTATTCGTGATACTGAATTGCCTCTCCTGCCCATAGTGTCTCTGCAAGCACAGGCATTCATATACTTACAGAACGCCTTCTCCATTACCACAGTATCCTGTGCAACGTTGCTTCCAGCCAGGAAATTAACTTTACATTAAACTTCACACTCATGAAATGAACACATGACCCATTATCCAGATAAGCTTGGCTATCAAGAAGCCTGGGATGTCTGGCTAAAAGAACAATAATATAACAAGCTGGAAGTCAATATCCTGGAATATTGAGTGCTCTACTCTAGATGGTATATATACTTTAAACATATGGCCAATACATATTATTTTCTTAACTTAGTCTAATGTATACATCCAAATCTTTGAATGACCCTTTTCACTATTCTACCAATAACCCACTTGACAAATTTTTTTCTTCCCATTCCCACAACCTAAAGTTCACTGTGTTTAGTAGAAGTCCTGATGTCCAGGGGCACCTGGGTGGCTCAGTGGGTTAAGCCTCTGCCTTCAGTTCAGGTCATGATCCCAGGGTCCTGGGATTGAGCCCCGCATCAGGCTCTCTGCTCGGCATGGAGCCTGCTTCCTCCTCCTCTCTCTCTCTCTCTCTCTCTCTCTCTGCTTGCCTTTCTGCCTACTTGTGATCTCTATCTGTCAAATAAATAAATAAATAAAATCTTTAAAGAAAAAAAAAAAGAGAGAGAGAGAAGAAGTCCTGATGTCCCAAAGAGGAAAGCTTCTGCTAGAAAATAAGATCACAGATTTAGGGATTTAATAAGTGAGAATTCTCCCTGCTCATTTTGGTTCCTGGTATATAGAGCAAACAGTCAGAGAATGAAGTCCATGGACTAACCAAAGTGACTGATCCGTATCACCTAGGGGTAAATGAGTTGTTGCTACATAATGAGAGCAAGAACATTGTTTTAGGCACCCATGCATTTGGTAGGGCACCTATTAGTATTTCTTTGACCAAAAGTCTTTAACCAGTAGAAAACTACAGTAACCCAAAAAAGATGAGACCATCAAGGGCTCAGTTCTTGCCTGAATGAAGTTTCGTGTCATCCTATCAGGTAAAAAACAAAAACAAAAACATAACCACTGTCTATATGGTGCTAGCCATGGGGAAAGGGAAAGTATGCAATGATATGTGGAAGACAATTGTGATTACCATTTTGGGCTCATGGTCAAGTACAGAAGCAAAGCCTATAGTAGCTGTGTTCTATGTCATTTATTTTTTTTTTCTCTCTTCTCTTTCCCTACTATATGACATGAATAATACAAATGGTACTTATTATTATAGATGGTAGGCAGGACGATTACTGCATAGACAACATCCACAGTGATGTGATTATCTTATGGGATTTTACACATTCCCTAGGTTGAAGACTACTAACTTTTCACACAGAAGAAGGAAAAGAAAGCTGAGGGCAAGAGTAGACTGTGGTGAATAATTTCTACTTACTTGTGTCTCCAGATCTATTTTTATTCTACTTTCTGGTCCAGGAGGCTGGCCTTGTAAGGGTATCAATGGTTCCCTTGCCCTGTGGCCCCTGACTGGATTTAGCCAAAGAAGAAACTTTGACAGGAGATTGGATGGATGGAAGAAAGTGAGGTCATGATGTCTATTGCTTTGGCACACCCTATGAGGTCAGCCTGAGATGGCCATGTCCCTATTCTTTTCAGGAGGCTTTTCTCTACATGACTTTATCCTGTCCACTTCTGGTACTTTTTTGTTCCCTTATACTTTTTGGTCTATGCACAGTAAGAGTTACTGGGATACTACACCAGCTCTTTTGGTTCCCTTATATGCTAGCCACACTTTAAAATTAACCCCCTTTGTGAAACAAACAAAATTCTCTCTGACTTAGCAAAATTAAAGGTTGCCACCTATTTTCTGTTGGGGTTCTGACCAATACTTCTCACTAGTCAAAGCTACCATCATCAGTACCAGAATTACTATAATAACCTCCTAACTGGTCCCACATTTTTTTGCCTTATCTGTCTCTAATATATTCTCAACATAGAAGCCAGAATTATCCTTTTAAAATATATATGAGCAGTGCCTGGATGGCTCAGTTAAGCCCTTGACTCTTGATTTCAGCTCAGGTCATGATCTCAGGGTCCCGGGATTGAGCCTCACAGCAGGCTCCTCAGTCAGCATAGAGTCTCCCTCTGCTCCTCCCCCATGTACACACACACACTCTCTCTCTCTGTCTCTGTCTCTGTCTCTCTCTCTCTCTCTAAAATAAACAGATAAACTCAAGATAAATGAAAGACCTCAATTGAGACAGGACTCCATATAGGCAGTAACCTCTTCGGCATCAGCCACAGCAACTTCTTTTAAGACATGTCTCCAAAGGCAAAGGAAACAAAAGCAAAAATGAACTTTTGGGACTTCCTCAAGATAAAAAGCTTCTGCACAGCAAAGGAAACAGTCAACAAAACAAAGAGGCAACCCACGGAATGGCAGAAGATATTCACAAACGACACTAGACACAAAGGGCTGATATCCAAGATCTATAAGGAACTTCTCAAAGTCAACACCCTGTAAAACAGATAATCAAGTAAAAAAATGGGCAGAAGACATGAACAGACACTCCTCCCATGAAGATATACAAATGGCTAACAGATACATGAAAAAATGTTCCTCAACATTCAGCTTTCAGAGAAATTCAAATCAAGACTCTGAAAAACAATCTGAGGGGTCTGAAGGGGCTGGGGTTGGGAGGTTGGGGGAACCAGGTGGTGGGAATTGGAGAGGGCACATATTGCATGGAGCACTGGGTGTGGTGCAAAAACAATGAATACTGTTATGTTGAAAATAAATTTAAAAATTTTTTAAAAAAGATTTTAAAAAAACCATATTGAGATACCATCTTATACTAGTTAGAATGGCAAAAATTGACAAGGCAATAAAAAATGTTGGAGAGGATGTGGAGAAAGGGGAACTCTCCTACACTGTTGGTGGGAATGCAAATTGGTGCAGCAACTTTGGAAAACAGTGTAGAGATTCCTCAAAAAGTTAAAAATAGAGCTACCCTATGACCTGGAATTGCACTACTGGGTGTGCAAAAGATACAGATGTAGTGAAAAGAAAGGCCATATATACCCCAATATTCATAGCAGCAATGTCCAGAATCACCAAACTGTTGAAAGAGCTGAGATGCCTTTCAACAGATGAATGGATAAGGAAGATGTGCTCCATATATACAATGGTATATTACTCAGCCATCAGAAAGGATGAATACCCAACTTTTGCATCAACATGGACAGGACTGGAGGAGATTATGTTGAGTGAAATAAGTTACCCAGAGAAAGTCAATTATCATATGGTTTTACTTACTTGTGGAGCATAAGGAATAACATAGAGGACATCAGAAGAAGGAAGGAAAAGTGAAGGGTGGAAATCATAGGAGGACACTGAGAGACTGTGGACTCCAAGAAACAAACTGAGGGTTTTAGAGGGGAGGGGGTAGAGGGATGGGTGAACCTGGTAGTGGGTATTAAGGAGGGCACATATTGCATGGAGCCCTGGGTGCTCATAAATAATGAATCTTGGAACACTACATCAAAAACTAATGATGTACTGTATGGGGACTAACAAAACATAACATAAAAACAATAATTTTTTTAAATACATGATATCAAGGTAGTTGACTATTAAAAATCTTCCAGTGGTGGGGCACCTGGGTAGCTCAGTTAGTTAAGCATCTGACTTGATTTCAGCTTTACTGGGTGTGGAACCTGCCCAAGATTCTCTCCCTCTCCCTCTGCTCCTCCTTCTCAATTGTTCTCACCTGCTGTCACTCTCTCTCTAAAAAACCAAAATCTTCCAATGGTTTCCTGACTCACTCAAAGTAAAAGTTTTTTATTGACCCACAAGATCCTCCAGGATCTCCTCACCTTACCTCCTTTTCCCACATTCATTCACTCTGCCCAGCCAGTAGATGCTCTGCCAATAGTTCCTACCATGAACCACTTATTTCTGCGTGGAATGCTTATCCCCCAGACATCTACATGGCTCCCTCCTTCACTTCCTTCATGCTTCCATGCAAGTAGCATCTTTTCAAGGTGAAAAAAAAGTGAAAAATTCCTTGACCAAATTACCTAAAAACTGCAACCCTCATCTACCGTGACCTATTCTCCCTTCCTACTTGATTTTTTTCCTAAGTCAATCCCAATCTTATTTATTTACCTTATTAATCTTTTTTCCTTTTTCTCTCCTTCTAGGATATAAACACTGCAAGTGCAGTTTTTTTTTTTTTCAGAACTATTACTCAACATCTAGAAGTGTGCCTATCATCTAACAGGTGCTCAATCAATATTACTTGAACATACTTATTCATTTACTTCCAGTTTACTCACGGTAAAAGCCAAATATTTTAGCTCAAATATTGATTAAGTTCCTCATCAATCTGAATTAAATTGCCAAGTATCCCAGTTTGTGAGCCACTGAAGAACATAACAGGCATTTACTTCTTTTTTAAAGAAAAATAGCATTATACTATTTGATCATATACATTAAGCACCAAACTTTTCACCCAATCACCAATTTTCCAAAGGTCATGTCTCCTTTCTAGAAGATGATTTGCACTATAGTTCAGGGTGATAAAATGATTGTATCTGAGACAAAACATTTCAAAAAAGGAAGTTAAGACTGTTAAGCAAGGGAAGCATTCTTTAAATTTGTATAATGTCCCCTAAATTGACAATTTGAAATGATACAAATTAAGAGGTGACATAGAAAACTAAGCCTCATTATTCTAATATCACAGTGTTATAAATACCCAACTCTTATAAGTTGATTTGAACTGAACATGCTTAACTTATACTTGAACTGAATTTGAAACTTAGGAAGGGAGATAGCAAGTCCTCTGTGATCATGAAGACTGCTGTCCTATATAAAAGGAAGTACAAGAAACTCTCAAAAATAAATGATTGTCAGAAATGCACACCTTAAAAACATACCAGATGAGAGGTTTTGATTAATTTTTTTATTAAAGTATAGTGGACACATAATGTTAAATTAGTTTCAGGTATACAACACAGTGATTCAATGAGTTTGTATCATGCTATGCTCACCATAAATGCAGTTACCATCTGTCACCATACAATGCTATTACAATACCATTGACTATATGCCCTATGTTGCACTTTTTATTTCTGTGACTTATTCATTTCAGGATGAATGGATGTTTTATCGAAAACATCAGCATATTATATACTTAGTTTATTCTTGTTACCAAAAGGCCTATCATTACTAAGTGATAACTCTATACACCTGTGTTTACTAATGGCAACAAAGGATTATAGCATCAGGGATGTCTAAATATTTGAAGTATGATTTTGACTAGCTGCCAAAGGATAAATATGCTTCTGCAGGGGAACTAGATTGTTGAGTAATTGGCCCTGACTTCATACAAACGTCACAACTTCTGTAAAGTGAAGCCTATAACTCTACCCATAACTTTGTCCCTCTTGGACTCAGTTCACATCATTGGGAACTTTTTATTTAAAAAGAATGACTTTCATTTTTACTTAAAAAAAAAATAAAATAAAGTGAAATGTATCAGTCCACCAAACACTTCCTGGAAGTATAATACAGTAGGAATAGTGAGTATTTTAAATACTGACCTCAAGACATTTACTCTATTATGTGGGCCGTATCTTTTGGCTGTTTAGTGTTTTCCTAGCATTATAAGAGAATTATGTGTATTTTCAATGGCTTTTTTCAACTCAATAGTTTTATTTACAAGGTGACCTTTAGAATAGGGAAATAACCATACTGCATATTGAACTACTAACATGTCACAGATACTCAATAAGCGTGGGAAGTTGACAGTTCTCTTGGAGCTCCAACTAAGAACTTCAAACTAACAAGCAAAAATATACTCTCATTTGCCAAAAACCCATTACAGTATATATCAGGAATTTCATGAGTATAATATGGAAAATGCAAATGTCTGAGATATTTTATAAAAATTGATTACAAAACATAGAAAATTGCCAGTTTAAAAAGTTATCCATAATCTATGAAGTATTTGTTAATATGGGTAAAATTTTGATTTTGTGATACGGAAAAGATAAAATGATTTATCTTGAGTGGGCTGTATACATCCCTGATGCATTAATTTCATGCTTTTCAAAACAGCAGAGAAAGACAACTATCATATGATCTCCCTGATATGAGGAAGTGGTGATGCAACATGGGGGCTTAAGTGGGTACGAGAAGAATAAATGAAACAAGATGGGATTGGGAGGGAGACAAACCATAAGTGACTCTTAATCTCACAAAACAAACTGAGGGTTGCTGGGGGGAGGGGGTTTGGGAGAAGAGGGTGGGATTATGGAAATTGGGGAGGGTATGTGCTTGGGTGAGTGCTGTGAAGTGTGTAAACCTGGTGATTCACAGACCTGTACCCCTGGGGATAAAAATATATGTTTATCAAAAATAAAAAATTAATTAAAAAAAAAACAACATCATTGTAATAAAGGCATATATTTCTAATACCTACAAAGACAAAAGAGACCCAAAACTGTTCCATTGATAAAGGTACCCTGGATTTTAAATTTGATATAGTAGCATGATTATCTTTGACTTTACTTTTGATAATACTATTTGCCAAATGTAACTGTATGTGATCATAAGCCAGGTACTAGAACATTTTTCAACTCCCACTGAATCACTCTACCCGTTGAACCATGTATCACTAGTAATTATTTTACCTATTCTAAAGAGAAATTTTATCGGCAGGACTTGGAAATCTAGTACTTCAGAAACGTAAGACATTTCTAGATTTGTGTGTGTGTGTGTGTGTGTTTTTTCCCCATCTTCTTCCTCAGTAATGATGTGTACATACAGTCTTTGGATTTCCTTTTTCAGGTACTTACTAATACCTGACTCAACCCATGTATGTCTATCTCCTGGTGGTGGGTCAGGTTTGGGGATAGGAAGTTTAAGAGGTATACATGAGGCAAGGGGTGACCACCTAGAAGATTCTATTATGGAATTTGTCCACAAAAAGGTGGAATTACTTAAATTAAAATAAACTTTTTGAGAAGGTGGAGAAATGGAAGAAATGCTTTTTTAAAAAACTAAAGATGAGAAAGAAACAATGTTGTGACTGGGCAGAACTCTGTGTTAAAATAGCTACTGTCCACACCTTGTGCAAAGACGAACAATGCTTAGGCATTCGCAGGAAGCTGTATAAACGAACTTTCCCAATTCCTTTCCCATGTCTCTGCCCAATGTTTAAATAAATGTTAACAGTATCTTGGTTTCCAAGATCAAACTACCAATCTGAATGTTTATGATTTATTTTTCATCAATCTTTGGTTCAAAGGTCTTTATTTGCTTATTCTTAAATAAATTCTCAAAGAATTTCATGGCTGTTAAAGAGTTTTTTTAAAGACAATTTTATTAGTGTAGTGTAAAGAAATCAGAAGCAGATTAATTTTCCCTTAAAATATATTTGGTTTAAAAGTACTCAATGAAAAAAAATATATATTTGTGTTTCTTTTGCTAAAAGATACACACCTGATAAGCATTCAAAGGTGTTAGCCAATTTGAAAATCTGATGTCTTTCCATAGCAGTGAACTTTCTCCCTCCAGTTAATTTTTGAAGGAAACTAAAGAGAGTTTTGAAGGAAACAACAACAACAAAAATATGTAACTTTAAATCAAACATAGTATACATACTTTTTACAGAAAATACTGGCACCCATTCATGGTAAACACAGTTTTAATGAACACCCATTAAAAGATAAGCACTTCTTCTTCTCCTACCCACTTAACCCCCCGTGATGGGATTGGGAGGGAGACAAACCATAAGTGACTCTTAATCTCACAAAACAAACTGAGGGTTGCTGGGGGGAGGAGAGTTGGGAAAAGGGGGGTGGGGTTATGGACATTGGGGAGGGTATGTGCTATGGTGAGTGCTGTGAAGTGTGTAAACCTGGCAATACACAGACCTGTACCCCTGGGGATACAAATATATTATATGTTTATAAAAAATTTTCAAAAAAATAAAAATCATTAAAAAAAATAGGCACTGCACTATTCATTTGAATGTTAATAAGAATATAACTCAAATCCTACCTTTAAGGCAATTTTAATTTCACAGATTTTTAAAATACAGAACCATATCCAAATTTACATATCTTTCAACACTTAATCATAAGAAACAACTGTAAGCCACTGCTCCAAAATGTTGATTTGATCATGACAGTTAATTATTTCAATTGGAGCAACCATTAGAATTACTCAGGGTAGCCACTGCCATGGGGACATAAGCAATGATGCCCTCTCTGTATCAGTCATTCCAAGAAACATCCTTCTTTACAAAAATGGGTGTTTCTGTGTGTCTGGGCCTGCAGTAATTTAAATTCTGGCCTCATCACTCCAGCTCCAACCATTAGCTCCATCCATCCATATAGACACTCCAGGTGTCTATAAGAATAAATAATAAATTAAAATCTGAAAGCAAAGTGGCGGTTTTTAAAATCTGGTATGTAACAAAATCACCTGCAGAGCTAATATAGAACACAGAAGCCCAGGTTCCTCAAAGCAGGATGGGGCCTGGCTCTTTGAGAATCACTGACCTAGAGTTGATCTCTATCCTTAATCTGAAATTGAGTATGAATGCATTGGTCATTAAAATATTATATTTATATATCTATTTTATATATTCATATCGCTACTCTATACCTACACTGACGTTCATACAATATAAAAATTGAATAAGGGAGACTTCATTTGAAAGAAGTGATTTGAAAACAACCTGAGTATTTAACTGATCACAAATTTAGCAGGAGGTAATACTGTGGTGCTTCTGCTCAGGAGACATAATGTAACTAACTGTTCTACAATTACCAACATGTAGTATGTAGAAGAACCTAAAATCTCCAGAATAGATCACATCCTCGGTCCTAAATCAGGACTCAACCAGTATCAAAAGATTGGAATCATACCCTGCATATTTTCAGACCACAATGCTCTGAAGCTAGAACTCAACCACAAGAGGAAGGTTGGAAAGAACCTAAATACATGGAGACTAAACAGAATCCTTCTAAAGAATGAATGGGTCAACCAGGAAATTAAAGAAGAATTGAAAAAAATCATGGAAACAAAGGATAATGAAAACACAATGGTTCAAAATCTGTGGGACACAACAAAGGCAGTCCTGAGAGGAAAATATATAGCGGTACAAGCCTTTCTCAAGAAACAAGAAAGGTCTCAGGTACACAACCTAACCCTACACCTAAAGGAGCTGGAGAAAGAACAAGAAAGAAACCCTAAGCCCAGCAGGAGAAGAGAAATCATAAAGATTAGAGCACAAATCAATGAAATATAAACCACTAATTCCTATTCCAGTGAACGAAAGAAAACAATAAAACAAATCAACAAAACAAGGAGCTGGTTCTTTGAAAGAATTAATAAAATTGATAAATCCCTGGCCCGACTTATCAAAAAGAAAAGAGAAAGGACCCAAATAAATAAAATCATGAATGAAAGAGGAGAGATCACAACTAACACCAAAGAAATACAAACAATTATTAGAACAGACTATGAGCAACTCTACACCAACAAATTTGACAATCTGGAAGAAATGGATGCATTCCTAGGAACATATAAACTACCACAACTGAACCAGGAAGAAATAGAAAGCCTGAACAGACCCATAACCAGTAAGGAGATTGAAACAGTCATTAAAAATCTCCAAACAAACAAAAGCCCAGGGCCAGACGGCTTCCCGGGGGAATTCTACCAAACATTTAAAGAAGAACTAATTCCTATTCCCCTGAACTGTTCCAAAAAATAAAAATGGAAGGAAAACTTCCAAACTCATTTTATGAGGCCAGCATCACCTTGATCCCAAACCAGACAAGGATCCCATCAAAAAAGAGAACTGCAGACCAATATCCTTGATGAACACAGATGCGAAAATTCTTACCAAAATACTAACCAACAGGATTCAAAAGTACATTAAAAGGATCATTCACCACGACCAAGTGGGTTTTATTCCAGGGCTGCAAGGTTGGTTCAACATCCAAAATCAATCAATGTGATACAACACATCAATAAAAGAAAGAACAAGAACCATATGATACTCTCAATAGATGCTGAAAAAGCATTTGACAAAGTAGAGCATCCCTACCTGATCAAAACTCTTCAAAGTGTAGGGATAGAGGGCACATACCTCAATATCATCAAAGCCATCTATGAAAAACCCACCACAAATATCATTCTCAATGGAGAAAAACTGAAAGCTTTTCTGCTAAAGTCAGGAATATGGCAGGGATGTCCATTATCACCACTGCTATTCAACATAGTACTAGAAGTCCTAGCCTCAGCAATCAGACAACAAAAGGAAATTAAAGGCATCCAAATCGCCAAAGAAGAAGTAAAACTATCACTCTTCGCAGATGATATGATACTATATGTGGAAAACCCAAAAGACTCCACTCCAAAACTGCTAGAACTTGTACAGGAATTCAGTAAAGTGTCAGGATATAAAATCAATGCACAGAAATCAGTTGCATTTCTCTACACCAACAACGAGACAGAAGAAAGAGAAATTAAGGAGTCAATCCCATTTACAATTGCACCCAAAACCATAAGATACCTAGGAATAAACCTAACCAAAGAGGCACAGAATCTATACTCAGAAAACTATAAAGTACTCATGAAAGAAATTGAGGAAGACACAAAGAAATGGAAAAATGTTCCATGCTCCTGGATTGAAAGAATAAATCCTGAGAAAATGTCTATGCTACCTAAAGCAATCTACACATTTAATGCAATTCCTATCAAAGTACCATCCATTTTTTTCAAAGAAATGGAACAAATAATCCTAAAATTTATATGGAATCAGAAAAGACCTTGAATAGCCAAAGGAATATTGAAAAAGAAAGCCAAAGTTGGTGGCATCACAATTCTGGACCTCAAGCTCTATTACAAAGCTGTCATCATCAAGAAAGCATGGTACTGGCACAAAAACAGACACATAGATCAATGGAACAGAATAGAGAGCCCAGAAATAGACCCTCAACTCTATGGTCAATTAATCTTTGACAAAGCAGGAAGGAGTGTCCAATGGAAAAAAGACAGCCTCTTCAAAAAATGGTGCTGGGAAAATTGGACAGTCACATGCAGAAAAATGAAACTGGATCATTTCCTTACACCACACACGAAAATAGACTCAAAATGGATGAAGGACCTCAATGTGAGAAAGGAATCCATCAAAATCCTTGAGGAGAACACAGGCAGCAACCTCTTCAACCTCGCTGCAGCAACATCTTCCTAGGAACATCGCCAAAGGCAAGGGAAGCAAGGGCAAAATGAACTATTGGGATTTCATCAAGATCAAAAGCTTTTGCACAGCAAAGGAAACAGTTAACAAAATCAAAAGACAACTGACAGAATGGGAGAAGATATTTGCAAACGACATATCAGATAAAGGACTAGTGTCCAGAATCTATAAAGAACTTAGCAAACTCAACACCCAAAGAACAAATAATCCAATCAAGAAATGGGCAGAGGACATGAACAGACATTTCTCCAAAGAAGACATCCAGATGGCCAACAGACACATGAAAAAGTGCTCCATATCACTCGGCATCAGGGAAATACAAATCAAAACCTCAATGAGATATCACCTCACACCAGTCAGAATGGCTAAAATCAACAAGTCAGGAAATGACAGATGCTGGCGAGGATGCGGAGAAAGGGGAACCCTCCTACACTGTTGGTGGGAATGCAAGCTGGTGCAGCCACTCTGGAAAACAGCATGGAGGTTCCTCAAAATGTTGAAAATAGAACTGCCCTATGACCCAGCAATTGCACTATTGGGTATTTACCCTAAAGATACAAACGTAGTGATCCAAAGGGGCACGTGTACTCGAATGTTTATAGCAGCAATGTCCACAATAGCCAAACTATGGAAAGAACCTAGATGTCCATCAACAGATGAATGGATCTAGAAGATGTGGTATATATACACAATGGAATACTATGCAGCCATCAAAAGAAATGAAATCTTGCCATTTGCGACAACATGGATGGAACTAGAGCGTATCATGCTTAGCGAAATAAGTCAAGCGGAGAAAGACAACTATCATATGATCTCCCTGATATGAGGAAGTGGTGATGCAACATGGGGGCTTAAGTGGGTACAAGAAGAATAAATGAAAGAAGATGGGATTGGGAGGGAGACAAACCATAAGTGACTCTTAATCTCACAAAACAAACTGAGGGTTGCTGGGGGGAGGGGGTTTGGGAGAAGGGGGTGGTATTATGGACATTGGGGAGGGTATGTGATTTGGTGAGTGCTGTGAAGTGTGTAAACCTGGTGATTCACAGACCTGTACCCCTGGGGATAAAAATATATGTTTATAAAAAATAAAAAATTATATTAAAAACAACAAAATAAATAAATAAATAAAAATTAAAAAAATTTAAAAAAAAAGCAAGTGAAACAAAAGGAAAAATAAACTTTTGGGACTTCATCAAGATAAAAAGCTTCTGCACATCAAATGAAACCATCCATAAAACTAAGAAGCAGCCCACAGAATGGGAGAAGATATTTGTAAATGACATTACAGTTAAAGGGCTGATATCCAAGATCTATAAAGAACTTCTCCAACTCAATACTCAAAAAACAAGTTACCCAAACAATGGGCAGAAGATATGAGTAGTCACTTCTCTAAAGATATACGAATGGCTAACAGACACATGAAAAAATGCTCAATATCACTAACCATCAGGGATATTCACATCAAAACCATAATGAGATACCACCTTACACCAATTAGAATGGCAAAAATTAACAAAACAGGAAAAAACAAATGTTGGCGTGGATGGAGAGAAAGAGGAACCCTCTTACAGTGTTGGTAGGAATGCAAGCTGCTGGTACAGCCACTCTGGAAAACAGTATGGAGGTTCCTCAAGATGTTAAAAATAGAGCTACCCTGTGACCCAGAAATTGCACTACTATTTACCCCAAAGATACAGATGTAGGGAAAAGAAGGGGCACATGCAGCCCAATGTTCATAGCAACAATATCCATAATAGCCAAACTGTGGAAGGAGCCAAGATGCCTTTCAGCAGATGAATGGATAAAAAAGATAAAAAAGATGTGGTCCATATATACAATGGAATATTACTCAGCCATCAGAAAGGATGAATACCCAACTTTTGCATCAACATGGATAGGACTGGAGGAGATTATGCTGAGTGAAATAAGTCACACAGAGAAAGTCAATTTTCATATGGTTTTACTTACTTGTGGACCATAAGGAATAACATGGAGGACATTAGGAGAAAGAAAGGAAAATGAATTGGGGGAACTCAGAGGGAGAGATGAACCATGAGAGACTCTGGACTCTGAGAAACAAACTGAGGGTTTTGGAGGGGTGGGGGAATGGGTGAGCCTAGTGGTGGGTATTATGCGGGGCACGTATTGCATGGAGCAGTAGGTGTGGAACATAAGGGAAGGGAGGGAAATTTGAAAGGGGAGAAATCAGAGAGAAAGACAAACCATGAGGGACTCTGGATCCTGGGAAACAAACTGAGGGTTTCAGAGGGTGGGGGAAACTAGGTGATTCTTATTGAGGAGGGCACATGCTGTGATGAGTACTGGGTGTTATATGTAACTAATGAATCATTGAACACTATATCAAAAACGAATGATGTACTATATGGTGGCTAACTGAACATAATAAAAAAACAATAAAATTAAATTCAGGTGAAGGGTATTAAGGAGGGTACTTTTTGTAATGAGCACCGGGTATTGTATTTAAATGATAAATCACTGAATTCTACTCCAGAAACCAATATCGCACTCTATGTTAACTAAGCAAAATTTAAATTGATACACACACACACACACACACACACACACACATATATATAGAGAGAGAGACTTAAATAAATAAATAAATAAAATGTAGGCGCTCTCTCTTGAATTCCAAACCTCTCTATATAGCAATCTATTCCTAGACAGCCCTCTGACATATCACAGTGAAACGATTCAAACTGAGCCCTTTATACAGCCCTACCACCTATCCCTTCTTCCTTGTCAGTATCAACCAATGGTCCAAGTCAAAATCAGAGGGTCATCCTATGCTTTCTTTTTCCACCCACCAACATCAAATCAGCCACCAAGACCTTTCTTACATCAACCCTTACATACCTCTAGGTTTTGCCCCTCTAATCCATCTCACTGTTCACTTGCATTATCACAACATCTTCCTAACAGCCCTACCTATCTTCCATCTCCTATTTCTCCAAAATTCCTGCCATTACATTGCTGTCCAAGAGACCTTTCTAAACACCAATTCCGAAAATTTTGATCTATCATGTGTCTCTTCTACAGTATACCCTTCACCTGGAACATAGATCTTCAAATATTTTTGATGGAGATTATAACTGATGCTATTGATGCCAGGCCTTACACCATTTGGTGGTGTAATTCTGTTTTTCCTGCAACTTGGGAGCTAGTACCCAGCATCTAGACACAACTTCCTGTCACAGGTACTGTGGCCTCTGCTCACTCCATGAGGTCTGTCCCCAACTCTATCCTTGGATAGGGAGATCTTACATAACCACATTTAGAAGCAGCTTGGAAAAGCCAGTGATTAAATACCTCCATGGATAAACTTCAGCAAATGAGGCATTTGAGTCACTGAGAAGTATCCCAACAGTTCTAGATCTCAGCGAGCAATTTGGGGTGCATTTACATGGTTATTTAGATGATCCCCAACAGGACTGAGCACTACCTGTCCACCTTGCCCACACCATTTATTGACATTTCTCTCTTCCCTGTTTCACTTCCTCACTCTCTAATGTTTTCTTCCTGAAATCACCTGCCACATAAACTACCTGCCCCTAGTCCTTGTCTCAGAGGCTGATAATGAGAGAGAATAAAAAATTTTAGCAAGTATCAACAACATATCTATGTTTATATATATATATGTGTGTGTGTGTGTATACATGTACATATATATGTATAGGCATTTGCTTATAAATTATATACATATACAATTGTACTAATACATTATATGTATGGTAAAACAAAGTCAAGAAGTAGAAATATGAAAAGAAATATAAAATAATATGCTATTTCCAATTAGCTTGCTACTTACAATGATTTCATACTATGAATAGCTAAAGAAACAGTGCCCATTTAAGGTATGGCATGAGCCACATTTTTAGTAATAGTAGCTTTAAGTTCATACATCAAATAGACTTCTTGATTATTTCTAATTTGGGGAACCTTTTTTGGGGGGTCTACATCTTTCCATACTTATTTCATTATTTATAATCTCATGACAAGATGGATGAAGCAATCATTCTGAAAGTAGGATAGAAGTCAATGCTACTGGTATTGCTGTTTTATCATTGCTTAACTGGTATTATCTTGAAGGGTGATAGTTCCTTTCAGGAATCCTTTTTAATGCACTTGTCCTTTTTATAGGAGAAAGGCAATGAAAATCCAATAATTAAATCCATGATTACACCCAACCAGGTTCACTTAACTAACAATATATTGCAACAGACTATGAGAATAAACAGAAGAGGTCATTGACTACCACACTGCTCTGTGAAGCTCCCATCCTTTCCACAAGTTTACTCCCAGATCATATGTCGCACCTGATTTTATGTTATCTGGACTGAATTTAAGTACTCTGATCCAGACACATATTAAATAATTATCAAGTTCAATTTCTTTCCTTTTTAATATCAAAAATATATAATTCAGAAACTCTACTTTGGACATTATTTACCTAGACTCTCTGCTCTAGAAAGACAAAACTTAAACACCATAGAATATTTCTTGGCCCTTGATTTGTCTTTTGCTTACTATTTCCAACTTTACTTACTACTTCTCATTCTGTGCTTCAACATCACAGACCTCCTTAAGTTTCTAAAAATCAACCTTGGTATTTTATATCATGGAGCATTTGCAAACTCTCTTCTCTATGTCTTTTTGGGTTTTCATTATTTTATCAATCAAAGAGTAGCAGGATCTGCCACCTTTATAGCAAATACCTCTAGTGTGTCATAATTCTACCCCTTGACTCACCACCAATGGCAACTGAATTTGCAAGGGAGACTTCCAAGTGTCTTCAGTTCTACCTCATCCTACATGGTCCCATCTCAAGCATGCCAGCAGGCATCGCTTAGTTCTCTGCCCCAGAGATTTCACTACTCTGGCTCCCATGAACATGCACAGCCCCTGGAGGAAACTCTCCACCAATGGAGACAGGAGCCAGTGGTATAAATGCTCCAGCTTTCTATCAATTTCGGAAGGCATTGTGTTTCTCAGGAAGTCCTAGTGGAACCAAGCCGCACTGCCCACAGGGAACCCGTGTTATGATGACCTGACAGTGGCTTTCCCTCTTCCCTGTCTCACTTACACTCACTAATGCTTCCTGAGTCCTACTCCCAAAACCCAACCAGCATCCAAATCCTCTCTCAGCTTTTTCTCTCAGTATAAAAGGAACAGACACCTTCTTCTGTAAAACGGTCCCTGGAACACTGAACCCCTCATCCTACAAAGAGACAGATGTATTTCTGTTCTCTCTGCTACTTTCCAACATTGCATATATCATGGTTGTTTTGCTTACCACAAACAGATGTAATTGTTGGTTATCACACATATTCTAGGGTCTCTTCTCTGGCCCCCTGCAAAGTGACCAACCACTCAGGTAGACTGTCACATGTGCTCATACATGTCTGTTTACCCTGGCTCTGCTGCTCATTTGATGTGTCATTACGGAGTCCTTGATGTCACTATGTTTCATAGGCACTGTGGTTTCCCCTGACACTGACACTGGCCCAAATCTCCTCTTCCAGGTACAGCCACCCTCACTAGACTCAGCTCTCCTTCATCTTGCTCCACCAGGCAAAGCAACCAGGTGGATACCCATAATTGGTCCTTCAAGTGCTTCTGCTCAGATCTTGGGCCTCCAGGTTGCCACAGATCCAAGGCGCCTGTGAGGGATTGCTGATATCCCAGAGTTTTCCCCATTTGGTGAAGCAATTGTTGCTTTTAAATTTCTCTAAGAGACTCCCATCCATTCAAAAAGTTGAGCAAAGGATGGGTTCAATCAATAGCTACTATTCTCCATTTAAAATTACTACTCTCCTCGGGGCACCTGGGTGGCTCAGTGGGTTAAGCCACTGCCTTCGGCTCAGGTCATGATCTCAGGGTCCTGGGGTCGAGTCCCGCATCGGGCTCTCTGCTCAGCGGGGAGCCTGCTTCCCCTCTCTCTCTCTGTCTGCCTCTCCATCTACTTGTGATTTCTCTCTATCAAATAAATAAATAAAATCTTTAAAAAAAATAAAATAAAATAAAATTACTACTCTCCTTAATCTTCCTAAATGACTAAAACTTTCTCACTAAAGCAAATTCCATTTTCTTCCCCTACTCCTACCCTCAATAACCTGCATGGTTCAATCAAGTTATTTAAGTTCTCTTTGCTTTAGAGTTTTCATTTGTAAAAAGGGAGTAATAGTTACTTGCTTACTGAAAGACAATATAGATAACAACACTGACTCTTGAGTTTGACTCTTTGAGTTTTTTTAATTCTAGGGTAGGATTTCTAATTATTGCCACTTAACTATATGATTTCAAGCTATTATTCTAGTATGATATCAAATACTCTCTCTTACACTCTCCCTCTCTCTCTCTCTCTCACACACACACACACACACACACACACGCACAATATCCTCCTTCAGCCCTTGACTGATGCGGTCATTCTTTGAAGGATATCTCAGCTATACACCTGAAATGGATCCATAAATATAATTGCTGACATCGATTTATTCCCAAAAAAGCCCATTACAATGGTAAGTGTGTAGCACTCAATGAAGGATGTGACAATTGCGGATATAAATTTAAACTTTGGCATGCCAGTGTTACAGCATCCTCATATTTAGACATCAAACAAGACTTCCCTGTTGTACAAAGCAAAGGAACAGGAAAACGTAGACCACTCAGCATGACTGCACTGGCTCCAGCAGGTCAGGAGGCTGCTTCTTCAGAGGATGAAAATACTCATGCTTCCTGTGTTTCAGGAAGTACCTGGGTACATCTTGGCAACATAAAGCTCCTTGGTGCTTAAAAACAAGCATGCCTCATATCCACATCATCAGTTTTGAGATTGAGAGTTGGGGATAAAAGCTTTGGATTCCACTGAAAGAAAGAGACATTAAGTTTGAATTAAATCATTAACTATTAAAGCATTAAATGGATGGGGAGCAAGAATTAGGATCAATTTTTCATTTACTTATCCTGGATCATTTACTCATGCTTGTTTTGGGATCCTATTGCTCTGAAATCATGAGGAATGAGAAAGACTTGATCTGACCTTGAACTCAGAGCAAAAATATTCATTTGGCAGAATAGATACATGTGTGAAATTTATTGTGGAGACCATTCACACACAACTATTTCATATAAAACACAAAGGAAATAAAAAAAAGGGGGGATAGGAGAGGGCAGAATGATCATTAGCTATTTAAAACGTGTTACTAGGAACATTTCAAATACACAAAAAGAAATAAAATATATAATGAACTGGATGCCTCATGTCCCCACAGCTTCAGGAACCACTAGCCTAGTATGGACATTTTTAGAGTACAGATACTTAGGCCACACAAAGCTTAGCCAAGCCTGACACCAATGTATCATGGCATTTTTAAGCACATGATTCTTTTTTCTTCTCCTGCTGTTTGTAGCCACTATAAATCCACCAAATGGAAAAATGGGCTGAAGCTATGTGAGTGTGTGGGTGTTTTCCCATGCATTCTATTTGTTTATTCATATAATCCAGTCCCAGGGAAATTTGTTTAAAAAGTTAGTTTCACTCTAGAAGATCCAAAGAACTCCGCATTTTACAAGCTCTGGGTCATTAATCCTTATAGCTACTTCCCTATGGCGTCAGTAAGTGGGAAGTGTTATTATCCCATTTCACAGATGAAGAAACTGAGGACTTTTATGATTACATGTCTCATCCAGAGCCAAAATGTGCTGGCAAGAGAATCAAGGACTTCCAATAAAGCTTTTATTTATCCTTTAGATGAGCACTGTCCAATAGAAATATAGCAAGAATGATATGTGATTTAAGAATTTCCAGTTGCCACATTACAAATAAGTAAAAACAGGTGAAATTCTTTCCAATACTATTTATTTAGTTAATGCCCCAAATACAACCATTATAACAAATAATATTTTATAAATTATTAGTGAGTTTACATTCTTTTATTTATACTAAGTCTTCAAAATAAATGTATATTTGACACTTGAAGCACATCTCAGTTTGGAGTCACTACATCTCAGTCATCATAGTCATAGGTGGCTAGCAGCTCTCATAATGGGCAAAACAGCCCTAGACCATGATTCTCTCATAAGGCCACACTCTCTCCCATTAGGCAGCTTGATCAAGACTTGTCCTGTATTTTGTTGAATGCTTGGGATGCCTTCAATTTTTCTTTAATATCACGTTGGTTTGGGCAAATTTAACCAAATTATAGGCATGAATTAAGGCTCCTTAGAAAGTAACGTGAAGTCCAGCTCTAGGAGCAAAAGGGGCGATAATCTCACAAATTTATAAAGAGGATATAATCCATACTAAACTCCAGTACCTATCATTGGAAGAGTTTCATAAAATTGGGAATGAACTTGTGTTAGGCAAACAAATCAATTGCTTATTATAGTACAAGAGCTGTGAATTCATGATCTTTGGCATCAGGTCATGGGCAAATATTTAAAACGCCTTTTCCTTTAAAATGCCAATAAATTCTAAAAATTATAATAGTGACATAGCTATTACATAGTATGATTTTTAGGGGAAAATAATAACTTCTATTTAGCTCACTCCTTAACGGTATTCACATAGAGCAGAAAGAGTTTGCTGCTTCTTCTTTTTTTTTTTTTTTAATTATTATGTTCACTTAGTCACTGTATAGTACCTCTTCTAATTAGAGAATACATGCATTCCCCCTGGTAGGGGGCTGTCCTTTGAACACTGACCTTTATATACCACACAGAACCACAAGCATATTCATCTGACTCTCTCCCTTATTTCACTGGAGGTCCCTGAATCTGGCGGTGACATTAAACAAAACATCTGAAATCTCAAAGTATTTCACAAAATCAATAATCCGTAACAACCTAAGGAAAACTTAGCATCTGGGTCAGAGGGAGACAGTACGACATTTCAACAGGTGAAAAATGTAACTATAGCCTGTATTCCACAAGCAGTTCCACTCTGATGAAGGACAACAGTCTGAAGTGAAACAAATCTGGTTTGCAATCATCAAAATACATGACTTATTAGCACATGGCTCAAGGGTTAATGAAAGCATTACATTTAAAAAATTAAAAGTTTATAAGGTAATGAATGCCAATAGCAAGTTTAGAACTATTTGTAATGTCTAATAGTAACCATCAATGTATCTCAATAGTAGGATATACACTGAATCTTCAGTTATTTCAGAGAACTTCTTGAGGTAGACAGTTTAGAAGAGTTGCCCCTATAAATGTTCCAAAATGAAAACCAATAAAGGAATTTCATTCTATTTATAGGTCTATCCACCTACCCCCATCTATGCATATATCTATCTTTGTATGTTCATTCCAAAGAAATAAATCATAAAACTATAGTATAAAGCAAATTATCAGATTTGAAAAATATTAATTATTAATATAGTAATTAGGAAGATATGAGTAATACTGAAAAAATGTCCACCCCATTTGCTGAATAAAGACCCATACAAAAGATAGAATGTAGCAGATGAGAGATAATTATTCTTCACTAAATAAGAAGGAAATCCTGGTATTTGCAAAAACACAGGTGAACTTTGAGAGCATTATGCTAAGTGAAATAAGTCCAACAGTAAAGACAAACACTGCATGATCTCACTTATATATGGAACCTCAAAAAGCCAAAACTACAGAAAGAGAGAGTAGATCAGTGGTTGCAATAGGCTGGGGTAGGGGAAATGTGTAGATGTTGGTCAGAGGGCACGAACTTCCACTCTGAAGATGTATAAGTTCTGGGGAACAAATACACAACAGGATGACTATAGTTAACAGTACTATATTGTGTACTTTATTTATTTATTTATTTATTTATTAAGATTTTATTTATTTGTCAGAGAGAGAGAGGGAGCGAGAGCAAGCACAGGCAGACAGAATGGGAAGCAGAGACAGAGGGAGAAGCAGGCTCCCTGCCGAGCAAGGAGCCCGATGTGGGACTCGATCCCAGGACGCTGGGATCATGACCTGAGCCGAAGGCAGCTGCTTAACCAACTGAGCCACCCAGGCGTCCCTATATTGTGTACTTTAAAGTTGCTAAGAAGTAGATACTAAATGTTATCAACACCACAACAAAAACAAATGGTAATTATGTTAACTAACCTTATTATGGTAATCATTTAGCAATATATACATGTTACAAATCATCACATTTTACACCTTCAACTTACACAATATTCTATGTCAATTTATCTCAATAAAGCTAGGGGCAGTGGAGATCCATTCAAGACAAATTTTCAAAACAGCTTTATCTTGGGCAAGGCTATTTTAAAATTATTCAAAACCTAAAAAATAGCTCCAGAATTCACATCCATCTGGAAGATCTAGTAGTGAACTATGTAACTACACTTAACTTGAAAGTTTCCATAAAGGATAAGCAATCAAGGAGTTTTCCTTTTTGCTCACAGGATTCAATCTGATTATCATTGCTTTAGCTCTGATTCCCTAAACTTCTCCTGCAGATCATTTACCTAATCGAAGACCCTCTTATTCTAAAAGAGTTCATTTGACTTTACAAGAATTCTGACATGAAGTGAAACATGGTCCCCAGAAAAAACATGCAACATGCATTTATTTGCACACATTACAGATGGACCCGAACATATATATATATATATATATATATATATATATATATATAGCTGAGGAAACCTCAGCTCTCCCAGGAGGGAATCAGCCAATGAAACAAGGAATAAATGATTCTCACCCATGTAATTCTTTCTTTCTTCCAGAGGATCAGATCATCCAAGCTCTAGAATGGCCCTTTGGGAATTTCCCTGACTCCCACTTGGACAAACTCTGGTCTCTCAGAGACTGTCTGAAAACCACCCTGATAAATCAATATCTAATTGATTAAAAATCGTTCTTTCCTAGATGTACACACTAGAAATAGTAGTAAATTACCAACCACATCATCAGGTTATTAACATGATTTTACATTTGTGCCTTGTGAAAGGAAGAAAAGGAAAGGAAAGATGAACTTTTATTTCCTCTGGCTGTTGGGTAATATATATATATAAAATACTTATTTTGTATTTTATCATGCTAAAGCAACTCATCATGCTCTTTGAGCACATGTATTACTATAAAGCTGGGCAAATTTTAAAGCATCACACATTTATTCAGTATATGGAGTCTAATAATGTTGAATAAAAGATCCCTGAATCCCAAAGAAATTTTGACCAAGAAAATATTTGCTTTCATAGGAGCTTCCTTTTCTCCACAGACATTTCATAATCTGAGGATGGAAAATCAAGAGGCCATTTTATGAGGTTGGATATCAAACACACAGCCTCTCTAGCCCTTAGGCAGTTTACTTGGTGGCCCCACATCACATCTGGGTTGCAAATCTCCCTCCAGCATAGCCCTTCTATTTAGGCCACCAGGTTTACACAAAGAGACCGCCCAGCTGCTAGCTGGTAAAAGGCTCCCAGGGTCTCATGTAGTCCCTGAGAGCTGCGTAATTCAGTGCAGAAGCCATCCATGCAATTACATGTCCCTGTAGATTACAGGGTAATTACATCAAGGAGATGAAAAATAATTGCTTGTAACTTGCACTGTGGCTGAGAAGGCATAAATAATCACATGTGCACTATGTAATGATGTGTGATCATTTTGCCACTACTGTGTCACAGCTTCCACATATTTAAAAGATCAGCAGTGACTAAAGTTGAGAAAAAACACTTGGAAGGTTATTTGTAAACTGAAATGAAAAGAACCAAAGACCTGACAGCTACACCTTGCCTTTCCAGGGGACTGCCTCAGGAAAAATTTTATAAGACCCCCCAACCTGCATTCACAATGGGAGTAAAAAGTGCATAGTGTACTAAGTGTTGCTTGATTTGCACATTTCAGTTTGGCTGGTGCCATCTGGCCCCTATTTCCCAGGCTCCAACATTCGATCTCTAAAAAGGTGTAGATAAAGCTGTGCAAGTTTTTATAAATTCTACCTAATGCAGAACTGGTATTTGAGAGATTATTAAGTCATTTTGCTTGTTTAATTTGTAACATTCTAGGTATTATTTGCTAATACTAAAACTGAATTCCTTTTAGCAAACAATTCCTCAGTCTCATTCATTGTTTTAAATTAAGAAAAGAAATATTCTATGTACAAATACAAAGTCTTAAGGAGCTTCACTGTACATAGGTAACTTATGCCTGATTCACTAACAACTACTTAATTTAATATTACTTAATATATTTAGGAATAAAGTGAAAAAATTTGTATGTCTTTGCATGGTTTCCTCCAGAGTAGTGTTGCTTGATCGCTTTGCTTAATCAGATCTTGTTTCAATAATTGTTGAAGCATGGGAATAACTCAAGTATTAAATTAGAAGCTTAGAAATCCCATATCAGAGTCAATTTTGATAAGATATTACATTTATTCTTTCAAAATAATAATCTTTCCAATGAAGAATATAATATTCTAATCATTTTAGAAGTGGCAATAAAAATTCCTGCAAGAAACTCAAGCTTCATCTCTTTCTAATGGGGACTACCATGGAAAACCAATGTTAGTGAGCACAGTAGCTTGAATTAAGATGAAAACATTCTTTTTTTTTTTTAAGAAGAAAAAAAATTCTTAAAACTAATTACAAAGCTAAACAAATGGAAGGAAATACAATTAACTTCTAAACAAAATCAAACATTTGGAAGTAGTATTAATACCAGCACTACAACACTT
Organism: Mustela nigripes; assembly: GCF_022355385.1. NCBI lineage: Eukaryota > Metazoa > Chordata > Mammalia > Carnivora > Mustelidae > Mustela > Mustela nigripes. Next base: position 104,340,782 of record NC_081563.1, read on the forward strand.
TTTGTACCACTAGTCTTTGGCAATCTAGTAAAACTTGTAGTCTCTTCTAAAAATAATCTCATTAAAAGCACAAGATAAAATACGAACACAAAGTAAATCTGTTCTATGAATGCAATTAAAAAAAAAAAAAGTGGGCGCCTGGGTGGCTCAGTGGGTTAAGCCGCTGCCTTCGGCTCAGGTCATGATCTCAGAGTCCTGGGATCGAGTCCCGCATCAGGCTCTCTGCTCAGCAGGGATCCTGCTTCCCTCTCTCTCTCTCTGGCTGCCTCTCCATCTACTTGTGATTTCTCTCTGTCAAATTAATAAATAAAATCTTTAAAAAAAAAAATAAATAAAAAAAAAATAAAAAAAAATTAAAAAAAAAAGTATTTGTGATGTAGTAAAACACAGTTTTTTGTTAATGAATTGTGTGATTTTTAAATGAGACTGCTAGCTGCTGTATTTTCAAAGTAGTGAGGAACATAGATGAGATTTTCAAATACTGTAATAACTCTCTTGCAATATGTAAATAATCCATATGCTGGTATTGTGATCTGTTGTTCACATTCATTACTAAAACGAATACTCTACTTTTAATAGAACTTACTGAGAATAAGATATAATGCTCTCCCCCAATACACAGATCCCCTGAGTCTATCCATAGACCCTTTGGGGGATGAGACCCTTTGGTTGCCAGGTTAAAGGCTCCTGATTTTGTACCATCTTCTAAGAGATATTAAAAACTGTTTCATGTTGCCATTTTATTCTTACCATCCCTGAGATTAAAACAAAGGGCAGAACTAATAAATTACTTGTTTTACAAAGATACTGGGAATAGAAAAATATTTACTGAATTACCTACTCATAAAATCCTTCTGTTACTCAAGATCAGGGCAAATCTGGTACATAAGGTACACTTCTCACAAGTATAAATTGTATACTGGGTGATAAAATAGTACCGGGATCAACTTTATTTTCTCAATCCTTCCCTATCGTAGGTACAAATAAAGGCACTGGTCTGGATGACCCTCATCTGATATGTTACTATTCAGTCTGTGCTAATCTGAAACTTAGACTATGATGGTACTGTTTACCCATTCCTATATACTCTCAAGATGCTTATTAAACCACCTTAGTGTTCCCTTCAATTCCAACAACTTGGCAGTTTATAAAATCACTACAGGTATTCCTGTTTCCATTTTCATTACTGCAAACACGTAATTGCAATGCCAACATTTTAACTTCCCAAGCACCTTAAAAGATGTGAAATGCTATCTGCTCATAGAGCCAAGCCGCGTTAGTAGGGGAGGGAAAATTCCTATTCCCATATATAAATAGCCCCTCCCATGGGATATTTTCTCCTGAAACTTCTAAGTGCCCATCTCTCGATGATTATGCCATTATTATTTATTGAGTTGTGAAAAGTGGTTCTCACTACACATACCAGAGAGGAACAAGCTTGCAATTTTAATAAGGCCCATAACATAATTAAGACATACAATTTCTTCTCTAATGCCAGGCCAGGAGGACTTTTCAATCTGTAATATGAATGACTGAATGCTTTCATGTTTGAATTTATACATGGCTATAAAATATATTTTGACTTTTTTTTTTTTTTTTGGTCAGCCCTTTCATTTGTCTTAATTTCCCCCAGGCAAAAAAGAGACATCCCACATCTTGTTCCACTAAAAATGGGGAAGTTCAATTGGACTCCAGCTCCATCTATTTCTTTTTCAGATGCATCCTGAACACTCTGTGCTTAGTCACTCATCTTCTCATGAAAAAAAAAAAAAAATAACACCAAACTTCACCCTAGAATAGCTCCATATATTTGTGCAATCATTCCTCCAAATAAGGAACATCCATGCACCTGAAGTAAGCAAGAGTGAGAATGACTAATTTCATTTCATTCAGTCTTGCAATCAACATATTTCTGGAGTTCCTACAATTGTGGATTCATTGAGGATTATAAAATATAGATGCCCCTTCTCTCAAGGAAGATGTATCTAGTGTGGGGCATAACACACAGAGCTGAGTGCAATGCAAAGACTTCTGTTAAAATTTAAGAATAGATCTTAAGAAGAGCTAAAGAAAGGCATGGGAAAAGGAGAAATAATTAGTGCTGAAGTATCAGAGAAACTCCATGAAAGTAATTTCATTTGAAAAAAGGCTTTTAAAATAAGGAGAACTCTATCTGACATGGACAAGATTAGATCGGAGGAGGGTGGAAGTATCTGTGACTGACCCAGAAAATTCATTTAAAATGCTTGAGCCAAAGATTTATGTTAATATACTTCTACTGGGCCATTTCCCTGTACATAGAATCAAGATACCTACAGAATACCCCAAGATGTAGATCCCATTTAGATGCTACATTATAAATTAATTTAAATTATGATCCCTAGGAAATTTGAACTGTGTAAGTATTATAGTGTAAGAAAGAATAGGTAGTAAAAAAGGTGAAAAAACAAAATTACTCAAAAGACCTGTTAAACAGTAACTACCTAACAAAATGTAAAATATAACTGAAAAACTAGTGCTAGGTCCAAGGTGATGTATCTAGTGTTAATCATAATCAGTATATATATCTATGCTACTAACCATGGAGATACTTTGTACCAAGACAAATGGCTTCAGTAGTATCATAGTGGGTAAGCTCCACAAAGATAGATTTTAATTTCAGTATCCAAAGAGGTTGGGTGATAGGGAATGTAATTCTCTCAAGGAGAAAACAAAGACAAGCAATAACAAAAAGCTAGAAATTATTGATTCAAATATGAAGGCAAACAATTTTTTTTCATGAGGTAGCAGTTTGGAGCACCCAAGTTAGCATAAAAAGTCGGAATGTATTATCTCTTGGCACTAGAAACATTCTTCAAATAGCAATACCAAATAAGTTTAAGACCTTGTACTAGTGGAGAAGAACTGTAATTATAACTCATTACTAGGCTCTACAGTGAACAAGAATTACATTATAATCATGTGTTATTAGATTCCACCTGTGAGACTCAGCTTACATGAAAAGCAGAGAAGATCTGACTGTAGTTACAGAAGAGAATTAAATGTTAACAAACTTAACAACTGTTTCTGAGGAGATAAGAAAAAGAAGTGATGGTAAATTGTGGCAGAAAGGGCAAATATAAAATGTAGTATATCCTACATGGAGATAATGAAAGAAAATGTTCATAATGATGGAAAAAGAAAAAGGCTTAAGCACATAAAGATAGAGGAAGTTACTCAATGAAATAAATAGGGATTAAATATCAAACAAAATAATAAAGAATTGGGGTAAAGAGAGCTGGAGAGATAAATAGGAGCAATACCCACATCTTTCATATAAGAAAATAAAGAAACTAAAGCTAATAATTTAGGAATTAGTGGTATGAATACATTATTTAAAATTATGGACATAACCAGGAACACTGGAACAGAAATATTAAAAGAGATGGCCTCTGGAGGATAAAATTAAGAGGGGAGTTAATTGGAGGGGTAAAAGCAATTTTTCATGACAAAATATATTCTATTTGATTATGTGCAATATGACAAAATAATTATGAATTAGTATAAACTATATCAAAAACTACAAAATGGACTCTCCAAAGAGAGAAAGTCTATTCAGCTTTCAAAACGCAGAGGATCGTTTGGGAAGGGAGTAGAAGAAATCAATAAAAGAAGTCCAGATAATTTTTCACCAAAGGAATGGCCTTTTCTGTTGAGAGAAAAAAATCAAAGCGAAGCCAAGAGTGGGGTGGTGGAAAGGAGAAATATAATGGGAATAATTAGAGTGTGAATCAAGAGAAAACACTTCAGAATGCAAAGTTTGTAAGTCTAAATTATTTGGTCTAAGACAGAAATCTGTTCCTGATGAGAGTTCATGAATAAAACAAGCCTCAAAATATGATGTTTAAAGGGTCTGGAAGGCTGGAAGATTACTACACAGATCTCCTAATAGATACCTATCATATTCTTTAAAGTCTTCAGGACATATTACCTTGTAAATAGCATGAAAGACTTTCTAAATCAGGAATTTCTTCCTAATTTTTAAATCAAGCACTACTGAGGCCTAAGGAGAAAGGAGAATCTCTTCCCAGAAGTGGATTTGCTGGGGTAAGGAGAACAGACATTTGTCATTTTGGTAACTACTGCCAAATGTCTCTCTATAGGGACTGCATCAATTTACAATTCCTTTTGCAAAACAGAAGAAAAAAAAAATTGTCAGCTTTATCAATGTAGATTTTGGGTGTGGGTTTTTTTTTTTTTTTGTGGTAACTATTCATTTCAACATTGTAACTGAAAAATATTAGAAGTATCCTAAATGTCCACAAATAGGGGAATGGTAAAAATTTTACCATGAAATATGGACTAATATGCAACTATAAAAAAAATGAAAAGATTTTCCATCTATTGTGATGGAATGATCTTTAGGATATATTGTTAATGAAAAATCAAAGTTCAGAAAATATGTATACTATTCTATCTGTTATGTAAACAGGGGAAGGGAAAATAAGGACCCTGTGGCATATTTATCTGTACATGCATGCATGCTCTAGAAAGACATACAAAAATTAAAAGTAGCAGTTATCCATGGAAAGGTGGAAGGTGAGAGCTGAAAAGATGGGTGTAAAAGAGGGAGTGAGACTGTTACTATGTATCTTTAATTTTTAAATTTTTGAATTTAATAAATATATTACTGATTATAAAAATAATACAATAAGAGAAAACACAAAAAAATCAATCATCAGTTTTATTAAGCTACAAATATTTTATATAGTAAGCTATATATAGTGTTTCTGTTCACAAAATATTCAAACTTTAAAAAAAATGTGTTACAACTTAATAAAAATGGCATCAAAATGACTTGGTACACATCTTTCAATCAACATAGACAAGCTTTCAAAAGTCAAATACTGTGAGGTAATAAATATGGTTATATAACAAGTTCAGATTTTTAAAACTCATTCCCTTTAATAAACTTATAATTAACATAATTCATCATACATATTAATAGCTCTAAAAATGAGAAAACATTAAAAATTTACCAAAATCCAAAATCTCTTTGGATAAACACACTTAACAAAACAGCAATAGATGGACATTTTCCTAACAAAATATATTATCACAATCCAGAAGACTGTATCATACTTTAGTACAGAGAATCACTAGAGACACTCTCAGCAATGTCAGGAAAAATATAAAGATGTCCGTTATCACTGCTAATGTTTAACATTCTACTGGAGGTAGTACAAATATAATTAGAAAAGAGAAAGGGGAACCCTCTTACATTGTTGGTGGGAATGCAAGTTGGTGCAGCCACTTTGGAAAACAGTGTGGAGATTCCTTAAGAAATTAAAAATAGAGCTTCCCTATCACCCTGCAATTGTACTACTGGATATTTACCCCAGAGATACAGATGTAGTGCAAAGAAGGGCCATCTGTATCCCAATGTTCATAGCAGCAATGGCCACAGTTGCCAAACTGTGGAAAGAGCCAAAATGCCCTTCAACAGATGAATGGATAAAGAAGATATGGTCCAGGGACACCTGGGTGGCTCAGTTGGTTAAGCGGCTGCCTTCGGCTCAGGCCATGATCCCAGCGTCCTGCGATGGAGTCCCACAATGGGCTCCTTGCTCAGCAGGAAGCCTGCTTCTCCCTCTGCCTCTGCTGCCACTCTGTCTGCCTATGTTCACTCTCTCTGACAGAAAGAAAGAAAGAAAGAAAGGAAGAAAGGAAGATATGGTCCAGATATACAATGGAGTATTATGCCTCCATCAGAAAGGAATACCCAACTTTTGTATCAACATGGACGGGACTGGAGGAGATTATGCTGAGTGAAATAAGTCAAGCAGAGAAAGACAATTATCATATGGTTTCACTTACCTGTGGAGCATAAAGAATAACATGGAGGGCATCGGGAGCTGGAGAGGAGAAGTGAGTTGGGGGAAATCGGAGGCGGAGAAGAACCATGAAAGACTGTGGACTCAGAAACAAACTGAGGGTTTTGGAAGGGAGAGGGGTGGGAGAATGGGTGAGCCTGGTGGCAGGTATTAAGGAGGGCATGAGTGCATGGAGCACTGGGTGTGGTACATAAACAATAAATCTTGAAACACTGAAAAAAATTAAATTTAATTTAAAAAACGAGAATAATTAGCAGTATAAAATTGAAGACAAAACTTATCATAATTTTCATAATTTCATGATTTGACTAAATAACATCTGAAATTTAAGGATTCAACTGAAAAGCTAATTGAGTAAGGTAGGGTTATTTATGGAAATCAATACTTTCACATTCACAGATAGCAACCATTTAAGAAATCTATTGGAAAGTTCCTATGGACAACAGTAACAGAATAGGTAGCTAGTTAGGAAAAAAAATACTTAATAAATGAGCAAAATCTTTTATGAAGACTTGATTCGTATATCTAATCTTATGATTCTTTAGTCTTCATGTATAAACCAGAAGCAATCATATGCAGATGAAGATAGAAAATAAAAATACATAGATGAGAATTATTATGTGGGCATAGAGGATACTCTGATATTAGAAGAATGAAAAAAATGATCTTGATTGAATGGCCTCATTTAAGAAAGCAAAACACTTATAACCAGTAAGGAGAATCAAGAAAAATTCCTGAAATTTAAATGGCAAGGCTGTAAGTTAGAAAGAACATAATTTTCCTTATCTATGAAGCTTCGGGCTATTTTGATGAATTTTGCCATCTCAGTCTTGTCAACATCCTAAGGGTTTGTCAGCTGTGACTAGGTTAAACTGATGGACAGCATTATACCAACTATTGTCATCTATTAAGTCATTTGTATGTACTCAGACCCCGTGTTCTTAAAAATTTTACATATTTTTCTTCGTAAGATACTTACATTACTCAACATAAATACCAAGAAACCATTATTCCTTTCTGCAGAAAAGACACACTGAGGCTCAGAAAGATACATCTCTTGGCCAGGATTATATACATGATACATGGCAGAGTCTGGTTTCCAAGTCCAGACCGCAGCCTCACACAGCAACACCTGTCTTCTTTCCACTTGAGAATGCTGCTTCCAATATTAGTCAACTTCCAATCACTCCTTCACCTATTCAAATTTTTTTTGAACCAAAATTTCAAAATTTTGAGGCAATGGTGTTAACAAGAAGTATAGGAGGTTAAAAAAAAAAAAAAGAGAGAGAGATATAAAAGGCCTAGAAACTCTACAGCCCTAATAGTAATTCCCCTGTGATAAGTTTCTGCATTTTCCCAAAATAGCAACAAAACTGAGGAAATTTCACACTGATACACTGACAGCCCTAATCAATAAATTAAAAAAAATTTAGAGCCCTTTAGCAATACTAGATGCATGAACTAGTTACATCTCTGTTGACAGTCTCTTTTTTGCACAATAATTTGTTCTTAGGGCAATGCTGTTTATATTAGAAGTATTACTATTTATTTTAAATATAACAAATGATCTAAAAATCACTATTATTTTTCCCCTTGTGAAAGGCAGAATCCCTGTCATATCAATAGTATCATATTTTAAACCAAAAGGAGCATTTTGGATTGGAGCCCAAAGCACCCTCCTAGGACGTACTCTTTGATAAATTAGGAAATGATTATTTGTGCTTTTATATTTTCCTTGTACCAAATTATCTTAGATGGAGCTGAACTCTGTTAAGCATTTACAGACTATGTTTATAGGTAGTGTTTAATATGCAATAATATTTGATTTGTTTTTTATTCTCCTCAACCCCTTTAACCTCTAGACTGTAATGACTTCCATATGGCTAGCCAAGTCTATTTTTAGATTGTTAATTATCCATCTCTATTTTTAGACCTCTTCCTTCTTTTGGTTGCTGATTATTATAAGACCTAAAGTGCCTTCTCAAATTTTAATGATGTTGTTTTTCTGCCGGATTAGAGGCCAATTCTGTTACTGAATACTAGTTTCCCACCCCAATACCAATTTCTCCCACTTTTATTTTTCTCCCCCAAAAAATCAGTCATGACAATACAATTCAATATATTTGTCAAAGAGCACTCAGTTATTTAATATTTTAGGTAAATACCAACAAGATACACATTTTCAAAGGGATTTTGGCCATGTGGCTGCTTTAAAGTCAGAAAATAGTAAAACTGCCTAATATAATACTTTGAGAAATCTGGGTCAAAACTCAAATTTTGCACATGTAAAACAACCTACTTGGGATTCTCCTTTCTTACCCTAAAGATATTTTTCTTGTTTTAGAATATACATGTGCAGCAAGAATTACATTTGAGATCAATAATGTGCTCCAATTTCAGTCTTTCGAGACTGTGGCTTTTGCCTTTGAAAATTCCAAAGTATAACAACATCCCAAATTGGTGAGCTTTAATCTCTTCTTCATCATATGAAATTGTCAGGTTGTTTTCTTTCCCTTTCTTGCTGCTTATGTGAGTGTGTGTGTGTGTGTGTGTGTGTGTGTGTGTGTTTAAAGAACAGAGATCAAAACACTTGGGATTTATGCAAATAGCTAAGGCTGAAATCCAGGATTTCTTCTTTTATATGCCTATTACATAAAATAAATTCAAAGTCACACATACCAAAAAAAAAAAAAAAAGTCATCAAAATTTTGTTCTGTGCACCATGCCATATCCTAATCAAGTAGTTTTTAGAAATTAGTCTAAACCCAAATAGGAAAACAGCAAGGAATGGGCTCTGCCCTAAACACCTCCTATGTTACTTTGCAACCTTAAATCTCTCTGTTATCAAAGCAGATTCCAACTGTCTATCTAGAGTGCCATTTGTTCTGTTTGCTGAGGGCTGGAAGAGTAGGGGTATACTCTGGGAACAACTGTGAAAGTGGGGAATTAGGCACCACTGTGGTTTAGAAAATACTCTTGTTGACTGTTTTTGTCATTGCATTTGAGGTTTTTAGCTAAATACCACATCCCTTGAAATGTCGAGGTAATTCACCAGACTCCTTAAAAAGAATGAGTGTATGAAAATATTTCACAAACTCCAAAAAAACTCACAAATAGGAAGAATTACTTTTAGATCCTTTAGGGCTATAGGGATTAAAATTTTCAGTACATTGATTGACACAGGATATTTAGATATAAGGATATTAACACGGCCAGGTTTTGAAACAAAAATGTTTGCTTTTGCAACTGGCTAATTTATCCTTGGCCTTTTAGAGAAACGTGCCTCAATGGAGCAAAATAATCATGTGTCTATGTCCTTTTTTATAAAACATTCATTCCATGGGAGGATACCTCTTTGAGAAAGGTACTGAGTAGTCACATGCTCTTATGTGCCCTATGTGGTGTACTTCAGAGGGCGTGGGCTACAATATATATCTTAAATGTTACTTTTAAAAACATTCCCCATGAAGTCCTCATATGAAACAGCATATAATACACACGACAAGATCACAAGTTACATGTCTTCTGGCAAAACTATTTTTCCAAGACTGATCTGAATTAAAACTTGATAGGGCAATAATCCAAAAAAATGAAAGAGAGTAAGAGAGGGGTTGAGAAATCTATCTTTGTTGTTTGCCATTGCTATGGGAAAAACAACCCTCATTTTATAAATTTAGTATTTCCAGTGAGAAATATGAGTAAAATAGTTACTATAATATCATACTAAAAATGAAAATTTAAATCTTTTTTGACAAAATCCCTAGAATATGATATAGATACCACAAGGGAAGTTTAACGCTGCATTCCTACACTATCTTCTAATTTAAAAAATAATAAATATGTAAAATAGTGGGTTTAGATCTAATTTGTAAGAATAAAATATACAAATATGACTCTTAGATTTTAGTTTATCTGTGCAACAAAGATAAAAAAAGGCTCATTTCATTTTGACTGAACAGAGCATGACTTCTTGTGCTAATCAGCTTGGAAGTCACTTATATTTTCTGTCAATGTCCCACTGTGTGAAATACCATTAGATGAATATTAACTTATACATCCACTCATTGAGAAAACATTTAGTAATATTGCATAATCCAATAATCAGTACAAGTGCTTCCTTCAGCCCCACAGGAATTACTGGAGGAGTTCAGGAAAATTCAGAAAATGATTAGAGAAGCTTTTGGAGCAACATACTTCTTCTATTTAGAAATAGAGGAATACTGTAGAATCACACAAATAATTATATCAGCAACCATTACTTGAGCAGTTTCTATGTCCTTAATATTTTATCAAAATCTCTACTGCTCACAAGAACCCTATAGATAAATAATATTATTTTATTTTTTACAGTAATAACACTGATGTGTCGGATTTGTCCAGAATAGGACAACAGAATTTGAACTTAGGACTGTCTGTCTTCAAGTCTGTGCCTTTTCTATTACACACTATTTCTGTGAAATTAAACGTGTTATAAACTATTGGTGACATGCTCTATATTGCTCTATTAGGTGCTTTAATGATTTTATCTCATTTAATCCTTCCAAGAACCCTGTGATTTAGGAACCATTACCAACATGTCCATATTTACTACAGGTAATGAAACAGAAGCATAAAGACATGGCCCAAGGTCACGTAGGAAGAATGGAAGTAAGGATTTGAACACAGGTATCTGACTATGATATCCTGTTATACTACTGTCTTATATGGACATAATAAATCTGATAACATGACAGTAAAACCAATACAAGGTTGAAAGTGTGATTTTGGTGTGCTAAATGGTCTTATAAGAAACCATCTCTCCTGTCTCCAAAAGGGACCCAGTGGCACCAACTGTTTGACATATCAAACCCAAATGCATCTATCTGGTATGCAAGATATGCCGCCAAGACTACCCCCCCCAATCCTATCCGCATCATTTCTCAAGAATTTCCGAAGATCCAGTCTATAGAACATCAATGTACCTCAAGATCACTGACTGGTGTTCTAGGGGCAAAAGATTTCACAAACATAGTCTGGAAAAATCTCAATTCCATAAACTTGGTTTTTTTGTTTGGGGGGATTCAGGGTTTTTTTTATAGACAGTAGTATTTTTCAGGGTTCATTAATCCAATGTGTTCTCTGAACCTCTGAATCCTAGAAGTAATCTGCAAATTTTTCCAATTTTTTAATACCCAAATTTTGCGTGTGGTGGAACATCTACTGATCCTTCACAGGATGTTAATTTCTACAGGTAAAAGCTGCTGTGTCCATACTTAATCTATTCATGCTCTGGAACCCTCCCAGCCCTTGCTCACGTGCTCTTCTCTCTCCCCATTCTCTACGGAATGCCATTCTCTTTTCTGCACCAACCCAGGCCTTTCAGCTCTTACTGAATCTCACTCAAAAGATCTTCTAGAGAATACCTTCTCTAATGTGCTGTGTCTCTTGGCTTCCTGTTTGATTCCCAGAGCTCCCAGATTTTTTTCTGTAAAAGCTTATAGCATTTTTGAATAAAGAAGGTATAACCATCTTTAACTAAAGGAATTCTATATGAATTTAAGAAACATTATTTGAATGTAGAAAAAATTTGCCATGCTGCTCTAGTGAAATATGCCTCTATAGTGAATTATCCAATATCTAGGGTAAACACTAGACTTCAGGTTCTTTCCTGGGAGTGGCATCTTCTCTTCCAAGTTATATTCTCAGGCTCTGGTAGAGAGCTTGCCATAAAAGAAGGGCTGACCATATTTGCCCCAACTTTGAAAAACAAACTTGTCTCTTAGGAGAGATAGAACTATACCTAAATAACTATGATATGAGGCAGCAAGTCATCTTAGAAGGGAGATCCATATCTTAGGTTTTTGCTTTGTTTTGCATTGCATTGTATTATTTTGAACTAGGTTCCCCTAGAAAGCAAAGAGCCTGTGTGCAAATAGCTTATTTGGGGAAATGATACCAAGCTGAAAACTGAGAAATTCCAATACAAAGTACATTGGTCATCACTCTGCTCACCTGGGGGCTCAACTCCCATGGAAAATGCGGAAGAACCCTGTAGAATGAACTGCAGATTATTTGCCTTAGGGATGCACTAAGGTCTTGTCTGCCACTGGCTAAGGTTTGCCCTGGGGCTTATAACCCTCTAGCACTTCCAGGCAATGCACATTTTGAGCAACCTGAGGTTTTTGCCCCAGGGCAAAAGAAATATGTGATGCAGCCAAGGTGAACATCATCATATTAAACCTGCATAAAGGCAGATGCTTCAGAAATGATCAAAGGAAAAGATGGGTAGAAGGTTTGAGGGAAGCCACAAAATATAGGTAGGTTTGTGTCTCCCCTTTCACTCCATGGACTGTGGCCCCTTTGCCAGGCCTGTCTCTGTAATGCCAAGGACAGGAGGAAGAGTCTTAACTAGACATGTAGAGGGAGAAGAGCTTTGGATGAAAGCCCGTGAGAAAGAGAAACATTATTTCAGAATAGCACTTGGCAAAGAAATTCACCAAACAAGTTGGCAGATACAAATATTTACGTATCACTGATTCTATTTTGTGTAACAGCCAACATACTTTTACAAAAAAAAAAAAAAAAAAGTATGACCTGCTATTTTATCACCAAGAACAAATGCAACCCTCGTGGACAGTGGTATAAAATTACAGACATCAGTTAATCTTTTAAGAACACCGTAAAAATAAGTTTACCTACCAAAGTACCTCAGCAGATGGAGAAATTACCATGAACTCAGTTACATAACACAGATTCTAGTGACTTTTCTTAACAAAGAAGGAATGAGCAGACACTCCTGTCTCAAGTTTAGCGTCTCTCTAGATGTCACAAAATATCTGGTATGTAGTAAGAGTTTTGGAATGGCAGTTTTTGTACTTCAAATGGGATCAAATGATAAACGGTCTCCTCATCCATATCTTTAAGGGGGAAAGACAGAAAACATGAATTTTTTTCCATTTAAAAGGCATGAGAAAATGAGAGAAAAATACTCAAGAAGGAGAGAAACATCAGAGAAATAGATCAGAACTTGCAAGGACCCAAAAGTTAGAAAGAAAAGAAAACTTACTGCTTATCCTTAATCACAAGTGACTTATTTAAATAGACAAAATGACAGGCTGACCTCCATCTATTTTAACTGCCAAATCCTATCAGCAGGGTGTGATTACCTCCCAAGACCACCTTCTGAGGGGGGGGGTTCTCAAGCCTGCCCTGAGAATCTCTGACATTCCTTCCTCCATCCAGAAATCCGGAATTCTTCTAAGGAAACATTTGTGGCCATTAAACCAATTGGAGTTGAACTCATGTCCTAGAGGTTGACAGGACAATTTATTAATGTGCTATATAACCAAGTCTGGATTTAAAAAAAGATCTCACACAGACTTTTTTTCTTCTTTTTTACAGTTTTACAAGATGCTAGTATCCTTAAGATCTGTATCTGAAGGAAGAGAAATAGCAGTTTCTGGCCTAGAATTTCCCATTATTAATTTAAAGAAACTCATCTTTTATTTCAAAAATAGAATTAGAAGGAATTAAGCCCCAGGAAAAGTTAACTAAAATTATTTCTTATGAGTTAAAAGGGGACCTAGAAAGTAGCATAAAATAGCAGACATACTTTCTGCAACTATATAACAAAAAGAGCTAAATGAGATTATTCCTACAAAAACAGCCTTTTAGAGTCAGATAAATAAATAATTAAACTTCTGAGTTTGTATTTGCCTACTTAATGGAACAGCTTTCCAGGTAAGATGAACTATGTACATGTATGCATTTCTTATCTGGGAGAATAAGATTTATTGTAATGCTTCATCTTCCCAAAAATTAGAATTGGGAAAAAATATATAAATACCTATAGAGAATTAAGAAGTAAATAAACCTGTTACTCACTGAATATTTAAAATTTTGTTCTATGCGCTCAGTCTCAGCAATTTCTAGTATAAAATCCAAACCCAGTCAAATTATTTTATTAATGCACAATTTTAAAGACATAGATCTTTTCATATCTAAGAGGTGTTTTGAGTTAAATTACCAAAAAATTTCCTCCAAAGATCAGAAATCACTTTCTGAATCATAGATTCTGAAACATTTTCCCATAAATGCAATTCTAGGATTCCCAGGCATTAATTGGATAATTGAAATTTCTTACATTGGCAACTGAGGCTACCCTTTATGTTTCCAGCTGTTCTCCAGAGCAAGGAAAAGCTCTTAGACTATGATATGACGCCACTCTATTGCTTTAGTCTTGCCTAAAATATATTACCCATGGACCATCATGATTTTCCCTTAAGCATACAATTTAGCATTCCAGGCATTAATCTCTGTTGGATTAACAAAGAAAACACTTCATATTAAAGCAATGAAAGGTTGTTTATGTTCAAAATGATGAAAAGGAAATTCTCCAATATTTTAACTCTCCATGTCCCTGGTGAATAAAGAAAACATTCCAAGATAAAATGACATTTCAATTATCCTAAGTAAAAAGAGAGAAGGGCAAACACACACACACACACACACACACACACACGCGCACGGAAACCACAATATATCCTATGTGAACCTGAGGGTGTTTTCTTTGTTCTTTTTAGTTCAAGATGAAACAGCTGTTCATTGTTTAAAATAGCATTTCACATTTAGATCTTTTTCGCGTCAAAAGGAAGCCATCTTATCCTTCCAGTTTGCTAACATTAGAGAGGAGTAAACACTCATTTCCTACATATATTATTTATAATGCAGACTTGTGAACTTTCGCATCCAGCGTCAGACTGACCCCTCTCCCACTAGGTTTTGAACCTTCCTTCCCCTGACCCCACAACAGACCAGAGTAACCTGCAGGTCATCTTTTCCTTTAATTCATTTTTTAACACATGTTTCCTCATTGCAATCCAGCAGCTCTGACTAATCCAAGGCTGACTCCTATAAAAGGTGGAGATGGCAGTTATTTTATGACATTATATCAGTAGGCCGATATGAGTGTCTCAAAAGAAACTTCTTAATGGCAGTTAAATCTTTACAAGGGTTTCATGTTTCCACTCCTTCACTCAGAAGCCCAGATTTCTGTAAGTACCTGCCAATTCGATTTGAAAACCACATCTTCATTCTTTAACACACACACACACACACACCACTTTTATAACTAGCAATTTTCAAGCTGTTTAAACTAAGGTAGCTTGAAACATGCTCACAGACAAAATGAAAAGGCAGAAAGATATATCTCTTGCAAAAAGGTATTTTAAAAATAAATCCTCTGCCCTTAATTTTGGGAAGATTTTGAAACCTGTCACACTAAAACTGAATGGTCTACTGGGGTTCAATAGAAGTTCCAATGCACAACTCCTTTACTGATTTTAAAAAAAAAAAAAAAAAAAAAAGAACTGCTTGCTAAATTAAAATGCCCAAAATTCCTGAAACATAGTTAGCAGTTAATAAGGAGAAACATAGGAACTTTTCTTCTTCTGACATATTCAGATGGTATTGCAGAAAGACCATAATGGTACTGTTGCATTGTGTTTTTCTAGAAATACAAATAGATTCAAGATTTGTATCCAAATTAGAAAATCCCTTCAATGAAACATAAAAGCTAGAAAATAAACATATAATTCAAAGAACAAAACTTAAAAACTGACTAATCTCAATCCATCAATTTACAGAGAAGGAAACAAAGAGATTAAAGGCCTGGTCCACAGTATATTAAGATTTTCCTGTTTGTTGAATGAATTACATGATTACTCTATCACTTGGTTGAACAGAGAGAGCCTGGGACTCTGGATATAAGCCAGCATCGTCAAAATTGTCAACTCAATTCAATTTTTAAAAAATTAACATTGAAATTGAACCAGTGGTTATTTATCCTAGCCTAGTTAAAACCCAAACTGCTAAAGGATGAGGGGTTTTTGTTTTTGTTTTCCAATTTGTTATTTTCATTTATGAAAGATGCCTTCAAACTTCACACAATTTTTCCAATATATTAAAGGGTGAGATTTTGTCCATTATTCCATATTTCCTGCCTGCTTTTGAATATTTATTCATTCAAATATAGCTTTCATATCCTCTAAGCTCCTCTATGAAGCCACTTCTTTTCACAACAGTGATCTGAATGTTATCTCCAGTCATTTTAGGAGTTTGTAAAACATGAATATAATCATAGTCAAAAGAGAATGAGAAATTCATTTCAGAAATGGTTTGTAACCTTTCCCTCTTTCCCATCTCTAAATACCACTGTTCTCTTCTGGCTACTAGTGCTGGGCATTTATTCTCTATTTCTCATTTAGCCCACTAAGAAAATGGGGAAGAATCTAAAAGAATGGGCCATGTCTGAGATCCGGCTGGTTCCCACCCTATGGAGACCCTGTCTCGCCCACGCAAGTGGCACTCCATAACCTTATTTCCACTGACTTTTTTTTTTTGCATCTTAGAAAAACTGGGCACTAGGAAGTATGTACTCCCCCAGGATCTTGAATTTACCCAATCAGGCCTTACTCAGCAGCTCAGTGTCTTAACGACTCTGGCAAAATGACATGGGTCATATTTTCACATGGATGAACTGTTTCTGAACAATTTCTCCAGTGTGTGAGGCACAAACAGGCTTTTCTTCAACATCAGGCATGCATGTCTTCCCCGCCTCTTGCTTTTTAACAAACATATGTATTGTGACCAGTGCAAAAGAAATTCTATTCCCCATTAATGTTTGAGTTTCTCTCCTACTCACCCCCCTTCTCTACCCCCTTCAGATGTCTCTCTCGACATTTCAAGATATCAAAAAAGTGCAAGACCTCTGTCCAGAATTTTTTTTTTTTTTTTTTGCCTGTAGAAATAGATGAAGTTGTGTGGCTAATTCATTTTCCCCTGTACTCTTTCTACATAGGAATTTGGGGCAAGGAATATTGATTTCCACAGTCATTTTGGCACTTAAAAATCTGCATCTTCTTCTTTCCTGGAATTGTTCATTGCTGTTAGGGGCCACTCTGTTTCATGAAATACCAAATTTGGGACTGGAAGTGGGCCCAATATAAATAAAAATTTTAGCAAGAACTATACTATAACTATTGCTGGTTTTGTTTTCAAGAAAGAATGGCATCCCCAAATAAACTCTGAATCTACACATAGTGTTTAAGTAATACAGCATCTTATTTCCATTGCACACAGTAGACAAACCATAAATATTGTTAAAAAAATGAAAAAGTGGATGAGGAAATCAGACCAGTAGGAATTCCATTTTTTCTTATTTTTTTCTTTTAGTTATACCCCGTAATTATTCCTTATAAATTTACTGTAACTGTAAAACATTCCTTCCCGGGGGGGGGGGCGAAGTTTACTTCCTTAATGATAGTATAACATATGTCCTATGGAATCAGAATGCTTATTCTTAAAAGCAATGAAGAAGAAAATTTTTCCATGATGTCATACAATGTGTTTCAAAATATCATCAACCAGGAGTTGAGTTACATGTACTTGATGGCTGAACTTGGTTGTCATTCAGTAGCTCTGTCCACAAACTCTCATCTTGAGAGTCTGCCTAATGTCAGCATGATCAATAAGAAAAGAGTGAGCCCATAGAATCATTTATCTGAATGGAAGAGAAAGATAGTCATCAATTATATAAGAAGCTATTAATTCCTTCTCTGAAGGTAATTTTTATGAAAAGATTGAAAGATCACATAAGTCCATTTCTGAGAAAGAAATTACAAAGTGTAAAATCCAAGGGATGACACTAGAAAAAGAGTCTCAAGAAATTGATTTCCTTCCTTTGTGGATACACTACACTCATCAATGTGTTCTGTTTGAATTGTGTCTGGGGCTTACTTTCTGAATATCAGCATACATCTGTTTTGAGACAGTCCCCTGATAGGCTTCCCATCATCAGTTTAATGATACAAATTTTATGACTCTCTCGGGCCCTTGAATGTTGGGAGGTGCTTTAATATCAGTTGTGTAAAAGTAGAAAAGATCACATTTCTGCTGGCTCAAAACAAAGAAATGCCTTAATGGCATATCCTGTTTTCTTAATACCAGTCCTATCAATGACAGACTTTTGAGTTTTCCAGAGAAAAAGTGTGAGTACAATCTAATTCTTCCTCAATGATAAAAACAGAATGATTGTTGGACGCCAAGATAATTACTGGACCATTCAAGAAACCAATAAATTCTTGCCCACATTTTTCAGAACAAAGGGGTACAGTCTGTCTGGGGAACCATGTGAAATAATCCAAGAGTTTTTAAGGTGTCTTCCCTGAAATACACAGTCGAAGAAAAAGTCCATTTCAATGTTTATTCTGTTCTAGTAGTTTATTAATGCTTTATTTTACTAGGAGCATGAATTTAAGGCTCAAATTCACTCATCCAGGTAGTTATAAATTTCACAGGAGTTCAAAAGCTAATGTGATAGTAACAACTGCTTACCCATATCTCTAAACTAGACATCTCTTAGCCACATGGCCAGAAGGTTCATAATTAATGAATTACTGAAAGAATGTAGCAGTAGTTTTATATGTGTAACAAGAAATCCTAAAGGATAGTAACACAGGTGTCCTGTTTTACCCAGCAAACCACCTCTTCACACACACATTAACCACAAACTATCTCCAGAGCCCGCCTAGTCAAGTGACACAGAAAATGCTCACTGCCTGAAGTCACCATCAACCAGTTCTCCAGCACAGCCACACAGAAAATCATACAGTGGCTTTCTAGAATTTTGGCAAAATAAGGTTGGCAAAATGGCCAGATCCTACAGAAGTCACTTTAAAAGAGAAGTTGCAGCTCCAGCTCCAGCATGTGAGCTCTTCTATGATATCTGCAGCTAGGCACCCGCTGGGATGTCAGAATAACCAACAGGCCCCTCTTGTTGGTCCTGTCTTCTTAACTATAAAATGATGATTAGACCAGTAGGTTATAAATTCAAAGCAGCTTATGCATAGAGTCGCCAGCAACAGGAATTTGTTTACCATGCAGTTAGTTTCATTTCCTCTCAAAAGTCATGAAAAGTGTCCATCAAACAAATCTGGAAAATAATCTGGCTGAATTCTTAAGAACATTAACTACCTTAAACATCTTTTCAAGATTTATTGATTTAAAGTCATCTTTAAATGTCTGTTATGTCTGTTCAGTTAAACACACACACACACACACAAACAAATACAAACCTTGGGAAATTCCTTTTCAGGTATCAGAGATTCTTTTCAATATTCTGCATATTGGTCAGCCTTTAGAAGTGACCAAACATATTTAAGTATTAATCGTGTAAATAGGGTGGGTGGTGAAAGTGGGCAGTGCAAATTTAGATAAAAAATGAAGTGTGACTATAAATATAACAAGACTGCTTTTCCTCTGCCAATCACAAGCCAAGCCTGGGGGCAATTCCAAGGTTGAAGCTATGGATGAGAGGGTGATCTGACAGGGACAGCTGTCATCAGTCATCCTGTTGACCTTCGGGGTTAATTCACCTGATCTGGCTGGCTGACTAAGGGTCATCTCCACCTGCCCTCACTACCCCATGGGCATCCCCTTTGAAATTCCTTGAATGATAATAAAAAATTGGGGGGGAAGCCCTTCTTTCATCAGGAATGACAATGCTTTCAACAAATGTATTTTGAGCTTCTTCTGCATATCGAACATTGTCTAATATACACTGGTAAACAACACAGATTAGAATCCTATGCTCCAGGTAAAGACGTAGAGAATAAAAAGGAAATAAAATCAACACAAATTTTAAATGGCAATACCTGTAATGAAGAAAAATATGGGGATATCAGGTAAAGAAAGACATCATATTAGAAGGTTAAAACAGCCTCTCTCTGAGAAGGCAACATTTCTACTAAAATCTGAATGATGAAAAGTTGCCAGCTATAATCCAAACCGAGGGAATGGTAAACCAAGTTCTATGACAAGAGATAAAACAGATGGTTTCTTTGAACTTCATAGTCAAGTACCATGTGCCTGAGGATGATGAGGAAGGCCCATTCTATATACAAGTAATTGTATTCTTCTGCCACAAGCATCACATCACTGACATTCTTAAAACGTTTTCACTAAAAGCAGTCTCTGAGCAATAGGTATGAATGTTCCAAAGGTGACCACCTAGAAGGACACAACGCTGCCTTGTTTTGAAATGATCTCAGGTGTTAGAATTAAAAGAAGATATTCCCTTAGAGTCACACCAATGGAAATTTTAATGCATTTTTAAGAAGATGACAGTAGCCAGTATCTAATTTGGGATTTTTTTCTAGGCCTAAACATTACTTCCTGCTCAGGCAAGCTTGAGAAGATGGGATCAAGGGAGTTTTGTGGTCCAGTGAGCAAAGGATGGGAAAATCAGAAAGATTCTGAGTTATAATCCCAGTTGAGCTACCAGGTGACCTTTAGGCAAGTCATTCGACCTCCCTGTGCCTCATGCTCCCAGCTGGAAAATTGGATAAGACCAGCAGGATATCACTGAAAACCAGATGCTGCACGGAACCCAAGCTTTCCCAGCTAAATAAATTACCACTAAAGAGATGGATTCGGTGGGGTCGGGGGGGGGGGGGGGAGGTCCAACATATCATCCCATGTGAAATACCCTATTAATGACATTTGGTCCTCCTTATATTTAAAAGTTATTAATTTATCTCATATTTATCAAATAAAATTAATAAAATGAGTAATTCAAATGAGAGTACTATTTCCTGAGATACTTAGAAGTGTCAGTCTAGCTTACATTTACTTTGCCAGAGCATACTTGCAGGTTAATAATTGTTACAATCCTAGTCTTGCCTCATTACACCTTCCCATGACAAGTCACGCCAGTGTCAATGACACACAGCTAGAACAACAAAGAGAAGGCCGAAACAGGAGTTTATTTCCCCATTTTTCAAGCAAAATAAACTTGCAGTTTCTATGTGAAATTTAACAACGATGCTTTGTTAAGTATTCATAAGATATTTAAATGGAGAGCAAAATGTCCATCCTTCATTAGAATGATTCATCTGTATCAATAATGAGTAATATTGTGCTTACAAAGACCAATTCAGGAAACACAAAAGTATTTAAAACTGAGGATTTTTTTTTCAGTTTAAATTAAAACACCTTTTTTAAGTCTCATGAGAAAAATATGTATGTATATATATTCATTCAAGTTAAACTATTTACTGCATAGCAGAATAGTGATACAGAAACAGACATTCTCTGATAAAGATAGTATTTGAGCATATTTGAGAAGTAAAAACATACTGATTTTATAACTTGAAGGTGGATCACAGGTGATAACACAGGCTTCAAGAATCATGGGCATGAAAACCTGCTCAACACAGGAGTCTATCACTCCAAACATCTGCTTATTTAGGAATATCTAGGTTTCTGGTTTAATTTTTCATTTTCCATTTAGATACTGTTGATGTCATGTGAAGATGCATAGAAAGGAAGTTAATTAAGCAAGTGAAAGATATTAAAAGTATTTATGGCAGATGCCAGCATTTGCCTAATGTTATACCAAAGGATTATACACATAGAATGGATGTAGAATGAAAAATCACTTTAAATGCTCTCCTCTTTCCCCAAACAATACAATAGCCCCTTTCCTCTGGGAGACTTGTGGGGGAGCAGTGATGCCTTCTTAGACTGCCTGTGAATAAGACAGCTTTGGGGTGGTTGCTTTCCTTTTTCCTCAGTCTATGATATTCCACATAGATGCTAAGGTTGCAAGGTTTTATTTTTGAATTAAACATTGCTGGCTATTCTTTTATCTTAATTCCATTTTTTTTTTTTTTTTTTTACCTAAAAGCAAATTTCTATTTCCTTAAAAATCCATGGACAGGGGCACCTGGGTGGCTCAGTTGGTTAAGCAACTGCCTTCAGCTCAGGTCATGATCCTGGAGTCCCAGGATCGAGTCCCACATCAGGCTCCCTCCATGGCGGGGAGTCTGCTTCTCCCTCTGACCTCTTCCCTCTCATGGTATCTCTCTCTCTCAAATAAATAAATAAAACCTTAAAAAAAAATCCATGGACAATACTCCTGCATGATGGATGACTCGCTGAAGCTTACACAGGTGAGTGACCTTGATAAGATTGCCTAATATCTCAGAGACTCCTTCTCACTCATCTATGAAATAGAAAGGGTAATAAACTCAAAAGACTATGATAAAGATCACCAAAATAAAAGTGTTTTGCCAATTATTCCATGCTATAGGAATGTTACTTCTTATTGTTCTTGAATGTTGTTTATCTTCATGAGTTTGCCTTGAGGGAGTTACTCAACTAGGTAGATCTTCATCCCCACTTGTACCACTTAACAGATACCTGACGGGGCCTGAATTGGTTACTCAAGATGAACTAGCCAAGTATTTCCTGAGATGGCCAAATCCTGGGACAGGCAACTGAGAGACCATAGAAAGGGAGTCACAGCCGCCTGTGTATGGGTTGGCCACATCCCATCATTCCTCCATCTATAATTATTAGCTAAAGCTTTACATTCAGGAGACCACAGGAGCAAGTAATTGACATTATTTAATATGAACCAAATCAAGTGATGACATATTTGTTTTCTGTTCATTTTCAGTGGGACATTTTCTGTCTTGTTCTTAAGCATGGGTCAAGATCTGGAACAACTCTAGCCAAAAGAAATGACAATAATAGCTAAGTAAGATGGAGAAAAGGAGAGGAAGAGAGAGGGGAAGTAAAAGAGGGAGGGAGAAGGGGAGGAGGAGAGAGAGAGGAGGAGAGAGAGGTTGAAAGAGCAAAGTAAATTCTGGAAGAGGAAAGGGCAGGGAAAAAGAAGAGTCAATTCCTGCAAAACCACAAGCAGGTACACAAACTATACACTTAGAAGCCTGTATGGAAATATGTAAATCAACTATCAGTCATGTTCAGAAATCAAAGACACTCAAGGTCAGCAATTATTATCATACAACGTTACTGAAAATGCTTTAAAACAGAGACTGTTATGAAATAACCAACAGGATAAGTGTTAAGAGATCTTCTGAATGGAGGTTCTAAAGACTAATATATCTAAGTTTTTAACAGCCAGAAATTAGGTAAGTCTTGGAAGGAAAAAAATGATTATGTTATGTTTTATCATGGAGCTAGAAGATACTTTATGCCTATCTCCTATACTGAGGCGTCATTTTTTTTTAAATGTTCATAACTCCATTTTCTTAGCTCTAAACTCATTATCACCACAGAACTTAGATTAAGCTGACCAAGCTTAGGGCTGTGATAAACAATGCTAAACACATAATTTATTTTCAATGAATAACTTAAAAATCAAAGGAATATGGAAATATCACCATAATGGAAATTTCTGCCTAACACATGGATTTGAAAATCATGGCCTGGCAACATTTGATAATTGGGACAAAGCTTCAACAGAATGAAGACATATGGGGGTATAGCTCAGTGGTAGAGCATTTGACTGCAGAATGAAGACATATGGATATATATTTCTTTGAAACATGTGAATGTGCCACAAACATTTTCTCAGGTATTTTGTTTATTATGTTTATGTTATGTGCTCCCAACTTTAAAATCTCATAAAATAATTTAACATTAGAGGATAAACTCAGTCTTTTCTTTCTCTTTTATAACATAATTCTTGAAACTAGTTTGCATATATGGACCACCTTAGTCATAGGATTACCCGTAAAAAAATATGATACAACTTGGAAAGTCCCCATCATGCTTTGTTCAGTTCATATCAAGAGCTTTGAAGAGTTTCCCCCACCCTAATCTACATAGCAGTAATGGTAAAGAATTGATAAAGTTGGCATACCTACAAACTTCTGACACTTAGCTGAAAGAAAATCACATTTTTACTATATGAAGAGTTTGATGAAACTATAAAATATTTCAGTGGTGTTCAGTAGAGCCTCTTAGGTTAATTTTATACACACACACACACACACACACACACACACACACATTCATTCATTAATTCATTCATGTATTTATGAGAGCAATCATGTGTGTATGTGCACACAAGCAGGGGAGGAAGAGAGGGAGAGGGAAAGAACTCTAAGCAAACTAAGTTGAGCACAGAATGCAGGACTTGATCTCACAACCCTGAGATTATGACCCTAGCAGAAGACAAGAGTCAGAATACTTAACCAATTGAACCACCCAGGCACCCCAATAATATGCATTTTAAAGCCTCCCAAAATAATAGTAGCCATTGTATGCAATAGATTATGATGGGATCTTAAAGCCTGCCTGATCTATTGGGTTAATGTGAAGGGTACTTGCAAAAATAAAAGCAACTTGTTTTCTTTCGAAAAAATTTGTGTTAGCTGATTTATATCCAATACATCCTTAATTATTAATGTAAACCTATGCCAAGTTGATCACTCCTTAACTCAAAATAAGTTTTAAAATAAGTCAAGTAAAGTTCATAAATCCAAGAGTCCTAAAATTAAAATGCATGGTAGAGATATATGGGAAGAGGCATAGCTCTAGCTTGTAAAATGTGGTCTGTTTCAATGGCAAAGCTTCTAGTTTATTTCACAGGCAGACTACTAAATAAGTAACTAGAATCAGCAGCACATATTAACTGATATAAATATGATACACAAAACTCAACTTCAAATATTACCTTTGGTATATTATGGCATTCTAATCAATACAGACATTGGTAATATGTCAGATCTAGAGTTCAGAATGACAATTCTCAAGGTTCTAGCCGGGCTTGAAAAAGGCATGGAAGATATTAGAGAAACCCTCTCGAGAGATATAAAAACCCTTTCTGGAGAAATAAAAGAACTAAAATCTAACCAAGTTGAAATCAAAAAAGCTATTAATGAGGTGCAATAAAAAATGGAGGCTCTCACTGCTAGGATAAATGAGGCAGAAGAAAGAATTAGTGATATAGAAGACCAAATGACAAAGAATAAAGAAGCTGAGCAAAAGAGGGACAAACAGCTACTGGACCATGAGGGGAGAATTCGAGAGATAAGTGACACCATAAGACGAAACAACATTAGAATAATTGGGATTCCAGAAGAAGACGAAAGAGAGAGGGGAGCAGAAGGTATACTGGAGAGAATTATTGGGGAGAATTTCCCCAATATGGCAAAGGGAACGAGCATCAAAATTCAGGAGGTTCAGAGAACACCCCTCAAAATCAATAATAGGCCCACACCCCGTCACCTAATAGTAAAATTTACAAGTCTCAGTGACAAAGAGAAAATCCTGAAAGCAGCCCGGGAAAAGAAGTCTGTAACATACAATGGTAAAAATATTAGATTGGCAGCTGACTTATCCACAGAGACCTGGCAGGCCAGAAAGAGCTGGCATGATATTTTCAGAGCACTAAACGAGAAAAACATGCAGCCAAGAATACTATATCCAGCTAGGCTATCATTGAAAATAGAAGGAGAGATTAAAAGCTTCCAGGACAAACAACAACTGAAAGAATTTGCAAATACCAAACCAGCTCTACAGGAAATATTGAAAGGGGTCCTCTAAGCAAAGAGAGAGCCTACAAGTGGTAGATCAGAAAGGAACAGAGACCATATACAGTAACAGTCACCTTACAGGCAATACAATGGCACTAAATTCATATCTCTCAATAGTTACCCTGAATGTTAATGGGCTAAATTCCCCAATCAAAAGACACAGGGTATCAGAATGGATAAAAAAACAAAAGCCATCTATATGTTGCCTCCAAGAAACTCATTTTAAGCCCGAAGACACCTCCAGATTTAAAGTGAGGGGGTGCATTCTATATTTCTAAAGCAGCTCATTTCACATTTGGATGTTTCCCAAGTTCTCTGAACTTTACCGAGTACTTAAATGTGTCTTTAACCATGACTTACATACATATTCCAAAATTCACTGTCTGCCTTATTATGCTTTCTGTAGTAACAATTGTTCATTTCTGCTGACTCATATTCAATACTTGGTCTCTGATGGCTAATACTAATTTCTTACCTATGCAAAAGAAATTCAATTATTCATTATATTTATATATTTGTTTATTAGAACACTCCTTCAGTTTTTAAAATTTTAAAATAAAATGGATAATCTAGACTTTCGTTTCCATTCCCCATCCCAATTGCCGAGATTCAATTTGCATTTTTCTCTACCACATCCCTTGGCCCCTCATCCACACACTTCTTATAAAAGCAACTATTTCTCATGAAAGAGAGTTTTAAGACAGGACATTGTGCTTGGCCTGGATCCTACTGCCATCAAAAGATGCCTTATGGGAGCACCTGGGTGGTTCAGTCATTAAGCATCTGCCTTCAGCTCAGGCCACAATCCCAGTGTCCTGGGATCAAGCCCTGTACTGGGCTCCCTGCTTGGTGGGAAGCCTGCTTCTCCCTCTCCGAACCCCCCATTTATATTCCCTCTCTCACTGTGTCTCTCTCTGTCCAATAAATAAATAAAATCTTTTAAAAAAATGCATTTTGTACTTCAGATTTATGATACCATTAACTTTCAGCCATTCAAACATAGCAATAAAAAATGAAGCCCACCAGGCAATCTTGATCTCCAATGTCATCTGCAGACCCCCAGCTGCCTAATAAACTTTACACCTCCACCTGGATGTTTTAATGACATCTCAGACTTAAATGTCTAAAACTGATCCCCCATCTCTTTGGCACACTTGTCCCACTTCCCGTCTCCCATGTGTCAGTGAATGGTACCACAAGCTACTGGATTGTTGTGCTGCATGGAAAAATAGGGCAGATTCACCCAAATTTTCTAAGATTTGGTCAACAGTGATTCCCAACTGCTTATAACTGTCCAAAATCTCCTGACTCTCTCCCTTCATTCCTATCTCTCTTGCTATAGCTTCCCAGTTCAGGCCCTCCTCACCTCTACTAAATGCCAGTCAAACTTACAGCTGCCAGAGTAAAGTATTCATATAGAAATCTGTGTATATCACTTCCTCTATGGATCCTTTAGAGGCTCCCTGTTGCTACCATCATAAAAACCAAGCTCTTTGGCAATAGAGAGAAGACTCAAAAATTGATTCTTACCTGCCTCCATAGTCTGATCTCTCAACAGTCCCATAGTCCAATCTGATTCTTCATAACCTTCTTTCTAATTTTCAATCTAGGCTCATACCTCTTCGCTGACACATCTAGTGGTTTGGCTTCTTTTAACATTCTTATGTTCCCTCACCTAATTAATTCTACTCATCCTTAGAAATTCACTTCAGACATCCATTCCTTCTAGAAACCTCCCTGGACTTGGACCCAGTGTGGAGGAATGGTAACTTCAGAGCCCCTTCTGCTGACTCTCTGGTATTTTCATTCACTCTTTGCAGTTAAAACTGCACAACAGTTGTTTAACTTCTTTGCATTACACCTCTCCTTACCTCTCCTCACACACCTTCACATAATCAAACTGTAAATTCTTTGAAGTCAGGGGCACTGGGCTCCAATTCTTTACATGTAACATAACATCTAATGCAATTTCTTGCAAATGGTAGATTTTCCATAAGTGGTGGTGACATAGGCAAATGAAATTAATTGGTTAATTTTCAACTTTATACAAACTTCCCCTCCCTCTTTTGTCTGTTTCTTTTCCCACCAAAGTTTTTGAAAGGTTTTTAATGACTGGTTCCATTCGCAAAAGTAATTTGAGGTCATTTTCTACCTTATTTGGCTAATTCTCCAAGAGAGCAGCAGGGAATAGGGAAAAGCAAAAAGAGAGAGAGGAAAAGGAGACTTACGTAAGTCACAAACTGTCTAATAGTTTTTTGTGCATTAAGAATGACATGTCCTTCAAGGATGTCATAAAGTTTTATAGTCATAACTTCACTTTCCAAAGTCGTGGCATTAGAGTCAGATTCCAGGATAGAAGAAATAAGCAGGAAACCTACATCACATCACTTAAAGGGTTCTGTCAAAATTCTGACCTACTGGCAAGTGTTCACATGCTAGCTATCTTCTGTTTGTCCCTCCAGATCCACATTCTGCTCTTGTCCGCTCTGTACTATATAGAGTTCCTAATCCAGTAGTTTCCAGTTGAGTTTACCCATGAGGAACCTAAGAAGGAAATGTCTGGAAGAAAGAAGGTAAGGGGAGATGCTGAGTCTTCTGTCTCCCTCTCTGCAAGGTCACCTTCAGCAGGTGAAGGCAACTGATCCTGGGCAGCTTCCTGTATATAGCTCACTCTTTATAATTGTAACATGGATTTCTCCCCACCCCTTCAAGAGTAAGTAACAGATGACTAACCCAAAGTTACTTCCCTATGTCTTATGGTTATCCTTCACTCCACCTACACCTTTGTAAATAATATCTTTGTATAAACCTTCCTCAAATCAAGTAATTCAAGTATGCCTTCTGTTTCCCATCAGAATTCTGATTGATACACATCCTTCTCATTACTCTTTAAATGATTCCTTATTTTGCTGACATCACCATTTCAACTATCCTTCCGGATGAAGGCAAAAATCCCAAGAGGAAGAAGGTACTATGTGAAAGAGGTGTTCCTTAATGCCACTGAAAGTCTTAACATATATGTTACATTTCCTGAGGAAAATGGGAATGAAGAATGAATGAAGAATGAAGAAGCAGCATATACATTGCTCCTACAATAGTGGCTACAGAAAGATACTGGGAATTTAGAATGGATGAGGGTAACATGACAGGTAGACAAACCAAAAAGTGTGTGTATGCATGTGCGTGTGTGTGCATGTGTGTGTGTGCGTGCGGGTGTGTGTGTGTGTGTGTGTGTGATGCTATCATCTGAGAGAAAGAAAAGCTTTTTCAAGATGTAAAGGTTTTAGGCCCAGCAGTTGCCACTCCATGTCTGACTCGACTCTACCATATCCATGTTGCACAAGTCCTCCCCATTCCAGCCTAGAACAGGTGCTACTATTTCTGTGTCACTGATGTCCTGCCCTTATCCAATAAGCCTGAGGTCTCAAAGGGACTCATCTACCTTCACAGAGACAGGTCCCAGGGGAAAGAGAATTTTTCAGACTGTAGAAAACTGAGTTTGCTTTGGCCCATAATAGCAGTTTCAGTTTGAGTTTCTTCTTCTGTATCTGGGGATAAAATGTGATTTGATCTCAGGATATGACTGAAAGCTCCTGGTGGCAAGTGTCAGGCCAGGTACAGCCTCATATTGTTGGCAGAATGCCTTTGGGCTGGCACCCAATAAAGTCTTGGCCAAATGAATTGTGACCTAAATGGTTTAATTGCTTATAGTAAGTTTTATTTTTGGCGGGGCGGTGGGGGAGGTTGGGGAGGTAACCTATGAAAACTGTCTTAAGTTTTAGCTGGGGAGGAAGGAATAAAGGAAAGAAGGATGGTTTGAGAGAAGAAGCATGCGAAATAGGGCCATTGAAAAAAATTAATTCTAGAACTAGTTCTGTATCTCATGTGATGTTAGTCAAATGGAATTATACTTTTCCTCTATGAAATAAAATAATAACTCCCTTATAGGCTTGTTATACATATTAAAGAAAGGTTATAAATATTAAAGAAAGGTTTCTTTCTTTTCATTTAAGTATCCTTTCAATTCTGTCTTCTTAAAGACAGGCTAATTCCTTCTCATTGTTGCTTCAATACTAGATTTCTGCTTATCTAGGCACCGGCAGTTTTTTTGGTCCACCCACCCCCAATATCTGATAATCTATAAAAACCAAAGTATTATATAGTTGTGTAAAACTGAGCTCCATCTAAAGTCTTCTGATACAAATCTCTACAGGACAAGGAGTTGCTTTATAAAACATCTTAGGTTTAATTAAGTTTTCCTCACTACTGACATCCTGGAAGTCAGCAGTTCCATTTCTTCTGAGCAGGGACTTCAGAGTCAGCCAAGAAGCAAGTCTTCTTACATGAACCCCACAAGAAATATTAGAGCAGAAGATGACCACTCAGTCGCTTGGCATTAAGTCACTCTCTTGAAGATACTGCCAACAAGGATTTAAACTGTATTGGTGGTTTTCGTGAGTTGGACCCTGGTCAACTGAGCTCTTGACTCAAACCACGAACTCATTTCACATAATTGACTGCACAGCCCTCAGTCTGCAGCATTTTTTCCAAAACTTACCTTGTAGAGGCGGGATTTGAATCAGTGCCCTCCAGGCAATAGGCTTCAAAGTACACCATTAATAACCTGCATTCCATTCACACTAGATAAGGCCTTCTGGGCTGGGGGGAAATTCATGGGTTTTATCCATTTGGGTTGGCATCACTTTTCAGCCAAGCCTTGGCTAGCCAGTTCATTTCACCCCAAGCCACAAGTCTACCTTTTGAAAAAAAAAATTTGGAGAAGTAAACATGAGGAGAGATATCACGAAAGAAGAAGCTGTAAGTTTCTCAGAAAAGGTGAAACTAAATAGCAAGAACCTATAAATTAAAAAGCCTTTCATTGTTTTCATATTTGGGCATATTTGCTCTGTTAAGTCATCTCTATAATAAACACAGAATATCACTTTTTTATTCTAAATTGGTGCAAGAATTGATCGTTTTTTTTTTCTCCTAATATTTGAAAGGTTAGGGGAACAAGATTTCTGTACACATCTGAGTTGGTTAAATGCATCTGATTTATAGAAGAATTAATCAGGTAATATCATAAGAAGGATAATTGATTAAAAAAAGGGTCTTTATTATTTTTGACAGTTTCCAGTCCTTGAGTAATCTGCCAATGTTAAGAAACACAACAAATCAATCTTAACTGACAAGATCTTTCTTTCTTACATGATTTTCTTACAGTTATGTAATTTAAATTAGTGAAGTATTTAAATTTTTTTCAATTTTGAGCACAAATGACAGTAGTCAACACCTAAGAGCATATTTTTTCAGCAGTGATTTGAGGGTAATCTTGCTAAATCTTTGGATTGTCCCCAACTTGAATTTAATTTCACATTCAACTCTACTGTGAGCAACCACAGATATGCCAAAAGGCTTTTATGAGTCTCTTTTTAAATTTTTCATTACAAATATATAGAAGTATAACTCAAATGGATTTTGATCTTTTTTGATGATTGAGCTATCTTCTCAGCAACTGTATGTTCATTAAGGTAAAACATGACTCATAATTTCTTAGTTACCTAGAATTACCCTGAAAAAAACCTATAGGGAGAAAAAAATCTTATACTTAAAGATTTATTCCCATACTAACTAAAATCAAGAATACCAAAAAGGATACCAAAACTAAAAAGTAATTTGGGGGCTCTAAGGAGGGCAGGGGATGTGATGAGCACTGGGCGTTATATGTAGCTGACAAACTGTTGAACACTACATCTGAAACTAATGATCTACTACGTGTTGGCTAATTGAATTTAAATTTAAAAAACAAGCAGTCAATAAATATTTGTTGAATTACTAAAAAATGTAATCTTAAAAAACTGAAGCATGACCCAAATGGTTTAATTGTTTATAGATTTTTGGTGGGAGGGGGTGGCTAGCCTATAAAAATTGTCTTTATTTTTAATTGGGGAGGAAGGAAAAAAAGAAAGGAAGGGTGTTTTGAGGGGGGAAGCATGCTTAATAGGAACATTTTTAAAACTTAATTCTAGAATATCTTATGTGATGGTATTTTAAGAATATTTTCCAACAATCTGCTTTGTTAACTCCATTTTCTCCTTGGTTAATAAGCTCTAGCAATTCTCCATCATCCACAGCACTTCTGATGTGCAAAGCTGGTATTTTTACCTTATAAATTAAAATCCTGCTTAAACTGTCCATATTTTCTACTTCTAGAATATACAACTGGTACTATTCCTAAAAAATATTCCATTGCTAAGAGAAAAGAAATAAATCCAACCCCCTTGCCCACTGTGTACACTTCAATAACTTTTATGGATTTGAATCATTACCTGATTTGGTGATCTTGCCCTATAATATCATTAGTTAAATAATGAAGTGCTCAATTTAGGACTCCTCATTAGATTAATCAAACTGTGATACCTCAGGATTAGGATAGGGAAATGTCAGCACATATTAATTTATTTAATTTTAGAATTACATATCAGAGACCAAAGCAATTTGCAGGGTCAAATTGTCTTTCCACATATCAGATTCGTGATCTTTTGGGTTCACAGATCAAGTTCCCTTCTTCCCATGTGCCATGTGAAAACCTTCAAATGCTGTTTAGCTTACACAATGTGTTATACACAGCAAAGTCTGCTCCTTCAATGGGTACAAAGAAGGTAATTCAATCTTAAAGTTCTACTGCTGTCATAAGCGTTTATGACATCACCAAGACCTAGCATATGAATTGTAGCTTTGTCTTCCTTCTGCTAACATGCACTATTAGAGATGGACCGTCAACATCTAAGAAGTCATTTTAACCCCTCCTTTACAAAATTCACTGCTGATAAAAATTCCCTGAATGGTCAGGATAGTAGAACAAATGATTACTAGTCCTCTAAAAACTCTACCAATGAAGGAAAGCACAACCCTTACTGTTAATTCTCAGAGTTCACATACAATTATGTACTTTTTATTCCCAGACTTCAAAAGCTCTTGTAAGTTAGCAAATATTTTACAATCACTACTCTATACCCTGAAGGCCCAGTTCAAGTCTTCCTTCGTGGATAAAGACAGGGTAGTCTTGGAGTGCCTGGGTGGTTTAGTTAGTTAAGCATCTGCCTTCGAATCAGCTAGTGATTCCAGGGTCCTGGGATCAACTCCCACATCAGGCTCCCTGCTCAGTGGGCAGTCTGCTTCTCCCACTCCCTCACTTGCTCTCTAAAGAAATAAATTCTAATAAATAAAAAATTTAAAAAAAAAAAAGACAGGGTTGTCTTGAGGGAAAGAACATAGGTCTGGACTTGGAGAAAAAAATAGTTCAAATCCTGCCCCACCATTTACTGGCCAAGGCAGATATTACTGGCTTCCTATTTCTTCCCTCTACCATTTGAATGAGAGCTAATAAGGGCTTTGATGGGAATGGCCCTGACCATTGTTCAAGAAATGATCCTTGATCATTGAAAATAGTCAATATAAGCCCACTGTGACCAAGTCTTTTAGGAATACGGATTATCTACCTTAAGCCAATTTGCACATGGTTTTCTTATAGACATAGTGATTGACTCAGAAGCGGACAAGTGATCTAAGTTTGTTATAGCCTAGTAAAGCTTTTGATTATTTCCTCTTTTTAAGGGTAGTGTGGTATACAGTTCAGAGGCCTGGAACTGCTGCAACTACCATAAGATAAGGCACTTGGAAGACAAAGCCAATGCAAGGAGAAGGGCTGAGTGTAAAGAATCTTGAAGCAAGGTAGCTGAGGGTCTGGATTAAACCATACCTGAAGCTCTCCCTACCTCACCTTTTTCAATTGTATGAGCTAATTGCTTGCATTGTTTGGGGAGGGTATGTGCTTTGGTGACTGCTGTGAAGTGTGTAAACCTGGTGATTCACAGACCTGTACCCCTGGGGATAAAAATATATGTTTATAAAAAATAAAAAATTAATTAAAAAAAGGAAAAAAAATAAAACTATTCGAGTTGGGTTTCTTTTGCTTCTAGTCAAAGTGCCCTGATTCCCTAGCTCCATAATCCTCAGCCATCTAATGTCTTCATCTGTAAAATAAAATACCACTGAGACTGGGAAAATGAAGGGATCCTTTGAAAGACTGCTTTTATGCTGCCTCTATTCTTGCTACAACCTACACCCCCACCCTATACTCCTTATGGTACAGATACTGTATGTCCTCCTTTTAAAGGTCAAGGATCTTCCAGCATAATAGATAACATCTAAGGGGTGATCAAGGAAGGTCACCATGTATGTTTTCTAAGACCACTGGCTCCAGACACCTGATGCTAAGACCCCTGGTTCTGAGCCATAGTTGACTTCTGGAGAACACCAAAACACCTGTCTTGTTTGGGGGCTGATATGGGGCTGGATCTCAGGACGCTGGGATCATAACCTGAGCTGAAGGCAGATGTTTAACAACTGAGCCACCCAGGTGTCCCACACCTGTCTGTTTTAACCAGTTCCTGGATGCCTGAGAGGACATGTACACCAGACCACTGTCAATAAAAACCCCAGACCCCAAGCAAAGATGAGACTCACTCTTCTCATCTCCTGGATGCTCTGCTTACACTCTATCTATATCTCCAATGAAATGCTCTCACTTCCTCTCAGCCTGCATTTGAATTCTGTCTTGCACAAAGCCAGGGGGCCCTTGGCTGGCCCCGCATGATGCCCTCTGAATCCCCAGGCATGGTCAGCCTGCATCACTAGCAAGTACTCTTTACAGCATTATTGAGGAATAAATGAATTGATACACTTAAAATGCTTGGCACATGGTAGCTCTTTTTCTCTCAGTGGCCCAAAAGAAGTACTCGTTTTTCTAAATTCTTAAAGCACTTGTCTGCACTCTACATATTTATCATTCTGCATGGGCAACTTGAATTTTGTTGTTTATCTTTTAGGATCATAGAGTCTTAGCATGGGGGTGGGGACTGATCTTCAATTATCTCTTGGGAGAAACAAATAAGAGATACAGACTCTATCACAGAAAGGAAAAAGCAAAGATGTCACAATATGCATTGATGAAGACAACAGCTGCCAAAATATACAAGGAGAGATGCCCTACAGCTAAAAGACGAAGAGACTAGACAAATTAATGAAACTCTTTCATTTAATATCTATCTCCAACAAATATTATGACCCCCTTGAACAAGTTATCAGTCCTTTTACAGAACTCTGAAGTTTGTTAACCTAATACTGTAATAGTCTCTTCTCTCCTATTTAGTGCTACAACTTTTCTATTACCAAGTGACCCTAGTGCCCCTTCCCCTTCGAATCACAAAACTTTTCCTTCCTTGTTGACAAAAATAATTGTTACGAATAATCTTAGTTCAATATGTATCTTTTAAAAGGATTTCATTTTGATATGCTAAGATGCCAAAGGATTTAATGCTAATTTCAGGTTACATCTACTTACTCTCTCTCTCTCTTCTTCCTACATGCAGTTAGTTAAGTACTGTCTTATGTTAACACTCATCAGCTCAGAATAAGAACACCTGAGTAAATTTTATACTGTCTTGTATTGTTTAGGCTTTGCTGCTTCATAAACTACCCGAAATTTAGTGACTTAAAACCATAATCATTTATTTGCCTCATGGTTCTTACAGTCAGTAATTTGGGCCAAGGTGAGCTGACTGGTTGTTCGCTTTACTCTCAGCTGGGTTCCCTCATGTGCCCATATTGTTGTTGGACGGTTTAAGGGTTGCTGACCTACGACAGCCTCAACTGGGACCCAGCTGTGTTTCATGTGGTCTTTCCTTCTCCAGCAGTCTAGGTTGAACCTGTCCTCGTAATGGCACTGGGGGTCCAAAAAAAGAACATAGATATGCATAGGCTGGTGGAGGCCTGGTCTGGCACAATGTCATTTCTGCCATATTCTGTTGATCCAGTCAAGGCACACAACTGCCTCAATACAAAGATCAGGACATACTTTGACCTCTTGATGTGAAGAGCAATACAGATACATTGCAAAAGGTGTGGATGCAGAGAGGGGAATAACTCACCATTTTTGCAATTCATCTACCACACCCTCTCTTTCCCTTTCTATACTTCAAATCCTTAAGAACTCTATCATGTTACTTGTACCTTCAGTGTTTATTACTGTACTTCCCATATAGTGTGTGTCCCACAACTTTAGCCCAAATGCCCCCCAAAACTTGGTCATGGTGTCTGTCTTAATCTATTTGGGCTGCTATAACAGAATACCATAGACTGGGAAGCAAAATACAAGCAACATAAATTCATTTTTCATAGTCCCAGAGGCTAGGAAGTCCAACGAAAAGCACAGGAGATTTGGTGTCTGGTAGGAGCCCACTTTGGAGATTCCCAGACACCATCATCTCTCTGTGACCTCACAGGGCAGAAGTGGCAAAGGAACTCTCCAAGGTCTCTTTTTCACCTAGAGAAGGCCCCACCTCTTAATACCATCATGTTGGGGGGTAGGATTTCAACATATGACTTTTGAGGGGACACAAACATTCAGTCTATAGCAGTAACTTTAACCATCCTACCCATTTATAACAAATCTAGCCACAGACACTGCAAATGGTTGGGTTAATCAGTTACAAAGCACTATTTGCCCCATTCATTGTACAACCCTGACTCTACTACAGAATAAGTTGGGGTGCTTTGAAAACTAGGGATGCCTACCAGTTACAATTAAATTAGAACACCTGAGCTTGGGGCTTATACATATTTAAAAGGTGATTCCACTGCTCAGTTATGGTTGAGAATGATTGGTTTAATTATCAAATTTCCAACCACCTACCTACCATAGGACTGTCTTTCTCAGAATTGAGTGTGCATCAGAATCACCTAAAGATCTTATTAAATGCAGATCACTGGGTTCCATAACCCAGGTTTCTGACTGAATAGGTCTGTCTGGCTTGGGACTCCAATGATGATGAAGATACTGGTCAAGGGACCACACTGTGAGAATCACTTTTGTAAAGGAACATGACCTTGGGGTGCCTGGGTGGCCCAGTCAGGTAAGTGTCTGACTGTGGCTCAGGTCATGCTCTCAGGGTCCTGGGATGAAGCCCTTCATCAGGCTCCCTGCTCAGCAGGGGTCTGCTTCTCCCTCTCTGCACCCAGCCCTCCCCCCACCCAGCTCCTGCTCTCTCTCCTAAATAGATAATAAATAAATAAATAAATAAATAAAGCCTTAAAAAAAAAGGAACATGATCCACTGACAGTTAAAAAATATACCATCTCAGAGATATATTTGCCCCAGCATTGTCAAGTTGACAGAAGTTCTTAATTTTAGACCTATAGTAATTCAAGGAAAGGAAAAGGATGATTTCTCCTATACCTACCAATGTTTGGGTCCCACATCCAGTGATTCTGATTAAACTGTTACCAAGGCATTACATAGTACTGTCTCAGAATCAGCATCAACATCTGAGAAATTGTTAAAAAATGCAAACTTTCAGGCTCCACCCTGCACCTACTGAATCAGAAACCGGGGGTGGTGCCTAGCAATCTGTTTTAACATGTTCTTCAGGTGATTCCGGTAAATGTTAAAGTTTAAGAACCTCTATATTAGCATATACTAACGATGCAAGGAAGTAAAGTTAGTGTTGGATGACTGACACAGATTCCAAGTCCCATACGTGTTCTGAGAAAGTCATGCTAAGGAGTTCACTGGAGTTAGGCCACAGAGGAGGAGTAAAATCTGAATGAGCGGAGGGAAGATGGGCTTCCAATTCCCCTAGCCAAAAGAAGTAAGTCATCAAGTATACGTAGGTGTGAAAATCCATAGGTGGTCCTGGGGCAGTGAGATGACCATACTAGAGGCTACAGGTGGTTTATACAGTGAAGTAGAGAGTCCTAATTCTACACTGGAATACAGCCTGTTCCAGAATTTCATGAAAAGATGGAAAGCTGCGTGATAGAACTGTTCTAATTTTGAAGCCAAGGCAGCAAATGACCTTCAGAACCCCTGTTACCTCCAGAGAGTTGGAAATAAAATCAATGGTGGAGAGGTGAATTCTCCTGCTATGGGAAAAAGGAGGAAGGAATGGCTCATTGTGAGAACATGACACTGTCCTCTTTCAGAGAAAACAGATAATACCACGGGCACTATTTCCTTTCCTCATTGAACAAACCTTATTGAGTGCTTCCCATATGCTAGGGATCATGTTAGTCACTGGGAACAAGACACAATCCCTGTCCTGAAGGAATTAGCCTAGTTAGGGAGGAGGAGTCAAAGGCACTCACAGAATGCACATTACTCTAAGGTGTTTCATCACATCCAGGAAACCACACTTTTGCTAGCAGTGTGTTTAAAAAAGACATGATTCTGTTCAGATTTAGGTATCTGAACTCTCTCCTTCATCCTTCCTCCTCTCTCAGGTTGCCACAGGTAGGCACACATAGTGAACAATTGCTAAAGTGGGGGAAAATAAAACATACCATGAGAATGTAGCCGACACTGCCCAGTGCAGGGTTCTCTGGTGAAAAATGGATTCAAGGACCTACACTCATATACAAGGACTTAGATGAGTGTTCCTATTCTGTTTCCTTAAATGTAGATATCCTGATTTTGCACAGGAAGCACCAAGCCAGTTAGTCAATGAACTGTAGGACAAGGGCGGTGAAAACCTCCACTACCCAGCGTGGAAAGCTATAAAATAAAATAAAAAATAAAAAATCACCAGACTAGCCCAGACCACCTTTCTGAAGGTTAAGTCAATCTCTTTGCAAAGGTCAGGCTGCCAGATGGGAGAAGCACATAGAGGAAATGAAATTCTAATTAGTCAGCAACTCCAAGGAGTAAGACTATCTTTTGAATCAACCGTTTGAAAGAGAGGCAGTGAAAGAGAAGACTGAAGTATGGACATACATCTTTTAAAGCATAGTAATCATACCCCGTACTAAAAATTATTCCAACCAATAGCTAGGGGTATGAAAAAAATCACCTTTACTACTCTTCTTTCCTTCAAAAAAGGATATAGTAAGAGGATGGAAGGAGCTGGATCTCACACAAAGAATGAAGGTGAGGGCCCTCCAAACATTTTAAACTATTTATCCCATGGCATAAATTTGTATCAATCCATACATAGTTTATTAACACAGAGCTCTTATCAAGGAACTGGCAAATATCTTCTTCAAATTATTTCATCATTTACTTGATTGCATACAGCCTCTTGGTTTTAGATGCAATGTTCATGTTGGGCTCATTTCCAGCCCATAGTTCTTCCCTGAATTCCAGACTTACCTAATAAATTACCTCTTCAATACTTCAGTTGTATGTAATAGGCACTTCAAACTTACCCAGTCTAGAAGTATGCTTGCTCAGAATCGCTGCCCCAGAGCCAGCTCTTTGGTAAACACCAGTTGTAATCATCCAATGGCTTCCCATATCACTTACCACAGAATCCTACACAAAGTGCTATGTGAGCTGGACCACAGCCTCACTGATCATAACCTGGCTCCATCTTCCTTTCCTAGTTCAGCCCTGCCATAGTAGCATCTCTGCTGTTTCTGGAGTATGTCAACATCCCCACCTTATAGCTTTGGTTCCTCCTTTTCCCTCTTCTCCCAAAGATCCATATGGCTTCTTTCTTCACTACATTAGGTCTCAGCTCAAATGTCATCTCAGCAGAAAAAGAATTTCCTACTCCTTTACAAATTGGATCTGTAACATCTGTAACATTTAGTAATAGTCCTCAACCCACCATTTGCTTGATTCTTCTCCACACACTCACCTCTATCTTGCCTCCCTGGTCAAGTGCTTTACAAATAGTACCCATATCTTTGAGTCCCCACAACTCCAATGAGACTTGTGGTCTGGGAAATTACTGCCCTGCTGCTTCCAGATGTGAGATTCAGACTCTTCCACATGTGTGAGACAGCATGAATGAAAAAATATTAGAGTATCTGGGACATTTTTATGGTTGGTGGGAAAACCATAACACGATAGTTAAATTTGGAACTACCAAGGGAATACAGGTTGAATAATCATCATAACTCTAAGAAATAAATGTTTATTTCTACTCACAACAAACTGAATAAACTATCTGAAAACAGCACTGCTAAAGAGAGCTACTAAACCTGAGAAATTGGGGACTTAAATAAAACTTCCAACCAATGGTTTGCTGAAGAGTAATATTTTAGTCCTTACAGTTGCTTATTTGGGGCTCATTTTAGATTCTTATTTTAAGACTTAGAATATTTGTGATAAGTCTACTCAAAATTCTTCTTCAGAATTTGAAAGGATCTAGAATGTGTTCAATTCTAATTTGAGAATTTGAGTTTCGATTTAAACTGGAAAGTTATTTGCAAACCACTAGAAATAAACATCTAAAGTCATGGGTCACACATGAGAATGAACTTCTGGTAAGCAAACAGAGTAAACTCAAAAGCACTTTCTTTTTGCCAAGCCCTCTCAACCCATATCTTGTTCGTCTCCATAAGGTGACTTCAATCTCACTTTTAAGACTGTACCCTCCATGCACTTTTGTCATTTGCTCAGTCTCCCATAAAAAATGAGTTCCAATGACACTAATCTCTGTAGGGAAGGAAAAAAATAATCCTTAAGGCTTTCATTAGGTCCCCCTTCCCTTTTGACTGTCAAATCTAATTATCTCCCTGCTTCATTACTGCCTGTCAGAACGGTAAATGATAACAAGTTTGATTTTCACCAAACACATTTAAATTTCAATCTGTGAAATTTTCATAGCAAGGGTCTGGATAGAGGCCACAATTTAATCTTACTGCCACTTAAAATCAAAACATAAAGTCTCATCCACAGTTAGAACTGAAGGCACACATGCCCTGATGCTTTTTCCCTAATACAAAGACACACTTCATTTTCTCACCTGAGTTTCTTTTAGCAGAGTCACATATAGGGGGAAACTCAGATTAATTAATTTGTTTGTCTGTTTATTTATTTATTTATTTTTAACCTGAGTCTCACATGTAAGTTTCATAAAAGCTGGATTTACCTGTTGTTCTTTTCTTCCAATTCCAAAAGCTAAAAAAAAAACTTTTCCAGGGATATTTTTTTTTCTCTAAAGTAGTATATACTTTTCCAGTATATTATCTCACATTCTACAGAACCCTTTGGATGTATTGAAGTAAAAACATCACCAAATTCCCCAAAGTATGACCAGAAGTCTATAGGACCAAGTTTCATGTACCCTTTGATATCAAACAAAGCAGTATCTATTAAGCACAAGTTGAAGACCTGACTAATCTGATGTTCCTATATCTGTCACCTGGGTAAGGAAGTCAATTTTTCCTACAGTGTTTTTGCCTGTTGCTCAAATCACATATCCTAAATAAGCAAAAATACCTTTGCTTCTTGCCAGCTTGGGGTCAGTGCTATAAGAAAATAAGAAAGAATCTGCTTTGTGATTCTCCATGACATCTCATGCCCATCACTACCTTTTCCAGAGCTTTGCCTGTCAGGTCTTCAACTTGAGTTCCTCTATCATTCTCATTCAAAGCATCAGTGTCCCTGTGTGGTAGAGAAGATGGAGCTAAATCACTCTAATGTCCTTGTCAATCAGAAAACATACATTTCCCTAATGAGAGAGATGACCATGAAAGTCCTAAGACCTTGGAAATAGCATGGGGGCCACCCCCTTCCTCTCCTTGCCTCTTAAGGGGAAAAAAGTAAAGATAGCTATTATCAGAAGGGTTGTAGCTATGGAAATGCAGCCACATTTATATTAAATGATTACCTCCTGCAATGGCTTCCTACCAGAGCCCCATCCCATAAACACATATCCAGTTCAGAGGGCTTCAAATCTGCTACTATTTGAGATTTCTTTCTTTCTTTCTTTTTTCTTTCCTCCCTCCCTTCCTTCTTTCCTCCCTTTCTTCCACCTGTTTTGGGGGAAAACAACAACAACAAAGATAAAAGCTGTTTCAAACTGCACACCTCTCTCTAGCTACCATCTAGCCAGATATACACTATTTTTCAATGACTGAGAAACCCAGTTCTCAGTTGGCTCCTTTGTGACTTGATCTTTACAAACTTTTGATGTTCTCTCTTATCTTGAGAAAAGCTCCACCTTTTCCTGGTTCAGGCAAGCTTATTAAGGTCACACAACTTCAAAGTTCCTCTGTGTGGCTCAAATGGTGAAGCTCTCCTCTGTGAGTGTCTAGGGGATGCCTATGGAAGGAGAAATAATACTCTTCTGTAAGGCGATCTGGACCAATGACAATGCTGCACTCTTTTTGCCATGAATAACCAATGGTGATTTCAGCATCACAGGCAGCCCTGATAATGTCTCTAAAAGGCATCAGTGTTCTGTGAGATGCTTCCCAGGTATCCTGTTGCAAGATCTAAAGGGTCTCCGAACTGAATACAGTTGCCCAGTTTGTCATAGGCCATGCCAGAAATGCTAATCAATTTCAGATACATTCCTGGATAGCAGTGGAGATTCTGTTTCAAATCCATCTAACAAGAAGTAAGATGCAGGAATGCCTGTTTGCTCCACACCAACTTTCCCTTCCCTTTGCCTGGTTTGAGATGACATCTATTTGTGCTTATAAATAAATCAACTCACTTGCAGCCACCCAAGCTAAGGATTCTAGCAATAATGCTATTCCCTTATATCTCACCAAGAGGCATCTTTAAAACGATTCAAGGTAACTAATTTCTCTGATATCTACTCTCTCCCAAACTGGATCAGTCCAAACATACAGGGCATGAAAGAGAGAAAAGTCTCATGAAAACGGACTATAAATCTTTAGGGGGAAAAAAGAACATACTAGAATCTGGCAACCAATGAGGCACTGCATCTAAAGAAACCAAGTCATCTGGGTCAGGCACTATGTTGAAAATGGGTCTTTTAGGGGAGCCTGGGTGGCTCAGTGGGTTAAAGCCTCTGTCTTCAGCTCAGGTCATGATCCCAGGGTCCTGGGATCGAGCCCTGCACTGGGCTCTCGGCTCAGCAGGGAGCCTGCTTCCTCCTCTCTCTCTCTGCCTGCCTCTTCGCCTACTTGTGATCTCTGTCAAATAAATAAATAAAATCTTTAAAAAAAAGAAATAAAGAAAGGAAGAAAGAAAGAAATCTTCTCAAAGTTGGAGACAGAAGGAATATCCTTTTTCATTTCTCGAAAAAAGTGTTTCTTTGGCTGAAAAGCCAAAAGCTATCCTTCCACTCATATAATCAAACCTTCACTTCTAGTTAACTATTGTTTTGCTTCCCTGTTTTCTTGTGTTTGCTCACCAACCTCAGGAGACAGTCTGACATAGTGGTTAAGTAGATTCAAGTCCCAAATCCATCAGCTACCAGCTGTGTGATCTTGGGAAGTTCACCTAACCTCCCTGTATCTTAGTTCCTCATCTATAAAACAGAAGTAGTCAGACCAGTACCTACCTCATGCAGTGGTTGGAGAGTTAGGTTGTGATAATCTGGGTAAAGCATTTACCCTGGTGGTACCTGGCACATAGGAAATGCTCGATTAATACTAGCTGCTATGATTATTCACAAGAGAAGGACATAAGTAGCCAAAGCT
Organism: Mustela nigripes; assembly: GCF_022355385.1. Classification (NCBI taxonomy): domain Eukaryota; kingdom Metazoa; phylum Chordata; class Mammalia; order Carnivora; family Mustelidae; genus Mustela; species Mustela nigripes. The sequence goes on from NC_081563.1 coordinate 104,383,503, forward strand.
TCAAAGAGACAAATTATCTTAGACACCACTAAAGTACAAAGATGCTCATGTTGGTCCAAAGCATTTCAGTCTGTCTTCTTTGGAGGCCAAACATGATAATGGAGGAGGCTCCATTGGAGGTAAAGGACGCCCACAGGAGGACAGCGTGTGTTTTCATTGGCAGGCTGCTAACCAGCCAAACCTCAGGAAAGTCACAACACCCACTTGGCAAAGTGATGCTGTCTGCTTTATTGGAAACATCTTAGTATAATAAATAAAATGCATTTTGTTTCCATAGTTTGAATTTGTAATTCTGTTGGCCGGGAGTTGTCAGAGACAGGATTAGTGAGTGCAATAATGCTTAACAAAGTTGAGCTGATGAAAGAAGAGGTTCAGCAAGTAGTCCCGTTTATGAACAATAAAACACTTTTTAATTGGGACAAAGCAGGCACTTTCCAAAAGGTCTTAGGGCCTGGCAGGGAGCACTTCCCATAGTTTGGTACCCAAAATGTCTTCCAGAGTCACCCACACACCAGAGAGACACCACAGGTCTCAGTCTGTTTTGTGGCTATGCAAGACAGATCAACAATGGTGGAAATTCTCAAATCTGACAACATGGAAGCACAAACACTGCTTATATGAAATGATAGGAAGCCTGGAAGATCCCTAGGGTTAATGAAAGACTATGGTGCTAGGCTGTGGGGCCATGGCCTTCTGAACTGGCAAAGGAAGGAAAGTGCCAGAAAGGAGTGGGCTCTTGTAATTCCAGTGATGTAGTCCATAACTGGCTGGTGCAGTGGAATAAACGTTGTCTGGAAAGTGATTGAGGAAATGATACACATAGCTTCACTGGGTAGAATTTATCACTAACCTAGAAATCAGTACTTCAGGCACCTCAAGAAGCAACAGCTTCAAGTGCAAAAGGGCACAGCTAAATATGAGGACTGAGGGGCAAGAACACAGAGTTGTAAGGCTGGGTTTCCCATGGGTTTATATCAGGGAAGGACAATGACAGAATACAACTCATGGTCCATATCTTTACAGGGTAAGGTGGCATTCCATCATGATGATGCAATGTCCAGAGAAGGACCACATTGACAGTCAATCAATCATTTTACCACAGGAATTCATGCATTAAGAGCCAGGTAAGCAGGCAAGTGGCTACAAGAGGGATTCAAATTTATCACAACCTACAAGCACAAGTTCACAGATACATACAAAATTGTCCAAGCAACAATGTTTAAAGGAAGAAAAATTAAAAAGAGAAGGTGGTAACAGATCATGGAAGTGAATGGACTTTAGATTTGATGCTCCATGTCAGTGTTCTTTTTTTGGTTTTGTTTTTGTTTTTTTAAGAGTTTTGTTAGGGGCACCTGCCTTCAGCTCAGGTCATGATCTCAGGGTCCTGGGATCAAGTCCCATATTGGACTCTCTGCCTCTCTGGTCAGCAGGTTGCCTGCTTCCTTTCCTCTCTCTCTCTGCCTGCCTCTCTGCCAACTTGTGATCTCTGTCAAATAAATAATAAATAAAATCTTTAAAAAAAAAAGAGTTGTTAGTTTTAAAGCTTTTTTTTTTTTTTTTTTTTAAATTTGACACAGAGAGACACAGTGAGAGAGAGAACACAAGCAAGGGGGAGTGGGAGAAGGAAAAGCAGGCTTCCCGATGATCAGGGAGCCCTATCAGGGGCTTGATCCCAGGACCCTGGGCTCATGACCTGAGCTAAAGGCAGATGCTTAATGACTGAGCCACCCAGGTGCTCTGATAATATCAATTTTTTAAGATTAAATGAGGAATGGGTACTATTTGTTCATTTGGTATCAACTAAATCTCTTGGTTATACAAAGTTGTCCTAAGGTTACACCATAGCTGTCCATCTTTCATTTTCCATTCCTTAGGGTAAGAAGATTAGCCATGTATTCCAACTGCACTGTTTGCTATAGACATTGCCTCAGTGCTTTGCCACATCTACCTTTTCTACTCCCACAACCACTTTCACCATCTCTGTCACTATCCCACTATCACCTCCACTTCTACCACCTCCTGCATCTTCACTGTCACCACCTCTAACCCCACCACCACCTTCTACCTCTTTTACCAGCAGCAGCTCTAACAACTCCACTACTATCATCCCCATTCCATTTCCACCATAACCTCTGCCACTATCATCACCACCTTCACCATCACCACTTCCACCCTACCACCACCACTGTCATGACATCCACCTCCCTTCCACCAATACCACCACCACCATCACTGCTAGCTCAACCACCTGCACCATCTCTTCCTCCTTTACCACTTCCATCACCAATATGTCTATCTTCACTTTCATAAACTCCACCACTATCCTCCACCTCCCTTACTTTCATCCAAACCAACTCTACGACCTCTACCACAATCACCATCTCCATTACATCGACTGTAATCTCCACCATTCCAGCAACACCTCTGCTTCCATTACCAATACATCACTGCCACTACTACTTCCTCTACCAGCTTCTCCATCACCACCTCTACTTCCACCACTGTTACCACCTCCACCATCATCACTATCACTGCTAATTCTAAGTAGTGTCCACCAGTATGAAAATTACCTCCATTACACCCATTGCCTTCACCACCACTATTACCACCTCTATAATCATTAACTCCAATACCACATAGCCATGCCACCATATTAATGTATCTGTAAGCTATAAGCCAAGTATTTTATAACAATTACCACTATTTAATTTTCATAGAAACCCTATGAGATGTGTATTCTTGTTCCAATTTTATAGATGAAAGTCAGAGAAGTTATGCCACTTGCTTCAAATCACACAGATAAAAAGTATATCCAAATTTCTATTTCAGAGTGTCTAATTCCATGCTCCTATGTACAACTGAATTGTGGCCTATTCTCTAAGAGGAAGACTGTAAGTACAAACAGAGTAAGTGTACTTTCTCTATATATTTGTAAGTACAAAACAAATGCAGTAAGTTATAAGAGCAGAGATAGAACTCTGCTAGTACAGACTTAGCCTATGACCAATACAGGCTTATCAATATGAGGTAGTCCTGTAGAGGAGACAACTACGTCACCCAGAGAATTGAAGCTGTCAAAAATAGCTGGTTTTACAATAGCTAACATCTTTTCATTTCTTTAAATGAAGATTTATGATAATTAAATGAATTGCTCATTTCTGTAATATGGTATGGTCTTAGTTAATACTACTTTAGACTATCTACATAAATTAGAAGAAATGGAAGAATCATCATTGCTTATCCCATAATCCTGAGCCAAATTTAGGAATTTAAAAAGACATCATATATCTTTTTTTAAATTAACATATAATGTATTATTTGCTTCAGGGGTACAGGTCTGTGAATCATCAAGCTTACACACTTCACAGCACTCACCATAGCACATACCCTCCCCAATGTCCATAACCCAGCCATCCTATCCCTACTCCCCCATGCGCCAGCAACCTTCAGTTTGTTTCATGAAATTAAGAGTTGCTTATGGTTTTTCTCACTCCCGATCCCATCTTGCTTCATTTTTTCCTTCCCTACGCCCCCCAAACCCCCTGTCCTGCCTCTTAAATTCCTCATATCAGAGGGATCATAAAATAATTGTCTTAGCCAATAGTCTCAGGATACTTTCAAAGGACAAACCAGACCCATAATCTATTTATCCTAAAACCTCGGCAAAAATCACTGCTTGGAATAGGAGAAAGAATCTGAACTTCAGAGTCAAGCAAACTGAACTTTTATCGCAATTTTTCTACTTATTAGTTCTCCTACTCTGAGCAGTTTACTGAACCCATATTGCCCAACTGGTAGACTGAAGCCCACTGTCATGTCACAGATCAGCTACAGGTGTGCCAAGAGCCTTTAGCCATAGGGGAGAGCATTCAAATTCTTACTAAATTATGAATGATTCTCAAATTTATATTTCCATTCTTGACTTCAGTACTGAGGTTCAGATCCAAATTTCAGATTTCCTTCTGGACACAAACACACAGATAACACACCAGCATCTCAATTCTTCCACCTCCCACTAATCCCAACAAGTCTAATTTCCTCCTCTTATATGACAGCAACTCATCATTCCATTAGCTGTGCAGGAGCACAACTTCTATCCCTACCTTTCACCACACCATACACTTCATTATCATGCCACCATGGCAAATCTTAGGACTCTCCTTTTACAATACCTCAAACACCCTTTATACCCCTACTGCCCTAGTTCAGTCTCACATAATTTTTCATTGACTTATATTAGCTTTCTCAATGGTCAGCATGCCTTAAATACCACTTGATCCCAATTAATTCTATAGTTTGTTTAGCATTCAACAGTTTTTAATGAATGGATTATAAAATATAAAAATAGTCATGTGCTATATTTGGACATCATCTTTCACTCTTTCTTATATCCACACCCTTTAATATATGACTTCATAACTCTTCCATCAGGAGGGAAAGGAGAGCAAAAGTAAATAACTGGAACTACATCAAACTAAGAAGTTCTGTACAGCAAAGAAAACAATCAATAAAATAAAAAGGCAACCCACAGAATGGGAGAAAATATTTTCAAACCATATATCTGATAATAATAAGGGTTAATTTTTAAAATCCAATTAAAAATAGACAAAAGACCCAAATAAACAGTTTTCCAAGAGATACCAAAGGTCAACAGGTACATGCAATAGCACACCATATCACTAATCATTAGATAACTGCAAATAAAAACCACAATGAGACTCATACCTATTAGGGCAGCTTTTAGCAGGAAGACAAGAAATAACAAATATTGAACAGATGGGGAGAAAAGGGAACCCTTGTGCACCGCATGTTTATGAGGATGCAAACTGGTATAGCTATTAGGGAAAAGGGTATGGATGTTCCTAAAAAAAACTCAAAATAGAACTACTATATGATCCAGCAATCTCCCTTCTGGGTATGTATCTGGAAAGGAACAAAATCAGTACCCTAAAGAAGCATCTAAAGTTCCATGTTCACTGCAGCATTATTTACAGTAGGAAAGATATGAAAGCAACCTAGTATCTGTAAATGGATGAATGGATGAAGAAAATGTGGTATGTATATATACACAATGGAATGTTATTCCTGCCATCTGCAAAAACATGGATGAATCCAGAGAACATTATGCTAAGTAAAATAAGCTAGATAGAGAAAAACAATTATTATATGATCTCCTTTATATGTAGAATCTTAAAAAAAAAAGTTGAACTCATAGAAACAGAGTACAGTGGTAGTTATCAAAGACTGAGGGTAAGATGCAGGGTTAGAAGTAGCTGGTCAAAGGACACAAGCCTTCAGTTATAACACAAATAATTTCTGAGGATCCAATGTATAGCATGGTGACTATAACTAGTAACATGGTATTATGTAGTTCAAATTTAGTAAGAAAATAAAACCTGGGAATTCTCATCACATAAAAAGTAAATATGCATAGAGATGACTACATTAATTAACCTGATTGTAGTAATCATTTCACAATGTATATATGTACATGAAATCATCACACTATATACTTTAAATACATTTGTTAATTATACCCCAATAAGGCTGGAAGAAGAAAGAGCGGAGGAGAAGGCTGTTTTGCCATCCTTTGAATAGTGAAGTCTGTGACTTTCTTTGGCAAAAAATAAAAAGTAAAAAAGTAAAAATAAATAAATACATGTGGCAAAAGCATCTTGTGTAAAACCTAAGCCTGGGTATGAGGAGTCCTTACTTGTTTCCATTCTCTCTTTGGAAATCCTTTGTTCTACAAGTGAATAAACCCACACTGCCCTGCTAGATGATAAGGGACCATGGAGAATAGAGAGACAAACTTGCTGATCTGATTGATGCCAGCTTAGAACTTCTGTCCCCAGCAAATCCAGCAGATGATCACAGATAAATAGGCAAGCTCTGCCAAGACCAGAAGAATCACTTAGCAGAGCCCAACCCAGACAATTGACCCTCAAAATCAGAAGCTAATAATAGTTGATTGATTTTTTAAGGCACTAAACATTTTTTTGGTCTGTTTATCAGTCAGTAAAACCTTACTGATAAACTTAGCCCTGTTTGTAATAAGCTTGTGATGTACCTCCCCTCAGGAGGAAACAGACTAAAATCAGTCTGATTTAAAAGTATCCCACTCCTACACAAGATATGCCCCAGTCTGTCTTCTAAGAATTATCTCCCATTTTTCCACTCTTTTTCCCCCACACAGCTACTACTGGACCAACTGTTAATCTTCAATCATTTTCTTCATAATTTTCTCAATTTTTGCCTATTTGTTTATCCTTACTAATTTAGTATTTTCTTTAAATTGATTCATACCTAACATTACTTCTAACTTAAGCTTCCTTCTGGGTTATGCTATCTAAGCAACCATAATTTTGATAGACTAGTCACTTTTTGAGATATTAAAAATAATCTGTAACTATTAAAATGAATATATAAAAATTAAAAATAAAAATATTTTCATCCAAGTCCTACACAGCATGTTCACTAGAACATGGTAAACATCTACTTTCTCTCAGACATTTTTATGAGTCTGTACTCTCAGATTGTGATGCAGTATATGACAGAGACAATTTTTAGCTAGGTGTCCAATAAGTAATTAAATGGTTCTGAATTTCAGGTGGAGTCAGTTTTAAAAAGCTTGAAATAAAAGCAAAAGAATTCAATTCCTATGGGAACTCTTACATTAGGGGCATAACAGACTAAACGTTAAGGGAGATTGGAAACAAGGGGACCACAGAGGAAAAATTTCATTAGTCTAGGAAAGAGCTAATGTTAGAGGTAAATTAGAAAGGAGGCAAGAAATGACCTAAACTGAACTGGCCAGGAGAAGGGAAACTGAGTTTTGATTTTTTTTCAAAATGGATCAGGAAAGGGAACCAAGTGTGGAAAATACTGGCAATAATTCTATATATTGTTGAGTTAAACAAACATAAAGGAGATGAAAATCATTCTGAAATTTGGCTGATACAAATTTATTGATAAAGTTAAGGGCAACAACTGATTAAGTAGACAATGAGGTGTTAAAGAAGTAGACAATAGGGAAGATGAGTCTTATTTTAGATGTGATTTTTGAATGAGGATGTAAGCCTAGAATTTGACAAACAAGAGGATGAAGGAAACAATTTTTGGGAATCACTGATAGGGCAACTCCAAAAGGATAAATATAGTTAGGATGGCACACCAAGTGGTCTTGGTCTGATTTTATTTTGTTTGCTTTGTTTATATGATTTTGAATTTCTTTTTTCAGCATTATCAACTTTTAAATGAAAGACCAGTTTTGTATTTTATTTCATTTTTGTTTACATCTCCAATTCAACCCAGATCGTTGAGCAGGAAATATATGCTTGTTAGTGTAAGCTGCTGAGAATCTGAGGTTGTCTGTTATATGGTATTATTGTAGAAAAATCTGACTAGTAGACTGCTTCTCTGAGGGAATTAACAGTTGACTGAGTATGGGTATAAAAAAAAGACAGAGTTGAAGTTTACTTTAAAATTTCGAAACTAGGTGACTGAGAATGGAAGTGCCATTCCCATTATATATTCATGTACTAGGTAAACATTAAAGTCTTTCTTTCCATTTATTCTTTATGTATAGTTTTTAATGTATTTATAATAGTAAATAAAACTATAGTTTGAGGAAAGTTCTGAATATTTGCAGAAAAAATACCTTGCTGAATATATGATGAAAACTAAAGATGTTTTCTTGGAAAAAAAGAACAACAAACAACATTTCACCAATCATCTTCTCATTAAATCCTAATCTCAGAAAAGTATTAAAAAAGAGAAAAAAGAAAAGGCTTTTGTTGATATTCTCCTTTCTGGATTTGGAACTTTCTTTACCTTTCTTTGTATCATCTGACTGCATTTAGATTGTGATCGAGAAGAGTGGGTCTCCTGTGTTCTGAGCAGGGCTATAAAAAGTGTCTTCATTACAGTTTGAAAGGGCCAGCCAAGATCATTGTTTGGAAGAATGTGTTAAGATATATAAAACATTGCATCTGTAGTGTGCAGATAATGGCACTCATTAATTTTCAATTAATTTGCTGAAAGTATACTGGGGGAATAAAGGAAATTTTAGAGTTAAAAAAATTACTTAAGTTGCTTTTCTAAAAAAAAATGGAATATGGAAAATATTTTGTGGAAAATTTTATTTGATATAAACTGACAGAAGTATATCTATTCCAGATTAGCAATTTTCCATTCAAAACTATCCTGAAAAAGGAGACAGTGTTAGCCAGTATAAAAGATATAAAGACTTATCTCCTTAAACTCAGAAGAAGACAATAGAGCCTCCCACAGAACTCCTTACAGTCTTCTCACACACTTCCTTCTGGAATAAAATGTTTATAATTAGAAGCACCTTAAAGGGACAGAAATATTGAGCCAAACCAAGGGAAGGTGGCCATCTACACAAACATCTCCTCTACTAATTCCAGGTTGACCCTACTTCATAAGTTTTCACTTGTTCTTTTGACCCTGAGAATCTACATGTGGTAATTCCTACTAGAAAGGTGAGAGTTACATTTGAAACAATATAGGAAATTTCTCAAAGCAGCAAAAGTAAAATTGTTCTTTGCCTTGGCCTGCCACAATTACTTCATTGCTATGACATATGACATCATAGTTAGTCCTCAGACTCGGGGGTGTTTCTAATGAGCTGGAGTTGGAAGGGTCCCAGTGGAATGCAGTGAACCAAAAGGCCCACTGTTCTTTCAAATTCCAACATGATATTAGGAGGGAAAACAAAGGGCTCTTCAAGAGCCAGAGGTCAACCTGTTCAGTGGTATCACAAGGTGGTAATAATGAAAGGGAATGAAGACCATTTCAGAACAGAGTGACAGGTAATTGTTACCTATATCTACTGTTTTATTGCTTCTACTTCATGAATAAAGGTAATGAGTATATTTTCAAAATACTCTGATAACTTGGCATTCTATCACATGAGATCTTGGTATTCTATCACATGAGATCTTGACACAGATCTGTATCAAAAGAAAGTAACAGTGTACACACACACACACACACACACACATATATATATAATGGAAAATATTTTCAATTTTAAAAACTATACATAGGAGTAAATGAAAACAAAGATACAAATGTTTACACAGTATATGAGTTAGGTCCCTTTCTGCTCCTGGGCACAAAGGACCCTCAGAGGGACAGCACTTTCCCTAGGGCTCATGTGAGCCACTAACTACATATTCCCTTCTGGGAATGTATCTAATTATTTAGCCAATTTATCACCAAGACAGCCCTGATGGCTAACCCTAACATCAACATACCAGAGGTCACAAGAGCTAATAGGACCCTCTCCATAAGCCAAAAATTAGAAATGGACATGGGTATCTCGTTCCTAGCCCTGCCACCCCTAATGCTCTGCTAGCTTACAGAACATAGACAAGCTTCTTAGTAATCCTCAAACAGAAATGAAGAATATCTAGTTTCCATATACACTCACAAATTTCAGGACAGAGCTATTCAATACATACCCTCTAACTATGAAAGCGTTGGGGCAAAGGGAGTGTGGTGCTGTCTACTACCTTTAATTTTTTTCAAACATGCTCCAAAAATATTTTCTTGGGAAAGCTCATGAAAAGACCACAATTTAGTACAACCATATTAAAAAATGAAGGACAAAAAAAAAAAGAGAAGGACCAATAGAACACATAACTAGATATATATAAGCTTTGAGTAAAACAATAGCTTTAATATAATGGACCTAGATAGACTTTAATAGCTAACAAAGATAGACATTTATCGCTAACAAACATAGACTATACCTTATTTTAATTTTTATTATGGAGAACTGCCAAACATTTATAAAAGTATACAGCACAATATAGTGAACTTCAACATGTCTAATAAGCAGCTTGATATTATGCCAGCAAAATTTTCTCTATTTCTTATCAAAGATATCAATCTCCAATCAATTGATATTGATATCAATATCAATTTCTTACCCTCTTCATTTTTCTTCCTTTTCTTTTCATATTATGGAGACATAGAACACACACTTTTTAAATTCCCATAATAGATTTATTATAAAATGTGCCGCCAGTTCTTCACATATCCATCCATACCTTTGCCCTTTCCATGTTACTTCAGTGCCCTCCCAACATAAGCAGCACAGACACAGACATGCAACTTATTTTAGCCACAGTTATCTTAACAGAAATAGCTGAGAATTGGAACAGGGCTTCTGCCTTCTCTCTTTGTTTCTAACATCCCCATGAGAAAATGCCTGAGCTAGCTGACTGGAGGTTGAAAGTCCCAGTGATCCTAGCTGAGGCTAGCCTAAATTAACCAACAGCCAGCCAACTCCCAGATCATCATATAAACCTAGCCAAAATCAGCAGAACTTTGTAGCCAACCATTCCCGTACTGTGAGCAGTAAATGTTATAATTATATGCAACTGAGGACTTGTAGTTGTTTCACAGCACCTACCTAACAGTAGGTACCTAACACAGAATATACAGAATAAATAAATATATATATATATATATATATATATATATATATATATATATATATATAAAATATATATAGTGTGTATTTCTGGTCAAGATGCAAAAAGAGACACACAAAAGAAAAGAGCCCCTCTCCCCATACACACAGAAATTAGGTAAGTAGAGAGATATTTTTTAAACATTTATTTATTTATTTATTTATTTGAGGGGAGGAGGGGAAGGAGCAGAGGGAGAGGGACAGAATCCTCAAGCAGACTCCCCACTGAGCAGAGAGTCCGAAGTTGAGCTTGATCCCAGTACCCTAAGATCATGATTCCTCAGCTGAAACCAAGAGTTGGACACCTCACCGGTGTAGCCACTTAGACATCCCTAACAGACAATATTTTAAATCAATAAAAATAAATAAAATAAAATAAAATAAAATAGCTAAGAAATTATGCATTAATATAAAAAGAGAAAGTAAATGAAAACAGAGAGGACAAAGTAAAGGCTAAGAGTGCCAGCTTTTGAACTGTGGGCTGGACAGAGATGCTGGTGGCCTGAATTTATCTCCTATAGGGAAATGTGGCCCAAGCACACACAGAGACCAGAGCCAAGGCCATTGTGTGAGTCAGGGGACTAGGACAGGGGCTCTTGGAGCATGAGCACTGGTGGAGAAGAGCAGTCACCATCATCCATATATTCATAGTCAACTGAATTCAGTAAGAATACCAAGATAATTCAGCGGAAGAAAAGAATAGTCATTGCAACAAATGATGCTGGGACAACTGAATATCCACATGAATGAGAAAACTAGACTCTTAACTCACACCATGTGTAAAAATGTACTCAAAATAGATCAAAGATCTAAATCTAAGATATAAAACTATAAAACTCATGGAAGGCAACATTGATGTAAATCTTCCTACCTTTGTATTATACAATGGTTTCTTAGATATGACACAAAAAATAACCAAAAAATAAACTAGGATATAAAAAAATAAAATAAATTAACCAGGTAAGCTGAACTTCATCAAAATTGAAAACTTTTGTGCCTCAAAAAACATCATCAAGTAAGTGAAAAGACGGGGCACCTAGGTGGTTCAGTGGGTTAAAGTAAGTGAAAAGAGAACTTACAGAATGGGTAAAAATATTTGCAAATCATATAGCTGATAGGGTCTAGCATCCAGAATAAAGAATAAAGAAGTTTTATAACTCAACCATTAAATATAACCCAATTTAAAAATGAGCAAAAGATTTGGTAGACATTTTTCCAAAGATGATATACAAGTGACCATGAGTACATGAAAAGATATTCAACATCATAGTCATTAGGAGAATGCAAATCAAAAGTGATATATATCTTCATACCCACTAGAATGGCTATTAATAAAAAAGAGACAATAATAACTATTATTTGGGATATGGAGAAACTGGCACCCTCATGCATTGCTGGGGGGAATGTAAAATAGTGTAGCATCTTTGGAAGAGTTTGGCAGTTTCTCAAAAAGTTAAAATAACCATATGACCCAGCAAAACTATTCCTAAGTACCTAAGCATATATATTTTATATGCACACTAAAGCTTATACACAAATATCTGCAGAGGTATTATTCGTAGTAGCCACAGAATATAAACAACTCAATTGTCTATATGAATAAATAAAATATGGCATATCAATGTAATGAAATATTAGTCTGCCATAAAAATTAATAAAGTACTGACTCATGCTACACCATGGTTGAAACTTGAAAATATTGTGCTAAGTTAAAGAGGCCAGGCCAAAAAAGTCCACATACTGTATGATTCTAATTATATGAATTATCTAAAATAAACAAGTATATAGAGGTAAAAAGTAAATTTGTGGTGTCTAGGGATTGAGGAAGTAAGGAAAGGGAAATAACTGCTAATGAGTACATGATTTCCTTTGAAGGTGATTAAAATGTTCTGGAATTAGTAGTGATAGTTACACAACTTTGGGAATATATTAAAAACTACTGTAGACTTATTTTAATAGAGTATGTTTTATGATATAAGAATTCTATGTCAATAACAATAATAACAGAGACACATAGAGGACAGACTCAGTAGATTACCAGTATCTAACAAGAGTTCCAGAAGAACAGAGAAGAAAAAAATAGAATATCAATACTCAAACAGGTGAGAACTTTCCAGACTGAAGGATTACATGAGACCTCAAATTAAAATTGTATATTAAAACAAAAACAGTATGCTGAGTGTGGAACTGGATTGATAAAATAAATCCATATATGAATTTAGGTTGGTGAGAATGAATTAAAAAAAAAAAAACACCCAAAACCTAAAGTTGCCAGAGAAACTATAAATTACCTAGAAAAGAATGACAAAGACACTAATTGCATGTTCTCAACAGCTCCAACAGTTGTTAAAAAATAGTGGAGCACTATCTTTATATTATTCAGGGATAATTACTTTCAACTGGAACTCTGTATCTAATAGAGCTATAAATCAAAAATGAGGTTCCAGAAAATGACATTTGTATATTTATTTTTTTATTTAGATGCAATTAGCCAGCATATTACATCATTAGTTTCAGATGCAGTGTTCAATAATTCATCAGTTGCGTGTAACACCCGGTGCTCATCCCCTCCTTAATGCCCTTCACCCAATTACCCAATCCCCCCACCGACCTCCCCTCCAGCCACCCTCTGTTTATTGCCTGGAGTTAAGAGTCGTGGTTTTTTCTCACTTTCTGATGACTTCCCATTCAGTCTTCCTTCCTGTCCCCTAGGATCCACTGTGCTGTTTCCCAATTTCCACCAAAGAGTGAAACCATTTGACACTTGTCTTTCTCCAACTTATTTCACTCAACATAATACCCTCCAGTTCCATCCATGTCAGTGTAAATAGTTAGTATTCATCCTTTCTGGTGGCTGAGTAATAGTCTATTGCTTTTGTGTTTTTCAAAGAAAAATCAGTGAATCCCAAAAGTTAAAATGTATACAGGATGCATGATTTGGCTACCTTGCCTTAAATTATATGTTCACGATAAACAAACGCTTTTCAAGGAAACTACTCTAAAACTGATTTTAAAATTCTTCTTTTCATTCCTCTAAGAAGAAATCAGAACTAAAATTAAATGTTATTTAAAATGAATGACAAGAAGAATACACGTGGCCTAAAATAGCATTTTAATTGTTATTCTATTCTACCTAAATATTCATCACACCATTCAAGATACTTTTACCTAGATCACATCTATTTCATTTCTGTATTTTTTCCACTTACTTCTATTTTTATTCTTTCTATTTCTACTCTTTTTTTCATATCTTCTTGTGTCAACTTTCCATTTTACCTTTCTATTCCTACCCTATTGTTTCTCTTCTCTATTCTTTATTTCTATTTTTTTATGTATTAGTTTTATACACCATACCCTGATTCTCAGATATAAATAAGGAAAATTTGATTTATTTAAAATACCTCCTGTTTCTTTCTAGTCTCCTGCTAGTATTGATATTCCTGTCATTGCTGTGATTCAGTTCCTCTTTTGATTTTCTTAAATGCTCCCATCCCTTGTCTTACTGAGGTTCTCTCCCACTGTAGGACCTCTGTTCATTCCAAAGCTTGTTACATTTACACTCTGGCCCCAGCTGAAGTTCCTGCCCACTCATTCTGCTCTGGTTACCCACTTCTCTTAGAGCCAGGCCTCTGTTCACATTCATACGCTTCTCTTCTCAAGTCCCCACCTAGACTGCCTCTTGCCCTGGGGCTGTCATCACCACTGCCCTTTTGGCACTACCAGTGCTGGCCTCCCACTGTCCTTTGCTCTCTGGGTTCTCATCTTCCAGAGGGGACCTTGGATAGCTAAGATGATTTTATGTTCCTCAGCACTCTCCTTCACAGCTCTGTGTGTCTTACCAGGATGGCCGCAGCAGGGTTGATGACCGCGCTGGTTCTGTGACCAAGACCCCTCTTTTCATCTGCAGGCCCTTTTAATGGATTGAGCTAATTCTGTCACAATCAGGAAACAATTATTTCTACCACAGGGCTAAGAAAAAGAGTCATGTAGCAGGTGGCATCTGATTCTTTTAAAAATGTAAACAGTTGAAAGCTATCTGATGTAATGACTGTGCATTCCATTTATGAAAACTCATCAAGCTGTATATTTATGAATTATGCATTTTTCCATATATGAGGTAGTAAAATAATTATTTTAATAAGTAGTTAATGTGTGTTATAATTTTTAAAGTTTTAAAATTAGAAAAGTAAAAGCTGTAAAAAATGAAAAAGTTAACAAAATTACAGATAGAAAATGTTAAGAGGATGTCTACTTGCAGTGGGAAGTATGAGGACTCTTGTGTAATTTTCTTTGTTCTATCTTTCTGAATTTGCTCGTTATCAGTAATTACAGAAAGCTTCTTGGGGCGCCTGGGTGGCTCAGTGGGGTAAAGCCTCTGATCATGATCCCAGGGTCCTGGGATTGAGCTCAGGTCATGATCCCAGGGTCCTGGGATTGAGCCCCGCATTGGGCTCTCTGCTCAGCGGGGAGCCTGCTTCCCCCTCTTTCTCTGTCTGCCTCTCTCCCTATTTGTGATCTCTGTCAAATAAATAAAAATTTAAAAAAAAGAAAATGCTTCTTTACATTTATATTACACATCTATATTTTACATATATATACACACACACCATCTGTATATCTCCTAGTTATCTCTAGATAATCTCCTAATTATCTCTAGTAACCTCTCTCTCCTCTCTGAATAGCATTTTTGAACAGAATACTTATGCATCATAATATGAAAATAGAGATAAAAAGGATCTTGAGCACACAATCCACTGGCACATCTTTACCTATGCTGCATACGTTCTCTTGTCCCCACTATTATTTTTTTTTCCTTCATCTAGAAATTCGCCAGAGTCTTCAATATTCCTGTATTTCACCATTTACCTAAAATGAACTCTTTTACCCTATCTCCTGCACGGTTTTAAAAATTCCTTATTTTAGTCATTCAGTATATCTTTAAAATAAAAGATATCAAAAAAATCCTTTAAAAGTTTTCATAACAGTTAAATGAAGCTATTAAATAAAAGATGTCTTCAGGTTAATCACAATAATGAACTGAGACCATCTGAACAGGGAAAAATCTCAAAATATTTTTCATGTTGATTCAGCCTTAATATTTTGCTTTTATCAGATATCAACTTTGAGATAAAGCTTTTAGAAGCTGGTCCATTGTTTACAACTAACCCAGAACAGTTTTAAACAATTCCCCTTTATCTGATGGAATGAAGATTGTCAAGAGATGAGCCCCAGCTGGGCCCAAATTAGAGTAATTAAGAAGCAAAAAGCCAAAGTACTTTACTATAATGTGTTTATTTTATTAGAAGATTAAACAGTATTACTGGTACAGAATTTGTCATTCGTAAGGAAACAGAGAAAGAGGGTATTACTTAAGTGCTATGTGTAGCAGATATGAAAGTTAGAGCCCTAGAAAACAAGACTGGGTCATCAAACAGTAAGAGATATGTGAAAAAAGACTTGTAATTTTACTTTTATGATAAGAATGAAACCATTACCAAATAAGGAAATGGCTCATTAAAACTATAACGAAACATTTCTGTCATGTTTGTAAAATTCAATTAAAAATTAAAATTAAAAAAATCACACAACACTCAATATTGTTTACATCATGATCTCCTTACTCGAAATGCATACAACATTATTATATAAAGAAACATTCAGGTACTAAAATTTAGCAATTCCATCTTTGGATATATTTCAAATGCTTTTCACAAATGTGGCCAATTTTTTTTTTCTTATTAAGTTTTTTATTTTAATTCCAGTATAGTTAACATACAGTGTTACATTAGTTTCAGTGTACAATGTAGTGATTCAAGAATTCTATGCATTCATTACTTAGTACTCATCATGATAAGTGCTACACTTTATTGGTTTGTTCCTTCCCCCCCTTTTTCTTACTTGTTTCCGAAAGCCCACATATGTGTGAAATCATATGGTATTTGTCTTTCTCTGGTTGACTTATTTCACTTAACATTTCACTTACTAGCTCCATCCATGTCATTGCAAATGGCAATTTTTCATTCTTCTTAATGGCTAAATAATATTCCACTGTGTTTGTACATATATATACAGATATGTATATACATCACATTTATATGTATATTTATTTGTGATACATCTATATATATGTGTCATATCTTCTTCCATTTTTCTGTTGTTGGGTCGTTGAACTGCTTCCATACTTTGCTATTGTAAATAATGCTGTGATAAACATACTAGTACATATATCCTTTGGAATTTGTGTTTTTCTATTCTCTGGATAATAATGCTCACTAGTGTGATTGTGGACCATTTTTTGAGGAAGTTCCATAATGTTTTTCATAGTAGGTGCACCAATTTGCATTCCAACTAAAAGTGCAAAAGGGTTTTTCCCCACATTGTAGCTAACGTTTGTTGTTTCTTGTGGTTTTGATTTTAGCCATTGTGATAGGTGTGAGGTGATATCTCATTGTAGCTTCGATTTGCATTTCTCTGATTATTAGTGATGTTGAGGATCTTTTCATGTGTCTGTTGACCATCTGGATATTTTCTTTGCAGAAATGTCAGTTCCTATCTTCAGCCCATTTTTTAATTGGATTATTTGTTTTTTGGATATTGAGTTGTATCAGTACTTTATATATGTTGGATACTAACCCTCTATCAAATACATCATTTGCAATTATCTTCTTCCATTCTGTAGGTTACCTTTTAGTTTTGTTGACTATTTCCTTCACCGTGCAGAAGCTTTTTATTTTGATATAGTCCTAACAGTTTCTTTTTGTTTTTGCTTCTCTTCCTCAGGAGACTATCTAGAAAAGAAGTTGCTATGGTTGATGTCAAGGAAATTACAACCTATATTCTTTTCTAGGATCTTTATGGTTTCAGTCACATTTAGATTTTTAACTTGTTTTGAATTTATTTTTATGTGCGGTATAAGGAAATGGTCCAGTTTCATTCTTTTGCATCTAGCTGTCCAATTTTCCCAACAGCATTTGTTAAAGATACTGTCTTTTTCCCATTGAATACTCTTTCCTGCTTTGTCAAAGATTAATTGACCATATAATTGTGGGTTTATTTCTGGGTTTTCTGGTCTGTTCCATTGTCCTATGTGTCTATTTTTGTGGCAGTACCATACTGTCTTGATTACTACAGCTTTGTAATGTAACTTGAAATCTGGAATTGTGATGCCTCCAGCTTTGCTTTTCTTTGGCCATTCAGGGTATGTCAAATTTTAGAATTGTTTGTTCTATTTCTATGACAAATGCTTTTCACATTTTGAAAATGCAGTCAGTTGCTAATGTATTGTGAGCCACTTAACAATAGAAGTTCTTTTTATCCGTCCAATTTTTTCACAACTTCCACAATTCCTTATAAAGAGTAGAAACCTTGAAAAAACCTAATAACTTACATAAACTCTCTTTTCTGTACCAATGGTGAGTGTAGTAATGATACTACTGTTAATAGATTCTTCTTTTTTAATGCTGTGCTGTATGGATTGAGTAAAATCAATTTGTCCTGGAGATGCAGATACTGATAATCATTAGAAAGAGAATTTGATTTCAAAATAGATAGTGGCTGGGAACACTGTTCACATTATTAATTTTCATGGGAGTAATACAAACCTTTTCTTAATAAAGTAACAAGATAGTTGAACCACACTCTAAAATTTACAAAGCTCCTTCATATTTTATTAACTTACTGAATGAAAATATCCTTGATAGATAAGCAATATTACTCTTTTTGTTAAGAAACCTATCTTATATCACACATCCTTAATAGCAAAGCAATGCTTCTAATAGAAACAAACATATCATTAGAGAAATCATCCATTCCCCCTTTTTCACCTCCATTCCCACCCCCCAAAGGAAACATCATCATTTCTAATTTTAATTCTTCTGAAGAATCCTCACATAAATGTCTAAAAAATGTCTAAATATCTAAAAAATATGCTTATGCCACTGTTTCTTTATGCCGTCAGTTAACTCCATGATGCAGATAATGAGAACTTGACTCATTCAGAGTATCTCCCATCTCTCCCTCTCATTCTAATTGTTTAATATATATGTGGTTATTGTTGCAGCTGATGATATTGCTGCTCTTATTTATTTCTAGTTTTGGAAGACTCCAGACAAAAGAAGAGAAGAATCAGAACAGGAGAAAAGAAAAACACAGTGTAAGTAGAGAAAAGAGTAATTGGTAGGCATTCATCCTTTCTGATGGCTGAGTAATATTCCATTGTATATATGGACCACATCTTCTTTATCCATTCATCTGTTGAAGGGCATCTCAGCTCCTTCCACAGTTTGGCTATTGTGGACATTGCTGCTATGAACATTGGAGTGCATGTGCTCCTTCTAGTTACTACATCTGTATCTTTGGGGTAAATACCCAGTAGTGCAATTGCTGGGTCAGGGTAGCTCTATTTTAATGCCCTGAGAAACCTCCAAAATGGAGGGTATTATGCTAAGTGAAATAAATCACTTATATGAAACACAATTATCATATGGTTTCACTCATACATGGAACATAAGGAATAGTGCAGAGGACAAGAGTGGTGGGGTGGGGGCCAATATTCAAGGAGGAAATCAGAGGAGGAGAAAAACCATATGAAACTCTTGACTCTGGGAAACAAACTGAGGATTGTAGGAAGGGAGGTGGGTGGGGGGATGGGATAACTGGGTGACGGGGATTAAAACGCACATAGGATATGATGAGCACTAGGTAATATACTCAACTAATGAATCATTGAACATTATATAAAAAACTAATGATGTACTATACCTTGGATAATTGAATTTAAATTTAGATAAATATTTTAATGTCAAAAAAAGAAAAGAATATTTGACAATTTGAGGTCAAGAAGATGAATGCATTCTTAAAGTTTCCACATTTCCTTTAAATTAGGAGATGCAATCAGGACATGTGGGTGTGGTCAGTAGCTTGAAGAAAGTTCAACATTTATTAAGCATCTACTCAGGGAATTGTGATAAATCTTTGTAGCCTTGATTAAAGATTTGGGGAAGGCTTCCTGGAAAAAATTCCAAACTGGTGATTGAAAGATAGGGAGGACTTAGACTTAGGAAAGTGAAGGGATGGAGAAAGAGAAAGGTATTCCTAGTTAAAAAAAAAAAAAAAAAAAAAAAAAGAGCTTAAACAAACACTTAAAGTATAGTGAAATTAGGGGTAGCAAGGTAAAAAGGCTTCAGATGCTCCATAGATGCAACTAGAAATGTGACCCGGGGTCAGGCTAGGAGAGCTCTTTCAACAGTGTGTTATGCATCTATAAATGTATATGTCCATGAAGTAATGCTACTGAAGAATGATAAGCAGAAGGGAGACATGGCCACTTTCCCCCTTCTACATGGTTCACTCTGGCAAGAAAGAATGTGGCAGAAAGCGAAAATGGAGTCAGAGAAATCAGTCTGATGCTGCTGTTATGTTATTGATGAGAAATGGTATGGAAATGATTGAAGGAAAAGAGTAGAAAGGAAGTTCAAATAGTTTTTGAAAATACAATAATCATGACAAGAGGACTGAATGATTTTATGTGATGGGATGGGATGTGATCAACAGGAAAGGAAAAGATTCATGAGTAGCTCCCTGGTTCTGGTTCATATAACCAGACAAACAGTGATACCAATTAACTGTGAGAGGGATTATGGAAGGAAAAGCAGGTCTAGAAAAGATTGAGGGAGAGGTAGAGAAGTTGAAAGATCTGTTGAACATTCAAGATGAAATGTCAAGGGGCCCCTGGGTGGCTCAGTGGGTTAAAGCCTCTGCCTTCAGCTCGGGTCACAGTCCCAGGGTTGTGGGATCGAGGTCCACATCGGGCTCTCTGCTTGGCAGGGAGCCTGCTTCCTCCTCTCTCTCTGCCTGCCTCTCTGCCTACTTGTGATCTCTGTCTGTCAAATAAGTAAATAAAGTCTTAAAAAAAAAAGATGAAATGTCAAGCAATTATTAGCATATAGAAAAGAGGAGTCAGCTATAATCTTGGAGTGGTGGTGAACCATGAGAATGAGTTCCATTAGAAAACAGGGCTAAGACCAGAATTTTGAGGAGTACCAAATAAGAAGGATTGGGCAGCAGAGGGTAAACCCATTACAAAAAAGTCTAAGGGAAGAGCCAGGTGGTGGTTCTTCTTTCATGCCAGAGAGGCCATGAAATTTAAGAGATACAAAGATGGAATGATCAATACCACCACGTGTCATAGAGGGATGAAGGATGCCACACAGAAGTGGTAACCTTTATTATGACAAGTTCAGGAGAATTGGAGGGAGGCAAGGCCAAATCAGACCTTAGTGTGAGAAAGAGGGATAAGAAGTATCCACAAAGAGAGGAAGAAGTAATTAAGGCTCTTTGGCAAGTAGCTTGGCTGGGAAGGTAAAATGAATGATGACCAGTGCGGTCTTATCAGTAGAGGGCTTTATTTCCCCAGGGAAGAATATAGATAGTAGGCATGTTGTTTTGCTGAGAGTCAGGCAGATGCCCAATATTTCTCTATACTGACAGTGGAATATGAAATGAGGTCACCTCCTGGCAGTGAGAAGGGTTAGGTTGGGTAGAGGATTTGAAAGGAGTGGGAAAATTTGGAAATTACTCACAGGAAATTAAGAGAAAATCTAACAAGCTAGAGGGGTCTTGGGGGCCCTGTTAAGGTTGGAGGAAAAGTTAGAAATAACACTTTCATTTCTCTTTTCTATCTCTCCTTCCCAAATCAGTCTTTGCAATTCTAACTTCCCACTTACTAGTTTCCCAACTAAATGAATGAAAATGGTGACAGTACTGTCACTAACAAAATGACAAAGAAAACATTGTACACCTTCTATATTATTAGACATACATGTGGAAGCAAGCCAGGACTTGGCTGATCCAGCTACAATGTGTAAATCTTTGCAGATTACTTGACAACACTGTACTTGTGCCTTCCCACCTGAAAAACAGAAATAATATCACTAACCTCTTAAGACTACATGAATTAATAGAGATGACATACAGATAAGCCTAGAACATTGCTTGGTCTACAGTAGACTATCCATAAACTTAACTAAATCTAGAGAAAATAATAATGATGTGTTAAAATGGGTGGAAGAGAAGAGATTAGATGATAAAATAATGGGAAATAGGGTAAAGGAATGGGAAAAGAGCTTACTAAGTAGATTCTCACCACAAGGAAAAACACATGAGAAAGCAAGACATAGATGGAGATAGATGTTTCTAAAGAAGGATGCACATAGTACAAAAGTGTGGAGGAGGGCAAGGGAAATGCTGAAGGACCATTAATCACAATCCTTGATGTCAATCCCTCTGGGGTTCAGAAGGAAAGAAACAGGCAGAAAAAGCATGTGTTGTCCTGTATATCATTCAAAAAAGCAGCTGCTAGTCAAATCTGGAAAGTCAAAGCTCTTTAAAAAAAAGTACTGGAGCCAAACAAGATCCCAGAAATAGCATATTTGTAGAAAACCACTCACTGCTTCTGGGAAAATAGATTTAGGGTTGAATTGAGGATAACATTGCACAACGCCGACTTGAAGAAAAAGGAAACAGAACTTAACTGGGTTTATCTGAAGGTTCCTGTCATTGATTGATTTAGCAAATAATTATTGAGTACCTAGTGTATGCAGGACACTGTATATTCTGTGAGAAAATAATTTCTCCTTTAAACATATTGAGGTTCATCAAAGACATGTCAGCTTTACAGATGTGAAAAATCACACAAATTTTAGAGCAAAGATACTCAGCATGAGGTGAAACAATACTGAACTGGAAATCCTGGGGAGATATGAAAATCATTTCTTCTCTGTCACCAAGTAGCTTTAGGGGCTAACCCTCAGTTAAGCCTCTATGGCTTTGAACTGTAGTCTCCCTGTGTCATAAAGGCCAATGAGTGTCTATCAACATCTGTGAAATCTACTACAGTTACATAAACAGTCTTCTCTTTGGCCAATGCTATTAATGATCTACAAGGTCTTTTCTAAATGATAACCATTATAAGGAGAGTAAAAGAAAGGGGGAATTTGGTCATCGATTAAATTACTTTCCTGGGGATACTAATTATGATTGCTCATGTCTTTCTTGCATCATCTAACATAGTACTGTTGACATAATAAATGCTCATTAATTAGCTCGTGTCATTTAAAGACAAAAGGAAGTTTCTAGGACATGAAACACAACCAATATTACACATGATCTAGCATCATCTCCCCTAATGAGCTTCCTTATGAAGTTACTCAGAATTAAAATTATATTCTCAATCTTGGTTGAGAATCTAGGTTCTAATCATGTTTTTTTTTTTATTGAGAGGTAAAACAAGTGTATTTACAATATTCAATTGTTAGATCATATAATCTGACTGTGAGAATTTTTAAAGCAGCAATATTCCAGAAATTACAATTTATAAGGGGAAAAGAAAAACATTGCAAGTATGTTTCTGTTACAGAAAATACATTTGAACAATGCCAGGTACACTTAAGGCTAAGTAGTATTAGACCTTTTCCTCCATCTTCATAGCAATAATCAAAGTATATTTTTGTCACAAAGACAGAAGGCCAACTTTGGAAAGAAAGAAACAATATAATGTACAGTGCTTTCTGTCAGAAGACTAGTATGTTTAAAAACAGAGCCTCATCAGTGGTTCTGAGAAGAAATATACAATGCTGCCAAGCAGCCCCAAACTCACATTTGAAATTAACTGTGGACTCTTTGAAAACTGAAAACTGCTCTAGCCTCTCAATCTTACTAAGGACTGGGAGATTATCAAATCCTTTACACAACTTCTAATAACAATTCTGAAGTAAGATTTTGAAAAAGAGATCTGTTATAGTGCAAAGAACATTTTGATAGAAATTCATGTCTACAAAGGAGTTAAATAATATAGATGTTCCTTACATTAACAGATACAGTTCTTGTTCTAAAAAGTAGAATTATTTAGCCACTGAAAATAATATGGATCAGTCAAAAATATGTATAAGAGTCCTACAGGGCAACTTCTATAAGTCGATCCACAAAATATGTATATACTTGACACTCTTCAAATGAGGATATTACTTTTTTGAAGAACATTAGACACAACACTAGATCTCTTATTATTCCATGAACTATTGAGGTAGGAGTCTCATTTCATCTATATCATCTAGTTTCACAGATTATGTCATAAGTCTAATCATGTTTTTAAAGGAGTATCAAATCAAGTGAGTAAAATCTGCTGATGGCTCTTATTTATTATGTCAGATAGCAAATGAAAGGCAGTCATTAGAGGCACATTATAGGATGGAAAGATTGACCCATGAAGTTTGGCTTGCTGGAACACAAGGTACCTTAGGCATTAAAACAGTAAGGGGGTGGTGAGATCATGGAGATTACACAAACACACTGTCTGAGGATATCAGCTGCAGAACAAAACTATAGATAGGGCAGAAGGAAGAAAGATCAAAGGAAAGACATCAGTGTAAGACCAAAAGTGAGAGAGAAACTGGAAAGTCAATCTTTAATTCACTGAATAAAATATTTTGGCTAATAAAATCCTCTCTGGCATTTCTTAAGAGGTTAGAGCTCTCCAACTAATATAGTTCCCTCTTTGTTGACAGTTCACAGAAAAGAAAGATATACAATGTTAAAGCTAGTAGTGCCCTTGCTGGCCAGTATGGGTAGGATTATTGGACAATGACAGTACTAGGTTGTCTAGTGAAACTCAAAATAGATTTAAAAAAAAAAAAAAGAAATGAAAAGACCTACCTAGTTAAAAGCCTGCTTCTTCAGTGCATATATTGCCAGCTAATCAAACATATCAACATATCACCCAGTATCTTTCTTTATTAAAGGCCAACTCATTAGCTGATGCTTGCCTTTGGCCAGGGGCCAATGTGGAGCCACTCAGCCAGAGATGTGAAAGAAAAAGACAGTGAGGCTGAGGTGTTATTCCCTCCAGTTCCCTGAAGACAGCACTGGGCTGACTGCATTCCTTGAGCAAATATCTTTGCTTCTCTCCAGGTAGACCTCTCTCTATAGCTCTGTGCTTCCAAGGCCAAGGAGTGATAGCAGCCTGGTTATTAGAAGCTCCAGGATACTGTACTGTCTCTTGTCATTATCCTCAGCCTGTCCATAGCTTTTTGAATAGTCCCTTTATTAAACCTCTGTTTGATTACCTATAACAGCTTAACAAATCACCTTCAAATGTAAGAGCTTAAAGTAATAATCATGTCCTAATTCTCACAGTTCCTGTTGGTCAAGAATTTAAGAAGACTTGACAAGGGAGATTGTGCATAGGGTCTCTCGTGTGGTTGCATTTGGGACTAGTTCATGCAGTTTCATGGTGGTTTGCTCACATGGTAGAGAAATCGGTGCTAGTAGTTGAGGACCTCAATTTCTCCCCACATTGGTCTCTCTGTGGTTCTTTTTGAATGTGGCACCTGGATTTTCCCATTTTGTGTGTGTGTGTGTGTGTGTGCATGTGTGTGATACAGAGAGAAAGAGACAGAGACAGAGAGTATCCTATTGCCTTTTATGGTCTCACTTCTGAATTCACAGAGCATCACTTCTGTATTCGGTTGATCAAGGCAGTTTAAAAGAGCCACCCAGTTTTAATGGGAGGGAACACAGATACTATCTCTTGATGGAAGTATGTCAACTTCACATGTGGAAGCATGTGGGATGGGACACACACACACACACACACACACACACCCCAGTACACCCATCTTTGCTAAATGCAATCTGTCACTGGCTCCTTGAACTACCCTGCCATCTCTCTTCTGCAGGTATTTTGCAGATACAGTTAAGATGAGTGTAGGGTCAATCCAGATTGTAGGAACTTTCTAAAGAATCAAATAATTGCTGTGCTCGCTTCAGAAGCACATATACAAATAATTGCCTAAACACCAGCGGGATCAAATGGTTAGTGGTTACAGGTAGGGACATACTGAGTGGAGAGCAGAAAACTAAAAAAACTCTCTGGGTGCAGCTGGTTCCTAGAAGACAAATTTACTTGCTAGTGAAAAAATTACTATTCAGTAAAGGGTACACTTTCAGGTCACAATGGCCATTCAGTCATGTGATTGGTTTCAAGCAAGACTGTGGGGTTAATGAAACTGTACAGAAGAGCAGGAATCAAGAGAGTACACTGTTGAATCAACCAGACCCAGATTTTAATTCTAGTTCTGTCCCTTGTTTGTTATAGACCCTTGGTAAGTTGCTCAGTTTATTTTTTTTTTAAAGATTTTATTTATTTATTTGACAGACAGAGATCACAAGTAGGCAGAGAGGCAGGCAGAGAGAGAGAGGAGGAAGCAGGCTCCCTGCCAAGCAGAGAGCCCGATGCGGGACTCGATCCCAGGACCCTGAGATCATGACCTGAGCCGAAGGCAGCGGCTTAACCCACTGAGCCACCCAGGCACCCCAGTTGCTCAGTTTATTAAACATCAGTTTTCTAACCCTTTAAATAAAAATGGGATCAAGACATATACTTGAGTCAGGCAGGATCTAAGCACTAAAACAGAAACCACATATTTATAAGAGAAATAAATTAACACAGAGTGTTGGTCCAGAGACGATGGAGAACTTGAAAATCAACAACAACAACAACAAAATACTGAAGAAACTCAGAAATTATCAACTACTGGAAACCATTCCCACCCCTAGGCTGGAGGAATTAAATGAAGAGGGGCCCTTGGGGAAGCTGGAAATGCTAAGAAGCTATCAGCACAAGCAAGAGCTTCAGGATGAAAATAGCCATTCTTAATACTTGTCAACTTTAAATTCACTCTCTCCTCTACTTTAGCCTTGTCCAAATAATAATATCCATGAAATCAAAGCTCTGAAATGGGACTTACATTTTTTTCTGATCCAGTTATAATAAGTTCACAACTTTCAAAAATAAAAGTGTTTCTAATGAATATTAAAACAACTACATAATTTTTAACATGAAAACATTTTTCCCAACTTTGGGAAGCACTGAGACATTTAACAAGTCTAGGAATGGGTTCTTATAAAAAGTATGCATCCATTAATAGGTATCAATTATTATTATTACTATTAGCAATTATGTAGCGTGAGAGTGGGGAATCGGGCCCTGGTTGTGGATTTGGAGTAGGAGCAGGGCATGTCAAACATAGGTACACAGCATTTGTTAAGACAGAGACTGATTATAAGGAGCTTGAGAGAAACCCAGAATGGAAAATGAAACAAAGATTTAGGCTTAGTCTCATGAACTTTTGGGACTATATCAAGCTAGAAAGTTACTACATAGCAAGGGAAACAGCCAACAAAACCAAGAAGTAACCCAAAGAATGGGAGACAATATTTGTAAATGACAGTACAGATAAAGGGCTGATATCCAAGATCTATAAAGACCTTCTCAAACTGACACCCAAAAAACAAATAAGTCAAAAAATGGGCAGAAGACATAAATAGACACTTCTCTGAAGAAGACATACGAATGGCTAATAGACACATGAAAAAATGTTTAACATCACTAGCCATCAGAGAAATCCACCTCAAAACCACAATGAGATACCACCTTATACCAGTTAGAATGGCAAAAATTTACAAGGCAAGAAACACATGTCGGAGAGGATGTGAAGAAGGGGGAACCCTCTTACACTGTTGGTTGGAATGCAAACTGGTACAGCCACTTTGGAAAACAGTGTGGAGGTTCCTCAAAAGTTAAAAATAGAGTTACCCTATGACCCAACATTTGCACTACTGGGTATTTACCCTAAAGATATAGATGTAATGAAAATAAGGGACACATGCCCCCCAGTGTTCATAGCAGCAGTGTCCACCATAGCCAAACTATGGAAGGAGCCGCCAAACTATGGAAGGAGCCGAGATGCCCTTCAACAGATGAGTGGATAAAGAAGATGTGGTTCATATATACAATGGAATATTACTCAGGATCAGAAATTATGAATATCTTCCATTTGCATCGACATGGATGAAATTGGAGGGGATTATGCTATTGTACATCAAGCAGAGAAAGACAATTATCATATGGTTTCACTCATATGTGGAACATAAGGATAAGGAATAGCATGGAGGACATCAAGAGAAGGAAGGGAAAAATGAAGAGTGGGAACACCCAGAGGGAGACAAAACATGAGAGAGACTATGGACTCTGGGAAACAAACTGAGGGTTTCAGAGGGAAGAAAAGCAAGGGGATGGGGTAGCTGGGTGATGGGTATTAAGGAGGGCACATATTACATGGAGCACTGGGTATTATATGCAAATAATGAATCATGGAACACTACATCAAAAACTAATGATGTACTATATGGTGGTTAACTAAACATAATAAAGGAAAAAACCCAGAGAGAAGCCTACTTTCTCTAGAAATAAGTAATATAGTTGGATCTTCCAGGGTACTAAAATTCTAAGAACAAGAATGATTCTAGCTCTTGAGTGGAACTTAACACGAAGATAGAATAACAGAAGACATTATCCAAAGAGAAAGAAGAAATGCAGCCAGGAGAACAAGTAGGTAATTGCATTCACATTGGGGGGGTGGGGGACAACAACAACAACCCAAAACTATTAAAAAAAGAAATCAACTTTGAGAAGTTAACCAGAGCAGATGGAATCAGTATTAGATTGTGAGCCTTTACAGTACAAAGCTCTTTCTCCAGATCAAGCAACCTCACTAAGCTTCATCTGCTTGTGTCTAATAGCATGTACATGGAAGCTTTGTTTTTTTTTTTTATAAACATATAATGTATTTTTATCCCCAGGGGTACAGGACTGTAAATCGCCAGGTTTACACACTACACAGCACTCACTATAGCACATACCCTCCCCAATGTCCATAACCCCATCCCTCTTCTCCCAACCCCCCTCCCCTCAGCAACCCTCAGTTTGTTTTGTGAGATTAAGAGTCACTTATGGTTTGTCTCTCTCCCAATGCCATCTTGTTTCATTTATTCTTCTCCCACCCCCTTACCCCCCCCATGTTGCATCTCCACTTCCTCATATCAGAGAGATGATATGATAGTTGTCTTTGTCCGATTGACTTATTTCGCTAAGCACGATACCCTCTAGTTCCATCCACGTCATCGCAAATGGCAAGATTTCACTTCTTTTGATGGATGAATAGTATTCCATTGTGTATATATATACCACATCTTCTTTATCCATTCATCTGTTGATGGACATCTAGGTTCTTTCCATAGTTTGGTTATTGTGGACATGGCTGCTATAAAAATTTGGGTGCATGTGCCCCTTCAGATCACTACGTTTGTATCTTTAGGGTAAATACCCAGTAGTGTGATTGCTGGGTCATAAGGTAGTTCTATTTTCAACATTTTGAGCAACCTCCATGCTGTTTTCCAGAGTGGTTGCACCAGCTTGCATTCCCACCAACAGTTTAGGAGGGTTCCCCTTTCTCCGCATCCTCACCAGCATCTGTCATTTCCTGACTTGTTGATTTTAGCCATTCTGACTGGTGTGAGGTGATATCTCATTGTGGTTTTGATTTGTATTTCCCTGATTCCGAGTGATATGGAGCACTTTTTCATGTGTCTGTTGGCCATCTGGATGTCTTCTTTGCAGAAATGTCTGTTCATGTCTTCTGCCCATTTCTTGATTGGATTATTTGTTCTTTGGGTGTTGAGTTTGCTAAGTTCTTTATAGATTTTGGACACAAGCCCTTTATCTGATATGTCGTTTGCAAATATCTTCTCCCATTCTGTCAGTTGTCTTTTGGTTTTGTTAACTGTTTCCTTTGCTGTACAAAAGCTTTTGATCTTGATGAAATCCCAATAGTTCATTTTTGCCCTTGCTTCCCTAGCCTTTGGTGATGTTCCTAGGAAGACACTGCATCTGAGGTCAAAGAGGTTGCTGCCTGTGTTCTCCTCATAGATTTTGATGGATTCCTTTCTCACATTGAGATCCTTCATCGATTTTGAGCCTATTTTCGTGTGTGGTGTAAGGAAATGGTCCAGTTTCATTTTTCTGCATGTGGCTGTCCAATTTTCCCAACACCATTTATTGAAGAGGCTGTCTTTTTTCCATTGGACATTCTTTCCTGCTTTGTCAAAGATTAGTTGACCATAGATTTGAGGGTCTATTTCTGGGCTCTCTATTCTGTTCCATTGATCTATGTGTCTGTTTTTGTGCCAGTACCATGCTTTCTTGATGATGACAGCTTTGTAATAGAGCTTGAAGTCCGGAATTGTGATGCCACCAACTTTGGCTTTCTTTTTCAATATCCCTTTGGCTATTCGAGGTCTTTTCTGGTTCCATGTAAATTTTAGGATTATTTGTTCCATTTCTTTGAAAAAGATGGATGGTACTTTGATAGGAATTGCATTAAATGTGTAGATTGCTTTAGGTAGCATAGATATTTTCACAATATTTGTTCTTCCAATCCAGGAGCATGGAACATTTTTCCATTTCTTTATGTCTTCCTCAATTTCTTTCATGAGTACTTTATAGTTTTCTGAGTATAAATTCTTAGCCTCTTTGGCTAGATTTATTCCTAGGTATCTTATAGTTTTGGATGCAATTGTAGATGGGATTGACTCCTTAATTTCTCTTTCTCCTGTCTTGTTGTTGGTGTAGAGAAATGCAACTGATTTCTGAGCA
The DNA here is from genome assembly GCF_022355385.1 of Mustela nigripes. Lineage (NCBI taxonomy): Eukaryota > Metazoa > Chordata > Mammalia > Carnivora > Mustelidae > Mustela > Mustela nigripes. The sequence goes on from NC_081563.1 coordinate 104,413,556, forward strand.
TTGATATTATATCCTGACACTTTACTGAATTCCTGTACAAGTTCTAGCAGTTTTGGAGTGGAGTCTTTTGGGTTTTCCACATATAGTATCATATCATCTGCGAAGAGTGATAGTTTGACTTCTTCTTTGGCGATTTGGATGCCTTTAATTTCCTTTTGTTGTCTGATTGTTGAGGCTAGGACTTCTAGTACGATGTTGAATAGCAGTGGTGATAATGGACATCCCTGCTGTGTTCCTCACCTTAGCGGAAGAACTTTCAGTTTTTCTCCATTGTGAATGATATTTGCAGGGAGTTTTTCATAGATTGCTTTGATGATATTGAGGTACGTGCCCTCTATCCCTACACTTTGAAGAGTTTTGATCAGGAAGGGATGCTGTACTTTGTCAAATGCTTTTTCAGCATCTATTGAGAATATCATATAGTTCTTGTTCTTTCTTTTATTAATGTGTTGTATCACATTGATTGATTTGCGGATGTTGAACCAGCCTTGAAGCCCTGGAATAAATCCCACTTGGTCGTGGTGTATAATCCTTTTAATGTGCTGTTGAATCCTACTAGCTAGTATTTTGGTGAGAATTTTCACTTCTGTGTTCATCAAGGATATTGATCTGTAGTTCTCTTTTTTGATGGGATACATGTCTGGTTTTGGGATCAAGGTGATGCTGGCCTCATAAAATGAGTTTTGAAGTTTTCCTCCCATTTCTATTTTTTGGAACAGTTTCAGGAGAATAGAAATTAGTTCTTCTTTAAGTGTTTGGTAGAATTCCCTGGGAAGCCATCTGGCCCTGGGCTTTTGTTGTTTGGAGATGCATGTACATGGAAGTTTTAAGCAAGTTTTATTCTTGGCATATGTGTTAAACAAGCAAGAATCTGAGACCCAACCAATAACCATTACCAAATCCATTTCTCTTTCTATTGACTAGATATCATATATCCAACAAAATAGATGTTTTAAAATAATCCTTAGGATTTTATGTTACTTTTTATTAGAATGCCAGTGCAATTATGTCTCAGATAAACACAACCTGCTAAAGAGCTCCCATGATCTTACATGCAACATAAAATAGCATCCAACTAGTTAAATACTACAGAGCAGATGATTCCTCCAAAGGGAATAAAACTACACAAAAGCATAACAACCTGAATACCATTCTGAGACAGGAATGCGTCTGTAGGTAAAGAGGACTTTAAGACCATATTCATTAGAAAGGAAAAAAATGTCAGCATTACATGGGATAAAAAGTGGCCTTTCCATGGAGACTCCTGAACCTAATTTATCTTGCTTTACTAAGACAGGAAACGCACTACAATGTTCAGGATGGAGGAAAATGACAATTTAATGATTATGGAACATCTTTCACTTTCCGTGGTAAGTGGACAATCTCAACATCAAAGGCAGAGCTGGTGGCCTTTTGGAAAATGGAATGCCGTTTTGCTTTCCTTTTCACTTTTTACTATATCAATGAACTTTAGCATCTTCTCTGGCTTTATTTTTCCATTTTCATTTAGCTTTGACACAAAACAGACCTGACTTTCAGTGTACTATGCAAAGTAACAATTTATGTTGGAAACTATAAATGGATGGGACAGAACCACTTTTGTATCTGTTACATTTTAATGACTTTAAATATATCCAGCTGAACAAAGCTCAGATCTTCACTGTTACAGGTGAGGGTAGCTTGATATGATAAACATCCTAATTCGTCACCTACTTATCAAGAGAAATATACAAACTGCTATCTCTAAGACATGCCATTTTTCCAACTCACTAATTCTATCATGCTATCAAGCACTATCAATTTTTAGAGCTGCTTTTATACCAGTTTTATACCAGTTCCTTGTGTTTTTCCCCAAACATCATTTGCTGATTTTAGGGAGGGAGAAAAAAAAAACACTAATATTGAACTCAGGAAAGAAATTCATTTAAGACAATTATGAAATTCCACTATCTTTGCTTTTCTAATATTGGGCACCACCACCACCACCAAATCTTAAAGAAAAACTCTCCTACCATGGAATTTTAGGGTTAATAAGCTATTCTCTAGAAGAAAAACTTGGCTATAACTTGCTACCAACAATCCTGATAAGTAGAGGGCATACTGGTATTAACTAAAGCAATGAAGTGAAATTTGGGGGAGGGGACACTGTTCTGTTGTTTTACCAAAAATAACCTCAAACCTGCAAGGTTTTACAAATACTTGCATTGTAAACAATGAAATTTTGCCTAAGGGTGAGACCAAAGTACAATGAATACTGTGGAATTCATGAGGCAAGCATGATAATTGCTTGTTTTACAGATATTCAAGTCCCAGGTTTGAACCCTCAGCTTGTCCCATCTCCTACCCCATCTCCTTCTGTTGATCCCTGAAATTAGCAACTATCAAAAATTAGGGAGGGAAGATGAATGTTCCCCAGATTCTAGAAAAAAGATGGCAGACTTTCTCTCCCCTTCCTTTGACCCTATATATTATGAAATCGGCATTCACTTTTAAGTGAGAAAAGATAACTTTTCTTGCTTATTTTCCTTTTTGGAGTTATGAGCCATTCGATGTTCAGATTTTTTTAAGGTATAGATATTTTATTTTTATTGCATTATGGATTATTTAGAGATTTTTTTAAAATTTCTTTTCAGTGTTCCAGAATTGTTTATGCACCACACGCAGTGCTCCATGCAATATGTGCCCTCCATAATACCCACCACCAGTCTCAGCCAACCCTCCACTCCTCTACCCTCCAAAACCCTCAGTTTGTTTCTCAGAGTCCACAGTCTCTCATGGTTCATCTCCCCCTCCAATTTCCCCCATCTCACTTCTCCTCTCCATCTCCCCATGTTGAGATGTTAAGTGATGTTGAAGTACCATCACTTGGCATTTTCTTTTGGGATTAGAATGCCTTTAGTTTAGGAAGCTCTTTTGACTCATTTCCTAAGAGCAGCAAGAAAGAGGAAATGGGGAGCTGGCAGCTTAACTGTGCTTCAGAATTTTAGAGAAAGGAAAATAAAGAGTACTCCAAGATTTTCTTCTATACTGTTTAATACAGCTTGCCAGAGTAGAAAAGTAAATAGAAATTTGGATATGGTGTATCAATCAGCTCTTACTGTGACAATGCTACCTAACAAACATCTCAGGGTCTTAAAACCAACAGTTAATTCATGCTCACAGATATTCAAGTAAGCTGTGGCTCAGAAGGAGTCATTTGGGCTTCTCTGGGCCAGAATGGACTCTCAGCTTTGCATCAGGTTCAGGTTTGCTCCACATGTCTTCCTTCCGGGAACCAGGCAGAAGGAACAATGACCACTTGAGGCAAGATCTTTTCATGAAAGAGACCAGAGTGCCAAGAGAGCTAATGTAAGCTTGTTAAGCCTCTTAAAGCCTCAGTTTGGAACTACACACTCTCACTTCTGCTCACACCCCATTCGCCAGGTCATGCAGCCAAACCCAAACTCAGTAGAGGAAAACCACTCTACCCTATGGAAAATCCATGAAAAGGGCTGGATGAAAGAAAGAATTATGAACAGATAATACAGCCTAGTGTGCTTGAATCTGGGCTCCATTTCTACTCATCAATGGTGTTCTGCTCCTGATATTCATAGATGGGGTCCATAAGGTCAAAGGAACCTGCAGGAATTTTTTTTTTTAAAGATTTTATTTATTTATTTGACAGACAGAGATCGCAAGTAGGCAGAGAGGCAGGCAGAGGGGGGGCGGGGGGGAAGCAGGCTCCCCGCTGAGCGGAGAGCCCGATGCGGGGCTCAATCCCAGGACCCTGAGATCATGACCTGAGCTGAAGGCAGAGGCTTTAACCCACTGAGTCACCCAGGTGCCCCAGGAATTTTTTTTTAATTTATTTATTTGATAGACAGAGAGCACAAGTAAGCAGAGAGGCAGGCAGAGAGAGATGAGGAAGCAGGCTCCCTGCCGAGCAGAGAGCCCTATGCGGGGCTGGATCCCAGGACCCCAGGATCATGACCTGAGCTGAAGGCAGAGGCTTTAACCCCCTGAGCCACCCAGGCGCCCCCTGCAGGAATTATTCATGGAATCTGTGTATTTATGTAACTTCTTTATTCTCTAAGACATCATTCGTTGCTCTTCCTCAAAAGAGGGAAAGTACAGCTCTGTAGACACATTGATTTTGGTCCAGGAAAACTGATTTTGTTGTTCTGGTCTTCAGAACTGTGAGAAAATAAATTTCTATTGTTTAAGCCACCAAGTTTGTGGTAATTTATTACAATAATCATAGGAAACTAATACAATACCTTCCTTCAATTAAGAAATTTTAATGCTGATGGATGAAATATTCAGGTAAATTGAATTTCTAAGAAAGGGGGAAACAGAAATAATGCCCTAAAATTCACAGTCTGATCACAGGCCAATAGTTAATGAGCTGTGAAAATCTCTTTCATTCTGGGCAAGTTTTTACATCTCTACATTATATTCTAAACTGACTGGTCTGTTGTTAGAATTACCAGCAAGGAAACCCAAGAGAGGATCAAAGATTAAAAAAAAAAAAAAAAAATGAGGATGTAGAGAAAAGGGAACCCTTGTGCACTTATGGTGGGAATGTAAATTGGTGCAACCACTATGGAAAACAGGATGGAGTTTCCTCAAAAAATTAAAAATAGAAATACCTTATAACCCAGTAATTCCACTGCTGGGTATTACCCAAAGAAAATGAAAATTAATACTAATTCAAAAAGAATTGCACCCCCTAATGTTTACTGCAGCATTATTTACAATAGCCAACATATGGAAGTAACTGAAGTGTCTACTGATAGATGAATGGATAAAGAGGATGTGATATCTCCCTCACTCTCCCTCTCTCTCCCTTTTTCTCCAACCCCGACACAGAACATTGCTTAGCCATAAAAAAAGAATGGATTCTTATCATTAGTGACAATATGCATGGGCCTAAAGTGTACTACACTAAATGAAATAATTCAGACAGAGAAGGATAAATACCATATGTGGTATCCTTAAAAGAAAAATGAACAAACAAAAGAGAAACATAATCATAAATACAGAGAACAAACTGATGGTTGCTAGAAGGGAGGTAGGTGAAGCAATGGGCAAAATAGGTGTAGGGCATTAAGAGGTATAAACTACCAGTTATAAAATAAATAAGTTATAGGGATGAAAAGTACAACATAGGGAATATAGTTAATAATATTATAACAAAACTGTATGGTGACAGATGGTAACTACATTTATGGTGGTGAGCTTGTATAATGTACAGTATTGTTAAATCACTATGTCATACACCTGAAACTAATAAACCATTGGTGTCAACTATACTTCAATTTTTAGAAACAGGAAAAAATCTGACCATGCCACAATGAGCTTAAACCACTTAAACCTAGAATGGCTACAATTATAAATACTGATGATATCAGGAATTGAAAAGCATGTGGAACAACCAAGATCGTGATAGATTATCTGTGAACAATCACTCTGGAAAACAATTTGGGAGTAACTTACAAAGTTGAACATAACCAAACAATTCTACCCCCTGCATATTTACTCAAGAGAAATAAAAACATATGCCCACAAAAAGATTTATAAATAAAAGTTCATAAAATCTTCATTTACAATATCCCCAAGCCAGGAACAACAAATATCCTCTAGATATATTTATGGAATGGAATACTACACAGTGATGCAAAAGAACTAAATACTGATATGTATAACAAAACAGGTAAATTAATTTCTTTTCCTGAAGGATTCTCAAAGCATCCCAGGATTTCCACTTTCAGAGAAAATGTTAAACTGAAATACAAGTTGGATATTTACATTATCTTGAGTGAAGGAAGTGAAACGTAAAAGTGAATATATTCTATGATTTCATTTGGGTGAAATTCTAAGACAGGCAAAGTTAATCTATGGTGATTAAAATCACATCAGTGGTTGCCTAGGGCAGGAGTTAGGAGTGACTATAAAGAGACAACAGGAACTTTCTGGGCTAATATTATTACTATATTTCCTAATTGATAGGACAGTTATATACATTAGCATAACTCATCAAACATAATACCTGGCATTTTATTGTATGTAAACTATACTTCAATAAAGTGATTGTTAAGTACCATTCTGAAAATACTGACACTATATGAGTCAAATGAGTTTGAAAGCAGAGCTCTCAGATTCTATCAGCTGGATTTGATTCAAAAATTCTATTCTCCATCCTAATAAAAAGTTCAATCTGACTGGAAGGGAGAGAATAAGCAAACAAAGAAGACAGAGGTATCTTAGGGTTCCATAGCATTCTGGGTCCATGTTGTCTCCAGGACAGGCCTCTGTAAAGACAGCGACATGTGGGGCTCCTCCCCTGTCCCTTCCGTTTATAGTTCTCTGGGAAAGTTCTATCTTTCCGTTTTGGGTTTTTTTGGTGTGTGTTTTTGTTTGCATTTTATATCTTGTATTTATCCCCTAAACACATTTTGTACCTTTTTTTTCTTTTTTTAAGAAAAGAAACTCGTTTGTGTATATATAGATATTTGCATGATATACTGTAGTCGACATTCGGTTCCTCAGAAGGTCTTGCTGCTGTCAGGTGTTACGCACTACGTCCGTCATAACTGTATTAAACACATTTCATATGTAAATAAACGTGGGACATTGGCAAAAAAAAAAAAAAAAAAAGAGAGAGACATGTGGAAAAGCAGAGACTAGAGCAGAGGGACTGAGGGTGGGCAGGGACCTGAGGCTCCAGCTTCAGACCCTACCTCTAGCCTCAGCCAGCAATGCTGTCATTATGCCACTTTCCCTGGTGTGGAATGTCTTTGAAGACATTTCCTGCAAAGCTTTCAAGTTCCAAAGAGAGAAAACAGTGTTAATACTGAGCCAGTCCTTGCTCACCAATGTATAATTGTATTGCCTTCTTTTCCTGAAGGATTTGCAAGGTCTCCCATGGTTTCCTCTTTCAAAGAAAATGTTAGTCTGAGGCATAAGTTTGGATGTTTACATTTGTTTTTGCAGTGTTGTTGGACTATTTCAGATATAATTAACCAAGTTCACCCTCATCCTGAAATACTTGAGAAACTGCTTTGTAACTAATTAGAGGTCTCTTGGTTAGACCATTATCCCTTTAAAATAGCTCATTTGATTCCTAAAGTTTCAATTAATTTAATTATATTTTGGGTACTTTCCTGATGTCTAGTTCTCCAATGAGATCAACTGTTCTTTTCACCTAATGCTGTTTTGGGGAAGTTTTAAATTTCTACTCTTTGCTTTAAGGAAAAATGAAGTTCTGTAAGTAACCAGTCAACAGTATAAACTACTTGATAAGTTGACTGTGCTTTTCAAAAACCCTTGCACATACTTCAGATAGAGGCAGACTCCTAGAACCCTAATAGACACATGGAATTAATTGATCACCAAGAGGGCCATCATCAAAGCTTTCCCTAAATTTGACATGGAAATTAACACACAGGTATTTGTTGCTCCATATCAATTTCATATTTTAGGAAGTGAGACCTCCAATCCTTTATGGGGCAATAGACAAGCTGTGGAACAACTATGATGACAGTGGTAAGACAGCCTTCTTCTGAATTCTATTCTTTGCAGTTGTAACTCAGAGTTTACACAGAGAAGAAGATAATTAAGAGAAGACCTAATTAAGGATGCCCTAGGAGAAATTCCCAGAAAGAAACAGAAGAAAAAAATAGAAAATCAAAACACTGTTTTGAAGCAAACATGCAAAAGGAAACATCAAAAAAGGCAGTTAGAAACTTTATTCAGAAAATCAAAAAGGAAAGTCTGTTCCAGAAGGCTTGCAGGTTGTAAGTCTAATATTAGAGACAATCACATTTTCCATATACACAAAATGAAGAGACAGATTTTTAATATACTTCACAGTAGCTCTACTATCATCCTTCTCCTGGAAAAAAGAGAGCCCAGACTAAAATTGCTGCTAATATTTTATGTGTGTTTATTTTATCTCTGTCATCTTATTCCCAGTGCATATTACCACAATTGAAAACAAAAGCAAATGGCAAAAAAGAAAAAAAGAAAATTCAGAGCACTTCTCCCAAAGCTTACAGCTTAATTTTTTTTAAAGATTTTATTTATTCACTCGAAAGAAAAAAGACAGCAAGGGGCAAAGCAGAGGGAAAGGGAGAAACAGACTCCCCACTGAGCTGGAAGCCCGACGTGGGGCTGGATCCCAGGACCTGGAGATCGTGACCTGAACCGTAGGCAGAGGCTTAGCCAACCATCTCAGCCACTCAGGTGCCTCCAGTGCTTAATTTTTAAGACTGGAAAAGGCAGTCTTTTATTGTAAAGGCTGATCCCAGACTTTAACCTCTTTAACTCTTACTTGTTAAAACATAGATTGGTGGGCCCAGTAATTTCTGATTCAATAGGTTTGCCTATCTAAGAAGTTCCTAAGTGATGCCAATGCTGCAGATCCAGGGACCACAACATTTTGAAGAGCACCATGGTAGAGGTTAATCACCTCTTTCCCCAACACTAATTTCTCCATCTCTACCTTTACTCTAAATCTTTCCCCAGACATCGCAATATGGCCTTTTTTTTTTTTATAAAGATAATCAGTTTAAGACACAGATGAATTACTGAATATAGGATTGGGGGCTGCCATTGTTGGAGCCCTCCACTTCTACAGGAAACAACCTTGACCTTTGGAAACAGGTTGCAGATCTGTGAAAAGGAAACCTACCAACCTCCACCAATCTGTATACCTTCAGATGATGCAAAGCATACCACCCAAAAACGAGAAAAAAAAAAAAAAAAAAAAAAACCTGGAATGTGCCACTGCAGTGGAATTCTGAACATCACTGAGAAAATTGTACAAGATGGAGATTATCTAAGGAACTCACAGATAAAATTCTAGGTGGCTCTGTGCCAGAAAAAATAACCTGTTACAATTAAAAACAAGTTAAATCAAGCTGTCTGGCCTTAATTGAGGTGACTCTGAACGTTTCTTTTCAACAAACATGGTGCTTTCAGCATGTGAGACTGAAACTGCCCAGTCTCTTGAAACTAATGAAAACCCCGCCTCTTCTGTCCTTCAAACAAGAGTGTATAAGGCATCCTCTGAGTGGTATTAAGGCAGAAGGATGTTACAAAGTAAAGAGGCCAATTCCAAGGGATTCAAAATGTCACTGAACTCATACATAAGGAAATACCTATTTGTATCCAACAAATATTGAATATTCTTTGGCAATTATGAAGATTGGTTGCATGAAAATGCTGCAGAACCAGGAACATACAGGTGATTGAAAACCTGGTGGTGACATATTTCTAATACATATGCAAATACAATTGTTAAGTAATGTGTGACAAAGCCAACTTAGGACGATTGGGAAAACAGTTGCCAAGAAAATCTAAGCAGATTTGAAACATCTATGCAGATAATCAATACCTATCATCCAAAGATCCCCACTGTTCTTCCTTGTATCTCATTTCTCTTTACTGCTTTCAAGTCCTCCATCATTTTAATTCAATGACATCTGTGCAAAGGAGGGGAGAGTCAGAGACAATAAAAGATGGGGAGGAAGAAGGTAAAGCTCGATGACCCCTGGAATCAACCTTGAGACAAGATCTCCCTTAAGGCTTTCATTCATGCCACACCCCCTGGATTCTGAGAACATGCATGAACAGGCAGACAAACATTAGGGGCCATAAATAAGCTAATACAACTTTCTGGAGGAAATGAAGGAGGTTGAGAGAAAGCTATGTGTCTTCACATCAGAGAAGCAAATTAACAACTGTTCTGCCAATGCTTGCTTTTCTGCTGGCTGTCAGAAGTTATACCTCAGCCCTGAACTTGCCTGGACAAGGGTGGCTCTTGGTGGCTCAGCCCGTGTCCAGAGGGTTTGTCTATTAGTCACAAATTTGGTCTCCATGTGTGTCTGAGAAAGAGCAATGATTCATCTTGACAACTGTCAGTCCATTTCCTCAAATGGGAACAGGGAGAGATGAGCAACCTGGTGCCGGAAAAGAACACAAAAGAGCTAATGTCACTTCCCATAACACTTTCAAGGTTTGGACTAGACGAGTTTATGTGGCAAGAACACTGGGGCAGGAGAAGCCCAGCAGAAAATGGCCATGTCAGCACACTTTCAAAGTCCTGCCATTTAGATATAAGAACAAACAATGTTAGCTTGGAAGACCTGGAATGTATTCCCATGAATAAAATGTTATGTTTCTCCATATTATTCTTTCTTCTCCAAATAGTTCTTACTTCATGTTTCAAATTTATTTTTGTTTCATAATTAATTTCATAATTCTGCATACCCAACTCTAATACTATACTTAGAAAAAATGTATACCTATGGCCCACCAATTCCACACTTAGGAACATTCCCAAGAGAACCATAACATATGTTCACTAGAAGACAGGCAATAGAATGTTCAGAGCAGCAGCATCCCTAATAGCCCCAAAGTAGAAACTGCCCAAATGTGCATCAACAGTATAAAGGATAAGTATACTCATACAATGAACTACTACACAGCAGTGAGAATGCTGTAGATGAATCCCATAAACATAAAAAAAAAGACAAAAATAAGCAAAACCAAACTATGTTATTAGAAATCAGCAGACACATTACACTTGATCAAAGAGGGAATAGGAGGAAGAGTTCTTGGGAACTGGAAAAGGACTGTTTCTTGAGCTGGGTGTTGGTTGCAAGTGTTTAGGTTGTAAAATGCATGTCTGCTTATAATATCTTCACTTTTCTGAATGTGAATCTCACTTCAGTAAAAAGTTAACACACACACACACACACATACACATGAATAAACACCAAAAATACCTGCTAGGTCATCACTGTCAAGATTTGTAAACTTTAGAATAGGAATGTAGTGAACAGTGAAAATAAAAAATACTGTAAGAATTCACCACATAAATCAGCCTGCCCCAATTGTTATATCAGTCTAATAGAACAAAATGTCATGTAGCATAAAGGGTTAGTCCCCCACATTATTGTCCTTAAGTGTATGACACCAGTGAAGGTACATCTGATCACACAAATTCAGGATATGCATCAGACACATTCATGAAATGAGGAACAGACTATGTGGTATAGAAGGCATTTCTCCCAGGCTTTCCCAAGAAAGAGAAAATACATTTCTTATCGTCTCTCTTTCGTCCACCCTTAGATCCCATTCCAAAGATAAAACATAATCAGAAGAGACATCCTATCAATAGAAAACTCATTTTCCCTAAACCCATAACAAATGGGTCAACTGAAACCCATAAATCACTACTTAAGTCTTAGCCAAAATTGATCAGAAATCTTTTCCCAAAAAGGAAAGATTTCTTTTCTTAAAAGTGCAGCATCCTCTGGATAACAATAGAATTCCATCACTGAACATTTGTACTGGAGTATGTTTCTGAAGAGATAGCTAATGGAATTGCTAAAAGGCTAATAACTCCTCTGATAAGGAGTTTCAGAAACAGTGAATCGCATACATTTTTCTAAGTTCATATGACTAAAACCACTTAAAAACTGAAACATATCCTTTTATGCAAAGTGAAATATTTTCACTTTAAACATGTTAAATGGAAAAACCTCTAAATTATTTCATAATCAACATTCAACCTTAAAGACTACCTGGATATAGGCACTAAGACATTAAGGACTTTTTAGTTCAAAGGGTAGTTCTTAGAGTTAGATGGGGGAAGATTGGTGGAGGGAACATCGTAAAATTCTTTAATATTTTAGCTCTTGATCAAGGCAAAACAAATGCGAATCATATATACAGAGTCCATGTCAGTGAATACTCTCTTCCAATACTGCCCAGTTACTGTCCTAGGGAATAGCTAAAGGGGTACTTGGGTGGCTCGGTCAGTTAAACATCAGACTCTTGATTTCAGCTCAGGTTATGATCTCAGGGCTGTGAGATCAAGCTCCACGTTGGGCTCTGCATTGGGCATGGACCCTGCTCAAGATTCTCTCTCTCTCTCTCTTTGCCCTCTCCCTCGAAAGGAAGGAAGGGAGGAAGGAAGGGAGGAAGGAAGGAAAGAACGAAATAGTTGCAAAGGAACTTAAGAGGATGTCAACTCCAACTTTCTTGTTTTCTAGGTGAAATGGGAACTAGTTGGCTGAATAACTTACTAACTAAGATCACTTAGTAAAGAGTGGCAAGAATCAGAGCTGAGTCTCCCACCCTCCAGTTAGTCTCAACTCAGCTGCAGGACACTGTCTCTCCTGTGAGCCTCTGAACCCCTTCAAAAGACCAGGAGTCCAAGGCAGGTGGCCCCCTCAGACTCTACTCAAGGGAAAATAGAGACCAATACTGCCAGAACTGGACAGAGGGAGAGCCACTACACCTCCAGGCAGCAAACAAATATGCTTCTCTGAAGCACAGACCTCTTTATTTACTGAAGATGGCTGTTTCGGGAATGTAGCTAAGAACTGGTTTTTAAAAATCAAAACAGTTTAATATATCTTTTTTTAATTTCCACTTCTCAGCTTGGGATTCTGATGCTGGATGTATATATGAGTATCTTAAAAGATAGAAAACATATATGAATATGAGTAAAATGGTATAACCCAGAGTATATAACCACATAGCCCTCAGCTAACTATAGTTGCGAGCATATTTTCCATGCTCTTTACACCTCCTGAAACACGTCCAACAAGCAACCCAGCTTCCTGACTCAAAGGGAAAGGCCCCCTGGCAAGTGGCACTCAAACATGGAGGCCTGAAAGAAGATCCCACACTCTGGACAATGTGTTAGAGATTTCACAACAAGATCAAGTGGCTTTCTCCTCCAGATTTATCAAGACTGATAATAAAGCAAATGCAGTCTGTCTAAGTCTGTGACTATCTCCTTTTCTCACATACACATACACACGTGGCAGAGTCAGAGAAAGAAGAGAAGGACTTCTTTGTGTGTCCTGTTTTATATCCTTTAATTATTTGGCCTTAGGGTAAAGAGTCAGAATTCTGTGATTATTTTTTAAATGAAAAAAAAAATCATGTTGGAGCCTCTTACTTTAAAATCACAGTTGCCAGTAAATAACATGTCTCACAATTACCAACTCAACATATTCTTCTAATGTTCTCATTTCTACCAAGAAGAACAAATCACTGCTACTTAGAAACCTCCCTGTCTTGTTTAAACCAAGTTAATTTGATAATTATATTACAGTATAACAGCAGAGGCTAAGAGCTACAATAAAGAAAATATAGTTAGCATTCATAACTTTTATTTTTAGTTAGCATTGTTCTCACGGGGTTATTGTTCAGAAACAAGTCTCCTGACTCATTTCACAAAACATATGACAGGAAATTATTTTAAAGTTTCCTAAAGTTTATTTTATCAGTTACCTATTGCTGTAATGACTTAAAGGAATAACAACTTATTTAGCTTATGATTCTGCAGTTCAGCAATTTTGGCTGGATTCAGCTGGACCCTGCCTCTTACCTCAGCTGGGCTCCATCATGGTCTGGGATCTCTATGGGTCATCTAGGTAGCTCCAAGCCTGGAAGTGTCGGCTGGATGTTGGTTGAGGCAATGGGGCTGATTAGGCCACGGGCCTCTCTCATTCTTCAGTGAATTAGCTGAACAGAATCAATGTAAGTCTTCTTCAGGCCAAGACTTTGAAGTGGCAATTTGTCTATTCCTCCACTTTCTATTGGTGGAAGCAAATCACAAGGCCAGCCCAGAGTCAAGAGCTAGGGAAACGGATTATACCTCTTGAGGGGAGCAGCTGCAAAGGTCTCATTTCCCAGAGTATTGATACAGAGGAGCTATTAATTGAGGCCAACAATACAATCTTTCACATTTTAGTCTCAATGTACTTTCTTCAACATATTATATCCAGTTACTTTACAGCCTTAGAAATAAGATCCTAATATATATAAATAAATTTATATATTATATATATTATTTATATTGAATAAATGCATATATTTATGCTGAATATTTTAATAGGTATTTATACTGAAATAAAAACTGCTTTTCCTAGAAGCACTACAGTAACAGACCCTGAGATCGCTGGAGGTGGAAAAGCTTTGCAAATTCTGTTTTTTATCTTCAGAGCTTCTAGTACAGAGCACTTAGTAGTCACTGAATTTCTATTGAAAGTTTTTATGTGAAATAAGTGGCAGTACCCGCTAAACTAAACTCATATTCTATTTTCATATTCGTATTCTATTTTCCACTTGTATCTTCCTAGCAGGTCTCCTAATCTAAATATATGTATTCATAGTTCGTGATTAGAAGCTAATCTGTCTTGTCACTTATTAAATAAGTGCATTATGCATAGACAAATCTTATGGGATTTATTTATTTATTTCTCTATCAGCATCCTTGTGTTTTGACATTAATGTCAGGCTCCCTCTCCACTCTTGCACCATCCCTAAGTATTTCCAATAAAGTCTATGATGCGGTGACTCTAAACCTCGGCTGCACATTGCAATCACCTGGAAGCTTTAAAAAAAACTGATGCTGGACCCCACCCCTGAATTTCTGATTTGATAAGTATGCAGCCTGAGAATTGGTGCTTTTAAGGCTCCCAGGTGACTGCAGTGTGCCGCCGAAGTCATGAACCATCGGTTTCACAGGTCTTCACACATAACTTAGAAAAGAATTTTATGATATCACTACCACCTGCAACCCCTTGTCATATGCCCTAGTATCACACTTCTCCTTTTCTTCCTGGAAATTATCAGGCCTGACAGCTGAGAGCTTGTATATATGTCTTTGTTTCCCAGGAAACACTTCTGGTTTGGCTCTGCATAGCAACACCTGAGAGTATAATGGTAGCTAGCACACAGTAGGCATTTAAAAAATCACTTACTGCAGTATAATCATCTGTTGCCTTATAATGACTCTAATGCACCAAGAGTACCCAGTCTGTGAATTACAGCTTAGAATTGTGCACATAGGAGAGGGGTTCTTAAACCTTAGCTCAAATCAGGATCACCTGAAGGACTTATTACCACACAACTTGCTGGACCTCACGCCCAGAGTTTCTGATTCAGTAGTTCTGGGAACAGACCTGAGAATTTGCATTTCTAACAAGTTCCCAGGTGATGCTGCTACTATTAGTCACAAAATCATGGCCCACAGTCTTTTGTTAAGAGGCAGTACAACACAGTGACACGCTGAGTTGAAGATGCCTATTGGCCAGGCAAGTGTTGATATTGAGAAGACATTGGTTTCACCAGGGGTCTCCAAGGTCAAATACTATACCTCGGGGGTTTATGAAATGACCCACTGGGTGTGGGCAAAGCCTTTCCGCATAGTTATGTTTACCTAAAAATAAGAAAAAAAGAAAGGTTCACTGGTTCAGTGTATACGATAAGATAGGTCCCTCAGTCGGTCCACATCTCCGTGAGGCATAGACACATGTGAAGATACAAGGTCTCCAAGGAAAGAAGGACAGGCATCCCCAACTCTGGGGGTGGGAAAGTGCTGACTGCTTTGCTTCTTTTCAATGTATGGAGACCTGCAATTTGCCTGGTTGAAGAGGTTTCCTGATTGTATTATCCATCTTCAACCAAACTAACTGGCACAAAGTACCCAGCAACTTCAGATAATCCTGCAAAAGCCCTGGCCTGAAGGTACAACCAACAGTGCAACCCAGGTGAGGGGCAGAGAAGCACTGGGTGGACACAACTTTTACTCCAGGACGAGTTCTTTGTCAAATATCATGACACAGAAACAGAAATCAGATCTGGCAAGAGCTGAGCCAAAACACCAGCAAGCAATGAATGAAAAGGTTATTTGAAAGATGGATTTACAAGCACTACTGCTAGCAATGGACCTTGCCAGACTATAAATGTGGTACCTAAAGATGCAAGTCAGTTATTTTAAAATTTTTATTTAATCTGTACCTCCTTCTTTGGTGTACATATGTGTGTAGTTTTAAAATAAGTAAGTGTTCATAAATTTAAAAAAAAAAAAAAAAAAGCATGGCCTATAGCATGAGACTTCCTGGTTCAAGATCCAGCTCTGCCACTGATATGACAATGGGAGAGATGCTTAACCCCCTAAGTGCCTCAGCTTCTTCATCTGTAAAATGGAAAAAAAAAAATATATCAGAATTTACCTCCTCAACTTGTTATAAGGATTAAATGAGTTCTTACTTATAAAATGCTGGGGGGAGGGGGTTTGGGAGAAGGGGGTGGGATTATGGACATTGGGGAGGGTATGTGATTTGGTGAGTGCTGTGAAGTGTGTAAACCTGGTGATTCACAGACCTGTACCCCTGGGGATAAAAATATATGTTTATAAAAAATAAAAAATTAAAAAAATAAATAAAAAAAATAAAATGCTTGGAAAAGGACTAGACAGGTAGGAGGAGGCACTGAATAACTTAAATATATTCTCATATTATGCTTTTAATGGAGGCATATTGATAATATTCCTGCCAACTAACTTAAAATGTTTGTTCTACATTTGAAAATTAAAACAAAACACACATGGGATGCCTGGGTGGTTCAGTCAGTTAAGTGTCTGCCTTCACCTCAGGTCATGATCCTAGGGTCCTGGGATCAAGTCCCACATCAGGATCCCTGCTCAGTGGAAGCCTGCTTCTCCCTCTGCCTGCTGCTCCCCTGTTTGTGTTCTCTCTCTCTCTCTCTGTCTCTCTCTCTCTGACAAATAAATAAATACAATCTTAAAACATACAACACAAAGAATCACTATAGCATCCCAATCTCAAAGCATGATACATCAGATTAATAATCATGATAAGTACCAATAAGTGATTGTTCAGTCCATACTAATGCTGTAGAAGTGTATCTTATTTTATCTTTCCAAATATGAAGTGTTTTTGGACTCAGTTAACAGAAAGAAACTAAGGCTCAGAAAGGTAGTGACATTTGAGTAACTGAGAGTAAATTCTAGAACTAAGGTGCAAAGAATTTCTCTTAAAAAAAAAAAGAAGAAGAAGAAAACACACACACACAGAATTTCTTCTAAAGTGAACAAGAGAGATGATGTATAATTCAGGACTCTCAATAAGAAGGAAATCCTTAAATTGACTAACTCATTTGTCTAAAAATTCTAAGATATACTTTTTAAACTAGAGCTGGATCTAGGGGTTCAAATGATTCATTTATTCTGGATTCATGTTCTCTTTAATTTTCTATTGCTTTCTTCCTCCTCCTCTTCTTCTACTTCATTCTCTCTTGGGCTCTTGTCTCTTTGTGGTAGCCTCACTCTCAACTAAGCCCTTTCTAAGATTGAACCCCAATGGATCAAAGCTAGCATCATCTTCATGGAAAATAGTCCCACAGAGTCCTCCTCTTCACAGTTCAAGTAAAAGTTCTGGAACTGAATCTCACTAAGCTAAGCTGAATCATATGCCGGTCACAAACCAATCATGCTAATTCATCTGGACTGGGACACATGTCTACCCTTAGTGCTGCAAAACTGGACCATCAGTTGGACCAAAAGATGGATATTGAAGAAGTTTGATTCTCCAAAGTAAAATCAAAGAATTTTTAGTGAACAAGGGAAAACAGATGCTGATTTCTGAATCAACTATTCTTCACTAGGTCTACTGCTCTCCTGGGCTGGATGTTAGACCATCTGGTCTGGTCTCCTTTTCTCTGTATTATCACATTATATTGACTTTGTCAAGCCTATCATTCTCTGTTGGTTTTATTATCTTCATCTATTACTGAAGAGAAGTGGGCTTGGAATTTCAGGCCTCCTCTTATCAGCAAAATTTAAAGGTTTTCATGGGTACATGTCTTGTCAATCCAACTTAAATATGACTGACCAAATCCATTCACTTTTTAAAATTCTAATTGAAAAAACCTAAATGGACCTGGCAATCATGCAGCCAAGAAAGCAGAAAGATACAGAGGTGAATTTATAGGAGGAATAATGGTAGCAACAATGGCATCATGTTTATATTTAGTATGTGAGTACTACGCAAAAACTAGGGACACCAAGCAAGCAGTAGAAAGAAAGGCTAGAGGAGACCAGGGAAAAAGTAGATCAGTTGAGAAAAAGCTTCTAGGAGAAAGTGGTATTAGAGCTAAATTTTAAAGGAAAGTTGGGGATTGTCATATAAATGGAAATGGAGGGGTATTTCTGGCAAAGGGAATGGCATGAGTCATAAGGAACGAAGTTAAACAGCATGGCCAGAATTAGATGCCCATGAGGTTGAAGGGTTGGGGAGAGACTCAGCTGAAAGATAAACTAAGTAAAGACGGAGAAGGCTTAGCATGCCATGTTAAGAAGCTCTGGCTATCTTCTGTAGTGAGGGATGAGAAGACAAAAGGCAAGACGGCAAGAACGTCAATAGGTAACAAGGATGTCACGTCAACATTGGGCATAGAGTATTCAATATAATCCTCACTATAGTCCTGTTGAAATAACCATTATCCCTATTTTACAGATGAGAAAACTGAGGCTTGGTTAGGGTTGAATAATATGCCTACTCCCTGGTGCATTAGAAGTGTGTTGATAGAACTGGTGCTTCTACGCAGGTTATCTGATGAGTTCAAAGCTAATATTTCTTCCACTCTGCCCTTGATATCCCATCCTCCATCCCAGAAGAGGCCTGTAAGGACTGAAATTCGTTCTCTACAAGTAGGAATTCAGATGCGATTGGCTGAAACAGCTCTCTTCTTAGCGTCATCCATAATACTCACAGTGTTTTTAGCAGTTAACTATGGCATTCTTCTCCAATCAGCCCAATAGGAATTATTTTTAACTCACGATAATGTGATGTTTGCAAAACTTGGTTAGTTACTAAGAGAGGAACACTTGGCAATTTCACAAAGTGTCTAACTGGTTACTTCTGCAAACAAGTCACTGAGTGAGGTTTCTGGAAAGAGGGCAGGCTGTCTCCAAGAACATGTATAACTCCAAATATAGAAATATATTTAAATCAAGTAACTTTTGTTGTTGGACCAATGGACATAGGCCACCGTGTAAGCTTGCCACAAAACATTATTAGGGAAAAAAAACTTCCCAACTCTGTCAACCTCACAATTGCTTGGATTGCCTAGAAATTAGTAGATTTAAATTCAGACTTAGAAATTAAAAACAAAGATCCTGTCATAGTCCTGTGCATCATACTAACTGACTATCAGTTCTGAAAATTAGCCTACCAGACTCATTTCTACTTTTCCTTTGATTAGAAATCAAAATCAAGGTAGAAAATAGGTAATTCAATTTTCCTTACACAATGTCATCTTATGACCTACATTTGCCTTGTCAGGCCAAGTAATGCCAGGTAACACCAAACATCTCCATCTTTCCCATTTCAAAAGATACAATGA
Source organism: Mustela nigripes (assembly GCF_022355385.1). Classification (NCBI taxonomy): domain Eukaryota; kingdom Metazoa; phylum Chordata; class Mammalia; order Carnivora; family Mustelidae; genus Mustela; species Mustela nigripes. The sequence goes on from NC_081563.1 coordinate 104,432,771, forward strand.
AGAGAAGACTGTCTGAAGCCATTTTCTAAAATGAGAATCCTCCAATTAATGTGTTGATTCTGCATTTCTCAAAAGAATTGCAATTATCACCACAGTAAAATCTGATGTCTTAGCTCCAAGGATATCATTTAGAAACTGAACTTCAGTTTGAGACATTTTATGAAACCACTGAAAAGTTTGCAATATAGTCAAAGTATAAGAACCTATAAAGGATTATGTAATCACTATGTCTTGTATACGAAGTGTTGGTTTTGGATTGCTAACAAATGTTCAAACTCCCTTAGGAAAAAAAAAAAAGAAAAAGAAAAACAAATTGTGGGGCCAAGAGGATGAGTGGATTGAGTGTCAGCGTTTATGTTTGAGCAGTGTGGATTGGCTCCAGCCTGAGGTTAACTTAGAATTAAAATGGAACTGGTGGTCTTAACTTGGCAGACAAGAGGTTATAACAAATCTATGACCGCATACATACAGACACCACGGTCGCCAGCTAAACCACACACATGTGGCACACTCAGAGAGCTTCAGTGAGGCAGTTACCAACAAAACTGAGATCCTTTTTCTTCCCTTTTTAGAAAACAGAGAAAACCTTATCCCTTCACCCAGCAGTTAAAGGAATCTATATCATAGTCAACAGATTTAATTGTCTTCTCCCCAGAATTTAAGTTAACATTATTAATAGCTGCAGAAAGTTCATCCTCAGTAGAAAGCAAACTATATCTCATCAATCAATCATTTATCTTCCTACCAAAATGATAATGAGTTTCCAGAAAAAAATAAATAAATAAGGTATCTTCCTCTATGTTCATAATGAGGACCTCTTTGCTTTTCTTGAATCTAGTGAATGAGCATGTTTCACACCCTCTGGGTATTCATTTGGGGAAGTCAGACTCACTGGCCATTACCAAAGCAATCAAGATTCAAGACGCCAGTAATTAAAGCTTCAAAGAGGCAAACCACATGTCGACATTGGTGGATTGCTGAGCGTCCCCCAGAAGTTAAGAAGAGAAGGAAGAGCCCCACTATGAATGAGAGGCCAAGGTAAAGAGTGGAGATAAGATCTATCATGGTGGGCTACCAATGTGTTCACGTGGTGGGTCCCAAATTATGGTGGACTTTAAGAATTAGTCCCTGGATCCAGAGAACAAATAACTGTAACATGGAGAAGAAAGTGGGCTCCAAGTTTTTAACAGAGCTGAATGGGATAACACTCTACCAAAATGAAGACGAGGTAATTATGAAATGTTTGGGGGATTGTCTCACCTGTGTTCTGTCAAAATTCTATTGGGTTCCCCTGGATCATGCAAAATATCAGTTATCTAATGCTGCATAACAAACCACCCCAAACTAAAGGCCCTAAAACAACAACCTAAATTATTACTTATAAGACTATGAGTCATGTAGGCAGCCTTGCTGATCTGGGCCAAACTCAGCTGATCTTGGCTGGATTCATTCATGGTGAGTCAGCTGGAGGCTGGCTGGCTAAAACTATATCAGTCTGTGAAAAGTTGTAGGCTGGGGCAATGAAGGTGGTTAAGCCACACATTTTCGTCCTCTAGCAAGTTAGTCTTCCCTAGATCTCATGGCATTAGCCATGTTCCAAAAAAGTGAGCAGAAGCATGCAAGTCCTCTTGAGGCACAGGCTTTACTTTTGCTGGATTTGACTGCCAAAACCAGTTAAGACCAGGAGCAGAGAAATAAACTCCACCTCTTGATAGGAGTTGTTACAAAGTGTCATTACAAGGGATGGGTTAAAGAAAAAGGCAAACTTGAAGCCACTTTTGCAGTCAATCTACCATATCCATCTACTCATCAGCAATGTTAGGAGTAAATAGTTCTACTTTAAACTCCCAGACTTTTTTTGCTACCCTACTCTAAGTTATATACATTCCAGTCCATATTTGATCCAACAGGCATCAAGAAATACTAAGCATGGTTGTTTCTGAGTTGTACTTTCTGACTTATTATAAGCTCTCACCATTTCATTGCTGCATGACTTTGTGGAAATTACCAAACCAATCTGTGACATGTTTTCTCACTTTTAATCATTGAGACTAGCTCACTAGGCTATTGTTAAGAAATACTATACAAGAAGCTTTGAAAAGGAGACCAACACTTAAAGTGATTAAAATATCATCATCATCATCATCAATATTGACAAAATAAAATTCTGATCCATCCTTTTATCCCTATTCATATCCCTTTCTATTACACAGTCCTGGAACACAGAACTTTCTCCCATGCAACAACCAGTTGACCCTTTTCTCTTGTCCTGCACCTCTCCCACATTAGTGGAAGATAGGCCAGCCTTCTCCTATGATGACAATTTTCTGGACAGAGACATTTGTGCACTTAAATTTCTAAGCCAACCTTCAGGCCTGGGGGACGCCTGCCAAGAGCTTCCTGCTACTTCCCGTAGCCTGAACTCTAAGAGTCTGGGGTTTGCCTTGTTAAAATGTGGTATAGGCTGGGATTCCTCAGGCCTGCAGTTATGCTGGGGCCAAGACATTTGTGGCCTACACTGGCTCAGAAATCTCTCCTGATTTGCTGCTACTAAGAATGTGTGTGTGTCTGTATACAAACACTTATGAGTGGGTAGATCTTGTACAAGTACAAGCTCACAAAAGTTCATGATTTGAGGAAAGACTACAATACACATCATGCTCCTATGGGAGGAATAGTAATCAGGAAGTCTTCTTCCCTATGTAGATTTTTCCAGAACAACTTTATCTTAAAATCAAATAACCTCTGGTAGAGTGGGTATAGAAACAAAGTTTTGTCTTTTGCTTTCCTCTAGGACAATACAGTTATGTGTATAGCTACAACATAAACACTAGTGTCCATATAAATGTATATACTGATATAGACATTTTACCTTATATCTCTTACTTTTCTCTTTAATATTCTTAATAGTTCTATATATTTTTAAGATTTTATATATCTGAGATAAAAAGGATTTTATATATTTGAGAGAGAGAGAGTACACAATCGAGGAGAGGAGCAGAGGGCGAGGGAGAAGCAGACTCCCCACTGAGCATGGAGGCTATTGGAGGCTCAATCTCAGAACCCTGAGATAATCACCTGAGCCAAAGTCAGATACTTAACCAACTGAGCCACCCAGGCACCCCAATAATTATAATAATTCTTAATATTCTAATAAATAATATTCTCTCTTTTTTTTTCTCATTCAAAGGAAGCTTAAAAGATACCCTTCTGGACCCTTGCTCCTCAAAATGTGGTCTGCTGATCAGTAGAACAGCCTCACCCATGAACCTCTTAGACCTACCCCAGACCTACAAGACCAGAATCTGGTTTTTAGCAAGTCCTCTGATTCTGATACACATTAAAATCTGAAAAGCACTGGGGGTAGTCTAGTACTTCTCAAATATCAGAAAGCTATATAATCACCTAGATACTTGACACAGATTTCTGGACCCTATCTTAAAGATTCTGATTCAGCAGATCTGGGGATAGGCCCAAGGTACTGCATTTTTAACAATTCCCCAGATGTTGCAGATGCTACTGGCTAAGGAACAGCTTTGTGTAGCAAGGACCAAAGCCTTCATTTCACAGCTGTAGAAAATGGTAGGAATGGGTAGGAATTGTCCAATATCTCAACATTATGTAGAGATAAAGACCAGATCTCAGTCTCTGAGTTTCCTTCCCTGAGCACTTTCTGATGGTGTGACATTGTTTTCCAAGGGATTCTCTTTTTTTCTACTTTTACAACTTCCATATTCTCTATCACTTATGACCTACAGCCTTCTTTTCAATTTCTAACTAACAGTTCCAACTTCTTAACCTACTTCAAACATACATTTTATTTTATCCTGATTTTTTTTCAAATCCTGGCAGAGGGCTAAAACAAGTTGTTCAAATACTGTTTACTGAATTGAACCTTCTTTCTTAGTTCTTTCTCTCTCATAATCTCCTCTCCTTAGACCTTCTTACTCTAGGTAGCCATTGCCATCATCAGAATCAGCTCTACTATCTTGATCTCCAGCATCTACCCTCCAATTTTGCCTCCTTTTCCTCCCAATTCAGCTTCTCTTTTTGTACCAGCCACACTAACAGCTATTCTTCCTGTACTTTATGTCCAAACTGCTCAGTCTCTCAGTAAACATGAAGTGGTAAGTGGAGGGAGGGAAAAAAAAAATAACTTGACTTTGAAGAAAGTAGTTAAGAAGTCTGAGGAAAGCAAAGAGAAGCAAGATAGCAAGATCTGTGGTGCTGAATCACTGTCCATTTGACCTTTCTCTCTCTCTCTCTCTCTTTTTAAGGTTTAAAGTTTTTTTAAAAGGGCCAGATTTAAAATCTCTCTCTCTCTCTTTTTAAGGTTTATTTGAGAGAGGAGTGCGCACATACATGTGTGAGTCTGGGGAGGGACAGAGGAAGAGAATCTTCAAGCAGACTCCCAGCTGAGTGAGGAGCCAGATGCAGGACTCGATCTCATGACCCATGAGATCATGACCTGATCCAAAACCAAGAACTGGACTCTTAACCAACTAAGCCACCCAGGCACCTCTCCATACAAACCTTTGCTAATACTGGCCACTAAATACCTAAAGCATGGTCCAGATGAAAAGTCAAGGTTCAATAGAGTCCCACTTATAAAAATGTGTATACATGTATGTATATACATATATATATATATATATAACTATTTAGGGATTTGTCATTAAAAGATACAGAGAGTATAAGTTTTTTTAAAAGGGCCAGATTTAAAATCCTTTGATATATGTTGGTTGAATTCCCAAACTGACCAAGAAGATCTAATTGGTTCAGGAAGTTCCCCTTCTTCCCTCAGTGCTCTGTTTCCTCTCTTAAAAAAATACTTAATCCCCCAAAGAAAAATAGCTTTATGAGTAGAGTTTCCAGGTATAGCAAAAAAAAAAAAAAAATTTAATATTTTAAAAAAACAAGTAAAATTTTAATTTCAATAAGCAATGAATAATTTTTATTATAAAAATATCCCTATTCTTTTAAGTACTTATAATAATATACTATAAATACTGAAAATTTTTATAGTATACTAGAAAATCATTTGTTGTTTATTTGAAATTCAAATGTAACCAGCAGTCTCGTATTTTTCTGGCTTGTAATTTCTGAAAATTAAAAGCCTTGCAAAATTTTACTAAGAATGGGGTGTCTGGGTGGCTCAGCGGGTTAAGCCTCTGCCTTCAGCTCAGGTCATGATCCCAGTATCCTGGGATCAAGCCCTGCATCGGGGCTCTCTGCTCAGCAGGGAGCGTGCTTCTCCCCCTCTCTCTCTGCCTGCTTGTGATCAAATAAATAAATAAAATCTTTTTAAAAAATAAATAAAATAAAATCTTAAAATTTTACCAGGAATGAAAATAGCAGGTAATAGAGTAAAAGAAGGAAATTGAAATAAATACAGCTGGCAAAGGACTGATATCCAGAACATATAAAGAATGCCTCCAAATCAATAAGAAAGAAGCAAACACATTTTTTAAATAGGAACAAAGATTGGAATGGACATTTCTCAAAAGAGGATGATATGGGGCACCTGGGTGGCTCAGTGGGTTAAGCCGCTGCCTTCGGCTCAGGTCATGATCTCAGGGTGCTGGGATTGAGTCCCACGTCGGGCTCTCTGCTCAGCAGGGAGCCTGCTTCCTCCTCTCTCTCTGCCTGCCTCTCTGCCTGCTTGTGATCTCTCTCTGTCAAATAAATAAATAAAATCTTTTAAAAAAAAAAAAAAAAAGAGGATGATATGTAAGTAGCCAGGTCAAAAGGTGCTCAATTTCACAATTCATCAGGGAAATGAAAATTAAAATCCCAGTGAGATTCCAGGTACACTATCAGAATGAACAGATTATATTAAGTGTTGGTAAGAAATTAGATAACTAGACCCTCATCCTCTGAGGGTGAGAGGAGAAACCTGCAGCCATGGAAACCATCTGGCAGTATGATTGAAACTGAACGTATGCATATCCTATGGCCCTGCCATCCTACTCCTAGGTGCACACTCAACAGACACATGTACATCTATTCACCAAAGACATCTCCACAAATATTCATAAAGCACTAATAACCACAACTAGAAGTATCTATCAAATACCTACCAGGAATCAAATAGATAACAAATTATAATATATTTAAATAAAAAGTTGCTATTTAGCAATGAGAATGTACAATCTACAATAACATGCTGCAATATGGATCAGTCTCATTAAAAATTTTTTTGAGCTCCAGAAGCCAGACACAGAAAAGCACATACTCTCTATAATTAATTTACATATTAGATAAAGTTTCAAAAGCAGGAAAATAGTCTCTGGTGCAATATCATAATAGTGTTTATCCTTGAACAGATGGTGACTGGATAGGGGCGTGGGGACTTCAGAGGCTGGCCACATTCTGTTTCTTAATTTTAGTAATGGCTTGTAATTACTTTGTGAAAGTTCTCAAGTTATATACTTATGATCTGCAGCTTTTGCCAAATATGTTATACTTCAAAAGGATGTATTAAAACCTCTGAATGAAGTCTCCATGAAAAAGACTGTTAACCTCTGACCACAATCATGTTTGTATAAAAGAAATCAATATCATTATCATCAGAGCCATCATTGCCATAATCATATACTCTATAACCCTGCAATTGCACTACTGGGTATTTACCCCAAAGATACAATGTAGTGAAAAGAAGGGACATATGTATCCCAATGTTCATAGAAGCAATGGCCACAATCGCCAAACTGTGGAAAGAGCCAAGGTGCCCTTCAATAGGTGAATGGATAAAGAAGATGTGGTCCAGATATACAATGGAGTATTATGCAGCCATCAGAAAGGATGAATACCCAACTTTTGTATCAACATGGATGGGACTGGAAGAGATTATGCTGAGTGAAATAAGTCAAGCAGAGAAAGTCAATTATCATATGGTTTAACTTACTTGTGGACCATAAAGACTAACATGGAGGACATTAGGAGAAAGAAAGGAAAATGAATTGGGGGAACTCAAAGGGAGAGATGAACCATGAGAGACTCTGGACTCTGAGAAACAAATTCAGGGTTTTGGAGGGGTGGGGGAATGGGTGAGCCATTGAGGTGGGTATGAGTTGTGGGGGAATGGGTGAGCCATGAGTGGTGGGTATTATGGAGGGCACGTATTGCATGGAGCACTAGGTGTGGTGCATAAACAATGAATCTTGGAACACTGAAAAAATAAATTTAAAAAATCATATGCCCCATTATGTGAAAATTTGTCATGGGTTAGCCTAGGTTCTGGATATTTTATTCACACAACCTCATTTGACCTTTTAATTTTCATAAAAAGACTGCCAGGCAGCTATGATTCTTCTACCATTACAGATGAAGAAACAGAGGCTAAAAGAAGATTCGTAGCTTGTTGAGGTAAACATAGCTTTTAAGTAGCAGAGACAAATTTTTAAACCAGGATCTGATTCTAAAGCAGGTGCACTTTTCTCTGTAGTAGGTCATGCTGAATCTGCAGGTAGAAACCGTAAATCCCAAAGGGAGGATGTTTAAATTTCTTCCTTCAACTAGCTTTCTGAATCCTAAGGTAAGGTAAACCCTCAAATTTCAGTACCCTTTTGTGCTAAGAAGCAATCCTCTGAATTCTGGATTTAATTCAGTTACCTGGAATTAATCTATGATTCCTAAAATCAATTCTAGGTAGAAGAAAGAAGGAAATGTAAATTTCTTTTTAGTATCTCAGTTATCCTCCAAATATTTAAGGAAAAACAAAAACAAAACAAAACAGACTTCAACACTCAAGCAACATATCCTCCTATATAGTTCCAACAAACACATTAACTTGACAAGTTTGCATTCGTATATCCACAACAAGTTTTTCTTGCCAATGCTTTCCAGACTTTAGTGTATGCAGGAGTCATCTGGAAAGCTTGTTTGAGCGGATTTCTGGGATCCACCCCAAGATTTTGATTCAGTAGCTCTGAGGGGAGCCTGTGAATTTGCATTCTTTACAAGCCCTCAGGTGATAAGGATGCTTTTGGTCCTCAGACCACACTTGGAGGTACTGCTTTATTATTATTATTATTTTTTTTTATTATGAACTAATACTGCTTTATGCCAAGGCAGACAACATGTAAGAAATGCAGACAACTGCTTTGTTTGGGGACTGATCGTTCCGACTTTGTCACTAACATTTACGGCTACTATCTCAGGCTAGGTCCATGCAATAGTTTAAGAGATAGCTGGCCTTCCCACAGCTACCCTCAAGCTCTGTCTTGATAATCAGGGCCCTTTGCCTTTATCATCATCAGTGTCAGTGTCATCCATTCTCTGTCTACTGGCCAGGAAGATTCCTGAAACCCTGAATTCTGCCTATCCTTTGCTCACCTGTGAACTGCAAGCTCTCTAGTATCCAAGCTGGATACTAGATACTGGATACTATGCACATGATGTGCATATTCGCTACATTTTAGGTTGTTTTGTGCAAAAGGTAAAAAAATAAAATAAAATAAAATTACAGATCTGTAGGGATTAAAGCCATCTCTTAGAATTTGGTTGTGGTTTATTAATTTTGTCTTGAGTTTTTCCTAATCTGGGTATTTTAAAAAGAGAGCAAGCTCACTATACTACACTGCAGATGAAGGACACCAAGGAGTCCTGAAGTCATTCTAACTTTTCTCTTGTTTTCCAGTCTTCTTCAGAAACCCCAAAGCAGTTTCTCTCCATGGATCCTGGGCTCAGGTCTCTCCCCAAGAGTTCTGAGGTATTCTTAGTAGGACACCAGCTTTGTTGAGGGATGCTTATGATCAGCTTTTTTTTTTTCTTTTTTAAGATTTTATTTATTTATTTGGCAGACAGAGATCACAAGTAGGCAGAGTCAGGCAGAGAGAGAGAGAGGGAAAAGCAGGCTCCCTGCTGAGCAAAGAGCCCGATGCAGGGCTCGATCCCAGGACCCTGAGATCATGACCTAAGCCATGATCAGCTTCTTTACATCAAGTAGTCAATCACATAATCTAGAAAGCACTGGGCTACAGGAAGCAAGATGCTGATTGTGTCTTAATATCTCATGGCCCGTTTACAAATTCAAGGTATTAAATGGGGTGAGGGGAGGGTGGGGGGATGAATGGAATCACTAGATCCCTGATTTGGCTCCAAGATAGCTATGTCACTCTTGGGAAAGCCACTTAACTTCCCTTTCCCTTCAGCTGCAAAATAGGGTCCATTTTAAGTGATCCTTAAGATCCTACCTTCTCTAAGAGTCTGCAAAACCATGAACCTATAGATAAGACCAAAGAAAACACCCTCCTTTCCAACTTGGCATAAGTGAAAGTTTTACTCTAGGGAAACAGACCTTCATGATGTGTAGGTCACAGAGAAATGTCAAGCAAATAAAAGGACAAGGAAAAAGAAATCAGAGACAGAAAAGGCATGTGCAATGCACCACAAGAAAAGAAAGCACACTTTTTTTTCTCCCTTTGAAGTCAATAGAGAAAAGAGCAATAAAATCCAAAATCCAAAAATATCAACCAGAAATCAGTCTGTTTTCAGATTCTGTTGCTACAGTAGCAAAAGAAAGTAGCTAGCTCCTTCCCAAGGGCTCCTGGGTAGGGAGCATCCATCAAATCACAGACACGCCCTCTATTCAAACTCGATTTGGCTAAAATGACTTTTTTATGAGAACTCATGAGAAAATGGTTGACTTCCAGCCCTTATGTTATCAGAGTTGTTTGACATTGAATTACATGGACCCAGACTATAAATCTTGACTTCAGGCTCACATGCGAGGCATTTGATGTGTCTGGGAACCTGCTGAAGAAAGAAATTAGCTGTAAAACAAAGTAAAACGCCTGTTCCCATGGGAAGACTCGGCAGGACTGCTAATAGATCATGTGTTCATTTGGAAGACACTTGTTCCTTTGGTCAAACAACAACTAATATTTTTGCTTTCCACTACCCTGAACAGGAAATATGGTGCTAAGGGCCGATAGACAGGGCAAGGCATCAGATTAATTACACGGTCAGTAAACATTTGCTCACCCATGTTTCCTAACGGTTTGAACACTTCCTGGTTAGAGATCAGGGATGCCACTGGCCTCTGTTAACTGTTTTACTCTTGTATAAATGTCTGGGAAGATGGAATACATTTTCAAGGAGGCCCACAATGAGAGGACTATGAGGGTATGGGGGTGCAGTTGAAAGCAACCTCTGCTTACAACCTGTGCTGTGGCTGCCACAATCTACTGCCCTCACAAAGACAGAGGATCTGGAAATCTGAACTCGATAAGATGATCTGATGTCATTTGGAAATTCTCTTTCCTCTTTGGTGGATAATTTTTTTTTTTTTTTCTTAGAAAGAGACAGAGAGTGAGAGCACATGTGACTGGGGAGAGGGACAAAGGGAGCGAAAAAATCCCAAGCAGACACGGGGTTCAATCCCACGACCCTGAGATCATGACCTTAGCCAAAATCAGGAGTCAGACGCTTAACTAGCTGATCCACCCAGGTGCCCCTGGGAGATGGATATTTAATGGAACTTTAGGTTCATTCTAAAGAAGAGAAAAGGCAAAGCATTCTGGGAAAGATAGATGGTAATCACCTCAGAACACCTGCCATCTAGTCTAGTCTACTTAGAAATCGCTTCTCTAGGGCAACTGCAAAGAATGGACAAAGACACTGCCTGCCTGGAGTGTTTTTTGTTGTTGTTGTTGTTGTTGTTGTTTTTTAAATCAACATACAATGTATTATTTGTTTCAGGGGTTCAGGTGTGTGAATCATCAGTCTTACACAATACACGGCAATCACCATAGCACTTACCCTCCAAAGTTAAAGCAGTGTTTCTCCAAGTGTGACCTTGGACCAACGGCCCAGGTATCCCTTGGAAAACTTATCAGAAATGCAGAATCTCTGGCCCCACTACAGACCTGCTCAATAGGAAACCCTTGGGGGTGGGGCTAGCAATCTGAATTACAGCAAATTCTTCTGGTGACTCTGATACCACTAAAGTCTGAGAATCCCTCACATAAAAGGATTCTCATATACCTGCTATACAAATGCCACCCAAGACTGAGACTCAAGCTCTCTGCTGTATTATATAAGGTCCTTATGATCTGGCCCAACCTATGTACTGCAGTCATAAATGCCAGCTATACATACCTCTGCTAGGCCCAGTTTATTCCTGCTTTGAGGACTTTGCCTGGAAACTTCTTATGTCTGGCTCCTTAGTTCAATTTCCTGTTCAAATGCTACATTTTTCATAAAGTAGTCCCTTACCACAGACACCCTTTTAAGTATCTGCCAACAGATACTATCCAGAATTGTCCATGTAGCAACTTTCCAAGATCAGAGATAACTTTATGACTTTGTTTCTATGTTCATGGCCCATTCTCACAGAGTGGAATATAAAACTCCATAAGAGTTCTTTATGCCCACTATACACTATGTCTAATATATATATATACCCCCTACTCTTCAAAAAAAGTGCAGCATGTAGGCCCTCTCTTCCCACCCCTTCCCAAAATCTATTCTTATTTGTCAATTACACCTTAAAAAGGTGATGAAAAACTCTATTCTTAAATATTCTCAGTTAAAAATCCATATAAAGGAAAAGAAGACAAAGCATTTACATCAAGAGAAATGAAAATTCAAATTCCAGGCATCATTCAATAAGTACAATGTGCCTTTTAGATACTGGGGAGGGTCAAAAGAGTTCCCTAAAATAGCACCCTTTGGGCATCTAAAGAAGGGTCTGTAATGCTTTCCAACAGATGAGTTCTGATTTGCATGTAGTTCCTTTTTCTTTTACCATAAGCAGAAGACCATCTTCACTATAAGAAACTTTATCTGTTATGAGATAAGAAAGTCATCAAAATTCAGTGCCTAAACTAACTTTCTCTCTACCTAATTGTGCCTTTGTATTTTTTTCTCTATTTTATCTTCATATATCTTTCACAAAACTCAACACAGAAGCAGAAACTTGAACATAAAGAGGTGTGCATCTAAACAGCACATGGCCCTGGAGATCCAGAAGCTCCTTCACAAGGTAGCAGGTTATTTTATTGGTCATTCAATAAAGGATGCCTGAATGGCATTACTTTTGCCTCCATAATGGCTTAAATGCTTCCAAGAGGCATTAGAGTCACTTTCTCCCTGCAGAGATGGAAGAATAACACAGATGACAGTGCATTTAGTAAGAGGCAGACAATGCCCGTGGTTGCTCCATTACTCTGTCATCAGAGATATCAGCACTAGGTTGGGCGCTGAGCATTAGCCCATGTAGCCTGATATGAGTTCATGGAGCTGGAATTCAAAACACTAACCAGCTGTGGGAACCCAGTGAGAAGCCTGTCACACTGAATGGTATCCAGATTAGAGCTGTGAGAATTTGGGAAAACCCTTCTCGCTAAGTAAGTTTTCTTCTTCAGTTTTCTTTCTTATTTGAATTTTCAATGTTTGCTAGAGTCCTGAACCTATAGCTATACATTTGAATAATGGAAAAAGACAGCTCTTAAAAATATTTTTTGAGGAAATAATAGAAATTATAATAGTGACTGGATATTTGATGACCTTGTAATTATAATTTTTAGGGGTGATAATAGCATTAGGTTTATGTAGCAAAATATCCATAACTCTTTAGAGATGTGTGCTGAGAGGAATGTATGGTGGAATGAAATGATGTTTGAAATTGGCTTTAAAACAATACAGAAAAAAAAATGAGAGGGAAAGGAAAAGATTAAACAAGAATTGCAAACCCTCAGTAATTGTTGGATCTGGGTTGGGTTACCGCAGATCAATAGAATATTCTCTCCTCTTGTAAAAGTATGTTTGAAAATAAACATAATAAAAATATAAAACATAAAATTGGGAAAGCACAGTAAAGAAAAAGAAATAATGCCAGACCAAAAGCAAAGTTATCTCTTAAGTAACATAGAAAATGTCTTTTCTGTTAAGGATTTTCTCAAGGCCAGCCACTGTCAAATAATCTATAAAACCAAAAAAAGGAGAAAGTCATGTTCTCAGGCACTCAGGTCTTAAAAATATCCTTTTGTGGTATATGTATTGGTAGGAGCAGGCAAAGAAGCTTAAGTAAATAGAAAAGAAATCAGAAATGACATTGCTTTATTTGGTAGTTGATTGTTCATAGGAGTGTCCGTAATGGGAATAGACCAAAACAGAGACATGTGGGTCCCAGGTTCTATGGGATTTTTTTTCTCATGAGTCCCTGGGACTTTCAATTAACATTTCTATCCTTTAGTTTCCTCATCTATAAATTACAGGGTTGCATGAAAAGAGAACTAAGGTGTCGTCCAGGCCTCAAAGTGCAAATTTCAGATTATGTTACCAAATCTCCTTCAGAAATATGGGAGAATTAAAAAAAAAAAAAGGTCAAGTTCTAGATTCGACTTGACTACTCGGGAGATGGCATATTTATTAAGCCTCTATTGAATTCTCAACACAGGAAACACAAGTGTAACAACCTTTTTTTGTTTAGAAAATCCAATTATCAAATGAAGCAATGTGGAAAATAAACAGGTTCCAAAACAGTTTTAGCAACAGTATAATTCTACTAAGAAAAAAAAAAATCTCTTTAATATTTTGTGAATTTGTTTCCTTAAAACAGAAAAGAATGGATACAAATGGCCTTTATTTATACATCAAGAAAGTTCTAAAATAATTTGTTTCCCTCAAAATGTTTGAAAATTATAAAAACATGTATATTTCTAGTGAAATTAAACAGTTTGAAGTGGGAGGGTTGGCAGGGCAAAGATGGATTTACAACACCACCCAAAGCAGGCGTTCACTTAGGCTCTTCCCTGGAAAGGTTAGCAAGTGTTGGTGTTGCAAATACATGACCCATTTCAGAAAGATGCCCTGGAGGCAGCTCTTTTTTTTTTTTTTAATTTATTTTTTTAAAGATTTTATTTATTTGGCAGAGATCACAAGTAGGCAGAGAGGCAGGCAGGGAGAGAGGAGGAAGCAGGCTTCCCGCTGAGCAGACCCTGGGATCATGACCTGAGCTGAAGGCAGAGGCTTTAACCCACTGAGCCACCCAGGTACCCCAAGGCAGCTCTTGATATACAAATTTGAAGTCCATTTTATTCTGAGGTCCCGCTTTCTACAACTTGGTGTTTTCCGGATTTCTTTCACTTCTGCTTTATTTGAAATTTGAGGTTAGTGAAAAAAAAAAAAGGGGGATGATTTAAGTTTAGTGAACCATACATCAGCAAACGTGCATCAGGACTGCTTTATCTTCCACAGGGACAGGTATGGTAGATCTCAGTCCTAGAATGCTGCCCTTCTTTTTTCATTCAAATCAACCTATTCCTTTCTAAGAGCCAGACGTGAAATATTAAGCAAAGGTGACTGGGCAAGGGGGAAAAAATAATCTTATTATTCCTCTGAGAAACCCTGAAAAGAAGAAAGATAATTTTTCTCATTCCAGGCTGCTCTATTAACTGAGCTGTGATTTATTAGCAAACATAAAAACACAAACTGATGGCATCTATATTTAATATCTATTAAGAGTTTGGCGATACTGTTGCCAGATAATAATTTTTTTTCTAAGAAAATATCTTAAAGAATTTTTCTGAATTTTATATTGCCACTTTCTGACCTTCTGAGACCAGTTCTTTTATCCAGTCAGAAAACATTTCTCCAACTTTACAATGAACATTAATGAAAGGAAAAAAAATTCAACATCTGTACGTTTATTTCAAGGTAATCCTTTGAGAATGGATGCAGTTCCATGGCCATAATTATACTTAATCCATCTAATTCCTGTATGAGAGACATCCCATAGAAGCTGTGAGCTTCAGAAAAAGTATTTGTGCCATCTGATAGGAGGTATTTCTTGATTCTTAGCAGTTTTATCATCAACTTTAAAACAAGGAGACAGTGCTGGCTTTCTGAGGTAGTTAAATGAAAGTTTCTCAATGCTGCATTGGAATCACCTAGAGGGACTTAAACCACAGCTCTGACCTCCAGAATTTCTAATTCCAAAGTTCTGGACTGCAACCTTAGAAATTGCATTTCTAACAAGTTCCTGGATGATCCTAATACTCTTGATGCTGGTTTAGAGACCATATTTTGAGAACCAGGGACCTAAATATATGCAGCATTAAGCACTTGAATAACAGAAAACTATTAATCACTTCATCCAGTTCTGCAGAGCCTCTTAAAAATGTTTAAACCACTTAAACATTTTGACTGGGGGATGGGTAAGAAAGGAGCCTCTACCTACCTACTTTGGAAACTTAAAACCTGAACATACACAGTTCTCAGTGTGAACAAAATCATCCTAGGTTTGGGCTCAGCTATAGCAGAGTGCAAGCAACTCAGAATTAGGTAAAAGATTCCTAATTTTCAGTGTAAGGAAGGGCGTTTGGTCACCATGTCATCCTGGCCATGCAGGTGCATGAAGCATCAAGAACTTCAGGGAGTGGAAAGGGGCGGAGTAGTATTTCAGTGCTTTGGAGTGCCCCCTGACCCTGATTGTTATTAGCAGCACAATAAAACATCTAAAGAAATCTGAGATTTCAGGATGTGATCTGAAGTTCCACCAATGGGACAGAGCAAGTGAAGTTCACCACCTCGGCCATGGCTGTTGACCTCTGTGGATGATCAGTTCTGTCTCTATTACCTCTGGCTCCTTAAATGTCCTTGCTGGCCTAGGCCTCCGCTTTCGTCACCGGACCCTCTGGTTGTCCTTCATACTAAGGTGATGATGACAACAAGCATAAAGAAGTCTTTCAAAAGTGATTTCCTGTATCTCACTTATCCCAGCTCAGAAAAATCTCGCCATTCAAATAAACTGGCGTCAGAGAAACAGTGGGAAGAAGAAGGGATGGAGGAGGGGGAGGGGGTGGGGGAGGGGAATTCCTTTCAAAAGCTCTCCCTGTGAGAAGAGGAGACAGGAGCAGGAAGAGGAGGAGCCCAAGGCTGGCTATTTTTAAAATGAAATGCAGAGCCCTTTGGTCCTCTCCCCTGTTTCTCTGAAGCCCCCCGAACAACTTGCCAAAGGCATAAATCGCTGGGCAATTCATTCTGTCTGTATTTCCTCTGTACTCTATTTAGCCACGCAAGTACAGCCAAAGCCATATGGGCAGAAATAAGGACTTTTCCTCAAAATCTGCAACCTCCTTTCACAAAGCTGACTTCCATCAGGACCAAAGTGTTGCCTCCCAAATGATGTCACTCATAAAGGGATCCCGGAAGAAAGAAGAAAGGAAATTCATAATGGTTTGGGGGTGCAAGTTGAATCTTAACATAGAACAGGACAATAGGATTCCTACCCCAGCAGAGGGTACAACTTGTGCCCCCAGGGGAAGGTCGGTTCACTGAAGATGCAGATGGAGTTTTAGCCGCCCTACTGGCTCTCACCCCTCGAGGTGGGAGAAGGAATTGCAAAACTGACTGTTCCAAGCTAATTGAAAGAAAGAGAAAATAAGCCCTGGTGTTGATACAGAAAAATCTAGGACATGACAAAGGCAACTCTCAATTTACCTGCCGGCCTACTTATTCTTCTAATAAAAGGCGTGTTATCTGTACCAGAAACGAGAGCTGATGCCTGTGTTAACACTTGTTGTCTCTGTTTTATTTTTAGGCTCTTTACTCAGAGAAAGGACAACAAGGCCAGCTGGACTTCAGGCCTCAGGCCACACTTGGTTTTCTCAGGTTTCTCTGCACACAAAGGCCCAAAATAATTTTCCGTCATGACCTGGCCAGGAAGTAGAGCCGACTCTCAGGGTGGCCACTGAAAATGGGCATGTGAACTTGGTTATCTGTCCTTAGTGGGGTCTGTATCATCACCCAATTTGATTTTCCTATCCAGATGGTATTTTTTTCCTGCTGAGGCAATGCTTAGGTAGAAGAAAAATACACATATATATGTATATATGTATGTGTGCATGTACATGTGTGTAGTGTAGATATATATATATAAAATCAAGATTTTTACATATTTTGCATAAACTTACATAAACATTTTTATATATTTTATATATATAAGTATGTGTGTATGTGTGTGTGTATATATATACATACATACACACAAAATCTTGATATATATATATATAGAGAGAGAGAGAGAGAGAGAGATGATTTGGCAAATCTAAGAAAAAGTGAAAAGTTCTAAGACCCAAGACACTGTCTCTGATGAAAATGTTAGCATAGTGGTAGGTATTAGAAGCGGGAGGCCAGCACAGGGTACTTCCTGGGACAAAGCTGCCTATGTTTTCTTCATTTCTATGGGGGAAATGCAGCTGTCACCTGTAACACCTGCAACACCTGGGAAGTCTGGGAATGCCCATGGCAACCAGCCTAATCAGCTTCATGAAGAAGGCTCCAGTTGTGCCTGCCAAGGGCAAGTCTACCAGATGGCCCTGAACTCCAGGGAAGGTAATGCAGCCCAAGATACCAAAATGGTTCCCAAACTCCCCAGCCAATCTCAGAACTCCTTCAGCATTATTTGCCATAGATAAACCACTTGATATTTTCTTCTCAACATCCCCCCCCCTTTTTTTTTGTTTTGCTTAAATCAAGTCACTGAAAAAATAACAAGTCCTTGTGGAAAACATTGAAGTAGACAAAAGTATATGAGAGAAGTTCCAATAGAACATAAACAGAAATGCTTCCCACCCTAGACCCTGAGCCTGAGGCCTGCTTCTCTTCCTTTAAAAGGAAGACTCACGGGAGTTACAGAGATGACAGAAATGCATTAGTGCCAAATGGAGATTTTCTAACTAATCAGAAAAAAAATGAAAGAGATTGAAAAAAAAAAAAAAGCAACTCACCATGGGATCCAAAGTTATCTGGCTCTATGTCAATTTAAAAAAAAAAAATTCAAATACCTACATCAGTGTTTTTCAAACTTTTTTTTTCAGCCATGATCCACTGAAGAAATGGACTAATGTCACAAACTGTTAGTGCACACACATGCACACACACCGGTATGTAAATACTTCCCTTTACCCAGCATAATGCACTCTAATACTTCTTGTTCTGTTTCATTTTTCAAAAAATGCCATTTGTGACCTATAGCACAGAGTTTTAAAAACACTGCCTTAAACATTGGGAAATACTGGTTATGCTTCATGTTCCTAACCCTATCCCCAACACTAACACTATTCACAGTTACCCAATCACTGTTTATTCAACGCAATCAACTCTATTAAAATATTCTTTTTCAGCTTTTCTTTCCCACTAAAACATAAAATCTTTCTTTCTGAGCCAAACTGTCAGTACCATCAGCTCAGAGAATATCATATGTACCTTATGTTGTATTACAAAAGATGTACCATAAATGCACAAGGAACAAATTTAGTCATTACACTGCTGGATATCTGGAAATTTTAATATTTTTTCCTATGGATTTGGTCCCCATAAATTAAAATGAAATTATACTATAATCAAAGTATATCTGTCATTTATGCTGGTGATGGACACAAAAGAAGAAACAGTCACTTCCCCTTCCTGCTAGAACACTTCAAAGTGCCTACAAGTGAAAGCTTGTCTGTGACAGGAAGTGTCATGACTCAAAAGTGAGGCACACAGCAGACATGTTGGGTTAGAAGTGGCTGTTTTTGCACAGCCACTATTCTGACCATGTAGCCACATGTGGAGAAATTACACCATGTATCATTGTACCATTGATCCTGCCAAAGAAGGAGTGAGACTAAAGCATATCCTGGAAAACAACTTTCTTCTGACATACAATCTTGGGATAAGATCATACCAATTGTAGTTTTATCACTTACAGAACAATCTCAGGGAGTTTCATCCGGGGATTCTGGTTTTCTACTTTATGGAACAACAAATGTAGTGAAATTTTATTTTCAGAATCCTTTGATCATATACCATTGTTCTTAATTCACACTCCAGTCATAAAATTGTATTATTTAAAGGGCAGGACAATGAAATTGATTACAATCCTGTGTTTTACCCCCAAAATAACTTCAATAACAACTTGCATTTTGAAATCTAACTATATGCCATAATAAGAACTAAGCACTTTCTTGGCATTTGGCTCATTTAGTCCTACATTAACTGTATGAGGTAGGTGTTATTATTGCTGACATATTACAGAGAAGAAACTAAGGCTCGGGGATATAAAGTGAATTTCCTAAGGTCATATAACAGTGTCAGAAACACTGCTGGACTTTAAACCAATGCACTTTGGACTTTAAACCTTTCTGTATTCTAGTTCCACAAGTAATTCAATGAAGACCATAGTATTAGGGTATAGAAATAATAACACAGCTTATAGGAGGACTCAACTAGAAATAAAATGATTTAATAAGTATAGAAGTGTAATGATTAAGTAGATGAAACAGCTTTTACAAAACTCTCCATTCTCCATGTGTCCCCACAGGACCCCTCCATCAGCTTCCACACCTTACTCTCTATCCTCCATTAACAGAACTAAACATGACAACTTTCAAAGGTTTTAGGAAAACTGGTTCTCATAATATATCCCCTGAAAATGTGTTAGAGATGCAAATTCTTATACCCCACTTGTTTTTAATGTAGGTTTGATTATTAATCACTTCATGATAAACCCAACAGATCTGAAGATCATTGCTATTAAAAAGATGCTTTCTTATACTCTCAGATCATAAGAGGAGGGGTCAGGATGACCTGTGAGACACCAGAGTCAGTCGGGAGACAAAGTGGGGTTGGGCAGGGAGGGCAAGATCTTTTATTTTGGTTTCTGGGGGAAGGAACTAGAGAGGTAAGACAAACAGATTAAGTTATTTGCTAGTTTGATCATTTCAGCAGGCTCTGGAACATAGGAACTATCTAATTATCTGGCACCTAATTCTGTGATGATTAGGGAAGGTAGATAAAATGATAGGGCTTGAAGTCTGGATTGAGTGGTATGCATTTGAAAAGCAAAGCTCCAGGGTGAATTGTTTACTATTTCTAGGAAGGGGCTGGCACCAGAAAGGACAGTCCCTCCAGGGTCAGCAAAAGTCCAGATGTCAAAGCATTAGAGTATAGAAGATAGAAGACATGGTTACTACACCACTCTAGACCTACTGATTAAAAAAACTGAGTGCAGGATTAGAAGCTTGTTTTCACATCCCTCCAGGTGAGTCTGGTGCACATTACAGCTTAAGATCCACAGATTTACTATTTACTCAACTGTATTTCACATAGCACAAGGAGCAGTAAGTACTTAGCACAGACCAGAATTTTTCCTTTTCTCACAACTTAACAAATTTAAGTATGGATATCAAATGTATATCCATAGACTATTTCAAGAAACTATCTTTAAAAGCATTAAATACACACAAAGACTTCTAATAATGCCATCTATTTCTTTATGTTCCCGAATCAGCTGTGTGTCTAAATTAGAGTAAAGACAACCAAAGTTTTCAATAATAAATAGCACACTGAAACACTCCACTGTACCCTTTAAAACTAGGTGTTTAATCTTTAGAATAATCTGAAAGACAGCTTTGGAGCCAAGGGCATTAGATAGCCTTTTGAGTTTCACCCTAGAAAGCTCCATGTAATTTGTTTTCTAGAATTTTCCATTAACTTCTGAAAGACCCGCTTCTATGTTTGGTCAATAACAGAAACTCTGGATAGTTTTATGTATATTGGGAAGATTACAGAAACTAACTTGTTACTACCAAAACTTTTAAGTCCATGTTTTGAAAATAAATTGATGTTGGAAAAGGAAAAAAAATATTCATGACCCAGTCCTAGCTACACTTTAATTAGTCATATGAACTTCAGCAAGCAAATAAATCCCTCTGGACTTTTGTTTATCTCATCTGTGGTACCAGGATGCTGGATGAGAAGATATTTCAGAGCATATGTGATTCCTAATCTATAGAGAGAGGCAAAAAGAAGTTCTCATGAAAAATCCCTTGAAAGAGTAAGGGAATATACTTCTCTACCTGCTCTGAGCTCCAAAATCTTAAATATATTTATTATTTGAGACACCCTGGTCTACACGTTTATCTTTAAATAGGAGTTCTCACCTTGTCTACACATCAGAATCATTTAGGGGAAGTTTAGGAATGTCAGTGTTTGGAACTAACTCTCAGAGATTGTTCTTGGGTCTGTCTTGGTCATTAGTATTTTTAAAAGCTCCCCAGGTAACTCTAACATGCAGCCAGTGCTGAGAGGCAGAAGCCTATAACAAGTCCTGGAACATTTTTTAAATCAGAAAAGAACTCACAGTGGTAATTAAGTTGCACAACTATCTGAACATGTGGTGGGTAAGTGGGGAAATCATGTTGATAAGTGTGGCCTCAACACTGAAAAGAGAGGGGCAGTGGTCAGAAACTAATTTCATGAATGATTCTTGGAGACAAGGAATAAGATTGGGTAATATTTTCCCCTCTTCTGGTAGAAAATAGAAAAGTCAGTTAAAGAGCTCTGGAGAAAGCAGATTTGCACAGGTATTGTTCTCATAAAGGGTGATGCAGGGGTCGTGTAAACTTCCATCTACATGAGAATTTGGAGGTAGAAGATAGTCTTGAGGATATGGCACAGCAAGAGAAATAGCCAGGATGATAAGCGTTTGTGAGACACCAACTGGAACAGTTGGTTCTTCCTGAAATGCTGGCTGAGGAAGAGAAGGATGAAATTTACATAAGGCAGAATCCTTGGCCTATGCAGATGAAATAAGTATGATGTCCATGGCGCCAATTTTTTAGACCTTCTGTCTCCACATCCTTTACCAGGTAACCTTCTAGTGTCCCCCTCCCCAACTCTGTCACTGGGCCATATGACTTAGTTTGGCAAATGGGATGCAAGCAGAGAGCTAAAAATCACCCCACTCCCGTATCTTACCTTCGTCATCTGAACGTGCCACCTTAGATCTGCTGGCAGTCAACTGATCCCAAGACATGTGGGCAAAGCCAGATGAGGCAGATAGACCCTAAGGTGACTACCAATGATTCCCACTGTCTGATATTCATAGTTTTATGGAATTCTATCCTCTTGGGTGTGGGTGGACCTCTGACTTACTTCTAAGCAACAGAACATGGCAAAGAAGACAGGATGTAAGTCCTATGATTATATTAGTCATACAAAACTCCGTCTCTGGGGAGTCACGCTTGCCTTCCTGTTGGCCTTGAAGATGGAAACATAAATATGTGAAATGTGGAGAAGCCCATGGGGCAGAAAAAACAAAAGAGATATTTAGAAACTGAGGGCCTCACTCTTACAGCTGAAAAGAATTGAATTCTGCCAAGAAAATTAGTGAAAATGAAATATACCCTTCCCCAATCAAACCTCCTGATGAAAGCATAGCCTCGTCAGCACTATGACTGCAGTCTAGGGAGACCCTGAAGCAGGAAACCCAGCGAAGCCATAATCGGATTCCCAACCAACACAAATTGTGAGATAATCAATGTGTATTTGCAAAAGAACCATCCAGCTAATCCATAGCTTTATGAACTTAAATAAATGCTAGATAAGCCAACCCCCATATATGTGTATAAGCCCAGCCAAGACCACCAGAGTAACCAAGCTAAGCCAAATATGACCACAGACACAGAAATAAGTCCAGCAAAATCTGCCAAGTCCAGTGCAGAGCATCTGAATCCCACAAATTCTATAAGCTAACTAAATGCTTATTGCTGCATGTGACTGGGTTTTGTTATTGTTACACAGCATTACAGTGGCAATAGAAAATGATACAGTGACAGTGAAATTTAGATATTTCCTTAGTTCTCACAAACAAGTGAGGTTTCAGGAAAGTTGAAATTAAGTGTAACATAATGTGATAAAAATAATAACGTGGATTTTACTTACTACCCAATATCTCAATGACAAATTCCTGAAATCATTAGTCCTCCATAGCTAAGAGAAATATTGTTGTCCTGTTGAATACTATTTTCTTTTGATCATTCTGTTTCTCTCACACCTGTGTCACTAAATGATCAATTCTTTATATCCAGTTTTTAATATTGCAGAGAAATAGCTGCAATTCATGAAATTCATGCTTTATAAACACATACACACAAAACTACTAATTGAATATCCATGGGTCTTGCTTTTGCTCTTTGTATATGCAATCAATGCTATAATTTAAGGTTTTGGGTCTTCCAATATTTGCTATGAAATTCCAAACACTAGTATGAAGTCAAGAAATGTCATCTCAGATACCGCAACATGACAGACTCTGTTGTAAGGCCTTTATGGGTCTCAAGCTCTTTCTCTCTCCAAATATATGCACGTGTTCTCCATTCTGGCAGGTAAACAGATTTATACTGTTCAGTCTTAATGGGCAAAAAATTTCCAGGCTGAGCCTGCGCTGAAAAGGAATTTTATGGTATTGAGAAAAACAAACCTAGAATGTTTCCAGTACTTAAATTTTCAATATTCATCCAGATGCAGCTACTCTTAGTAGAGTTCATCTAAATTGATTCAAGTCATCTGTATATAGGTCAAACTAGCCATCATGTAGAGATAACTCCATAAAAGAATAGTTTCCTTAGTGTACAATGCAACATCACTATTGAGACAGGGGGAGAGTCATGTCCTATTTTAAGGTTTAGGGTTTTTGTTTTGTTTTGTTTTGTTTTGTTTGCATATCAATGAAAATGGCTAAAATAAAGCCACAGTCAAAATTAAGTTTTGGCAAGGCTGTGGTGGAACCGAGCCTCTCCTACACTCCTGTTTGGCATGTAAATGGAATAGTCCCTATGGAAAACTGTTTGGCAGTATTTGCTAAGGATGAATGCATGTACACCTGAAAACCCAGTAATTATACTCTACCAAGACACATGCAAGTGTTCACTGCCAGGGATTCATGCAATAATGTTCATTGCAGCACTATTCATAATGACCAAAACTAAAAATAACTAAAATCTCCATAACATTTGGATCAATAAATTATAGTTAATTTATACAATGGAATACTAACGAGTCATCAGAATGAATAAATTTCAAAGCACAGATATGACCGTACCTCGCAAACATGTTGAGTGAAATCAGACACAAAAAACTACATCCTGGGGCGCCTGGGTGGCTCAGTGGGTTAAAGCCTCTGCCTTCAGCTCAGGTCATGATCCCAGGGTCCTGGGATCGAGCCCTGCATTGGGGGGGGGGGGGTCTCTGCTCAGCGGGGAGCCTGCTTCCTCCTCTCTCTCTGCCTGCCTCTCTGCCTACTTGTGATCTCTGTTTGTCAAATAAATAAATAATCTTTAAAAAAAAAAAAAAACAGACTCCATCCTATGTGATTCCGTTTATATCATACACAGGCAAAACTTGTCTACAGTGCTAGAGGCCAGGGTAGCAGTTGTCTTTGGGGGGAAAAGGATGGTAGTGACTGAAGAGGAACACATAGAAGATCTGGGGTAATGTTTCTTAATCTAAGCACTAGTTGCATGAGTGTATTTAGTTTTTGAAAATTCAATCAAGCTGTATACTTACTCGATGTTGACTTTTTTCTCTCTATGAGTTATACTTTAATAAAAACTATACTTTTTTATTTTTTTTTTAAGATTTTACTTACTTATTGGAGAGACAGAGTGGGCACAACTGGAGGAAGGTGCAGAGGGACAAGCAGACTCCCTGCTGAGTGTGGAACCTAATGCAGGGCTTGATCCCAGGACCCTGAGATCATCACCTGAGCTGAAGTCAGAAACTTAACTGACGGAGCCATCCAGGCACCCATACATAGTTCTTTTTTTAATTTGAGGTATAGTTGACACAACATAGTACATAATGATTCTTCAAGTCCATATGTTATGCTATGCTCACAAGTGTAAGTACCATCTGTCACCATAAAATACTATATAATACCATTGACTATATTCCCTGTTTTATACTGTTTCTTTTCTTCCTTCCTACCTTCCTTCCTATATTTCTTTCTTCTATGCTATATCATTCATGTACCTATGCTATAACTTATTCATTCTATAACTGAAAACCTATATCTCCTACAACACTTCATTCATTTTGCCCATTGCCCCACTCTGTCAGCACCAGTTGGTTCGCTGTAATTATGGTATATTTCTGCTTTTATTGTTTGTTTCGATTTTTAGATTCTACATATAAGTGAAATTATATGGTATTTGTCTTTCTCTGAATTATTCCTCTCAGGATAATACACTCTAGGTCTATCCATGTTGTCACAAATGGCAAGATCTCATCCTTTTTATAGCTGAAAAATATTCCATTGCACATATGTATGTGTATATATCTTCTTTATCCATTCATTTGTTGTTGATTATTAAGGTTGCTTCCATATCTTGGCTATTGTAAATGATAACAATAAAGGATGCATATATCTTTTCAATTTAGTGTTTTCATTTTCTTTGGGTAAATACACAGTTGTAAAATTACTGGATCATACGGTATTTCTCTTTTTATTTTTTTTCCATTTATTGATTTATTTTTTATAAACATATAATGTATTTTTATCCCCAGGGGTGCAGGTCTGTGAAGCTCCATACTATTTACCAGAGTGGCTGCACCAATTTACATTCCCATCAACAGTGCCCAATGGTTCCTTTTTCTCCTCATCCTTGCTAATATTCGTTATTTCTTATAAAAAGTTTATATTTTTAAAAAATTGCTTTCTAATACCAGGATGCATCTAATTCAGTATAATCTACTACAATTCTCCTTTGGTAACTTTAAGTCCATCCAACATAAGTCTAATGAGTACAATGCTGAAGAACTACAAAGTAGGAGAGAAACTTGATTACCTTTCTTTTATTTCCCCACATCTTCTACATGGAAATTGAAAGATTTCTGCCTTTGATGAAAGAGATTTTGATAGGCCACCCACCATGCTATCACCTTAACTTATGAAAATAGGTTTGACACTGCTTCAAGTGTTGTGGGTAAATTTTCCTTATAGGATGATAACTCCTTCTTACCTTGCAAAGATACTCTGGGCAGGACATTTTTCATTCAGTTTGGTACAACAATAGGTCTCCAGCTCCAAAACTTAGACTAGAAAACAACCTGGGCCAGAATGACACAGTAGGAAAAGAAAACAAACCTTGACTGAATGAGAAGCTGCTGGTATATCAACAAGCACTTTACATATTTGGCAGCTTTGAACCTTCCAGCAACTCTGGGTCTGGGAAATGGTCATTTTTCCCATTTCATAACTGAGGAACAGGATTATAACTTTGGCCAGTCACACAGCTGAAGAGTGGCACAAACTTGGTTCAAAGCCCACACAATGACCTTCCATCCAATTCTCTTTCTCTTGCCAAACTTTCTCATATGAGCCAAAGTAAAAGTAATATATATTCTGTTGGAATCACTCTTTGAACAACAGAGAGATGTCTGGAGGGGTAACTGTTGCAGACATTAGCTGCTATGCTTTGTTCCTCTTTGCATTTCATTCCAGTCTTTTTGAATTTATTGTCTTTTTATTTTATTTATTTATTTTTTAAGTAGGCTCCATGCCCAGCATGGAGCCCAATGTGTGGCTTGAATTCACAATTCTGAGATCAAGACTTGAGCTGAGATCAAGAGTCAGACACTTAACTGACTGAGCCACCCAGGTGCCCCTGAAATTGTTGTCTTTTAATAATCCTCCTATTACTCACATTTTCTTCTCCCCCCTGCTAATGAGGATTTAAACCTGTCTATAGCACCCTAGGCATCATTGACTCCCTTTCTGGAGGTCCTCAATTTTAAGTCACTGACATTTCAAATCTATTATGCAGATCCCATAAGTAGGAAACTGATAGCTATCTCAACCAAGTTAAAGCAAATAATTTTTCTAAAACACTTTAAATAATAGCTTTTAATTCAATGAGACATTGCAAAATATAGACTGCTCTCACACACAGATTCCCTTTAGAAGCTATAATGCCCTTTAAAACAAGAATGCTGTCTTTATAGTTCTAACATGAGACCCATTACATGGGAGGCACTCAATAAATAAATACTTATTAAATTAATAGAGGTAATTCTTCCAACTACTCTGTAAGGGAAGCACAGCAACTATTCCCAATTTGAAGAAGGAAAACAGGGTCAGAAAAGATGCAAGTCTTAGCTCGTGCACCAAAGAAATACTTAACCCACGCCAACTGTGTTCAGATCTGTGTTCATTACATGTGCAACGAAATGTCACCAGTTCTAGCAGTGAAAACCAAATAATTTACAGCAACACTGAGGAAAATACAAGGCAACTGACTTCAAACACACGAAATGGCTTCCTGAGGCCACTAAGCAGCGTGCTCTGCAATCCAGCTGGGGAATCTATCTCACTGACCTCTTGCACCAAGGAATTCCTCTGGTTTCTATTTCTAACTTTTCAATTATGCAACCCTGTTCCTGGGATGGGAGATTTGTTAACTTGAGAATGCTTGAGAATCTGTTGCCCTTCTCTGGAGTTAAACCATCAATCTCTGGACAAGAGACATTTCTCATCAGTGATCTAAGTCCTGCACAGAACCTTTGGGTGGATATTGAACAGGCCAGTAGACTAGAAGTTCTTAAGGACAGCATCACCCATCATCCAGGAGGAAAATGAAAAGAAGCAAAGTTTGTTCAAGGAGTGACTTTCCTAATTTTAAATTCAAAAAGTTATATGAACACAAATCTCATTTATAACATTGGGAGAAGTAGGCAAACCAGTGGATACCACAATAAGGAAAATACATTTAGAAGATCTGGTATGAAACCCAGGAATCAGCATGTTGAACAAGCAGTACAGTTGTTTCTAATGCAAAGATTCTACCCTTTGAGAAAAACTAGGTGACTAATATTCTACATTTAAGTCCAGACCTAAAAACCAAGCCAAAATCCCTGATGTGCATGCATAAAGGAGACCTTTTGACAACTCAAATTTCTCAGTGTCACATTATTTGACCATAGGAAAGGGATTTTCTTTCTTCCACTCAATAAAGTGTCCATCATTTCCTTGTTCTTAGATCACTGTTGGCCCCATCTCCTGATTTACTCTGTATATCATTGAAGAAAGCCCTGCAACCTCTGTTCTTCTGGTTCCTGTACCAACTAGCTTTAGCCATGTTTCACCCAATGGGAGACCCTACAGGAGGTTACAGGACAGAATAAAGGGAGATGGCAAGGTATTCTTTCATCTTTCTTTTTTGTAGGTAGTGCTGCAATGCCTTAGACAGCAACTGTGCCTTCTCCATGCCTTTGGTTCCTGCCAGAGAGGCCCACTGGGACTCTAGCTTTTGCTAGGTGGCCTCAGCTACCAGTTACCCAGTCACAGATATACCATCCGCTTCCTTGTACTTCTCGCAACAGGGATGGTAATGGTACCCTGATTCTGCTGGTGCATTTCTTCACCAGCTTCTTTTTGGCATCTCAGATCTTCCATCAACTGTGTGTTCAATTCCCTGCTTTAATTTCCTCTCGTTTCAAATTAGATCAGTTTCTGTTCTTCTGACTGGCTTCCAGCTGCTACCTAAAGTACCTTTATGCCATCCAGCATGGATATCAACTGTGGGCTCCTGATTGCAACATCCAACAAAGAGGCAGTAGAGCCTTTACCTTTGACATCCGACACCCTCTGCTCACCAGCTGACTCTGGCTGTCTGGTTGGCCAGGTGAGGTCCTCTTCATTGAACACCCTATTCTTATCTCTCTCAAAGCCCTGGAATCAGAAACAAAACAACACTGAGTTTTGGCCTGTCTTCTTCTACTAACTCATCCTATTCCTCATACCTCCAAAATCTGATCTCTGTTGGGAATTAATAAATGAATTAAAAATATACAAGGGCTAAAGCTGTTACATTTTAATAGGGTCCTTCAACATTAAACATAAGATGGGGCATAAAGGTAATTTCAGCAGAGTCAGAGGGATAAACATTTAAGGAAAAGTAAAACCTTTCTGAGACACCTCAAATTACTTCAGAAGGGGCTGCCTATTCTAATAAGTAAAGAAGATGACTAAAGTAGAACTGACCTTAACTGAGTGCTTTCTATATAAAAGGCACTATCCTAAATGCATTATGTGTATTATCTCAATTCTGACAACATCATGTGATATGTACGGTTAATGCATTTTTTATAAGAAAACAGAATAAGAAGTTTAAGTTGTTTGCCCCAAATTATACACTTGGTGAACAGAGGGGCCAGGATTCAGTATAAGACTATAGGTCCTCATGTTCCATCACCTCCTGAACATGAGTCAAACCAAGGAGAAATAAAGTCAAGAGGTAATAAAACTATCCTGTTATAAATAAGAAAACAACTCTATAGTCAGCTAATCTTCAACAAAGCAGGAAAAAAAATTCCAATGGAAAAGGACAGGCTCTTCAATAAATGGTGCTGGGAAAATTGGACAGCTATATACAGAAGAATGAAACTCAACCATTCTCTTACATCATACACAAAGATAAACTCAAAATGGATGAAAGACCTCAATGTGAGACAGGAATCCATCAAAATCCTAGAGGAGTACTTTAGGCAGTAACCTCTTCAACATCAGTCATGGCAACTTCTTTCAAGACATGTCTCACAAGGCAAGGCAAACAAAAGCAAAAAAAAAAAAAAAAAATTGGGGGGGACTTCATCAAGATCAAAATCTTCTGCACAGCAAAGGATATAGTCAACAAAACAAAGAGGTAATCCACAGAATGGGAGAAGATATTTGCAAATGACACTACAGATAAAAGCCTGATATCCATAATCTATAAAGAACTTCTTAAACTCACACCCAAAAAACAAATAATCAAGTCAAAAAATGGGCAGAAGACATGAACAGACACTTCCCCAAAGAAGACATACACATGACTAACAGACACAGGAAAAATGTTCTTCACCATTAGCCATCAGGGACATTCAAATCAAAACCACATTAAGAAAGTACTTTACACCAGTTAGAATGGCAAAAATTGACAAGGCAAGAAACAACAAATGTTGGAGAAGATATGGAGAAAGGGGAACCCTCTTACGTTGTTGGTACAGCTGCTTCAGAAAACAGTGTGGAGATTCTTCAAAACGTTTAAAATAGAGCTACCTTATAATGCAGCAAATGCACTACTGGGTATTTACCCCAAAGATACAAGCATAGTGAAAAGAAGGGGCACATGAACCCCAATGTTCATAGCAGCAATGACCGCAATAGCCAAACTGTGAAAAGAGCTGAGATGCCCTTCAACAGATGAATGGATAAAGAAGATGTGGTTCATATATACAATGGAATATTACTCAGCCATCAGAAAAGATGAATACCCAACTTTCACATCAGTATGGATGGAACTGGAGGAGAATATGCTGAGTGAAGTAAGTTAAGGAGAGGAAATCAATTATCATATGCTTTCACTTATTTGTGGAACATAAGGAACAGCATGGAGGACATTAGGAGAAGAATGGGAAAAATGAAGGGGTTGGGAATCTGATGGGAGACGAACAGTGAGAGACTATGGACTCAGGGAAACTGTTTTAGAGTGGGCAGGGTAGGGGTATGGGTTAGCCTGGTGATAGGTATTAAGGAGGTCATGTGTTACATGGAGCACTGGGTGTTATATGCAAACAATGAATCATGAAACACTACATCAAAAACTAATGATGTACTATATGGTGACTAACATAATAAAAAAAAGTAGACACATTAAAAAAATAAAAGAAATAAATAAGAGAACATAAAGCAACACCTATCCTTTTTCCTCTAAAGTTTTCCTGATTTTGCATTTAAATCACATATTGTGTGTGTCTGTTTCAGGAAAGGCAATCAGTCAGTGATGGGACACCACAGAAGTAAGTGGCTTTAAGGGGGTGGGGGCACGCAACATAATTAAAAACATGGGAGGGATCTGTTGTGTTAACACAGCCTGGTGGTGATTTTTTCAGGTGTGATGACTTTGCAAGGCTGGAGACATGCTTCCTCAGGAAGACGGAGAATGACAGAAACATTTCCTCTCCCTGGAGACAGGATTCAGACAAAGTACGGTCATGAGGGAAAGATTTCACTGAGACACAAATTAACCCAAAGCCCTAGAAATGACAGTGTTATAACCTAAAGTATAGCTGACAAGTTCTTCTATTCTCCTAATGTAAACAATAATGCATCGAGACTCTTATGCAGCATTTACTTTGTATGAGAAAAAGCAAGGAGGATACCAAAAATCTAGTAGTGATTAAAAGAAATAAAGCTTTCTAGGAAACAATGCTCTAATTCTAGTTTATGTTATTCTCTCAAATAAAGATGCTGAAGTGTTTGGGAAGAAGACTAATCAATCCATCAAACCCTAACGAACTGACAACAAACCCAACTCAACTGCTGTAAGACTAATTAAAAATTGTATTGACTCAATACCCATAACTGGTTTCAGGAACTATTATGTCTAGGAACTCAAACAATGTCTATGGAATACTCAGGAATTGTATCTGTTCTTGATGGACCCTTTTCAAGACAGACTCAACCACCATAATCCAAGATGGCACTTAACAGCTCTAGAACAGTTTGTCACCTTCTTAGTATGGCCAGCAAACAAGATTATACACACACACACACACACACACACGCACACATATACACACACATATATAAAAATATATATATAAATGTTATATATATAAATAAATATACATATATAAATGTTATATATATAAATGTATGTGTGTGTATATATATATATCAGCTTCCCCCATACCCCCTTCCATACTTCCTATATCTGCAGCAGAAGTGCTGGGATTCACTATGATAGGTCACAAGTTCATCCCTGATAAGCCTGGGTCATGTGAACACCCTGGGATATGGGGGTGGAGTCAGCTTTGCCCAAATAACATGACCTGATTGTGGAGGAAAATTCAGGGAACATGAATGCTGTTACCAGAAGAGAGAAGAGATACTGCACAGAAAAACAACAGCAAAGGTCCACCAGATGGGCAAATATATAGACATAAAGTATTTTAGAGAGAGATAAGAGAGGAGACTATAGCAGATATTTTTTTTAAAAATAAAGGTAGGAAAAGTGATTTGAAGGAAAACAACCATGAAAGATTCATTCATCTGTTCATTCATTCATTCATGTGATAGTCATTTGAGTCTCTAGCAAGACTTGACTTCTTCCTCTGTGCATAAAAATGTTTAACCTTTATAATTAGCTCCAGGGGAAGCTTCCAATACAAAGTTCATATGTTATAACATTTAATATTTTAAATTAAAATTGTAAATAAGTAGTTAAGAGTATTCTAACGTGATACTCAGTGATTTCAGTCCTCCAAATTTCTTCCCTATACTTACACTTACATTAACAGGAATATTAAGTAGTATTCTCTTTTTAAGAAACATTTCCCAGATTAATCTGAATTCTTTTTCTGCCAAGAACTAAAATTCCTAAATCTGTGGAATTTATAGAATACTTTTTCATAATAGTCATTGAAATATCTAAATCTGGGACGCCTGGGTGGCTCAGTTGGTTAAGCAGCTGCCTTCGGCTCAGGTCATGATCCCAGCGTCCTGGGATCAAGTCCCACATCGGGCTCCTTGCTCCGCAGGGAGCCTGCTTCTCCCTCTGACTCTGCCTTCCACTCTGTCTGCCTGTGCTCAATCTCACTCTCTCTCTCTTACAAATAAATAAATAAAATCTTAAAAAAAAAAGAAATATCTAAATCTTCTCAGTATTTTTCAAACTATCATTCAGAAATTGAGATACATATTTCAAGCAAGCTTTTCTTCATTGAATCAATGAGAGTGTAGTCAATGGCACAAGAAATGGGACAAAGGGGAAATATACATTCTCCATTCTGCATTTATTCTGCATTTTTCTTTTGCACAGTATCATTTGTGTCTCTAAACCCTAAGCAACTCAGAGAGCAGGAGCGTGTCTGTTTGTTTTGGCACTGCCAGAGTTATTGTATGAGCCACTTTTCCTTGCTGAGTTCAAGGAACAATAAATAATAATAATGAGAAAGGGCAGTTTGATGGCATGACTCAGTGGAAGCTGGGAGGACATGTGGCAGTTGACCCCCAAATGTAAAACTAACGTTTCACATCAATTACAGAACTAGATGTAGATTAGACAAGAAGAGGGGCCCAACTTTCTTCTTTTTAATCACACGATGACGTTGGGATGCCTCAGAAGAGAAAAGCACAGTATTCCAGCATGTTTCTGCCTGTATAGACAGTGGCAACAGCAGTGCAGCAAAGTGATGGTGGCAGTGCCAACTTTGCCATAAATTTTTACTGTCAGAAAACTGTGCAGCCAGGAGCAATCATAGGAAATTATGTTCAGCTGCAAATATTTTCCCTGCCACATTACCTTAACATCGTTCTGATTCACAAACAGTTAATTTCATCAATCGCATAAGATTTGAAAGATTGTTTCCTGTTAAAACTCCATACTGAGTTAGATTTATTAATTTTCTTAAGTAGCTCTCAGGGCATAATCTTATGCAGTTCCTAGTGAGAACATCACTCCTTTAAAATGAAGCATCAAGAGTTAGAAGAATTTCCCCACTCTCCTTTCAATTGGTTTGCCTCATTCCTCTCTTGCAATAAGTTTCTCTAATGATGTTCTCTAATGAGTGGTATAGGTGTTCATTGCCCAGACTGCTAGGGGTTTGGGCCTCTTTCAATATGTGGTAGAAGTGACCAGTATTTCTTTAGTATGTGAATGACAGTGGGAATATTTCACTTGAAAGAGGTACAAATTCTAAAAGACTGCATTTTGGTTTTGACTATAGTATATATTAGTCATGCTGAAAATGTTAAATGAACTTTTAAATGGGAGTGTCCTAAAAATCCATTTTGTCCCCTGACGGTAAGATTCAAAGTGTTTTGACTTTGCCATTTTTTCCCTGGTAGAAGTTAGACAACAAAGAGGCTTCTCTCGCAGAGGCTCTCTCTACTCCCTATGTTGGTTCTGCAGTTCCACCTTAAGAAATCTTCCAATTCAAGGGGTGCCTGGGTGGTTCAGTGGGTTAAGCCTCTGCCTTTAGCTCAGGCCATGATTCCAGAGTCCTGGGATTGAGCTCAGCATCAGGCTCTCTGCTCAGTGGGGAGCCTGCTTCTCCTTTTCTCTCTGCCTACCTCTCTGCCTACATGTGATCTCTGTCTGTCAAATAAACAAATAAAAATCAAAAAAGAAAAAAAGAAAGAAATCTTCTGATTCCTTCAGCCCTTCCAGATTATTTTTTGAGGACTTGGGGTTGAACAGTGATTTATGACTTTTTTTCTAAAGATGTGGTATACTGCTTAGGTAGAGGAGCAATAAATTTAGTAATTTATTGAAGTAATTTAGTAATTTATTGAAGTGTATTTGAGGGGAGAAGAGCTATCAAGAGAAATAGGAAGGTTGCTGCAAAGCCACCTGGAATGAAAAAGTAATGAAGCCTTCTTTCTGTAAATTAGGCAGAGCCCTAAACTCACAGATGTCCCTTTATAATTAATGCATTTAACACAACACACTAATTAACCACCTCTGAGGCAAATTTGAGGCTTCATAGTGCCATCTGATAATGTCCAAGAATCAAAACTGCTAAGTTTCAACAAAGCCATTCCCTCCACCTCTTGATCATACAGATAAACTACATTTCCCAGACTCCCTTGTAGTTAGAATGACAATGTAACCAAATCCTGGCCAATGGAATGCAAGCAGACATACTATGTGCCATTTCCAGCGTGGCCACAAGAACCTCCCAAGCAATTCTCCAAATTCCTTCTCTCTTCTGCCATCCAAATGCAGAGAATCCAGCCAAAAACTAATATGACCTAGAAGAGGGGAAGCCACCATATAAAAGCCTGGGTCCCTGAATAACCTTGAATAATCCTCCAAAAGGTCTACTGTTATGCCTAACACCCAAATACAGTGAAAACTACAAAGCTCCAAAGATAAGGTAATTCTATGGGGCTATACCGTAATTCCTCTGAGGTCTTCCTAAAGCAACCCTTGTTTCAGTGACCATCTAGAAATGCTAGACTCGAATAAAGCCATCGGAGTCTAACACTACAACTACGTGAAATAGAATCAGTAGGTTCAAAGATGGCAATAGGAATTTACCAGTTCTAGTTTATGTGCCTGAAAAACTCGGGCTCTTTATTAAGAAAAAAGATTGAGAATTTAGTATATCACTATTTGACAGCAACCATAATAGTAACCGTTCAGTCAAGGATCATTAAGGATGCTAAAACTAGTGAGTAAAATTTTATTGAGAAACAGTCTCTCAGACAAAATCACCATTAGGCAAAGGCCATAGTAATAACTGCTGCAGGCAAATCCCCCAATAGGCGCTAAAATCAATGGTGTAAATTTGAGGAGAAACAATACATTTGCATAGTCTCTAAGTATGTTCCCCAAATATTGATCAGTTTATAATTGGAGAAAAAGTACTCTACAGTAGAGGAACTCAGCAGGTACCACCTTAACCAAGTGGTCAAGGTTAACTTCATCATCAGTAAAATTTATCAGCATGATGATCTCCTGGTATCATATACTGGCAAAAACACAACAGTTCTGTGGCATTCTTGGCATCAGTGTATAACCCAGTCTAATCAGGCAAATAGAACAAACTCTCAGAGTCTACAAAACAAATAACCACCCATATTAAAAAAATCAGAGTCACAAAAAACAAGGCATTACTGAGAAATAATCGCAGGTTAGAGGAGATTAAGAAGTTATAACAAATAAAAGCAATATGGGATCCTATACTGGATTCTGGTACAGAAAAATTCGCATTAGGGAAAAAAATGGTGAAACTGTAGTAAGATCTATAGTTAAGAGTGTTCTACTCATGTTAATTTCCTAATCTGACAATTGCACTATATTTCTGCAAGCTGCTAGCATACAGGGAAGCTGAATACAGGGTATACTGGAACTCTGTACAATTTTCGTAACTTTTCTTTAAGCCTAAAATTATTTAAAAAAAAAAAAAGAAAGAAAAAAATAAGTTATTTACATAGTCTCAAGAATCTCTCTATAAGCTATTTAAATATAAGGGGAAAAATAGTAAATTTACAGTGGAGATGCCTAGCAGATACCCTTAAACAAGTGACCAATGTTCTTATCACCACAAAT
Organism: Mustela nigripes; assembly: GCF_022355385.1. NCBI lineage: Eukaryota > Metazoa > Chordata > Mammalia > Carnivora > Mustelidae > Mustela > Mustela nigripes. The sequence continues at coordinate 104,468,644 of NC_081563.1, forward strand.
GGGACAAATAGAAATCTCCTGACATAACGCAGTGAAGAAAAATTTATCATCGCTTCTTTGATATTACTGTCAAAAAATGTATAAGTTGAATTTTGTCATCAGAAAATCTCAAGGAAAATTAGAATTGATAGACATTCTAAAAAATGACTGATCTGTACTCTCTAAAAATGTCAAAGTGTGCATAATACAAAAATATTACAAAAATTCCCAGAAATATATAAACTACTAGAACTGAATCTGAAAGAAATAGAAAATTTGAACAGACCAGTTACCCACAATCAAATTAAATCAGTAATTAAAAATCTCCCAACAAACACAAGTCCAGAACCAGATGAATTTACAGGTGAATTCTATCAAACATTTAAAGAAGGATAAATATCAGGAGCATCTTGGTGGTTTGGTTGGTTAAGCATCAGGCCCTTGATCTCAAAGTTGTGAGTTTCAAGCCCCATGCCCAGTGTAGAGCCATGCCCATGTGTGGAGCCTACTTAAAAAAAAAGGAAAAGTTCTCATTAAACAACAATATTTGGGTCACTATTCAAATCTGTGTATGCCAAATTGTAATTCTCAAGACCGTTAATACCTATTCTTCTCAAATTATTCCAAAGAATAGAGGAGGAAGGAAAACTTCCAAATACATTCTCTGAGGCTTACATTACCCTGATACCAAAACCAGATAGACACTACAAAAAAAAAGAGAACTATCAGGTCAGTAACTCTGATGAACACAGATATAAAAATCCTCAACAAAGTATTAGCAAACTGAATCCAACAATATATTAAAAAATCATTCACCACAATCAAGTGGGACTTATTCCCGGAATGCAGGGGTGGTTCAATATTTACACATCAATTAATGTGATATATCACATCAATAAGAAGATTAAAAATCATACGATCATTTCAATAGATGTAGAAAAAGCATCTGACAAAGTATTACATCCAATCATGATAAAAACTCTCAACAAAATAGGTTTGTAGGGAACATACTTCAACCTAGTAAAGGCAATATATGAATAACCCACAGTTAACTTCATACCCAATGATGAAAAACTGAGAGCTTCCCCCTTAAGATCAAATACAATACAAGGATGTCCACTCTCAGCAGTTTTATTCAACATATTACTGGAAGTCCTTGCCACAGCAATTGGCCAAGAATAAAGGAATAAGAGGCATCCAAATTGGTAAAGAAGTAAAACTTTCACTATTTGCAGATGACAGGACACCATATATAGAAAATAGGGGTGCCTGGGTGGCTCAGAGCGTTAAGCCTCTGTCTTCGACTCAGGTCATGATCTCAAGGTCCTGGGATTGAGCCCCGCATCGGGCTCTCTGCTCAGCAGTGAGCCTGTTTCCCCCTCTCTCTGCCTGCCTCTCTGCCTACTTGTGATCTCTCTCTCTGTCAAATAAATAAATAAAATCATATATATGTATATATATATATACATATATATGATTTTATATATAAAATATATATATATATATATATATATATATATAGAGAGAGAGAGAGAGAGAGAGAATATACACCATATGTAGAGAACAAAGACTCCACCTAAAAACTACTGGAACTGATGAATGAATTCATTCAATGAATGAATTCTGTAAGGTCATAGGCTATAGAAATCCATTACATTTCTATATACTAATAATGAAGTAGCAGAAAGAAAAACTAAGAAAGCAATCTCAAGGTTGCCTGGGTGGCTCAGTTGGTTAAGTGTCTGTCTGACTCTTGATTTCAGCTCAGGTCATGATCTCAGGGTCATAAGAGCAAGCCTCACATTGGGCTCCACTCTCAAGTGCAGAGTCTGCTTAAGACTCTCCCTCTGCCCTTCCCTTCTCACTCATTCTCTCTCTCTAAAATAAATAAATAAATCTTAAAAACAAACAAACAAGAAAACAGAAAGCAATCCCATTTGTAATTGCACCAAATAATAAAGTACCTAGGAATATATTTAACAAAGGAAGTGAAGACTTATACTATGAAAACTACAAAACACTGGAGAAAGAAATTGAAGATGACAGAAACAACTGGAAAGATATTCCATGCTCATGGATTGGAAGAACAAATATTGTTAAAATGTCCATGCTACCCAAAGCGATCTAAAGATTTAATGTAATCCTTATCAAAATACCAACAGTATTTTTCCCAGAACAAGGACAAACCTAAAATTTGTACAGAATCACAAAAAACTCTGAATAACCAAATGATTCTGGACAAGGAAAAGCAAAGCTTGAGGTTTCACAATTAGAGACTTAAAGATATATTACAAAACTGTAGTATTCAAAACAGTATGGTACTGACACAAAAATAGACACATAGAACAACAGAACAGGATAGAAAACCCAGAACCCACAACCACATGGTCAATTGATCTTCAACAATAGAAGCAAGACTATGCAATAGGAAAAAGATAGTCTCTTCAACAAATGGTATTGAGAAAACTGGACACCAACATGTAAGAGAATGAAACTAGACTACTTTCTTATACCACATGCAAAAATAAATTCAAAATGGATTAGAGACCTAAATGTGAAACTTGAAACCATAAAAATCCTAGAAGAAAGCACAAGCAGTTATTTCTCTGACACAGACCATAGCAACATTTTCTAGGCCTGTCTCCTGATGCAAGGGAAATAAAAATAAACTATTGGGACTACACCAAAATAAAAAGTTTCTGCATGGCAAAGAAAACAATAAAATTAAAAGACAACCTACTGAGTGGGAGAAGATATTTGCTGACAACATATCCCATAAAGGGTTAGTATTCAAAATACATAAAAGAAACTTATAAAACTGAACACCCAAAAAACAAATAATTCAATTAAAAATAGACAAAAGACCGAACGGACGTTTCTGCAAAGACTATACAGATGGCCAACAGACTCATGAAAAGGTGCTCAACATCTCTCAGCATCAGAGAAATGCAAATCAAAACTATAATGAGATATCATCTCTCACTGGTCAGAATGGCTAAAATCGAAAATGCAAGAAACAGTAAGTGTTGGCAAGGATGTTGAAAGAAAGAAACCCTCAAGCTCTGCGGGTAGGAATGCAAACTGTGCAGTCACTGTGGAAAACAGTACAGAGGTTCCTCAACAGTTAAAAACAGAACTAACCTACTTTCCAGTAACAGCACTATTGGGTACTTCTGCCCAAAGAATACAAAAATGTGGGCACTTGAGTGGCTCAGGCATTTGAGCATCTGACTCTTGGTTTTGGCTCTGGTCATGATCATGTGGGTCGTGGGATCAAGCCCCATGTCAGGCTCTGTGCTCAGTTGGGAGTCTCCTTGAGGGTTCTCTTTCTCTGCCCCCCCCCCACTTGTGCACACACACGCTCTCTCTCAAATAAATCCAAAAAAGAAAAAAGAATACAAGAACGCTAATTTGAAGGATATGTGCACCACTATGTTCATCGCAGCATTATTCGTAATAGTCAAATTATGGAAGCAGCTCATGGATCCATCAACAGATGAATGGAAAAAGAAGATCTGATATGTGCACATGCACACACACACACGCACCCACACAATGGAATGTTACTCAGCCGTAAAAGAAGAATGAAATCTTGCCATTTGCAATGATATGGATGAACAAAGAGTATAATGCTAAGTGAAGTAAATCAGAGAAAGACAGATACCATATAATTTTACTCATATGTGGAATTTAAGAAACAAAGCAAACAAAGGGAGAAAAAGAGAGACAAATGAAGAAACAGATTCTTAACTTAGACAACGAATTGATGGTTACCAGATGGGAAGTGGGTGGACAATGGGTGAAACAGGTGAAAGGGATTAAGAATATGTATGATAAACACTGAGTAATATACAGAACTTTTGAATCATTACATCGTACACCCAAAAGTAATATAACACTGTATGTTTACTATACCAAAATTAAAATTACCAAACTTTAAAAATAAAACAACAGGTGTGAAAAATCAGAAAAGCCGAAGGACTGCTTCAGATTATAAGAGATGTAAGAAGGTATGGCACCTAAAGACATCAAATGACACTAGATTGGATTCTGGACCAGATTTCTTTTTATTTTGTTATAAAGGAAATGAGTGGGATAATTGGTGAAACTCAATAAAGTTTGCCAATTAGATAATAGCTCTTTATCACTCTAAATGTTGATTTTGATCATTGTTCTGTATGAGACAGTCCTTGTTTTCAGGAATAGCCCAGTGAAAGTGTTTAGAAATAAAGCATTATGTCTACAACTTACTCTCAAACAGTTCAGAAAACATTATCCACACGCAATCACATATACATACATATAAGGAGATATACACATACATACGTATAAAATAATGAATATTGTTTTTCTGAAAATAAATTAATTAAAAAAAAGAAGTCAATTGTTCAAGGTTCTCTCAAGAACCTAATATTTTAGTTGAGAGATTTTTTTTTAATTCATAGAGATATTAGGTATTCAGAGTAGCCGAAATTAATTTTTATTACTAATTGAGGATATACTAATAAATAATACTATTTTCAGGTGAGGGAGAGGATATGGGGTGGTGGTGGCAAATTGTCAAAGCTTCATGGAGAAAAAAGGGCCATACTTGGACATTGAAGGATGAAGAATTATGACCAAAAAGAGAGGTAGGAGTTTCCAGGCAGGAACACCACCTTTGGAGAGAAGAAATGGTGAAAATGAACATGTCCTTTCAGGACAAGGAGGGTACCAAGTTTACTAGATCCATGATGTGTCTGTAGATGTCAGAAATAACACTGAGTTTCTCTTCTGGAAGGTAAAATTGCCAAAGTGATTTAGGTGAAGTTATGATGAGTCTTGTTTTTTAGGTTTCTTTATCCATGGAAAAATAAGGAATCAATGAAAGTGTTGTTTTTTTGTTTGTTTGTTTAAGTTTTATTTAGTTTAAAGAGAAAGAGCAGAGGGGAGGGGCAGACAGAGAGGGAGAGGGAGTCTTAAGCAGACTCCACACAGTGAGCATGGAGCCTGATGCAGGGCTCGATCCCACCACCCTGAGATCACAACTTGAGCCAAAACCAAGAGTCAGACACTTTACTGGCTGTACCACCCAGGTGTCAGGAAAGTGTTTTTAAGTAGGTATAAGTGGTACCAAGTACGTTATAGGTAATAAATCTGTCAAAGTTTAGAGTGGGGAAGAGTGTGAAGGTAGAAAAACTACAGGCACATTCCCACTTATGTGAAGGATTGATGGGAACAATATATTCCAGAGATAAGAGTGTCAGTGGAATCAGTATACATGAGATGGCATAATAACCTATAGAAATGTGTAACCACAAGTAGCTATTTACTTTCTATCATTGACATATAAAAATCGGAGTGTTTGACTAACTTAATCTTCACAGTGTTTTTAACTATTGTTCTAATAGTGGGAAAGGCAGGACTAGAGCATAGACACACATTTGAGGTTCCCCTCCTTGACCAGCCAAAACATTCACATATATTTTAACCATTAAAACAAATGAAGGTATTTATCCTTGGGAAATCATAAAATTACCTCCTGGAGGCCCAAAGACCATAACAGAAAGAGTAAATAAAGGAAAACCTCTTGACACATTAACTGACATTGGTTGGTAGCTGTGGGTAGGCTACTAGGAAGAATCCCAGCATTTGGTGAGGTTGACCCTTCATTCGGTGACAAACAGTCAAGGTCACCATGATGAGTTTCTGTGGCTACGGTTATGAGAGTGGAATGGGAAGGAAGGCCACAAACACATGGGTGTAAGACTGGGTATAAAGCACAAATTGTGAAAATTGGCTTCATACAGGTTCTAGTCAAAACCATGGAAAAAGAATGAATTCTATCAAGAAGGAAGAATATACAAAGGAACAGACTTTAGGGACTTTCTGAGGATGTTCTTGTTGAGGAGAAAGAAATAGCCAGAAAGAAAGAGCCTGAAAAGTCAGAGGAGATCCTAACCGGTATTATGCATAGAAGCCAGGAAGTATTCAGTATTTTAAAGAGAAGCTAATCAAACTTAACTCATCTCTAGAATAGTTTGAAGACTGTGAAAAGAAAGTACTTAATAACAACTATAGTTAAAACTCAAATATTCTGTACACTGCTACACAAAAATCAAGGTGTCATCTATGAGTTCTAGGTCTCATCAGTTTGGTTCTATCTGTGTGTCTTCTCAGTTACTGCCTTCTTTTAAAAAAAAAAATACTTTTTTTTTACATTTTGAAATTATCTACATTTTCAGTGTTATAAAAGTCAGGAAATATACATACTTTAAAATAAAAAATCATCTGAGGACACAATTTTGTCTGAAAATTTTAATGTCTTTTTTTCCAATACTAAATTACCAACAAAATATTTGATGAGATCATAACTTTTAAATACTGGCAAATTCCTTATTACTATGAGATGTGACAAATACAATTAGTGATCACAATTCTTCAAATTGCAAAATATTTAATCATCATTTGAATAAATAATGTCAAGATTTTCATACTGTGAGTTAAAATATTGAAGCTCAGAGTACTATATGTGACTTACCTAACTAGATCTATACCTAAAACCAGGAATCTTCTACTTCTGTCCTTTCTCTGGGATAAATCTAGCTTGCAAGAATGTTTGGGGTATGCACAGTATTCTCCTTCAAAAACTAAATAAGCCTCAACATTTAAAAATTTAAGAAATTTCCTACTTCTTGAGAAAAATGGGAGCAGCTTAAAGGCTACACTGTTTTGATAGGATATGAGCTTTCCATTTTAGCACAGTCCCTACCATTTCTTACTGTTTTTTCACTCCTTTATGTTACTTACCTGGCCCTGTAGTTTTATAAGCCCTGTCTAGAATTCACTAAAGGCGACATGGGAAATTAACACTCCTAAATGTTTTGCAAATGATAAAAAATGGTGGAAAAGGGAAATTGGAAACTAAAGCAAAATTCTATCTTCCCACACTTTTTTTTCTTAAGAGGACTGTCTTTTCTCATTCCTCTAACCCATGATTTTGAAAGAGTTACGCCAGAGAAGCAAAAGTTGTCCAGAAATCATTTTAATCTAGTGCTTGGATAACTTCCTGGACTTTCTTACCGCTGCTGCTTACCTTCCCCAACCAGGAGAAAAAAGAAAAAGACATACTAAGGTAACTGAATGGATAAATAAACCATGGTACATCCAGACAATGAAATACTCAGCACTAAAAAGAAATGAGCTATCAAGCCATGAAAAGATACAAAGGAAATTTAAATGCATATTACAAAGCAAAGAAAGACAATCTAAACAACTCTATACTGTATGAAAAAGCAAAACATGGAGAAAGGAAAAAGATCAGTGGTTCCCAAGGGTTAGGAGGGAAAGAGATATGAATAGAGGGTGCACAGAGGACCTTTTAGGGCAATAGAACTACTCTGTATACCATAATGGTGGACACATGTCATTATACATTTATCCAAACTCATAAAATGTACACTACGAGTGAATCCTAATGATCTTTAAGTGATAATGATGTGTCAATGTAGGTTCTTTAACTGTAACAAATGTGCACTCAAATGTGCGTGGGTGCAGAGGTTATAAGAAAAATCTCTGCACCTTCCTCTCAATTTGACCATGAACCTAAACTCTCTATAAATAAATACTTTCAAAAATTGGAGGCATACTTCCCAAAAAAGAATGAAATTTCTTTTTTTTTTAAGATTTTATTTCTTTATTTGAGAGAGAGAGTGAGAGAGAACATGAGCGAGGAGAAGTTCAGAGAGAGAAGCAGACTCCCCATGGAGCTGGTAGCCCAATGCGGGACTCGATCCCAGGACTCTGGGACCATGACCTGAGCCGAAGGCAGTTGTCCAACCAACTGAGCCACCCAGGCGTCCCTGAGATTTCTTTTACAAAGATTTGTCTTTTGGGGAGCCTGAGTGGCCTTCAGCTCAGGTCATGATCCTGAAGTCCCTGGGAGCCAGTCCTGTATTGGCCTCCCTGCTTGGCGGGGACTCTGCTTCTCCCTCTGACCCTCCCCACCTCTCATTCGTGCATGCTCGCTCGCACTCTCTCTCATTCCCTCTCAAATAAATAAGTAAAACCTTTAAAAATAAATAAAAATTGAAAAATGAAAAATCGTTTTTGTATCACCTCTGTATTTTTACAAGCTACTGAATTATCTTGGATCTTCTGTAACTGCTATGTAAATATCTAGCTGATCTCCTGAATTGGTGATCATTTTTGTCATTCTGAAATAAGTTTCAACTGGGAAATACGTAGTTCCCTGTAAGTGACATCAAAGGGCATTTTTAAGACCTTCACCTTTAGAAGTACACTCCAAATCACAGCAGTAGGAAAGGAAAGTCTTTACCGGAAGCATTCACCGAAGAAGGGACTCCAGAAATGCACTGAGGTTTGAGCAATTACAAACCCAGAGGAAAATTCTCTTGGTTCCTCCTGTTATTGAATACTGGGAAACCACCAGTCCAAAGGATTCGCGTCTTTCAAAACCTTTTGCTCATGTTAGCCTGGAGTAGACATTACTGTTCCACAAGGAACTGAGAGGTTAACATGAGAAAAGCACTGTGTAGAGTCTTGCCGCTCTAAATGTGTTCCCTGGACTGGCCGCAGGAGCACCACAATGGCCTTCTGCGGAAACAGGGCAGCGGCCCAGGTGTTGCCCCAACCTCCACCAGGCCAGGTGATGCTCATGCAAATCAGAGTTTGAGACGCCTCCGCTCTCTTGGGGCTTCCAGGCTGAAACACTTTGTGCATTTTTCTGATTCCCATTCTTAGCAATAAAAAAATTAAAAAGGGTGTCTTGGTGGTGGCGGAGCTGACTGACCTTATGGTGGGGACTTCCGGCCACTCAGGGCCTCTTGGCCTCCCCCAGGACTCCTCAGGGTGGTGTGTCACCACAGTGCGGGGCCTCGTGGTGGAGCCTCAGGGTGCCACCGGGGCTCTTGGTGGCAGTGCTGACCTGGCCCGCGGGATCTTGTGATGGAAGGGCAGACCAACAGGGCAGACAGCTGATTGATGGTCCAGAGAGGCAGCTCTGGCAGCACGCAAGGGCACGAAGAGCCTCTGCCGCTATCAGTGAGGGGCCCGCAGGAGGCATCGCAGTGACCGCTGGGTTCCCAGCACTCCTCTGCCCTCAGAGGTCAAGCTTAAATCCCACAGGAAACTCATCAATGCCCCAATGAGAACACCCACACCAGATGAGGTGTGGTTGGTTGTTCTCAGTCTGTGTTGTGTGCCTTGGATTGCTTCACCTGGTGAACTTTAAAAACAATCTTGATGCCCGAGCCATGCCCTAGACCAGTTTCATCATTATCTCTGTGGTGGAACCAAGCATCAGTGTTTTCTGAAGTGCCTCAGGTGATCTTAAAATGCTGCCAAATGAGAAGATTGTCATAAATGTTTACTGGGAAGGGGTCTTAACAGGGAGTGGTTTCTCCCCCAGAGGGTATTTGGCAATATCTGAAGATATTTTAGATCGTCCCTGGAGGTGGTTGGGGGAGAGTGGGGAAGGGGTGATACTAGTGTCCAGAGGTAGAGGCCAGGGAGACAAGGTACAGGACTTACCCCTACAACAAGGAAGCATCTAGCCAAAAATGTCAAGACTTCCAAGATTGAGAAACCCCGGCTTATATTATGTATGGTGGTTCTTAAACTTGAATGTACATCATAATCACCTGGAAGCCTTGTTAAACTACAGATTGATGGATCCCACCCCAGAGTTGCTGGTTCAGTAGGTCTGAAGAGGGACATGAGAATTTGTATTTCTAACAAGTTTCCAGATGATGCTGATGCCACAGATCCAAAGACCACACTTTAAGAACCACTGATCCAGGACATTGGTCCTCAGACTTGGCTGCGTACTGAAATCAAGTGTGAATTTTTAAAAATACTGAGGCATGGGTCCTATCCCTAGAGGTGCTGATGCAATTTATCTTAGGCATGAGCCAGATACTGGGATTTTTAAAGTTTTCTTATGTGATTCTACTGTGCAGCCAAGGTTGATGCCACTTATCTAGGAAAATAGTGTAGACAGAAAAACAAAAAAGCCAGGACTGGGCCCCTTGTTTTCTTTTCTTTTCTTTTCTTTTTTTTAATAAATATTTTCTTTATTTAGTTGAGACAGAGAGACAGTGAGAGAGAGCATGAGCGAGGAGAAGGTCAGAGAGAGAAACAGATTCCCTGTGGAGCTGGGAGCCCGATGTGGGACTCGATCCCCGAACTCCGGGATCATGACCTGAGCCGAAGGCAGTCCTCCAACCAACGGAGCCACCCAGGCATCCCCCCCTTGTTTTCAAGGGTTAGATAGAGGAGGAAAAAGTTGGAGAAGACATGGCCAGTGAGGTAGGTAGAAAACAAGGAGTGTGCGCTGTCAGAAAGCCAAGATAGAACTTTTCAAAATGGAAAGAGCAGTCTGCATGATCCAATATGTTCTATTCCTATGTGTGCTAGCCCACAAGATTGCTACTAGCTGTCACCTTAGGCCAGTATTAAAAACTTCTTAAAATTTTTTTATGGCTGCTTCAGATTTCAGATATCTTGCTCAACTCTATTCAAGGACGCCCCTGAAAAACTACTCTTCAACAGTACTGAAGGCCACTGAATTGTATACTGTCAACCTCTAAAGGGCCCAAGAGATGATAGAATTTAGCTTCTTCATTTTGTCAATGTTACAATAGAGGCCCCCCAAAAGTACCTTGGCTACTGTCACACAGCCATGGTTGGCAGAACTCAAGGAAGAACTCCGGTGTCCGGATTTTCCTCTTTATGCACTGCATAACCTACAAAGAAAATCTAGATCCAATGGCTTAGGATCAAAATACCTCTATCTGCAAGCTTCGCTCCATTGTTCGCCAGTTGGTGTGTGTCAGGAATTCTCAAGGCAGAGCCAGACCAGGGTTGGGGTTTCCCTGCTGACTCCTCCAGGTGGAATGTATTAAGCTAACAAGTCAACACTCGTGTGAGGCAGGTAAAGGCCCACATCCGATGGATCAACAACCTGGAATCTTTCATTAAGTAATCTGTTTCCTTTGTACCAGGCCCAACTCTCAGGCTAGAGCTCTGGGCTCCACCCATCAGTACCTTCTTTGCAGTGACCTTGCTGTTCATGAGGTCACATCACTGCTAAGTGAGCCCAATGTTCTGTGACAGACATTGATGAGCAGAGTAAGTCTGACATGAATCCCTTACATGACCTTTATTCCAAGGTGGGTACCAGAAGATGCTGGCAAGGGAGGCTCTTTCTTCACTAAGATGCCCTTCAGGGTGAGAAAATGGAAGGGTAGGAGCCTGGCTGAGCACAGAACCATACATAGCAGGTACCTTAGCCTTTTGTAGTAGCTCTCACCTCTAGTGGGTGGGAGGTTTGCTAAGTCCTATGGAAAAAACTACCTAAATGAAAAGCTCTAGAGCCTCCCATTTATTGCACTGTAAGATAAAAATTCATCCACCTTTCTAGTAACCTAAGGATAAATGAAAATTTGGGGGCACAAAATAACTTTAGAAATAATTTGTGCTATTGCTGTCTCAAGACTCAATTAGTTTTCTCTAAACCAGCCCAAAACTTACAGGCTTAAAATAACAGCCTTTTTTAAAAAACTAAGGTGAAATTAATATATAACATTATGTACGTTTCAGGTGTACAACATTCTGTTGACATTTGTATGCTTTACAGAATGATCATCACTAAAAGTCTAGTTACCGGGGCACCTGGGTAGCTCAGTGGATTAAGCCGCTGCCTTTGGCTCAGGTCATGATCTCAGTGTCCTGGGATCGAGCCCCGCATCGGGCTCTTTGCTCAGCAGGAGCCTGCTTCTCTCTCTCTCTCTCTCTCTCTGCCTGACTCTCCACCTACTTGTGATCTCTCTCTCTGTCAAATAAATAAATAAAATCTTTAAAAAAAAAAAAAAAAAAGTCTAGTTACCATCCATCACCTTCCCCGTCCCCTCTGGTAATCAACAACAATCATGTATTTTGTTCATTATTCTGTAGGTCGACTGGTAGTTCTGGTCTGGGCCAGCTTAGCTGATGTTTTGGGTTCTCATGTGCTTGTTCCTGTAGTCAGCTGGCAGGTAGATAGTTGATCTGGGATAGCCACAAGGCTACCACATATCTGGCATTTGGCTGACTGTTGACTGGACCAACAGAGATGATTGAGCCACGTGTCTCTCTTCCTCCAGCAGACAAGCCCAGGGTTCTTCACTTAGTGGTCTCAATGCCCCAAAGAGCAGTAAGGAAAAGCCAAGCACTTTTCAAGTCTCTGCTTGCATCATACTTGTTATTGTCCCATTGGCCAGAGCAAGTGACACAGCTTCTTAGAGCCAGAGGTGGTTCTATAAGACTACAAGTCCTGCCCAGCAGTCTCCTCTATGTCCTTGTCTTCTAGATATTTGAATAGCATAGGTTGTTCAATACTATTAGTAAGCAAAGTAGTGCTCCACTGCATGATGGTGGAGAGGGTATCCTCGGATGGAGACAACAATAGATAAATTACACCTTACTTACATCTTCAATTTTTTAAAAAAATTGAACATGTCAAAAACATCCCACAAACCCATGTCTTAAGTAAGAACAGAATTAATAATAGAACACATAACAGAATTTAAAAACTTAACCTTAGTTTTTAAAGTTTTTACTTATTTACTTGAGAAAGAGGGAGAGAACACAGAGGGAAGGGAGAAGCAGACTCCCCAGTGAACAGAGAGCCTAATAGGGGGCTCGATCCCAGGTCCCTGGGATCATGACCTGAGCTGAAGGCAAACACTTAACCAATTGAGCCATCAAGGTACCCCCAAAGCCTTAAGCTTATTAAAAATATATAATAAAAAGGCTTAAATAACTTCAGTAAATTAAGAAGTCTATAATGGAAGAATAAAAGTAGGCTGTGTGTGTTTTAAAGCAGAATGTTAATGTAACTGTGGTTACATTAACTTTAAATTTACATAAATTTAAATAAAGTTGCACTGCTTTACCAAGTTCTGTGGCTTCTATGTCTCTTTTTGGCCTATTTTTCAGGTAGTCTTGTGATAGAGAACTTTTCAAATACCTGAAAGATTTTTTTTTAATATTTTCCCACACTATTGCTCAAATGTTCTCTTTTATTGTTGTGGGGTTTTCTTCCCAGATGACAAATAGAAAATTTCTCTGGGGATACAAAATAGTTCCAAGGAATAGAAAATTACATGCCCATTTTCTTTCATTGAATTTACTTCTGGAAGTAAAGTAAAAGACAACCTGTTAGGTAAGTTTGGTTTTTCCTCTTTAAAAATCTCCACAATCATTTCATTGTGTTAGATGTGCATCGAAATGGAATCGAAATGCAATATGTATATTTTGCCAGTTTAGTTTATCCATTCCATGGAGCTTGTCATGTACATTGGAAAGACTACGGCTAATTTGCCTCAATCTGATGTACAAATACAGTAGTAGCTGATTTAAAAACTATAAGGATGTAGACAGTGTATCAGTATCAAAGGAACACCTCATTCCCTATAGAATTAGAAATCATGGCAAACTGGAAACATAGGATCCTATTTACTTTGGCCTTATCCATCATCACAAACTCAAATATAGGCTACTAGAACTCCTGGGAGTGAAACTCCTGAAACTCATATGAAGGGAAGAAGTGGAATGGATCCAAGCTCCCTGCATCCTGATCCCACCTTACCAAGTAAAAGAAAAATCAGAGAAAGGATTCTTTCCCTCTTTCCATCTAATTCTGACGAAGTCAGTGGAGGAATTTCCACTTCTACAGTCTGCCTCCAAAGATTCAATGCAGACCTTCTCCCATTGTCCACTCCAAAGACACTCATTGCTCTCAACTCATCCCCTGGTATAAAGATAAAGCAAAATCCTATGGATTAAAAATAAACTTTACAGAACAAGGGCCAAATGCTGAACCAAGATACCCTGTTTTGTATAGAGTAGGAATTTGATACTCTTGAAAGACCTAAGTTCTTCAGTAAATCTTTTCATTAGAATTGGACTCAAAATATCCACATGTAAAAAAGATGTAATTATATCTGCATTAGATATTTGTGATTCTTAGAAACACATTTATGTAAGCATAATCCCAATGTATTCATATACATTTACATGTACATAATCATATATCACCATAATTCTAGGGAGCACTCCCCAGTCCAGTTACCTTTAACAGACTGGTGTACCCATCTACCAACTTGTGTGGGTATTTTACAATTATCCCTGATTTCGGTAATTACCCCTGGCAAACCAGATCCACCTTGCCTGGAAATTTATACTCCCTGCTCCTGATGACTATGGAGAGACAGCCAATTTTTGACAGTGAGTTCAAAAAAGAAAAAGAAAAGAAAGATTGATATCCTTGCCTCAGGGTGGTAAGACCAACTGTATTGCAGTACATGCTTCAGAGCTCCCCCACAGGATGAGGCTGCAGCCCACCTGCAGATGAGACTACCCACTTGTTCAATGTATTTCCTGGCCCATGCTACTTCCTTCACTCCCTTTCTCCTAAGAGCATTTCTTCTGTAAGTCAGGTGCACTGAATCCCTGTCTCAGGCTCTGCTTCTAGGGAAACCAACATCAGATGACACCTCAGTACTTGATTACATTGATCTTGAATGTTTTCAGAAACTAGAACCCTGAAGTAGATGCTTGTTCTATCCCTACTTTTAACTTTGAAAGTAACTTACCACTGCATATTTTCACTTTGAAAGCATTTGCTATTGACTACATGCTTGATAAGATTTCCTCTCCTCTCTCCACCTCAGCCATCACTCACATAGGCTAAAAGTTCCTTTTGTTTGAGGGGCCTGACACATTAGTATAGAAACTCAAAGTCCATTTTCCCTCTTTAAAACAATGTAGAGATTGAATTACTTATTCCCTCCCAGGAAAAAATAAAATCTTTAAAAATGATGCTTTAGAAACAGACAGTAATCTTTCCTAAACTTGAAATCCACAGACAACTGTCACAGGATTGCCTGGCCCTGGAAAACTTCCCCATAACAAGACCATTTTATGAAACTGATGAAGCTAACCCAGTTTTTCATAAGTTATCCCTGAAGGACATAATATATCAAATATTCTCTTATCATTTTCCCCCGTATGCTTTCAGAGCACATTCAGTACTCTTTTCTTCTCCTTCGCCATACTATTTTCTACCTTTGTATGGAGGTGTAGTCCTCTTAGACACACTGGGAATGGAAAAACTTTAAATAAAATAAAATAAAATGAAAAGTCTAAGTAATTATGCCCATACTGGATAGCCACAGCTAAACTTCTATTAAGAAGAATGTCTGTCTCTTGGAATTCAATACATGTGTGCAATAACAACCACAACCAACAGCCAACAACCATGGCTCAATTTCATGTGAACTTTTTTCTCTCTTTTCATCAGATGTAGAAATGAACAAATTAGATTTTTATGGATTTTTGCTCATTTTTTAAAAGATTGATTTATTTATTTGAAAGAGAGAGCACAACATAAGCGGGGCAGGGGGAGACAGAGGGAGATAGAGAAGGAAAGAAGCAGATTCCCTACTGAAAGTGGAGCCCAACACGGGGATCAATCTCACCACCCTGAGATCATGACCTGGAGGCTGACTCATTTTTTACTGTAACAATCATACTTCTCCTATCTAAAGTTCGCTGAACACTTGCTATGTGCCAAAACTCTTCTAAATGCTTTACATCTATGATCTCATGCAAATAGCACAACTACCTTATGAGCCAGGTACAATTTTTTATACCCTTTTTGCAGATGAGAAAACATTATATCCTATGCCATACTAATCTTCTCTCATATAATCTCATCTTTGAAGGAAAATCTTTCTTTAAAAATTCTCTCTGATTAGTAGTATACTATGGTATTTCTGTAGTTAGTCTATGCTTTGAAATAAATTATCATGCTAAAATGAGAACTTTTAATAAAAGCTAACTGTACCTTTTATATGCGTGATCATTCATCTTTAGAGCATTGGTATTACTATTGTTAGTCCTCTTACATAGTTGGAGATACTGAAGCTTGGAGATATTGTATAACTCGTGTACTGTTAGATTCGGGTTTGTTCCAAATATCTGTGGGGCCAGGGCAAGAACACTAATAACACCTGTCATATTCTCTGTACAGCAAAAGGGCTGTTCTTCCTCACAAAGGGCTAAGCATGCAACATGTAGAAAAACCCAGGCCACCCGCCCAAGCTTCATGCACATTCTATCACTACAAATAGCTGCCACTCCTCAGGCCTACGATTGCATGCACCAGCAGCCATTCACCCTCAGGAGGATAAACTTGGAAAACAGGCCCCTGGAGGTCCTGGAAAGGACTTGCTCAGAGCAGTTTGTCAGGGAATTCTAATCCTGGTTATTTGGAGCATGACCTCAAAGGGAAAGTGTAGGTTGCAGGTATACATGTACCTGAGACCTATGGACTTCTTGCTCATGGAGAGAAATGCAATCAAGGAGAATCAAGATGTGGCTTGCTGGAGGATAGGGCCTACTGTGGGGGCCTCAGGAGCCCAACACAGAATGGAATTGCTCCATAGCTAAGAAATGAATGAGTCAGAATTTGACTCCAGATACCTAGGAGCCCTTACCCTTCAACGCCACCATTTTACTAGAACTGAACCTCCTCTGCTACTTCAGTACAAAAATGAACCACAGAGCCTTCTACTGCTTTCATACTTTAGATGAGAATATCTGTATTTCTTGGAGGATTACATGGGCAAAGAAAGCTGGCCTTTTAAAATTTTTAAAGAGTAGATGATCAATAGGCAATTCTTAGCAGAATTCTTTCCATGCTTAGAATGTTTCTCTTAAGAGTTCAAGGCCCAAGCCAATGATTAACGAGAGTGTACATGCTTGTCCACCTGGAGGCAAAGAAAAGAAGAGACAGGAAGCAGATGTTCAAAGCCTTTACCTTTAGGTAAATTTAGGAAGTAGGAAAAGCTATGGAGAGCTAGCACCTAGCACAGTGCTTGAGCATACTAGGTCCACAATGAATATTTCATAAAATTATGCAGCATGAATTTGTGAGTATTTGACTCTCCTCTTTCTGGGACCAGAATTTGTCTGTTGGTAAGATGGACTTGATATATCTTATCAATGTAACCAATACCTACCAGATTACTTTCTGTCCAACAGAACAAAAATTTCACATTTCTATGTCTTAAAAGAAGCTTGAGTTGGGGGGTAAAGACTCAATATTCCCTGGAACTCTCAAACGCAAAATCTTCTACCTTTAAACTTCTTTATAAATACTGGCTACCTCTCATCATTATAGGAGATATTATCACAAGTTCCCTCCACCCCATTTCCCCCAAGAACCATATAATTAGCAACTTAGATACAGCTCAAGGAATCTGAAAACCCACTACTTACTTCTCTAAAATGCCAAATTTGTAATATGATGAGAAGAAAGCTGGTTATGTGCTCTTAATTTCTGTGAAAAATCATGTTCAATAGTAAGGTATGGTTGGTTTGTGTGTGTGTGTGTGTGTGTGTGTGTGTAGACAGAGAGGGTGGGAAATATACCAGTGAATGAAATGTAAATAAATATCACTGATTTACTTCCAAAGCTAAATAGAAAAATGAAGTTTTATGGGGGGGGAGGGGAGAGATAATGATACATATATGTATATAACCATTGGGAGATATATGGTTATAGATATGTAACACATAAGATAACAGAAGCCAATTTATTTCCAGATATTCATAATAGAAAACACCACTGAGAGTGCTGTGAAATGTGTAAGCCTGGTGATTCACAGACCTGTATCCCTGGGGCAAATAATACATTATATGTTAATAAAAATAATTTAAAAGAAAAAAGAAAACACCACTGAAAACAAAAGACCCAAGATTTTATAAACTTGTGCTTTTTTTTCCTATATTTTGAATCCAAAATACCTAAAATACGTTCAGTCAAAAGAACTACATAGGAATTGGAAGAAAATGGAAAACACAAACAAATCCACAAAAATGACTCAAAAACTTACTAAATTGGGTGGCCTCAAATTTCCACTAGAGAGGCCACTTTCCATCCAAGTGAACAGGATCTACTTATAATGGTTAGACACCTGTAATTAGAATTTGAATAATTCTAAGAAATCAAAAACCTAAACACTTATATAAAATCTTCTAATTATTACATGTTAACTAGTTCAAATTTTTGAAATATATAAGATAGCACTGTATAGGTCAAACAACACATAATTACAGGTTTCATTCCTCCTTGGAGATCAGGCATGGTCTCTGGCCTTCCAAAATGAAGGCTTCAAGAGATTCAGGCTATTATAAGGCCAGTCGTGGTCATAATTTACTAATTGAAATATTGTACAGACTAGACCATACACCGACATGGAATCATCCAGGCCCCTCTCACAGACCAGAACATCCAAGCTCTGTGACAGGTCGGTCCCTACAAAGGCCCATCTGTTGGTATCCCTTGAACAAAGAAGCCCTTCAAGGAAGTCCTAATAATTTTCTTGTGAGCAGCATTGCCCAATTGAATTATCAATACACCAGTCCCAGATATCCATTTAGGGGTCATCTGTGTTTATTCCAAAAAAGCGTGAATGGCATCACCTACCCCAAACAGAGCATACCATTGTGCCGCTTGGCAAAAGCAAACATCCTTTCCATGAATATTTAACTAAATGCTTTGCTTATCAGTATTTGGCACAACTTGGACTGATCCTATCATTCTGTGTTCTGGAACATGCCCTACAAAGAAGATGATCAGAATGTTTCTGACTTTGTCTTCATAGCCTGAAACATTCTGTTAAGCAGTTTTGAATTCAGGTGATTCCCTCACATCTTTTTTCCTGAGAACTAAATTCAAAGTATCCTTACTTGTGAGGACTTGAGAAGTTTATCTGATATATCTTATGATAGAACCACCAGTGACAAAGGTGTTTTTAATAGGTATTCACTATCAAGTAAAGTAGCTCAACTTACCTATAAGTTGAAGTGCGTGGTGATTGTGGGAAAGATCTTTGGGAGTTGAAATTTAGATTTAATGGTGGTGAATGCAAGAATATTTTTTAAAAAAGAAAAAGGAAAAAGAAAGATAACATCCAATCAGATCTAGAAACCATATGCCTAGTTTTATGCACCCATTGAAGAATGTTCATCAAAAGTTTTCCTGCCCCCAAGTAATTCATCTTCTACCTTAGCAAAATGTGCCTGGAAGACTCATCTTTAATCAGCTGACTAGGGCTGTGTGTGTGTGTGTGTGTGTGTGTGTGTAGTTGGTGGTTAACATAGTTGGTGGTTGAGTGGTTAAGAGCTTGGGTCCCAGTTTGCATGGATGTCCTGGAGAATACCTATTAAACTTATTGCCCTGGTGTCATAAACAATAGTGCCTCTTTTCACTCTCAAAAACATCCCAGCTTGGCATTTTTCCAAAGAAAATGAAAATGCTAATTTGAAAATATAGCTGTATCCCCATGTTCACTGCAGCATTATTTACAATCGCCAAGACACAGAAACAACCTAAGCATCTACAAACAAATACATGGATAAAGAAAATGCGAGCATGCACACACATATATTATTCAACCATAAAAAAATGAAATCTTGCCATTTATGATGACATGGATGGATCTTGAAAGATGATGCTAAGTAAAATAAGTGAAACTTATTTCAAATACCATCCAGTCTCACTTAAATGTGGAATCTGAACAAAACAAAACAAGCTCATTATTACAGAGCACAGATTAGAGGTCGTCAGGGTGGGGGTGAGTAAAATATGTGAAGGAAATGAAAAGATACAAATTGCCATGCCAAAAAGTCATGGGGATACAATGTACAGCATGGGGACTGTGGCTAATAATACTCTATTGCATAGTTGAAAGTTGCTAAGAAAGTACATCTTAAAAGTTCTTATCACAAGAAAAATTTTCAATATGTAGTATGGATGTTAATTAGACTTATTGTGATGATGATTTTTCAAAAAATATATAAATATTGAATCATTATTCTGTACACCTGAAGCTAATATGTCAATGATACCTCAATTAAAAAAAAAAAAAAAAAGAAAGAAAGTTGAAGAAGAGGAAAAAATGTTCCTTATTGGAGAATAAACTCTATAGTCACTCTAGGTGTAGGTCATTCTAGGTATAGGTATGACTCTGTTCTTTTCCAGCTAAGAGAGTTACATGAAACTCTCTCCCTCTAAACTCTAAATCTCATCTGTAGAGTAAGAACAATAGTTAACAGCTACCTCTCAAGACTGCTATGAGGATTAAGTTTGATAACAGATTTCAAATGTTTAACCTGCTCCACAGTAAACACTGGATAAATTTTAACTATTATTATTTAAAGTTCTGTCATATGAGAAGAAATTTATCATATGGGGTTGAACGAGCATCAGTACAAATCACTCCATCCATCTTAAGATACTTCGGGTAAATACTGAAATAAATGCCCAGAAATAAAAAACGCTGAAATAAATGCCCAGAAATCATTTCATCACAGCTCCCACAATACCAGACAAGAACATTCAGCAACAAATATGATACACATGATGGTGTCCCTCAAAGATTGGCCACCAGGAACTCGAAGGTCAAACAGGACGGTCAAACTTGCCTTAGGTGCCATGGAACAGAAGACAGGGAGTTGGTGTCCCTGCAGATGTGCTCAGATTTTTAAAGGAATCAAACCTAGGGGTCTGCTAGGCTTCCCTGCTTCTCTTCCTCCCTATCGCTTGCCTGTCTGTGGCTGACCCAGGGTCAGCTGTGGACTGTGCATCAGGCACATGACTGTGGAATTCTGGTCCTGCCCCCTATGCACAATTTTACCTTCTGGAGGATTTTCCCAGCTCCATGTTTTCAAAGTGAAGGCCCATGTTTCTCCTCCAGCGATGGAGAACAAGGCCCAAATGTAATTTCAATTACAGCAATAACAAATTCATGAGGGCCCAGCCCTTGCCATCTGTCTGAGGACTTTGTCAGGCCCTTTATGGGTCATGATGAATACCATTTCACCAACCACCTGAACAAATGAGAGTGAGCCCATGGGTGTTCTGCAAAAGACAGAAGATCAAATGAAGAGTAGAACTGTCTGGATCCCCAGCACACTGGCAGAAGTAAAATTTATCACTATGCATCTGCATAATTCAGTGAGATTCCTCATTTAAAAGCTGACAAGGGGAAATGAAACAGAGTGTCGATTGGAAACTAGATGGCAGATTTTTAAATTTTAAATTATCAGTCTCTAAAACGTAACAACCTCTCCACAATGTAGGAACTTTGGTATTAGTTGGTGACTATGTATTTTGTATATATATATATACACAATATATATATATATACACAATATATATATATACACAATATATATATATGTAGAATAGCTAACAAGTATTAAAGACCTCCCATGTACCAAGAATTATACCAAGCACTTTGTTGCATTTAATTCCCATAACCACTTTATGAATTATACACATTTTATAGGTGAGGATTTGAGGTTCACAGAGGGGCAATAATTTGTTCCAGGTCATACAGCTAGAAAGCTCTAGTTATAAACTACAGACCTGATCTATCTGACTCCAGAATCTATGGACTAATCACTGCACCAACCATAGCCCCTTGTACATATACAAATACACACACAGGGACTTTCCATTTCTTTCCTGATGTGAACTGATAGGCAAATCAGCCTTCTCCCAAAGAGAAAATGGGAATCCTAGCTGGGCACAGGGCAAGAACCCCACAGAGTATGGAATTGAAGGAAAAGTATAACAAACCAGAGTCAAACAAGTAATCTACCAAAAAGGCCAACCTACCTGACAGGCCCAAGAATTAAGCCATGGAGCAGAAATAGGGCACAAATGAAGAATCTAACCCCAAGGTCATTTTAAAATCTTTATAATAATAACCGCTAACATTTATTGAGTGCTTAGTGTATGTCAGAAACTATTCTAGGCAATTTTGCATGAAATTATTCCTTTAACTCTCAACATTGTCTCATGTCCATTTTACAGATGAAAAAACTGAGTCACAGGGTTGTTAAATAACTGGTCCAAGAGCACAGAAATTACTCAGTGACCAAATTGGCATTTGAACCTAGGAAGTCTAGTTTAGGAATACAAACTCACAATCCTTCTGTACAGGTATGTTCTATGCTCTCATTTTCTTGGGAGGATTCATGGTTTTTGTTGACATTTTGTGTCAAATGAAAAAACAGCCTCATAATTCAGTTTATGAGCTTTCTTGATAAATAAGTACTATTTTTCTATTCAGGATACAACAAACTGTCTACAATCCTGGTTAAGAACAAATTTTTAGAGCCCACAGTGGCCAAATCACTATTTCCAAAATTATGAAAGTCATACTGATTGTTACCATATTCATGGCAATAAACCCTATTTCCAGTCTACTTCTTTCCAGGTGACATCTGGAGCTCAAGTGAAGTCACAATAGGTGCCATCTCATCATTACATATTGATATAGTTCTTCTGAAAAAACTGGGAACACTACCCAAGGCATAATAACCCTCATAAATAATCTATCAGCTTGAGGACATTAAATGTAAAGAAAGGGTGATCTCTGACCTTCCACTCCCTTTAATGGTGCTTCATTAGTCTTACAAATGGAAGCAAATTCATAATGGGGGGAATCAATTCTGCCACTTGGAAATAATGAAGACACATACATCAAACAGCTTTTTTTTATTCTTTCTAATTAAGTGATCCATCCCAGAGGAGTGCTAAGTTGGTCAGGGTAAATATAAATTACACTAAGCATGAGCATTTTAAGATCAATGTAGAAGTCTTGATGTTTCCCCTATGCTTTTCCTAGACTTTTCCAAACACTGAACTACTTTTCTGACTATGCATCAAGAAACTAAAAATCTGGATTAACTGGGCAAGAAGACACTCAATATCCCAATGGTGGTCCCGCAGGTGGCCAAACCGTCTGCCTATCTTATTGAAGAAGGAATCACAGTGACAAAGCTGACATCATGGGAAAATGCCTTAGCATTCCATCTGCAGCTCCACCCTGCCCTTGGACTTCAAAATACCAGCAAATATACTATCTGGCTTAGTGATTAGTGGATCAAATTTTAAAAGATATGTCTTATACCTCTTGCTAGGCCGCCTTCACAGGTATCATCTTTGATGTCAAGGGTTCATCACAGTGTCCATGGATATGGCCTCAACCATCAGTAGAATGGAACTTCTGGCTGCTAGGAGGCCAGCCCTGGCTTTTCTAAAGCCTTTGTCTAGCTTCTAAATCAACTCACAGATTACATGCAGTTTTGACTAATGAAACCACCATGTTTCTCCCAGAAAACTGAAGCAGGGCTGAAAATCAAACTAAAAATATACAATATTTTTTTAATGCATCTTTGCTTATGAGATACAAAAACCAATATTATCTCACTTTAATAATACTTGGGAAGATCTTTACAATCAATAAATGACCTACACCTTTAAACTCATCAAAGAAGTGTACAAAAGCATCTTGCTTCCATGGACAGAAAGTAGAAAGTAAAGACCACTAGATTCAGAGCCAAGATACTCTATTCAAACCCTGCCTCTGTTGCTTTTTCATTGTGTGCCTACATATCCACAAAGGGAGAAACGTCCACCATTCATCTGATGCTCAATGCCTAGGATAGTGCCTGCCATGTGAATAGATACTCCTTAAGTATGTGAATATAAATATGAGCCTGAAGGAATGAGTCAACATATTTTTTCTCTGGAAATCACATCCTGGAACAAGTTTTGAGGACTGGTATCTTAGGTTGAGTCCTCAAGAGAAGCTCTGAGGAGAGGGTATTTATAAGTGATTTATTACAAAAGTCCTTAAAGTTCAAAGAGAAACTGCTCACTGAATGAGAGCGGCAGGCAAGGAAGAGGACACGCCAAGAAGGAGTGTGATGTCAGGTGACATACGGCCTCAGCCTGATCCTGTAGGGACTTGAGCATAGATCAGAGAAAGGAGCTGAACTTTCAACCTCCCTTCCCCATCAGTTATGGGGTATGGGCTGCACTGAGAGATGAAAGAGGGCAAGACTCTGAAGATCGAGGTGCAAAATCAAAGCACACAGAATCTGGGGATGGCACATAAAACCACCAAAAGTGATCCAAGGGGATCTGCTCAGGGCCTTGGCAAAGTCCACTACTAGTAGTCTGTAAGCTGTTGTGCTTTTATGAACCAACACTGAGGAATAAAACATCGAGCGCTTTGACTTTTCAAAGGACATTCTCTCACACATTCAGCATCTGATCCTCAATGTAACACTGTGTGATAGACACAACAGGAAGTATTATTATCTATTCAGAGCAAATAAGGGATCTTGACCCAGAGAAGGAAAACGACTTATTTCTGGCTAAACTAAATAAACACAAATAATATTATCTATTACAGAAAAGTAGCTAGGGGAGAGCTGAATTTATTTGCTCAAGGCACTGGGAGACAGTGAAGATTCTGATGCTTCTATAGATTTGGAGAATGTATATGATGGGACTTGTGGCAGACAGAGGAGAAAACATTCTAGATGAGAGAAAGCCAAAGGTGGGGAAATACATAGGACAACCATTAAGGTAAAAAAGAGAGGGACTTCATGGAAATGGAGTGAGTAGGGTGATGAGCCATTACTATGGTGATGAGGGGTGGTGGCCTTGAAAATATGAGTCATAGTCACTGAGATTTGATAAACTATTACCAGAAAAAAAATCAAGCAGGAAAAGTAAATAAATCGCTGAGAACAGAGTCTAAGGATGATGATATCTTCAGTAGTCTGAAGGAGGTAAGGTGAATTGTCAGTTTTCCTGTGTGAGTTGATGAAGACCTGTCCTAAAATGGTAGCAATGGGGAAGAGAACACAGACATGAGAGACAGGGGAAGAGACCACCAGTGGTGACCCAGTAGATAGATGTGAGAGTTGAAGCAGAAGAGTAGTTAGAAAGCAATCCAGACTTTTGAACTAAGGGATGGAATTTCTAGATTCCTAAGTTGAATGGTGTCAGGTTCGCTTATCTATAGACTTACGGTGTATTCACCTCTTTTTCTGGCCCAGTTTACCACAGACTCAAAATGACTTGTCTCCAACCAAAGGTGACCAGTGGCCAAGCACCTCAGGGCCAGAGCTAGAATGAGAAACAAGGCATTCTGACAACTGGCCCTGCAGGTGCTCCTTTCCCCTTGCCACAGACCTGGACATGAACTCATACATCACTGTGAAGAGACATCTGACAACAACTATCGTAAATGTTCAGCAAATCTCCAAGGTTGAGGGTCAGTTACTGGTAGCATATAAGGCACCTTAAAAAGTTTCAATGAGGAGCGCCTGGGTGGCTCAGTGGGTTAAAGCCTCTGCCTTCAGCTCAGGTCATGATCCCAGGGTCCTGGGATCGAGCCCCACGTCGGGCTCTCTGCTCAGCAGGGAGCCTGCTTCCTCCTCTCTCTCTGCCTGCCTCTCTGCCTACTTGTGATCTCTGTCTGTCAAATAAATAAATAAAATCTTAAAAAAAAGTTTCAATGAGCAAATTAAATGGGAAAACATAGATGAACCTGCTTTATAGATTATAATGGGAAGTAACACTTGTTATCATTGTTTGTGTTTTAGTAGTAGTATCTCACCCGTATAACTTATAAAGCACTTTAAAATTTTTCATTTTATTTTTAATATATTTGTTTTTGTATCCTCTTTTTGATACCAACATTTTGTCCTATGCATCTCCCCAGACCATTATATTGTGTTTAAACACTGCATGAACATCGATTATATGAATACACAATAATTTAACCATCTTCCTTCCATAGGACAATTAGGTTAGTTCCAGTCTATTCTTTTTTCCTAAGATTATTTATTTAGGTATTTGAAGGTGAGAGAGAGAGTGCACACAAACAGGGAGGGGGGCAGTGGAAGAAAAAGAAACAGACTCTCTGCTAAGTGGGTAGCCCAAAGTGGGGCTCAATCCCAGGACCCTGACATCATGATCTAAACCGAAGGCAGATGCCTAACCAATTGAGCCACCCAAGTGCCCCATATTCTTAGGAATAATATAATATTACTATCTATCTATATATCTTTTATGAATAAGAATAGTATTAGTATCAATCAATGTAACATGGTTATCAACAAAATGAGACTGACTCCTTAATATAATCTAAAGACCTGAGGAATTATTGAAAGGAGAAAACTGTTACAAAATCTGTTATTTATTGGGTTGTCTAGGAATTACCTGCATTTCCCATAACATCAGTCATTGCCATATTCACTCGAATTTTACACTCAATAAATGAAAAATAGTCATTGTTCTGATTAGAAAGACAAGTCTTTCAAAGAGAAGTTATTGATACAAACCTAGACTGTTTCATATTTCTATACAAAGGAGTTTATGATCATCTGTTCACACTATTTCATCTAGTTACCACAGAGAACAACTGTCATTAAATTTTCTGGTTGAAATGTCCCTGTTGACAGTCTTTAAGCCTACCCTGGCTGAAGAAAATTTGAGTCATCAAAAACAGAGTGAACTCTTCCCTATTAATAAAGATGTACCAGAATAATACGTGACTAGCTTAGTGTTATTCCTTTTAAAGAAATATCCATGTCTTTTTGTCTTCAAATTCAGGTTCATCCTACCTAATCTTTTGTTGGAATATGATAATTGTTCAATTAAAAAAAACTTTCAGTCCTTATCCTGTTTGAACTTGAAACCACTGAATTCTAGGATAATTAGTATCCAGCCTCCTTTCTCTTTCCTTTATGAGATACTCAGTGTCCTGTCTCAGGCTTATACCCACTACTTTGATCCTTTTCATAGACAAAATTGAGAAGGTTCAATGGGTCTAAGTGTCTAATTTCAAGTCAAGTATTTCTAATAATAAGGGGAAAGAGTCATTGCACCATATTCCCAAGTTCAAAGGCATTTCTGTCATTTTGAGATTAAAAATAGATCAGATTTAACTGTATTTTAGCAGAGCAAATCTATTGTTTACACCCTCAGGAGATAGTTTTCTTAAAATGAGAAAATATAATAAATTATCATTTCCAAATATCTTTTCATATACAGCTCAGGTCTGTGGTATGGAGGGAGAACTCAGATAAGGTTACTGGATCTGAACAGTCTTTAAGAAGAGCACTGTATACATTCAACTTCACAATCCAAGGTGGAAAAAGTGAGTGTTAGCAGGAAACCATCTCCTTATAGGCATAGGAATATTCCAAAAATTTAGTTAAATTTACTGATGGTGTGCTTATCACTGGATCCTAGAAGGAAAAGATGGCATACACAAACTGAGGAGAGTTTAAGGAAGGGACTGTTTACAGTAAGTGGGTGATGTTTAGAAGATCAACAAGAAATGGCAAGAGGGAGCCTGTTTTTTGGCTCCTAAACCAGAAAGGGCAAGAGTTGGAGACAGTTACTGGAATACTGAAGGATTTCTATAGGAGAGGGCTGCCTGACAAGGGCCATTGCCTTCCATGGTAGGATTAACAAATCCGTGATTTGAGGACAGGGAGAAAGCCAGGAGAAAAAATATCCCATCATTATCCTCCAGTCCTCCCACTTCTTCCTCATTTCTTCCACTGACCAACCCAACTAGACCCACCTAGTCAGAGGAGGTCCACAGGGATCAGAGTAAGGTGGATAATAGGGCAATGGATCTAAGAGGCACATGAAGATACCCAGTATGCTGTGGAATGTCAGGTTCTGCCTTAAGCAAAGGTGAGGTAAAGGGTTTGTCCCTGATACCTCCTAAACCTTTGGTAGTCATCTCTTCCTAGTCTATAGATGATCCACTGCCACCACCAGAAGTTCACCATCATTCTATGTTGCTTGCATGAATATCTGTGGCTCCCATATGTCCCTGACATAGGCTTGTCTTACTTGAGTCACCGCCCATATTTCGGAGGAGCACAGTCCTTATATTTTCAATTTACATCTTTTTTTTAAAAGATTATTTATTTATTTATTTATTTGACAGAGAGAAAAATCACAAGTAGGCAGAAGTAGACAATAATAATGAACTTCAATTTGTTACATCAAAGTCTTTTTCACACAATTTTATTTATTTTTTTAAATTTAAATCCAATTTAATTAACATATAGTATATTCCTAGTTTCAGACATAGAAATTTAGAGATTCTGCAGTTGCCTATAACACCCAGTGCTCATTACCTCATGTGCCCTCCTTAATGTCTACCATCCAGTTACCCCATACCACCACCCATCTCCCCTCAAGCATCTCTCAGTTTGTTTCCTATAGTTAAGAGTCTCTTATGATTTGTCTCCCTCTCTGTTTCCATTTTGTTTTACTTTTCCTTCCCTTCCCCATGTTCATCAGTTTTGTCTCTTAAATTCCACATATGACAGAAACCAAAAGATATTTTTCTCTCTCTGATTTATTTTGCTTACCATAATACCCTCTAGTTCCATCACATGGCGGTAAACAGCAAGATTTCATTCTTTTTAATGGCTGAGTAACATTCCGTTTTACCTATTCATCTGTTAAAGGAAATCTGGGCTCTTTCCATATTTTGGCTATTGTGGACACTGCTATTTTTTAAAGATTAATTCATTTATATTAGAGAAAGAGAGAGAGAGAAGAACAGTGGGGAGGGGTAAAGGGAGAGGGAAAAGGAGAGAGAAACACAAGTAGACACTGGGCTCATCTCACAACCTTGAGATCAGGACGAAGAGTCAGATGCTTAACTGACTGTACCGCCTGGGTGCCCCCAATTTTAAGTTTAAAAAGTAAGTGATTTAAAGAAAAAAGTATGTAAAAAATAGTACTTTTTTTTCTAGAGTTATGTTTAAAAAGTGTTAAATGAAGCAATGTAGTTTGGGAAACATGACTTTATTCCAAAGAGTTTTTAATCTATAATCCTGTAATTTAAACATATATTAATTTCAGATAATGTATGTGTGTATATATTTATCATGACAGGGGGGATTTCTAACATGGCCCCCAGTATTCCTTGGTATATATGTACTGTATAATTCCTTCCCCTTGAGTGCAGGTAAAACCTGGGAACGTAATATCTCACTTCCATGATTATGTTGTATTATATAGCAAAAGAGATTCTGCAGATTGTAATTAAGAAACCTATCAGTTGACTTTCAGTTAATCAAAAGGTTGATTATCTCAGGTGGGCCTGACCAAATCAGGTGAGCCCACAGAAGAGATCTGAAACAGCAACAGGTGTTTTTCTGCTGGCCTAGAGGCAAACAGCCATGCTGTGAAAGCAGAGGGCCATATGGCAGAAACCTGAGAGCAGCATGTAGACACTAAGAGTGGTCTATGTAGGATCTAAGTCCTTACAGCCACAAGAAAGATGCCATTGAGAAACATTGAGCTTTGAAGAGATCCTTGAGTTTTAAACGAGATACCAGTCCCAGCTGATACCTTCATTTTAGCCTGTTAAGATCTTGACCAGAGAGTCCAGCTAATTTATGTCCAGCTTATGATCTATGGAAACTGTGAATAATAAATTTGGTTGTTTTAAGCCATTGAATTTATTATAATCTGTTATAGGAGGGGAGATGCACACACACACACACACACACATACACATACTCAAACCCTTACAATGTAAAAGAATTTTGGAGAATTAATTGGAGAAAAGCCACAGGGGAGTCTTTACATTATACAGAAACTCTAGTACTACCTACACAATATAGGTAGTATTATCAAATTGTCTACAAAAATTATTCATCATTCTTATGCCAAGTAGAAATCACTGAACTTTCAAAAAACTCAGTAGTCTTTCAGAGCAGTCTGTCACACTTCGCTCTGCACAAAAGTCCCTGAATTATCTTATGAAAACAAGGCTCTGGCTCAATAGGTCTGGTTTGGGGCCTGAGATTCTGCACCTCTACCATGTCCGCAGGTGGTGCCAATACCATTACTGCGAGTAATAACAGTTCAGAGTCATCCCTTTTTACCCAATAGGGCTTTATCTAAGGCACAGAAAATGGTTTCCTAACAGGTTTTAGAGATTATCAAGGTGATACAAGCTCCTTCCCAGTATCCAACACAGCCAAGGCCTTTCTATTCACCACCCATTCAAAAAGTGAAAGGGTACTGGGACTTGTCCACCTCAGAATTTAGATAACCGAGACTGAATTTAGCTGTATTTCTTTGACACAGGGCAGGTCACCATGAGACCGGAAATCTTGTTGAAATGTACACCCAAGATTTGCAGCCTAGTCTAACCTCTATTCAAACTTCTGAGACTGTGAAATTAGGCTGGAAGTCTCCACATTTATTATAAGATTCCTGGTATTTCCTGTTTCCAGTCAGGCTGGCAATATTGTAAGCACAGTCTCTCATGGTTTTTGGTACTTCCACTGACCATCCCAGCTAGACTCAAGAAGAGTTTAATAGCACACAAAAGATGCAACGTTCAAAAAACTGTTGTGGAGAAATTTCATTTATGTAACCTCCAAAAAGGTTTAATTTGGTTTTCACTGCGGTGGTAGAAGACAGATAATTTTTCCAATTACGTAAAATCACATGCCTGATTTTCCTTCCCATCCCTTGTCACCTTCTAATATATTTCATTTTATAAGAATAAGTGGATTTCTAAAGCTTGAGACTAGAAGGGAAGTTTTAGAGATTACCTATCTGAGCTATTTATAGTAAACTCATGACCATTGAATGCAAACCTGCTTGTTGATTTCTCTGAAGTTTGAGATAAACTGATCTCAAGTTTTCCAAGAGCCTGGATAGTCTTATTGATTAGTGAGAGAGTGTTCTTGCTCATGCTGACTGAGGAGAAGCGGAAAAGAGCTAGAGAAGGAGAGATCCAGCCAAAGCCAGGAAAGATGGAAACTGTGGTTAATTTAAAAAAAAAAAAAAAGTGGAAGATCCAGACTACAAAGATAATATACTGCTTAGGCAGCCAGACAAATCCTTGAATCAAGTTTTTGATTCAAGTAGTAGACATTTGTCCAGACCAAAAGAAGGAAAATAGTAAAAGTGATCTTCAGAGGGGCGCCTGGCTGGCTCAGTCAGTTAAGCATCTGACTCTTGATTTTGGCTCAGGACATGATCTCAGAGTCATGGGGTCTGCACTTGGTGTGGAGTCTGCTTAAGATTCTCTCTCTCCCTCTGCCCCCCTGACCCTAAGACAGCCCTCCTCACTCACTCATTCACTCTCTTCCAGAAAAAAAAAGGGGGGGGGGTGGAGAGGGGTTCTTCAGAGAAGTACAAAGCCACACCCACTCCTGAAAATGACCAAGTATTTCATTGTCAGGGACTAAATTACCCATATTGCTTGTCAATACTGGTGAAGCATTTAGCATCACACCTATGGAGAGTGGCCTTATTGAATGTGTGCATTCTGGAGCAAGGAAGAGCTAGGACATAAAAAGGAACTTCCTTTGAGATGTGAGGTGACAGATACACAGCAGAGTTCCCATGACACTGACCAACCTTGGATGGCAGCAGCCTGGGAAATGGATACCATGGTCTTCTACCTGTTGTACCTCTCTCAAGCACATCGTCCAGATTTGAGATCAGAGATTGGATAGCCTAAAGCCAAGACGGGGTTAATCCTTGGTGCCACTTTTGTAAAGGTCTCTTCTTTTGCTCTTGAAGTAACCTTGGCACTACACTCCAAAGCCACTCTCCATGCTGATTTCCAGGCTTAGCCTAGGGCAACAGACCTAACGGGTCCAAATGCTGACAGATGTGTGGCAGGTGGGATAAATTCTTCCTTTAACTCCCCACATGGCACTTCTTAATAATATCACTTTGTAGCACAGGAGTAGAAATAAATGCTCCCAGACAAATACAGATATGCAAACATACACACTATACAAAAGACTCAAAAAGTGTGTACATTCATATGTATGTATGTATGTATGTATTTTTGAATGTGTGTTCACTTCTGGTAGCATAGACATGGCTAGAGCCTAAAGTGGCTCTGAGGAAATGGTCACAGTACTAACAAGGACCAAGTATTGAGGAAGAAGACTCAGAGTACAGAGAAGATGGGTAAATGACCCTATGGGGCACTTGGAGTAACAGAACTCCTACACAAGATGGAAGTTTTGACAACTTGAGACCCATAATCCAAGCTCTTGGCTGCCAATTTCCCACATAACAATCATACCCACTTGCAAAAATTGAAGTTCCATTGACAAGGCTACCTCAGAGTCCCCTGAGGCAAGTGTGTCTTATCTATCCATATGCCAATATGTCTGGGTTACAATGTGCTCTGTCCTCTTCCTGGAGGGGACTTTCCCTCTGCCAGCATCACATTGCTCAATACTAACCAGACTCTCCAAATCTCCATGCTTGTCTCTGCTTTCACAATGTCAGTGAAGAAGAGAAGAGAAATAAAACCACTTGCGGAAGCCACAAGTCTTTGCCTTTAATTACTTTTGCTTCTATAGCTCTGATTAACCTCAGTGTAAAACCAACAAGCTGTTTCAGTAAAAAGTTAGGGTACATTGGTTACCAATTTGAATCTCCATGCAAGAAGGCCATACAGGATCAAAGAAGTAAAAAGAAAAAAAGAAAAAGAGAAGGAAGGGAAGGAGAAGGAAGAGAAGAGAAGAAAACAAAAGAAAAGGAAAAAGAAAATGTGTCTCACTCTGGATCAGACAATGATAAGCAGACTTCATGACTGCAGGACTTCTCTGTGCATTTCATCTGTATGCCTGTCCACCTGCTTCTTGAAACTTGGATCTATCCTTTACTCTTACCCTGCTCTCTTTAGTATACAAGATTGGCTGGTACAGAGTAAAAACCCCAGATTCCCTTGACTATTTGGTTTCTAACTAAGATGGGGCAATGGGAAGTACTGGCTTTCGGGGCTAGGGCAGAAGAGAGGAAGAAGCTAGATTTTTCTCCCTCCTTCATTTTTTAAAAGATTTATTTGTTTTAGAGAGAGCGAGAGCATGCATGGTGGGGAGGAGCAGAGGGAGGGAGAGGGAGAAACATAAGCAGACTCGGTGCTGAGCACAGGGCCCAAGGTGGGGTTAGATCTCATCACCCATGAGATCACAACCTGAGCCAAAATCATGAGACGGGTGCTTAAGTAACTAAGCCACTCAAGCACCCCTCCTCCTCTCTGTTCCTTGAGTGGTTTCTCAGACATAGGTTGCAATTCCTCCATGACTTCATCTCCTGCCACCTGGGCTTTCCTCTTAGGACCTGGATCCCCATAAGCAACACCTGAGCTCTGCTAATACTGCCTGTCTGCTCTGTCCTCCAGCCCTGGGCAGGATAGTGTCTTCCTGCCTCATTCCTCTTTAGACTGCCTCACCTGCCCCAGTTTTCAGTTCTTCTAACACCTCTCTAGTTCAGTTCCTATATTAAATTCTATTAAACCACCTTGTATGGGTTTGATTTTCTTGAAAAACCATAACAGATACAACACAGTGATGTGTTTCATGACTCTCTGAGAGGAAGAATGGACATGCCCAAGATTTATTTCACCATATTCCCTTCATTGCTGTGACTATGTATTGACATTCTGCAGATAGTGGCAGATCCTATTAAGATAGAGTCGCCTATTCTTCCAATGTCTACCTCCTAAACCCAGAATATTTGCACATGAAATGAAGGATGGCTTCTAGGACATTGCATACCCTCTGAAGGTCAAAGATGACAAAACTAATCTCGTAACTAAACCTCCAAAAAAAAAGGCTTGAGAATAGGCATCCCAGAACAGAAGGCTAATTTCTAGAACCCACATGACTCCCACAAAGAATCAAGGTCATCCATATGAGTCAATGACTTTGCTCCTCGAAAGTCAATTTGGAGAAGAGTATAGTTTACTGAGCCCTAGAATCAGGCCCTCCAGGGCTGGCTCAACTCTCAATACTACTCAGAATTTACACAGTATTTTCTATCTTCAAAGAACTATGCAGACATTAACCAATTATTCTGTTCTTGGCCCCACGCCGGGTTATACTATCAAGATTTGACAAAGTCTTTGTACTCTCTGTAGTTCTGTAGGAATGTAGGTTTGTCTATCTTAATCAAAACTGAAGCCAAGCTGGGACCTTTGGCTGAAGGAAGCCTTGGTGATTTAATATTTAATATAAACATCCTGTCCTCATAAACTGATCCCCTTTAACAGAAAAAAAAAAATGTCATTAGAGCACAGTCGAGCAAAAAAGGAAAAAGGTTATAAACTTTGAAAAGAACAAAATAGTTAATGTTTGGAGATTTTAAAGTGTTTTCAACAGACAGTTGTGCAGCTGTGGTAACTTTGGAGGGGGGTTTTCACTTCAGCTCCTGTCATCTGCCTATGGGTGCCTAGTATTAAAGGTTTACATTTTCTTTATACTCTCCATGATGAGCAGATATTTTCTTTCCCCATTGAATTTCCTCCTTCTTGTTTCCCCTTTGAGACTCTTTGGCCTTTCAGGCAGTGAGCTGATAAACTGCAAGAAAGAGATTAGTCCTAGAAAATAAAACTGTCTGCTTAAAATGAGATCTGGTACTATGGAGGGAGTTGCAATGTGAACTTCTATACTTGGGTCTTTCTCTAGCCTGATGCTGGCCTGAGAGGATCACCTTCTCCCTCTAGGCCTTCCACACTGCCTCTTCTAGAAGTCATGCTTCAAAAGTGACCCTTTATGATGGAAATCAAGGCAACTGATTACCAATGCCAGAACTTCACTGTGGCAAAAATATCCCCACTTTTCGTCTGACTTCTGAGTATTAGACATCTGGAGTATAACCAAGACCCACCAAATACTGCTTGCCATCTGGTCTTGATTTAAAAGCCAACCACATGGCATTTGCACTTCTCATTGACTGACAAGTTCAATTGCAAACCAACCTTGGCTTTTCCATCCTATGCGTCCATAGGACTTTAGATAAGCAATTTTGGCACCAAATATGCTCATAAATATCCTACTAGGGAATGGAGCTGTATGAGCATCACCAACATATAAAGGGTCAATCTTAATAAAATTATGCCACAATCAAAGATAGAAAAAAAATGGAGACAACTTGGGTTTCAAATAGCAATAGCAGTCAACAAGTTGCTATTTCATGGTGGGCACTTGGTGATTAAAATTTCCATTGGATATTGAAGCACTGTTAATGGCTGACATTTACTAAAGCAAAGAAAAACAGAGGTTTGTAAGAATCCCAGAAAAATTCCCGCCCACAGATTCCCATGCCCCAGATTCCATTTAACAATGTATTGAAATCATATTCTAACTTTAAGCCTTGACTCCAGTGATTCCAGTGTTCAGTGATTTCTTCTTGTTTCCTATATTATCTATCCTATGTTTGTCTGCTTCTCTTTCTGTCTCTGTTTCTCTATCTCTATTCGTCTTTATATATAGTATATTCCCTGCCATACTGTCTTCTAGTATTATATCACTATATTATTTATTATTTTTTCTGTGAGCATGTTTTATCTTTCTGTCTAAGCTTGGGAAAAGCAGCAGAGCCTGAGACAAGGATGTAAGCATCTCCGGGAATGTTCCAATGGCAAGGAGGGGAGCTGGAGCATTTACCCACCAGATCTGACCCCACCAGTTGAATGTTGTTCCAGGGATATTGATTCCCCAGTTCTTCTGAGTGGTGCTTACAAGCCAAACAAACTCAAGCTCCCAGAGCTTGGCAAAAGGCTCTGTGGCAGAGCATAGAAAGCCATGAAACACACTCTTGAAGTGTGATGCTGACAGCGGGAGTTGAGTCGTTAGTTTGTGGAACTGCCTCCCACATGTGCACTGAACTCAGAGGTGGGACATGGGTCTACGATGCCAACACCAGAAGCATTTTCTCTGTGTCCATCATGCCAACTTGCAAGTTTCTCAGGGAGAGGCAGTCTTGCCTGACGTGGTACCATGCTGTGTGTCTAGCATAGCACCAGATATTTGGAAGTGTGATAAATATTTCTGATAGGATCCACTTCAGAATAAATCAATCATGTATTCTCAATGCCTCTTTCCTCTCTTCCTATTTCTCTTATTCCTAATGTCAGGAGCCATACTTCTAGAATTTGAATAACAAGAAGATTGTTGATCTGTGGTAGAAAGAGCATTGGAACTTACAATGCAAAGGCCTGGGTTTGAGTCTTAGGTCACCCTTAAACTGAGTGACACTGGGCAAATAAAAAAAAAGATTTGATTTCCAAATCTTCAAAATGCTTTTCCCTGAGGTTAATGTCAAAATGAATATACGTCTGTATGAAAAGCACTTGGAAAACATAGAAATGTCTGCATATATAAGGGAAATTCCATGTCCTCTTCCTCATGGCAAGCTGCTTTCTAAATACCCACTCTGCAGTTAAAAAGTTCTGATCATTTCTAACTGCCAGGGAGACACAGAATATAGGAAAGTGATATAGTCTGACCATGGTTCCCTGCTTGCCTATGAACTCTGAGCCATTTCGCAATTTCTGGTCAATACACATATTCCTAGAAGAGTGGATCTCACCAGTCCCCTTGAGTAAGAAAAAACTGACATGGGAAGAACTCCAAATCAGCCACTTTTCTGAGATCCCCTGCTTATTCTTCTAAGTAAGCCTTCCTTTTACACAATGTCCAATAGGTATCAGT
Source organism: Mustela nigripes (assembly GCF_022355385.1). Classification (NCBI taxonomy): domain Eukaryota; kingdom Metazoa; phylum Chordata; class Mammalia; order Carnivora; family Mustelidae; genus Mustela; species Mustela nigripes. The sequence continues at coordinate 104,505,067 of NC_081563.1, forward strand.
TACCTACTACCACAAATAATGCCTACATAACAAACCATCTCAAACTTCAGTGGCTACAAACAGAAATCATTATGAAAAAGGGATAGGGACTGATGGATGAATAGAGGAATGAGTTGACAGATGGATAGGTGATAAAACAAATATAGCAAAATACTTGGTGGTAGGTATAGGGCTAGTCACTAAAAAGTCAGCTTATCTTATGTTTGATACTTTTCACTAACAACAAAAACCCTAAGTATTTCTGCTGTAGTTCCTGTGCTCTGGCATATGGGTCCCTGTGCTCTGGGCAGGGCTGATTTTGGCTAGACTCATTCATGTTTCTGCTCTATTACCTGGTAGATCATTGGGAACTATGGTCTGTAACCATAGACCACATTAGTCTATGATGGCCTTTTCTGGAATGGCTCTCCTCCATGTTTTATCCTCCAGCAGGCAAGCTAAGATTTGTTGTTCACTTGATATTCACAGAAATCCAGAGAACAAGTAGAAATATGGAAAGCTTCTTGAGTCCTTGGCTTAGAAATATCACTATTACTTTTGGGGCACCTGGGTGGCTCAGTCAGTTGAGCATCTGACTTCTGATTTCCACTCAAAGGTTGATCTTGGGGTCGTGAGTTCAAGCCCCATGTTGGGCTCCACCCTGGGTGTGGAGCCTACTTAAAAAAAAAATCAAAATAAAAAATAAGAAATATCACTATTGCTTTTACAGCAAGCAACTGGTCAAAACAATTCAAAAGGCCAGCCCAGATTTCAAGGGTGGGGAAATAAACAGGAAGGGTAAAGAACAGAAGTTGTTTCTGCAATCTACTTTACCCGTCTTACTGCTTGCTAACAACTGTTACCACAAGGCAATGAGGACTCTACCGTCAGACTTACATACTTACCCAATTTCAATCACTCACCAACAGTCACATGCATAGCACATTCAGAGTCTAGAAGTCCTCAGACCCCAGAGGAAAGAGATATTTTAAAATCTGTATGTTGTTCAGGTGAAGCTGCAGTCCAAGGAAAGTCAGTAATTGCCCTCTTGAAGCAGCAATCAGGAAGCAAGGATACTATCATTCACATGCAAGTTTGAGGTCCTGCCACCCCCAGCTAGCTCCCTCACTTCATCCTATTACTTGCCCTAAACCCATAGGTCTCCCTCTGCAACCTCTTTCCTGGGGCTTCTTGAAGAACACACTGCTTCCCTGCTTCCCTTCACTTATTGCTTATGGACTATCCTTTGTAAACTAAGATGAGGTCACTGAACCCACCTTTCCCAAAATTTGAGCCTTCCCTCTGCTTAGCAGACATACCTGGGTTCATGGAGCCAGGTTTCTGCTATCTCCTGGTCCTCCTCATATTTGGAGGAGTTAGGCCAACATGAGCAGTGTAGCCTTAGGTTAGAGAATAAATAGTTTCTGTGTGCTGAGTTCTGCAAACACACCTGGGGTGAAAACTCCAACATCAATAACATCATATTAACAGACCACTAGTCAGACAGCTGACAATAGGAGCAATGACAAACATAACACTCTAAAAGCTGGGAAACCTAATAAGCCTTGCCCTCTCCAAAGCCAAGCCAGGTGGAGGGTCTCTCAACATCCTTGTGTTATCCGTCTCCGTAAAGAGAAGCAAACAATGAGATATATTTCCTAATAAAGACCATTTGGTTATTAGTACGCAAGCTATGGGATTAAGAGTTTCTTGTTAGCCCCTTGTCAATCTCAAAGACTATGAGATTTATTAGCTTTTAATTAGCCTTTTCGTTACATCATTAGTGACTTCCCCACCACTGCAGTGCAGAAAGAGCAAAAAGGTACATTTTATGGTGTTTACTGATCATGCTACTTGATTAAAGATGACAACTAGGCCTGCCTAGCATTCTTAAGAGCTGAGGAGAGGGTGAGTTAGAGGAAGGAATTAGGAGGGGTGAGAGGCTGGACATCAGGGAAAAGCAAAACCTTTTGGCTCAACATGAATGAAATCAGACTCCTTCCTCCCTTCTGCTTGAAATAAAAGATATTAGCCTGGCCTGTAATGGGACCTTCTTAGTTTATTAAAAATAATAATAATAACAAGAGGAAGAGGGTGAAGTGGGAAGTGAAATATTTGCAACAATGACTCACTTCATATCAAATCATAGGTTAGTCAGATGATGTCAGAGATGTAAGCCACACCCACCCTAAATAAAAATCAGACACCTCTATCCACTGGACCTCCATTTAGACATGAAGAGAAAACACTGGTATAGTGATTTACTGAGCCCAAGAAAAGTGACTACCTTGCATGTACCTCCATTTCTCCATCTGTAACATGGGGGTTAAAACTAGGTCCTCCCTCAGATTTCTTCTATCACTAACATTCCAGGCCCTCAAGGTCAACATGTAATCCTTGCCTTCTCAGTGCCGCTACCAGTGATGAGTCTGGTAATAACCCTGGCAGGCTGGCATCATTCTAAGCCCTATTTTGTTAGAAAGCCAATTAAGACTCTGGTTCTAAGAGTTGCTGGATTCCTGGCTACTCACAGCAAGGACAAGAGGAGTGGCAGAGGCATCCATGGGACCTGGTGAGGTCCCATGGCAGAGGCAGTCTCTGGCCCCACCCACCCCTGAATCTGCATTTTAACAAAACCCTCAGGCATATACTCAAGTTACTGTTTAAGAAGCAGGGTCCTAGGTCACCAAGCTACTAAATGCTAAAGCCAGAGGCGAATTCAAACTCTCTGATATTATATCCTGTCCTTTTTCTACCCATACCACACCCATGATTCCTTCTTCCAGAAGAAACTGGCCCCTGTTAAACTCTTCTTATCAGCTTTGGTCAGGATGCCAAGCAAATCTCCGGATACCCTCTGCAGTCTCTCAGTGAGGTGCTCTTGAAAGTCATTACACACCACCAGAATTGTTCCCTGGATGGCTCACACCCTGCCCTCCCCCCCATGTAATTAAGTTAATCTTGGATCCAAAACAACAGGATTGCAATGGCCTTGGAATTGAAAAGAAAAGAGCATTTTTTTTCTATGAAAAGATAAAGACAAATACAAAAACAACAACAAAACAATGAAACACTTTTGTGGATAATGGGGAGGCAAAGGGCCACTGTAGGCACCAGGAAGAAGTTTCTTTAAGGACAGTTGGCCTTGGCTTCTCTCCTGATATTTTTGGCTTAGAAGAGATCAGAGACCTCCACTTAGCTGTGAATAGTGACGGTCTGGAGACCCCCAGGCAGACAAGCCCCCCATTAGTTGGGTTACTCTGGAGTTGTAAACACGGTACTCTCCCAATCTGTTTTCTAAGGCGAACTGTATATAAAGCATGTGTGTGGCAGGAGATGATAGCTCGCTTGAGGCTTTCAGCAATCGATGTTTACAGACTATAATGGAAACCACAAGTTTCTTCTTTAACTCAAGTCAGTATACATTCCTTCAACCCGCAGGCAAATTGGAGCAGGGAGGGGGGTTGGGAGGGGTTCATAGTGAGTCATCATTTCACATTTTTTAACAGCTTAATGAGCATCTAGAAATGCCTTATTAGCCAGCAAAAATACAGAGTCTTTTTTCCCCCACCAAATTCAGCAATGACCCTATTTGGACGTGGAATTCCTTGAGCATCTACTTTAAATGACGCCCCTCATGGAAGGTGAGTGACTAATGTCTCTACCACAGAGTTACAAACAAAAGCATATGAAAGGCTCCACAACTGACTTCATGTTAATAATTTTCCCTCATTTTGTCCCAACTTCAGGAGGGGAAAAAAATTATTTCTCGTAGGTTCCATTAATCCTCTGGAAAGCCCAGCCCAGGGTGCCTGGAAGAAACAAGAGAATTCTCAGATCGGCAAAGCAGCTCTCTCAGCCAAGATTCACGGTGCTAACAGACAGATGGTAAATATCGCTGGGGTTCTAAAGCCACAGCTGTGTGCCTCTGGATCTCTCAGATCTATGTGTGTGATCATTAAAATATTTCAGATCATCTAAAATAGGAGTCTCTGTGATCTTGGCAACTTCAGTATTCCTGACCCTCTTTTATATTTTTCTTTCAGGGGCCACATGCATAATCTCAGTAAAATAATGGGGAAAAGTACAGAAATTCCCAGAGCTACTTATCATCTTGAATATATTTGTGTTTGTGCATAGACATTTTAATGCTATATTAAATAAGTCATTAGTATTTCAATATCTCTTGATAACTGAGAGGGAGTAACTGATTTTTTTTCCAAGTTTTGTCTTGAGTCCCAAATAAATAAATTATCTTTTGTCTTTTCACTCTTCTTTCACCAATCCTATTTAATACTATAGGTCAGATTCCGGCTCCCAAGGCAACTACAAGCTCTAAAGGGTCCCATTTGTCCTTTAGGCCAAATTTGCATCTTTTAGATCATTTATGCCAATTCTGCATGACTTTAAAAGAATGAGATTGCAAGAGTCATCCAGTTTCATGAGAGGAATTCTGTGAGGTTTTCTTCTTGAATTTATAAAAGTAAAATGCAAGTTTATCATTTCTGGAATGACACCAGAGTACATGACCTAAGATATTATGGACATTTCTTCATGTCCCTACAGATTGGCATTAAAGCTACCTGCTGTTTCAGAGCAAACATTCATTTGAAGATTGAATTGTAACTCCTGTACAATTTGTGGCAATTGGGGAAAATAGTCCTGTTATATAATTCTATGTCAATGAAATTGAGGTCCATCTCAAGAGAACCTGGAATTCTTATGACAGATGCTGATAAAATAAAGGATTAAAGAAGTAAATCCATTTTTAATTCCTTCCTAAATTACATCTCCTTTCACTAGGCAATTCCTCTGAATAAAGCTAATTCCTCTTTTAAAAATGTCACCTCTGTATATTTATCATTCAGTCTTGTCTGAATGTGTTGTTATTTAGCATAGTCTTTGGAAGACTCCCTCAGGGTAACTGCATGACTTTTAGCTCAGTTTCCAGTCTTTCTCTTTTCCTTTTCTGGGTCAAGAAGAAAGGACTGCAGACTGTGGAACCCATTAAGGGGGTTGTCAATATATGCGCCTTGCTGTGTGGACAGAGCAATTTCCACACTTGTCTTTTAATTTATTCATTTGTTTTTCCAGTAGATATTGGAAAATCTAGGATGTGTGCTAAGCTAGGTGCTGAGTGGATTCTGGTGTACAAAACTGACAGAGTCCATGCTGTCAAGTATCTTCCATTTTAATGGGTTTTAAAGGGTGGATAAAGATGATTAACTCAAAACAATGAACAAATTAACTAGCAGAAAAAATACTAAGTGCTACATTGACTTTACTTGGATTCTGATTGGAAAACATGGTAAAACACATCTTTTGGTCAACTGAGGAAAATAACACATACTACGCATTTGATGATACTAAAGAATTAATGTTAGTTTTGTTTGTTGATCATGGCTTTGTTCTGATGTTAAGAAAGAAAGAAACATAATAGAGGTCCTTATCTATTAGACACATACTGAACTGCTTACAAGTAAATTTGCTAGGATTTGCTTAAAAACTTTCTCCAAAAAAAACGTGGGTAAGAGTAAGCAAGAGTGTTAAACAGTGGTGGTTAGAGCTGGCTGATGAGGGCAAAGGAGTCACTCAACTCAATCTTCTCTATATTCATGTGCTTTGAAAATATCCTTAAAAGATGAGGAGGAGGATAATGATGATGATATACTGCATGGCTGTACAGGATTAACATTTCCTGAGCACTTAGGATATGAGAGCTGCTCTACATACATCGCGCTTGTGACTATTCCATAGGAACAGGATGGACCTCCATGCAAAATTTGGTTCAGAGATTGAGAATGATGATACCACACATGCACAGTAAGAGGGTATGGAAAGATTTAATACTTAATCTCAAGTCGTTCCGGGGAAAGCACGGCAGGCCCCCCAAGCTGGCCTGAAACTGGTTTGTGCTGGAGGGGCAGCAGGGCTGGAGCTCCTATATGCAGACAGGGGCTTATGTGGTTTGACTTTCCCACCAGCTCCAAGTGAAGGAGCACTTATCAGTGTTCCCAGATGTGTGGCACAAGGGAAAGAAAGACCAGTGAAGCTCAAAAGCTGTCCACAATCAAACATCAAAAAAATGGAGTCAGAATACTACAATCTTTTCATTTAATTTGCATTATTACCCCCCTGCTTTAGGTTAAGATAGTAGCTCATGGAAGAGAACACTGAGGCTCAGCAAGGTTAAGATACTTGCTAAGAACACCAAGGTAACAACATCAGAACCAGAGCCTACTGTCTCACGCTCACTCTATGCTCTACTACCTCCATTCACATTGAGGCAGGAGGCCCCTCCACATGCAAGGATCACATGTCAAGCACACTGCAACCCAGGAAAGGCAGCAGGACTTATTAGGCTGGTGTCTGATGGTGGAAGTTAAGGTCCAGGCCAGATGGATCATAGAATCAATAAAGATGGCCTATGTAAGAAGCACATCAATTTTTCTGCTGAAATATAACTTTTCTGTGAAACCAATTAGGATGTTTTGATTGCAGAATGGCTTAATAAGGAACTGCATCATAATCTCAAACAGAAGGAGTAGCTGTGTGGGCAGGGTCCAGGGTGAATGGACTCAACAGTTCAACAAGGCCCCCAGGAGTTCCGATTTGCTTCATGCTTCCACTTTGACAGTCTGGCTTCATTTGCAAGATGGAACCAAGATGAGTACAGATGTCACATCTGCACATGACAACATCAAATGGAAGAAGGGAAATCCCTTGAAAGACAGAGAAAAGGAAAAAAAAGAAAAACATTTCCTAGAAGCCCTCCAGCAGATTTTCCCTTGTGTTTTGTTGGCCAGTGGGCTGGGTCATATACCTGTTCCTGAACAACTCACTGAAGACCTTAAAGCAATGCTAAACCACAAAAGACTTTTGACCTCAGGCTGAAAAGAAAGTAGAACATTGGAAGGTCACACAAACCCAAGAGGACAGGCCCTACTCTGTTCCAACAGACGAACCACACCGGAGCATGAGCCCAGTGATACCAGACCTTTGGTGTTGTCATGACAAGCCAGAAATTTAGATTTCTTTATGTCTGAATTTGTAAATTTTGGCCACATATTTAATTTTTTTTTTTTTTTTAATAATGCAGGCTGGGACGCCTGGGTGGCTCAGTTGGTTAAGAGGCTGCCTTCGGCTCAGACCATGATCCCAGCGTCCTGGGATCGAGCCCCACATCGGGCTCCTTGCTCAGCAGGAAGCCTGCTTCTCCCTCTGCTTCTGCCTGCCACTCTGTTTGCCTGTGCTCACTCTCTCTGATTAAAAAAAAAAAAAGTTTAAAAATACACTGCAGGCCAACATTCATTCTATAGCTCAAAAATAACAGGTCTGTTGAGTAAAAGTGGTCTTTGGTTTCCCAGTGTGTAACCTCTGAGCCAACGAATCACAGACATTCCAATCCAGAAGGTCTGAGATGACAACAGAGAATTTGTATTTCTAGTAATCTCCAGGATGATGCTGATGCAGCTGGTTCCTAGGTTACACTGGGAGTAGCACTGTTCTGTGGTCCCACTCCATTTTGCTATTCTTCATCCTGTGGAGTGACTCGATGGGTTCCATATTTCCTAGTCCTCGGTGGAGAAGCCATGCCTCCTCCTTCCTCCATTCACTGCCTACTCACACCTCTTCTTCCTCTTCTGGCCTTCAGTACATTTTAGAAAATCAACTGAATTCTCAGGTTGGCTAATGATGCCCTTTTCTTCCCCTCCTCTCCAAATGAAATGAAATGAAACACACCATGATATAGATAGGCAGGAAAAACTTCAAACAAGCTGGCTCATTATTTCCCTCCACAAACTAGGGAAGGGCACAAACAAATAAACACAGTATTGCTGAGGGAAGCCAGCGCAGGGCCTGGTTTTCACCAAGCAGTGACCTCCTCCAGTGAATTAAATGCCCAGAGCCCCACAGTCTCATCTGGTCCTGATTTTCAATCGGCAGTAAACTGATACTTTTTTTTTTCACTTTCATTATAGCTTGTTTTCATCTAGTTTATATTTCCAAATGTACTGGTTTTCAAGCCTGAACTGTCATATTAAAAAAAAAAAAAAAATACAACATCAAAAAATGTAGGCTAGCCGACCCAATGGCACCAAGGAGGAGGCCCAGCCCTTGGCTTGTGGGAATTCCTTGGAGATTTTCTTTTCTCTGAGCTAACCCCATTGGGAGTCACCAAGTTGATAGGTGGGTGGAGAGTGATAATGAAGGGGCCCAAACTATCTATCTTACCTTGTGTGGGGTAGCATGCTGAACAGAGAGAAAAGAGAATGAAGGAATACCTAGAAGTTTCCATGCACTGCACACTATGACTATTACAGCAAGGACACAGAGGAGCTTTGAGGGAGGAGCGGGCTTGGCAAAAGGGTCACCAATCTGACAGCAGAGATTTGTAAACTTGCCAGTTGATGGAGAAAAGGGCTAACTCTCCCAACCACTGGGAATCAAGGCCCAGTTCTATGCACAGAAAAGAACAGCCAAACCCTCTGACTAAATCTCAGAAGAATTAGTCAGCAAATGGAATGAACACAATTGGGAATGAGTTATGAACATTCCCAGCACCCACCCTGAGGTGCATGGACAACACACCCCTCTGCAGGATGAAATCCATCCAGGGTGACCCTCACAGATGTCTGCCAGGCCTCCAGCTATGCCATGACGAGAAGGTCTGAGCTCATTCCCCTGGGCAGGTGCCTCCCTCCCCAAGCTCTCTGCAGCTGGGTCAATGCAGTCTCTCCTCCCCACTGCAGGAGGTATGACTTTGGGCAAGGGTGTGGGGGGTGTGGGGGGTGAGGTGAGGGGGGTAATGGTAAACAGACTTGCAAGTCCTCCAGAGTAGAGCTCAACACCTAATGGTTAGTATTTCAGGAGTTCGGGCTTCCCTCAAGTGTGGATGAAGACGTGGTAATGAATTGGGATTCACCACAAGGCAGCCCCCATTTTTTGTAGCTCCTATACACAATTCAAACATGGGCTTTCTCCTCTACAGAAATGATTCCAAATATAAAACCCAAACATGCTTTTCCTCCAAGTTTAACTTTGCATGTAACAGCATAAAAAAATAAATAGTTGAAGTGTTGGCCTTCACAGTCTTCCTCTGAAGCCTTTCCTCCTGGCGGATTCCAAGGCTCATTCTTCTCTCCATCTCTTCTGCCAAAGTTCTTGTCATCCCTGGGGGGCAGCCCTCTCCCTCCTGAGGATGCTTTAAATCTTTGCTCTCTGGTTTCTTCCTGAAGCTTCTGTTTCCATCTGGTGTCAAGTGCAAGGAGTTGAGAAATTTTCCCCAATTCTAGTCTTTTAATAAATGCCTTTTGGTAATCTGATCATTCTTATTTGCTCTATTTTCTCCATTTGCACACACACACATACACACACACAAGCATGTGTGCATAGGCACATACAGGTACCTGCACATGAACATACATGTGCTTCCCCTTATCATTCTCTCTTTCTCTCCTTTTCTTCCTCCTTCCCATCTTCCCTTCCTCCTTTGACCTTCAGAAATCCAGGATATTATATGTCACACAGAGTAGAGCTCTATGTTATGTTAAAGAAGCTTGTCTCATCATAAAATGAAAAAAAAAAAAATTAAAAAGAATACCAGACATCAAGTATACAAGTTCTTCATAATGAGTAGTAAAACGGACTAAGTTTTTCTGGTTTTGCTGGATATTGTGTTTTAGGGGAATTATCTCACCCCTTCGTCAATTCTGTGAGTGAGGAATCATACCATGCCATTTTGGGAATTCAGAGAGGTTGATCAATTAGCTGAAGTTGCACAGCTCATGGTGGGTGTTGCAGCAACGATTCTAATCCTGGCAGCCAGACTCCAGGGCCCTGCTTTAAGCACATGTGATGTTAACTCCTCCTTTCTCTCAAAAGGTCAGGAAAGGATCCCATAATCTTTCCTCCAGCACTGAGTATACACACTCAGGTACTTGGGATCTGAGAACGATTCAGAGTTCCGTCACAAAGGGATACCCTATTTTATCCATATATCATATCTCATAATGGAATAGTCATTTCCAAACTTGGCTGCATTCAGACCGGGAGTTTTTAAGAATCCTGATGTCTAGGTCATACCTCAGAGTCTGATTACATAAGAATACCGGGAGTGTGGAACCCCGGCATCATTATTTTTAAAATCTCCCCTGGTGATTCCAATGTATTGTCAAGACTGAGAATCACCAAAATAGTGAAATTTCAGGCCAACAGCATCAAGCAAATTAAGGATCTCCTTTTTGGGAGTGGCAGGGCTATCCCGCCATCTCTGAAGTCAAGGTATTAAGTGATCAAATTTGTGTTTTTCCTCTATATTGAGATAACTATGAAGAAACCTGTCTCACAATACCTAAAATGGCAGATGGCTATAAAGTAAAGCCTTCTGGAGTGCCTGGGTCGCTCAGTCAGTTAAGCATCTGCCTTTGGCTCAGGTCACGATCCCAGGGTCCTGGGATCAAGTCCTGTATTGGGCTCCCTGCTCAGCAGGGAGTCTGCTTCTCCCTCTGCCCCACCCCCTGCTCATGCTTTTTCTCTCTGTCTCAAATAAATGGATAAAATCTTAAAAAAATTTTTTTTTAAGTAAGGCTTTCTGAACTTGGAAGAAATGAGACCTGGGCTTAGGTTCTATCAATCTGTTGTATGCTATCTATGTGACTCTTTTTAAAATTGTGGCAAAATACATATAACAAAATTTGCCATCTTAGCCATTTTAAGTGTACAGTTCACTAGTAGTAATTACGTTCACACTGGTGTGTAACCATCATCACCATCCATCTTCAGAACTCATTCCATCATGTAAAACTAAAACTCTACACCCATTCAATGACAACTCTTCATTCTTCCCTCCCATCAGCCCGTGGCAACCACCATTCCAGTTTTTGTTTGTCTGAGTTTGACAGCTCCAGATATCTAAGTAGAATTAAGCAGTATGGATCTTTCATGACTGGCTTATTTCATTTAGCATGACATCTTCAAATTTCATCCATGTTGTAGCCTGTGTAAGAATTTCCTTCCTTTTTAAGGCTGAAGAGTATTGTATCGTGTGTCTATACTACATTTTGTTTGCCTATTCATCTGTTGATGGACATGTGGATTGATGGACATTTGGGTTGATGGACACTTTGGGCTCTAACGAATAATGCTACTAATAACTTGACTATACAAATATCTCTTCAAGACCCTGTTTTCAATTCTTTCAGATATGTACCCAGAAATGGAATTGTTGAATCACTGTGTGACTTTAAGCAACTCATTTCAATCTTCCTGACCATCGATTTCCCTACTGTAAAATTCATGTTTATTAAACATGGTTCTAGGTGCTGGGGATATCACAGTAAAGAAGATGGCTAAGGTTCCTATTCTTACCACCAGCTATGCCAAAATGAATGAGATGACTTGGGTTTTCTAGCTTTCACTAACAAATTAATCTAAAAATTTTTGGCCTTCTCACTGGGTATGGAGAACTCTTATACCAAGAAATGAAAGGTCATCTGGGAGTCTGAAAATAATGAGTGCAAAAGGAGGGAGCTCCCTTGTTTAATAAAAGAAAACCTGAATTTTGTAATTTTAGCTGGATGAGGAAATTGTCAATCCCAACCACATTTCCCCTTGGGTGTGGCATTAGTGAGAATTCATGCCAGGGCCTAATTAAACATTCAGATATCCTTTCTCAAAGAAAAGAGGGGGAAAAACTGTTGCAAGGCGTGCACGCATGTGTACACACACACACACACACACACACACCATACAAATATCCTGCATTTTCATACGAATTTCAGGAAAACTTCTGAGAAAAGCTAGAACTATGTAAAACCATGAATTCTGCAAGTCAAAAATCACCATATAACCAAAAAAGAATGAGTCCCAAATAATAAAGCACTCTGATACATCGAAATTCAAGGGCAATGAATGATTTAGAGAGCTGTTCAGAATTCTTCATGAAGAATGCGTTGTGTATGACTTCCCTTAATTAAGGTTGTGATTTCTTAAAGCAACAAGAAGGGAGGTAGAACATAAGTGATAAGAGATGTGCATGGCTGTTGACTAGCAATTTTTCATTCAGACACCTTTTGAGAGAAAAAACATTCTTTTGAAAAATATGAGGAGCGATATAATAAATACCTGTGATTCAGTGGTTCATTGTTGTTATTATTTACTCAACATTATGGAGGTGCAATTTACATACAATAAAATACATACATTTTAAGTTTGGATTCAATGAATTTTGATAAATGTGTACACTTGTGTAACAATCCACCCCATAATCGAGCTATAAAACATTTCTATCACCTCAGAAAGTTCGTCTCTGCCCCTCTGTATTCAGTCTATTCTTGGCCCCAGGCAAACACTGATATGATTTCTACCACTGTAAATTAATTGCATCTAGTATAGAAACTCAATTAAATGGAGTATATAACATGTATCATTATCTTTCTGGCTTCTTTTGTTCAATATTCATCCATGCTGTTGCCTATATCAGAACTTTGTTCTTTTTGTATTATATTCCTTTGTACAAGGGTAAGCCAAAATTTCTTTATCCATTCTTCTGGCTTATTCCCAGTGCTTGACTATTATGAATAAAGCTTCCATAAACATATACAAACCTTTTTTGTGGATATAAGTTTTTAATTCCCTTGGGGAAATTTCCAGGAGACAAACTGCAGGTTCATAGAGTCAATGTTTAACTTTATAAGAAACTATCAAACTGTTTTCCTATGTGGTTGTAAAATTTTATACTCACACCAACAATGTGTGAGATACCCAGCTGCTCTATATCCTTGTCAACACTTGGCATTGTTGCTTTTTAAAATTCATCATTGTGGTTGGTGGATAAGGATGCCTCACCGTGTTTTTAATTTCCATTTCCCTCATGACCAATAATGTTGAACAGCTTTTCATGGGCTTTTGTGGATGTATTAATCAGCTTGGGCCGCCATAACAAAACCATAGACTGGATGGCTTATAGAAATACATTTTCTCACAGTTCTGAAAGCTGGAAGTCTGAAATCAGGATGCCAACATAGCAAGGTATTCTTCCTGGCTTGCAAGCAGCCATCTTTGCTGTGTCCTCACAGCAGGGGTGGGAGGAAGAGAGTAGGAGGGAAGAAGAGAGAAAGGGAGAAGGAGAGAAAGTAAGAAGGATCTGGTGTCTAATTTTATAAGGATGTTATTCTCATCAAATGAGGATCCTACCCTTGTGATCTCCTTCATCCTCATTACCTCCCCAATCCCCTATTTCCAAATACTATCACATTGGGCATTAGGGCTTCAACATATGAATTCTGGAGGAACACAAACGTTTAGTCAACAACAATGGCCATTTTTATAAGTTCTATTTTGAAGTCTCTATTCAAACAGAGAGCCTATTTTTGTATTGGATTGTCTTCTTATTGAATTGTAAGAGCTATTTATGTATTTTACATAAAAGTCCTTCAAGATATATCTATATCTTGAAAATACTTTCTCTTTGTTAGAACATGCCCATACATTTTTCTTAGCAGTACCATTTGAGGAGCAGGGGGTTTAAATTTGATCATGTACATTTTTTTACCTTTTAAAATTAGTGCTTTTGAGTCATAGCTAAGAAATCATTGCCCATCCTCAGGTCATGAAGATTTCCCCCGTATCTTCTTCTAGAAGTTTTATATTTTTTAACTTCTATTTTTAGTTTTATATTTTCAGCTTTTATGTTCAGGTATGGAACCCAGGCTGAGTTAATTTTTATGTATACCATGAGGTAAGGGCTAAGTTGAATAAATTAATGAATGTATTTGACATAAGGTAGGCACTCAATAAATAAGTTCTGTAATTATTATTTCTTAAGCAATTAAAAACATTAAAAGCTTAGTTACCTATTTAAAAAAAAAACTAGGAAGATTTACACTAAGGAATAATTAAAAACAGAATGGGGGACCTATCAAAACTAAGAGCTTTTACTTTGCAAGAATCCTGCTTTATCTGGTAGATTTGATGGCTGTGGCTGATGTTTCCAGGTTCCCATCAAAATCCATTTGACTTATCCCAAAGGGAGCCGAAAAAGAGTTCTCGCACAGATGCACCCAGTTTCCCTTGCCTTTCTCTGCCCAAGGTCATTCTCCAGCAGCACGTGTATCAACCTAGACAGGCTGGAAAGTCTAGGTAGGAGGGTAACAATTCAGGAGCAATCCTTGACACAGGAGGAACCAGAGTTCGTGAATATATAGATTCAAGCCTGCACTGCCTCACTCCCAGGGGACAATTTTTAGTTGTGTTTTTACACAGTGACACAGAGGGTCCCCAGCAGGACTGAGCCCTGTAGAGATGTTCTGTTCTTTCACAGTCCTTTGCTGAAAGTCCTCCGTTTCATTTTCTCTTTCCCCACTCCTTCTGTGTGCTTCCTGGAATCCACTCCCAAATTACCTACTTACACCAAAACTCTTATCTGAGGGTCTGTGTTTGAGGGAGCCTACACTAAAACACAGGTCTGGCCTCAGAAATGCGATGCTTTGGACACAGGACTGTCTCCCATGAAAGGTGATCCTCTCTGGAGAAAGAAGGAGAGAAAGGAGATAAGCAATTTATTTCACATCAAGAGTGCAGGTTGGAAATAGAGAGCCTCAGTCACTCAGGTGGTTTTTGTTCCCAAATCCTCCGTGGTAGTATCCACGCATGGAGTTCAGAAGTCTTTGTTCTAGAAACTTCTTAGCCAAGTACTTCAAGGCCCTTGGCAAACACACCTTGCTCAAGGTAGCAGTCAAATGAAATAGTGGAGTAATGTCTGGGTCCTGCCTGCTGCTTCTCCGAGAAACAAGCCACAAGTCATAAGCCAAAGCAGGCAGGACATTATCCCAAACACAACAGTTTTGCAATACAGACAGTTTTCTTTGAAAGGGCTCTGCAAATATATTTCTCTCACTTGGGAACTTCAATAGAAGATAATTATTCTTTTCTGCCTCATAATATATATTAAAAATGTTCAAATGTGGCTTTCCAGGGATTTCTGCCAAATATTTTTAGGCACCAGAGCCAGCTTTACTTAATTTTATATGGCCTGCTTAGTCTATTGTAAAATACCCTTTCATGCAGTATGAATTTGTTAAAGAGACTAAAATATATTCCTTTATGTTAAAGACCTAACTTAAAAAGCTTTCAAGGTTAGAGACTTTCACCCTCTGACCTATCCCACGAAGCAATAACCGCTGCAGAGGCATCAAAGCCCTCCTGAAATGCTGTGCACTTCTCCAGGCTCTCCCTACCTCCGTGAAACAAAAGAAGACTGTCACCTTCCAGGAAAGGCAATGTCCATGACAAGAAGGCTGTTTTCAGATAAACAGTCTACTTTATTACCACCAGGGCATACAATATCCCAACCCCTACATTTCATGGCCTTTTCTGTTTTTATGAGCTCATGCCAACAACTAGTAATGAGCACAAAAGGCTGTGTGAAACACTGCATTTGATGGAGTGTTTGTGTTGGCTTCCTTAAAATCGGCTGATTTCCAAATCTCATTCTCCACCCCACCTTAGTTATATTTATACTGTTGTGCAGAACAAACTTGGACCCGTATTTAAATATGAAATGCTTTGTGGCCATTCGTGCAAATCTCTTTATCGGGGTCTCGCACATTAACGCCCTTCACAATTGACCCATAGGCCGATTGTTTAACGTAACGTTTCCACGGGGCTGCTTTCACGCACTCACAGCCCTGTTTTTACTTTTCTTAGCTTTCCTGGACAATCAAAAGGAAGTGGAACAGAGCCGGCTTGCTGAAAGCTGGAGCTGCCCCAGTGTCTCCTCCTACCTTCTGTCTCGGGTTTTGTTTTTCTATTTCTTTTTTTTTCCCCCATCATTTTTGGTGGTAGAGAAGACAGAGCCAGACTATGTAGTTACAGTCTCTCGATTCTGCGTCTGCTGCATTTTCCCTCTTGGCTCAGAGACAATGTGAAGACTGACTGCAACCAGTCTCAGGAAGCCAGTTTCAAGAATTTGTGTTCCCTGTTGATTTATAAAAGCAGTTCAAAGGAGTGTGTGTGTGTGTGTGTGCGTGTGTGTGTGTGTGTTGATAATATTGGAGGGCAGGTGTACAAAACCCCTCTTTCTGAAAGTAATAGAAACATCCAACATCACAGGGTTCCACCCTACATTTCCCCCCTCCCTTCCCATTTTTAGCTTTGAAGAGAAGGGTTGCAACCTGTATAAACTGCTGCAGAAAGACTTAGAGTGACCAAGGCACTTCCTCGGAGTGCTACAGCTAATGACAGTCTTCCTGAGGTGCTACAGCTAATGACAGTCTAAGGTGCTACAGCTAATAACAGTCTAAGCGGCAGTTTTCTCTTTTGTAAGAAACGAGACTGATTTCTATTTGCATGCTACTGCGGTTACTGGGCACACTAGGTGTACACACAACAAACAGTAATAATGTCTGTCTCCTCTGATGGTTGTGAAGATTTAATCAACTATCCACAAGTAAAGCACAGAGCGCAGGGTCTGACAAGTAGTCAGTGTGCGGAAACGTCAATCATCATTATCATCATCATGAATCATGAATCTCGGCAAGAGTCAAGAGGTCTCCACTGTGGCTGATAAAATGATCCAGAGCTCAGGTTTTGGAGTCAAGTACACCTACCTGCAAATCCCTTGTCCATCATTCCCACATACATGACCTTCAGCAAGTTAGCTAAGTTCTTTAAGCCTTAGTGTCCCCATCTGTAAAATAGGGCTAATAAATTGTGTACCTTAAAGGGTTACCAAAGGGATTATTATTTTTTTTTTGAGATTTTATTTATTTACTTGACAAACAGAGATCACAAGTAGGCAGAGAGGCAGGCAGAGAGAGAGGAGGAAGCAAGCTCCCTGCTGAGCAGAAAGCCCGATGCGAGGCTCCATCCCAGGACCCTGGAATCATGACCTGAGCCAAAGGCAGAGGCTTTAACCCACTGAGCCACCCAGGTGCCCCACCAAAGGATTATTTTTATATATGTACTTAGCACAGTGTTTTGCATGTCAATATACGCTTTACATACCAATTTATAGTAGGTGTCAACATTACTTGCTTATCTAATACAGTTTTATCATAAGGACATAATAAGAAAGTAGCACACAGGACAAATGTATACCTATTCAGCCATGTATCTTACAGATACAAATTATTTCTATAATCAATTGGCTTAATCAGAAGCACATTCCTTAGTCCTTGAAAATCTTTCAAACGAAGGGATTACCATATCACATAGGAGTTGAGCAAGAGAGCGAGTCACCCATAGAAATTAATCCTGAGGTGAATTTTTAGGAGAAAATTGGATGGAACATTAATGAAAGTAAGCAATCCTGCAGTTATAACAAACAATTCCCACGTTATAGTGACTTAATGCAAAATGATTATTACTGTTCAACTCACAGTTCAATGCAATGCCATAGGGAGGGTCTACCTGAAGTCATTGAGAAGCCTGGATCCACCTGTCAATGGACTCCACCACCTTCTAGAGCCTCCAGGTCCTCAGTTGGATTATTCCTACCCATCCAGCTGACAAGGAAGGGAAGAATATTGGAGAATCATGCAAGATATTTTAGGGGACATTCCTGGATATGGCATTTATCACTTCTACCTGTATTCCATTGGCTAGAATTCAGTTATATGTTGCCATCTATTTCAAAGGAATTGAAAATTGTAGTCTTCCTGGGAATCCAGAGATTTGATCATCACATGGCACAGTCTGCCTCAGGTGGGTAGGAGGAGTTCACTTCATCTGTCAACCCAATTTAAACTAGTTAAGGGACAACGTGCTATCCTGGAAAGTGAGATGTTGATTTTGATGCATCTGGAAAGAGTTAGGAAAAGAAAAATGTGTCATGTCTGCTCCTTTTCTGATTGGACCACTTGTGGAAATGAGAACCCTCTTTACCCCACATACATCGAACACACCACTAGGTGAGTACAAGGGAGAAATGAAAATATAATGTGGAGGTCTTCCAAGTCTATTCTAGATTATTTTAATACAAATACTGACAACAATTCTTCACTTAAATAAAAACATCAGGAACAAATGCTAACCTGGAGTGATGACAGAACAACATGTATAAACCAGGAATGTTCCAGACAAACCAAGGTATTAAGTACATGTAGTTATCCTAACTTTGTGCCCCTTGATAGTCATAAATTCTATAGAACTTTCTCTTTGAAGATAAGTAATGTATCTATCTTTCAGTGCTCCAAATGGGATTTGTTTATCAAACAGAATCCACTGTGTCTTGATAAAACATCATTGCCGCAGCCTGAGAAGGGGCTTTGCTGAACATTAAGGAATACCCTCTTCCAGAGCTGGTGGTCCCCTAAATTCCAAGTGAAGAGGAGAGGACACACAGATAGGCTAAAATCAACCATGGTGTTCTAGTTTGGAAAAATGAGACAGAATGCACTTTCAACATTCATGAAGTATGAAGGATGGTCCTAAGTGCAGTCATATAATCTTAATGCCTACCTATACTGCACTTCAGTTGGAATTGTGAGGTGGGCAAAACCATCAAACACCTGTTCACCAAATAGTAGTTAAAAAAAACAGGAGGTACACTCCCTGCACACAATCCCCAAAGTTCAGAACAGTTAACTTTAGGACAAATTAATGAAATTAAAATTTATGCCCCCATAGCAAGGCCTGGTATTATTTATTTCAAGAGATAGTTTAGATTGAAGAGAAAAATACTTTCAAGAAAAAGATATAAAGCAAGCGTGCAATTTTGTTGTAGCTTTCAACTGCAGTTCTATCCCTAAAATGTCTCTTTTAGCAGCTTTCAGAGTTCAATCATCATCTGCATCTAATTAAGATATTTCTCATCTTTAAAGCTGTTATCACATAACTAGGAGATTTCTCCAAGTCATTCATTTACCTACCTACTTACTCAAATATTGATTCAATACACATTTGTCAAACACCTTTGGAGAAAAATGGCACTTCAGGTTCTGTAAGTCCACAATATTGTCTAGAAAAGAATCTTGTTAAGGCTGTGGCATGTTCCTTAGATATAGCCAAGGGGATATTCATGATATTTAACAATGGTAGAGCACCGGAACCAGCCAATCAGAATGGCACCTTCTATAGACTGAATATTTGCATCCCCTCAAATCTATACATTGAAACCCCATGACCATGAGGATGGAGGCCTTATGAGTGGGATTAATGCCCAAAGAACTCCCTCATTCCTTCTGCCACGTAATGGTACAGTGAGAAGACAACTATCTATAAACCAGGACATGGACCTCACCAGACACTGAATCTACAGGTGTTTCGATCAAGAATCTCCCATCCTCCAGAGTGATGAGAAATCAATATTCACTGTCCAAGTCATCCAATCTATGGTATTTTTGTTATAGCAACCAGAACGTACTTAGACATACCTCCACCACTCAACCAGTAAGAAAAGATATAGCTAAAGAATACAGTGTGGCCACTCCAATACTTATCAGCTGAAAAAACCCTGGAGCAACCTTATTTCCTGAGAATGGTGAAGACAGACCTTTTTAATAGCTAACTCTTCTGAATGCTGTGGTAAAAACAACAGTAGGTTGAGCTGTAGTATAAAAAGTCCTCCTGTATCACTTTCTGAAGAACGTAAATATGTGAATTTACATTTCATTCCATTGTCAACTCAAGATGAAAACTAGAGAATTTACTGGGTGCCTACTGTATATAAACATGGTACTCATATCTTTCTTTTATAATCTCTAATTCTTACAACAATCTTATAACTAACCCACTTTGCAGATGTGAAAGTAGTTTCTGAGAGATTTTCTGTTTTGCTGAGATCACAAATTTAGCTCATGATGGTAGGTTCAATAGCAGATCTGTCAAGCTCAGGCCATTTTCCCTTTGCTCTAATTCCACTTTGGGAACTAACTTCTCCTACATGGTGTTCACTCTTAGGAGGAGTGTGAAATTGGCCAGTCCTTTCCTACCCAAGGAGTAGACATGATCCAAGCAAGGTTTGATGAATTACAGAAATGGTCACAATCATTTTCCATCACCACCCCTATATCCATACTACTTTGCAATATGAATTTTGCAGCTCCTCTAATCAGGATCTAAAGTCTATTTCCCTATCCTTTAAATCTAGGCTGGCCTTGTGATTTGCTTTGGCCAACAGAATGTGGCAGAAGTGACACTGTGAAAGTTCTGAACATGGGCCTCAAGAGACTATTCATACTTCTACACCACTCTTGGATCCCTGCTCACCTGTCATGTCAACAAATTCTTGCTAGCCTGCTAGAGGATGAGAGACCACATGGAGTAGAAACAAGTCATCCCAGTTGAGCCATCTTGAAAGGACCAGCTCTCAATCAACATAGCAGCTAATAGAAGATGCATAAGTCAGCCAGGCTCAGCTCATTTGGGCCTGCTCTGGATCTGCATAAGTGTTCAGCTGAAACCAGCTCAAACTGTCAACCTACAAAATCATGAGCTGTACAAATGTTGTTTTAAGCCACAAAATTTCGAAGTAGTTTGTTACCCAGAAAAACCAAACCAATATGCAAGCATGAAAAAGACCTACGATAAATCCCAGAGGGGGCCCGTGACAATATTTTTAACTATGTCTTGCTGCCCAGGTGACCAGATCTCCCCTGATTCTTTTCCTCCCCTAGCCTGGCTCTCTAACATTATCTTTGATACTGTGAGCCTTATAAATTCCTGTATTCTTGTAAGTTCCTTTTGTTTAAGTTTGTCAGAGTTTCTGCCAACCAAAAAAATCTCTAGCTTATCATATAGGCTTTCCAAACTCTTCAATTGCTGCTGAAAAACTGAGGCCAGAGAGGAAGTTTAGTTATCTGCCTAGAAGCGTGCATCTACTAACAGGCAAATGCCAGGACCAGAATCTAAATGACCTAACTTAGATAGCAGGACCATTATCATTGTACAAAGATATCACCCTAGTCATGAAAAAAGCCAACTTAGTATCACCAAAGTAAGTAAGGCTACTGGTGGCCAAAAAACAATCACTTGACACAATAACATTTTATTCTCATGCTTCTCACTGGCTGGTCATGGATTTTTCTGGTGGGGTAGTCTTCCCATGTACTCATTCAAGGACCCACGCTTCTTCTGTATTGTGGTTTTATACCCTCTAAGTCTGAGGGATTCCTGCCATTCAGCCAATACATGAGAAAAAAAAGAAAAGAGATGGTTCATAAGAGGGTTTTGTGAGCCAGGCCTGGAAGTAGCACCTATCACTGCTCTCAGATTCCACTGGACAGAGCTCAAGCACATGACCACATCGAGCTGTAAAGGAAATATAGTCCCAAAGATGAAGTGAGAGCACAGATATGGGCAAATCTTTGCCACAGACTCTTAGCTGGTTTTATACAGAATCACTTAATCACTGAAATTAAACACTTTCCAGTCCTTGGTAAATGACTCCATTCTGAAATATGACCAATAAAAGGCACACCCACTTTCATTTATTGTTGAATAAAAGATAATGAAAAATGTGGCTCGTGCATCAGAAAACCCAGAAATTGAGATCCTTACATTTGCTGCACCTTGCTAGAAAGAAAGCTCTAAAAGAGACCAGACACCCAGTTCAGAATATACTACTGTTCCACCACAATATTCTGTACTATTTCCATTCCTTCTGCAAAACAAGCCTGGGATTATGCGGGCAGGGATTCTACAAGTAATCATTTGCCTTCCTTTGTCTGATGAACAGCAAGTTCAGCTGTTTACCAACCACTAGATTACCTTCAGATTTTGGCATTATATTTTAATCACTCAGATATATTTAGGGAAAAAAATATTTCTCTGCTTTGCACCTCCCCAGTGGATTTCTTTTTCACTTTTCCAATTTCATAAGAAAGTCCTCAGGAAAAATAGAATTATAAAAGTATCAAATTAACAGATGAGATGAGCCTACATTTTTCTTTTCCCATGATACATTCTAAATACAAAAAAAAAAAAAAAAGAAGAAGAAGAAGACTAGACAGAAAGTGAGACCCATCCATCCACATTCCAAGACATGCTCCAGTTACCCAATCACTGTAGAGCATTGCCAGGTCACAGAGACCATGATTTGGACAAGAATGCACCTATTTCTAATATATTCTAGTTACTTAGTTGATACTGAAGACTCTGACCAGCCATTAAGTAGCCAATGGACTTTGCCAAGAAACCTGCATGGAAGGTTCTGTGGCATCTTATTTGCTGTAAATTAGAGCACTTTGGACCACAGAGCAAGCCTCCGAACAGCTGCGATTACAAAACAAAGCCCTGGAATGCATATTCTCTCATTTACTGTTTTTACATTTCTCTGTTGCCAAAATATTTGGCTACCTTTTCTTCCTCCCCCACCTCCAGCTCTTTTTTAAGGACAGGGAAGAAATCTAATTCTCAGAAAATGATTGGTTTTCAAAATATGCTAAGCATTTAGACATTTATTAGAAACAGTTTTAGTTCCTCATTAATCTAAAGCAAATTATTATTGATTTACAATGGATAACTCATCTGATATCCTTCAGACAGTCATAAAAAAAATGGTCTGGGCATTAAAAATGGTTTAATGTCTTTCTGGCAATAGCAGCTAAATTCAGTCAATGGCAGCCCCTTCCAACTGGATGAAAAATAGGCCATACTCACTGTGTGTTCTGCTCACTTTTGCCTAAGTGTTCCAAATAACCTGTGTTCATATGCATTTATTTTCACATTGGGTTCATTTATCAGCGAGCTCCAGATATTCCATTCATGCTAGAGTGATTTTCAAAGTGGGAAAGAATTCTTGTTAACACTATCATGTGCTTAAACTGGACATGTTTTGTTATAGTGAGTTTTTTACTATAACTTGTGAAAGTTTTTACTGCCTTTAGGCAATCTCAATGAGACCAGGTTGAAACCTACCTTGCACTTACTGGCTGGGAGCATCAGATCTTGAGTCAAACTGCCAAGCTGAATTTCTGGCATCCACCACTGAGCAACTTACTTACTTTTGGTAAACCTCAGCTCTCTCCTCTGCAAAATGGGAATGGCAAGAGCATCTATAGCAAGAATGAAATTTAGATGAGGTTGCTAATTCTATCATAGCACCAGGATTAGAGATTTTCTATTAATATAAGAGTTCTCTAATAGAGATTTCTCTATTAATACAGGCTATTAGCACAGGACCAAGACTATTAGTAGGTGAATATTAGCAGCTTTACCTGCTCCTTGCTCACTAAAAAGGACTATGCTTTGCCAGCTTCCTCTCCCCCAGAAAGGTTCAGCCTTGCCAGACGGCCAAAGGAGGAGGGGTGGAGGGAAGACATAGGCCAACACAATTTCAGGAGTTTTAAATAATAAATAGGCACTGGTGTGGTATGTGAGGAAATTTATTGAAAGTTAAAGGGAGATTTGATGTTATGATCTTACAGTATGTTCTTATGTTTATGGTATTCAAGAAATGCAAGTGAAAGATGTGAATATTTCTAAATTTCTTTTTGAATGCTGGTTTCTGTGTGTGTGTGTGTGTGTGTAACTACTATCCTGATTGGATAGGACCACTTGGATTATTGAATTGAGCATATTTACTATATCTACCATTCTTACTTAGTGTCATTACTTAGTATTATTATATATTCTGATTTGAATTGGCCTCTCTGTCCTTAATCATTAATAGTACCTTGCTTTCACTTTCAAAAATGTACTGGTTTATACAATAAAATTCATGATCACCCTCCCACTACTGCTGTTGTCACTGGTGTTATCACTGCTATTACTTTTTTAAATCTGTAATTGAAATAATCAATGAAAATTATAAAAATTTACATCATCTATCTATACTTGAAAAAATATTTTTTCTTAGATTGTTATTAGCAAGCAAATTAGTTCTTCAATTAAAGCATGTCACAACTCACTTGCTCCTATGAATGCCAACTTCTAGGTAAAAGTGAAATTTTAGATACTATCTGACCCTAACTTATCCAATTAGATCATTCATATACCTCAATGACATCTCCCAAATAATCTTTCCACTGTCCCTTCCTCTTCATATCCTAAAAAGACAAAAGGCAGGTACCAAAGTTGGGCTACCACAGGTTCTTAATGTGGATACTTTGCCCCTAAGAACACAGAAATCTAATTTATATGACAAAGCCATTTATGCTTTCTATACTTTCAGGTCTTTAGACACAACAAGAATCTTTGCAGCAGGAGCAGATATCCTCCCTAAGCTTAATTATCGACCTCACAGGACTCATTTTAGAAATGAGTAATTACTTGTTCTTTAAAAATTAATCAGGACTTACAATAGGCATAAACTGGTCAGCAAATCCACTAGGGAAGGAAGCAAAAAGAATAGGCTAAGTCACAATTAGCATACCTGTGAACTTCATGCCCTATGTGTTAGCTTTTTCTTCCTAAAAGATAAGGTTTAAAGTAATTGAAGAGGCAGTATTTCCATTTTGTAGTGAGAATCTTAGGATGCCAATTACACAATACTTATTGTCAAGCCCTTAAATTTAATGATCTTTCTAAGACATAAATGAAGCATATGAAGATGCCATTATAGGAGTTAATTTTAAGAGAAAGAGGAATCCATTATGAATCTCTGAAGACAATTATAGCGAAGTATTCATTGTTCTCTACTTGGAAATTGTTACAAAAACATTTTTTTTTAAATATTCTTTACAGGGGCGGCTGGGTGGCTCAGTAGGTTAAAGCCTCTGCCTTCGGCTCAGGTCATGATCCTAGGGTCTTGGGATCAAGCCCCACATCGGGCTTTCTGCTTAGCATGGGGCCTGTTTCCCTTTCTCTCTCTCTGCCTGCCTCTCTGTCTACTTGTGATCTCTGTCTGTCAAATAAATAAATTAAAATCTTAAAAAAAAATTCTTTACAAAAGAAATAGTTTAAGATGTAATATGGACATGTTTTCAAGCCAAATGGACACATTTCTACCTTGAAGGAGGAAGACGGTGAGGATAAACATGCAAATAGAAAAAAAATAAGTATTTGCTGAATGAGTTATTCCCATGTTCAGCTTGGTGGCAGTGACTTTTTACAGCTCTTTCCACTTTTCAAGGTTTCCTCCATCTTCCTTGGATATATAAACCAAATTTCTCTCTTTTTCAACTTCCGTCTACATTTCCAAAATGTTTCTTTGGCTTTGGTCCTCTAACACCCCTCAATAAATGTGTTCACTACCTTGGGAGTATCTGTGGTCATATAATTCCATAATCATATTCGTAGATGATATGTTGCAATTCATTTAAGCTGGACTTAGCGCTAAGCATGAGCTCACAAAGATGTCCATGACAGTGGTCAACAATGACTTCATCATCTAAGGATGAACTCAGCAGCTTTTCACCATCTGCAGAGGGGAGGCACATTTCATTGACAAACAGAACCTCAAGGTCAAAAGAAATCCTAAGAAATCAAGTGCCTCTAAAATCTGAAAATAACTGATTTCATAGATCACTATGGAGCAAGAGATTGAAAATGCTTCTTCAGCTGGCATTATCGTAGAAAAACAAGAACTGAACATCACTTTTTCAAAGTTATAATGAAATTCCTGGGGCAACATACCAAAGTGAAAGCAATGTGTACAAAGCTGCGTGACTTTGTACACATTGTACACATTCTTTGTACACATTCTTTAGTCAGCTGAGTGACTGACAGAAATGTCCAAATTCTGATCTGCACACACTCTATTAAATATGATCAGATCTATTAAACATACAAATCTATCTGCATAATCACTTTCAATTCTATAGCCACTTTTATCTCCTAAACCATGTCCAATTCCTCTTCCTTCATATTTCATTTCTGGAAAGCTTTTGTTAACTGATTTTGTTCTCAGATGCTATCACTTTATTGTCCACTAGGTACACTCTATTTTTATTTTTTAGACTTGTTATGACAACATTTGAAGGACAATTCCATTATGCTAAGCTTCATTTTTCACTGCACTGATTTTCTTTCCGTAACTTGTCTTCCTAAAATTTTCAAATTATTTTTGGGCCCTTGTCATGAAATCACATCATTTACCTGACAATCTTTGATATTATTACATTTCCTCCAATATGCTTTAGAAGCACAGCTGAATCATCCATGCTACCTCTAGGAAAACACTGCAGAACCAAACTTAGAAATTTGCTCTGGAAAAGTATCTAGTACCCTTCAAAAATGTATCTATTAGCCTTCAGGTTACCTGTCAAAGGGAGTTCGTTCATATTTGGTTCAATGGTTTTTTGGGTTTTTTTGCTTTGTTTTGTTTTGTTTTCTGCTTCCTGAAAGCTTATCTGGCAAGTTAAATGTTGAAGAGGGTAGAGAAAAAAAATGTAGGTAATAAAAAGTCAGTATCCAAGAGAAAAAATACAGAGATGATATGAGAATATAGCTGTGCCAGATGGGAATGAGCATAAAATTCTAAGTACACAGAAAATTTATCTTGGGGTTGAGTAGAGGAAAATAAAGTTTCAAGAAGAAAAAGTTATTGTCAAAAAATTTAAAAAAAAATTAAAAAAAGAAGAATGAGTAGAGAACATCCATTAAAAAAAGAAAAGAAAAGAAAAGAAAAGAAAAAATTATTGTCAAAGAGAAAAAAAATGTGGTACCACAGGGAGTAGGGCACTAGAAAAACTGCTTGAGGGTGGGACCACAAAGGGCAGATGAACAAAATAGGTGGAGCCCGAAATAAAGTGAAGCCTTTATTAGCAGACCTGTTGACATAACAATCTCATTGTTATGTAAGACCCAAGGAATTTCTCCCACGATCCATACCATTCCTCACAATGAACCTGCTACCAGAGTAAGATGCAAGTCTTTTCAGGTTTTTTAGACTTAACAAATATGCCTGTGATAGAAATATTGAAAGCTCAGCCAATAACTTCTGGCTCCTAAAACCTTCTCTGCAGTGGAAATTAAAACAGAATATATATTCTTTTCACTAAGTATTTTGATGAAGAAACTGGGCATTGAACCATGAGACTTTGCTAGGGTTCCCAGAGGTCAGATGTAAAACCAACATCCTGCCCTCAGTGAACTTTCTCTAAGTGGTGCTTCTTCCGAATGGTAAGAGAGTTCTGAGACCAAATCAAAAGACTCCAAATAGTTATGATTGAAAATAAACATATGAAAAAGAAAGAAAGAAAGAAATACATGTTTCTAACTCATCAGCTTTTAGAAAATCAACAGATCTTGCTATATTTATCATTTAATACTTTCTGTAATAACCTGTGCAGTTGCTCTCGGATTTAAAACGTGTCATTTATGTACAATCCAAAGGCAACCATTACAAAAATCCCAATCACTTGCAGAAACAGACAAATTATTTCACTCAATTAATCTCTGAAATAAAAACATATTTAGAAGCAAAAAGAACTGAATCTCTCTATCACTGGGGTCTACATGCCTGGCCTCAAGTTGAGCTAAAATGTAACCATATGTATCATATTAATATTGTCAGAATTTTTTTTTCATTTAAGAAGAACACTCTGAGTTATTTTTTTGTTTGTTTGTTTTGTTTTGTTTTTTTAAGGTTTTACTTATTTATTTGACAGATGGAGAGAAAGAGCAGAAGGCAGAGGGGAGAAGTAGGCTCCCAACCGAGCAGGGAACCTGATTCGGGGCTCTGGGATCATGACCTGAGCCAAAGGCAGACACTTAACCGACTGAGCCACCAAGCACCCCCAAAACACTGTGAGATTAGAACAGAGCTGTGTTCTCCTTTGTATCCCAAGGCTTCAGGAGGGTAGGGTTACATGGATTATGAAAGCTGCAAATCAAAGACCTTGATATTCCCAAGAAAATTCTGAAATGTACACAGCAAAAAATATTTGTTCAGAACAGCAAAGAATAAGAAACAGAATTTCAGCAAGCCCTTAGAACTTCAGAGAAAACAGACTAGCCTGGTCCAAGCAGAGCAGAGAGGTAACACAAAGTTTATCTCCATTTTCTTCCAACCCTTTAATTCAGCTACCACTCCTAAAAAGCAATGTGCACTCAGGAATGCCCTTCAAAGATCTTAAGTGAGAATGGGTCTTTGCCCTTGAGCTACACCAAAATGTGTCTATCGGTGTCAACGGTCAGTTCCCAGGAAGCAGGACTTCAGACAGGGATTCTTGTGTGAGACACAGAGAGAGGGAGGGCTCTTGGGAGAAACCTGTGAGGAAGCAATGGGAGCAAGATGGGATAAGGGGATGAGTTAGGCAAAGGCATGCCTTCAGAAATCCAGCCTGAGCCTGATCCCTTAGGGAATTCTAGAGAGTGAACGCACTATGTCATTGGTCCAGCTTGTTGGACAAGGAGCCAACAATACCTGCTCAACAGCCCTGTGAAAAGGATCTGGTTGGGCCACCTATAGTATCTCCTATAGAAGGTGTGTATAGCCATCGTTTAAAAATGGAACATCTTTTATGGGCGCCTGGGTGGCTCAGTGGGTTAAGCCACTGCCTTCGGCTCAGGTCATGATCTCAGGGTCCTGGGATCGAGTCCCGCATCGGGCTCTCTGCTCAGCAGGGAGCCTGCTTCCTCCTCTCTCTCTGCCTACGTGTGATCTCTCTCTGTCAAATAAATAAATAAAATCTTTAAAAAAAAAATGGAACATCTTTTAAAACAATTAATTTTGCTTAATGTTTGAGAGGCCATGGTTTGACCTTTATTTTTCCTATTGGCAAAAAAAGAGAAAATTTTTTCTTTATGTTAGAGCAAAATGATCTGTATTTTTAAGACAAAGTAAGACATTTGCAACATGTCTTTACTCTTGGAAATATTTGTGGTTTGTCCACCAACTCTTTGGGGAAATGACCATGAAATTTAGGAGGGTCCTGTTCCCCAGGTCCAGGGATGAAAATATGACCAGTCAATCAAAGTTGGCATCCTCTTGTCTCCAGTGGCTGGTTCAGATGAAGGAACATGATCCAAGTAAAGCCATTGAGAGTTCTCCCTCTGAATTTTAATAGAAATAGAGTAAATCTGTCACCCTCATTTTGCGAGGGCTACTAGATATAAGCCTAGACCCTTGGGTGCCATATTTGCCTTAAGAATGAAGCTGACCCACAAGAACCAGAGTGCAGAAACAAGTGAATATAGCTATTCCTAAAGTCAGTACAATCCTGGACTGTTGTTGTACTGGTTGCCTGTCAATTGCCCTGCAGTCAGTTTTATCTGAAAGAATACTGATCACTAGATTTACCCATCAACTGCAGGATAAAATCTAAACTCTTTTGTAGGAAAAAATATGATCCTCTACTGACCCATGCAAACCCTTCCCCTATCAATCCTCTGCCCATCCCAATTCAAATCCTAAAAACAGTGAACATGAGCGCCTGGGTGGTTCAGTCTGTTGAGCATCCGACTCCTGATTTCGGCTCAGGTCATGATCTCAGGGTCATGAGACTGAGCCCTGTCACCGGCTCTGTGCTCAGCATAAAGTCTGCCTGAGATTCTTTTTCTCCTTCCACCTCTGTCCCTCCTCCTGCTCACTCCAATAAATAACATCTTTAAAAACAACAACAAAAACACTAAACAGCTCACCACTCTCCAACCTCACAGTGGCTTCATTTCATGCCATCAGACCTTTGAAAAAGCCCTTGTCATTGCCTGGAATGCCTGTTCCCTATATAATCTATCCTTAGACTTCTGCTAGATTACTCATCCTTCTACCCAATCTTTTCTGGTAGTCTCAGCCTCCTCCAAAGTGCTTTTCCTCCATGCTCTGCCTTTGATTGGTTGTTCAGCGAAGACAGATTGTTCTCTTTCCTTACCAGACTCTTAAAGTTATCTTCCAAAAGGGATATACTTTTCCTTTTTGTATCCTCAACCTGAAGCAAAATAACACATACTAAGCAGGAGCTCAATTAGTGTTTGAGAATGAAAGAAAAATGAGAGAGGGTGGGAAGAAAATAACCAAGATTCCAGAAAATTCCAGGATATTCTTGTGCTCCAGGAAACGTATCTTCACTTGTGAACTTCATATACCGATCCCAAGCCATCAGAGAGATATTTTCAGATAGGAGTTTCTCTTTCTACCTCACACATTACATTCTTCAAAAATTTGTCTACTTATGAATTAGACTATAGCTTCCTAACAAAATACTTTTATATTAATTTTTTTTCTGCCACATAAAAAAAAAATGCCTGTAAGGCAAGAACTTAAAACTCAGTATTATTCTTCCAAAATCTCAGAATATATTGCATTCCACTGATGTTAACAAAATTGTCTATCATATAGACCACAATCATGAACTGCTTAGCTTGGCACTTAAGTTCCTTGCAGTCTGGCCTGATACTTAAATTATCTAATCTTCAGTTTTTCATCGATGAAATGAGAATAACATAAATTCTCTGATAACGTTGTTAAGAAGAAGAAAATGAGACAGTGACATATAAGTAACAACTTAATAAATATCAACATTATTCTCATCTTCATTACTAGTACCTCTCCTTGTTGTACCAGAAAGATTGTGCATCTATTCTAGCCTTGTTCTCCCTGTCCCCATGCCTGGAATATCTGTCCTAGTTTCTCCTTTCTTTACCTCCTCTCCATCTCTCCTAATCAATCCTATGATTCATCTCCTTAAACTATCTTCATGACAATCAGCATGGCTTCAAACCTCTTTATTAATTCTTAGACACTTGAAATACAGAAGTACACTTAGCTTTAAGTGCTCTCTAAGTTGCAAATGAATGGAACCTTTTCATTGGTGAATTGGAGACTAAATGACTGCCTGAAACCAAAGGTGGTTACATTCTTTCTCAGGTTCTATCTGCTGGTGTTTTATAAGACTTTCATCACTGATATTTAATTCAATATGATAGATCCCTTTTATTCAAAAGCCAAACCAACCAAAGAATCTGAGAAGCTAATTTTCCCCTCATCCACTCTTATAATGGCTTCCTAAAGGCTACAGAGGGCTTGGGAAAGGTCAAGGAACTTAGTATGCTAAAATCACCTCAGTACATTCTAAGTCTTTAAACTAGGAAATCCAGATGTGGTAATATGATGAGTCCTGGTTAACCAAATGGTTAACAATTTACTACATTGCTCCTGTTCCTCAGCCCTCCTTAAATGGAATTTTCCTGTAAATCCGTACCTACTTCACCCTACCCCCCCAACCCCCCACCCCTGCCCCAGTTTAGTGAGAAAGTCATGATGTTCAAGTCATTGTGTGACAAATCCCTTCCGTTCACACCGGGAAATGTTAATTATCTGCCAGGTTTCTGTAATCCTTCTCCAGACTCCTGGGAGAGGCGAATTTCAAAGTGACAAGTGACTGTGAGGTGTGTCCCACACTATCCCCAAGAGAAAGGGGCCCCTTTTCACTCATGTGGCTTCCTCTCACTCTTGGGGTAACAGGAGTGTCAGGGAACTGTGGAGGAGATATTCCAGGCCTGGAAAGTTTAAGTCAAGGCCCACTGGGAGGAGTTTGCTAAAACCTTCCAACTCCTTCTCACTGTTGCTGATCTTTTTTTCCTTTTTTTTTTTGCTCTGGAAATCATTGAATACCAAATAGGACATCCATATGGAAATCCTTTGTGCAATCCAAAGGCTCTAATGGAGTTACTTTTTGGAAACTATAGAATTTGGCTTCTAAGAGTAAACTGGTTGGTCCTTCCAACTCCAATCTTGGCTACTTCTTCCACTGAATCCAAGATAATGATCAACTGACTCCCAAATTTCAAATAGCTGCTTTGTCCCCCAACACTGTCAAATGGAAATTGGTAGGAAATATTTAAGAACTGTATTATTCCTGGACCTGACATTCTTAGTAGATGATGATGATGATCCTTACTTCATTTATTAAATTCATTTATTCTGTGTCAGTCATTTTAGAAGAAGTCTGAATCTATTTCCCCTTTTAGTCATTCCCCCCAAATATTATTTCACATGAAAGTCAAATGATCTTTGAAAAACACAATTCTGACCATGTCATCCCTGCTAATATCATTCACAGGTTCCCATTTATTATCCATACATTGAGAATATTAATAGTAAGAATTACATAGCTAATAGTGGGTCCCTACATACTACTAGGTGCACCAGACACTTGGACAAGATTGATGTGTATTAACTCATTTAATCCTTATTAAAAGCCTCTGAGCTGAATACTACACTTACTAAATCCCATTTCACTGATAAGGAAGTTTAGAGAAGGTTTAGAGAAGTTCAGTAATCTGCCTAAGGAAGCTCGACCCCAAAAACAACAAACTACTTCCTCCAACACTTCTGTGTGATGGGTCCAGAGTCCTCATTGTTAAGCACAAGGCTTTGGGGTGAGTTTTGGAAGATAAAGCCTATGATATGGCCTATAACAGTGACCTTTAACTCTAGGAAGCATATTGAAGGTTGCTGGAGGGAAGGTGTAGGGGATGAGGTAATTGGGTGGTGGGCATTAAGGAGAGCACTTGATGGAATGAGCACTGGGTGTTACATGCAACAGATGAATCATTAAATTCTACCCCTGAAACTGGGGGGAAAAAAAAAAAGTGACTACAAATTTTATGAATAATTACAGCAGGTGGCAGATGTAAACGGGAACTCTCCCAGGCAAACCAGAACTACCCATAGGGTTCTATTCGTCTGCTATCTGCCTTGCCAGCCCTACCACCAGTAGTACCCTAATCATTCTCTGGATCCCCATCCTAGGGCTCCTCTTTCTGTTCCTTCAACAGGCCCTGCTGCCTTTGAATACAGAACTCTTCCTGCAGAAAATTCTCTCCCGCCTATACTCTCCTCAGACTCCTCTCCTGGTTAGCAGGCTCATTCTTCAGCTCACAGCAATCCCCCTGAACTAAGTTAGGGAACACTTACATGCTCCACAGGATAGCATAACTGATTCTAGTTACTATCTGTCTCCTCCACTTCTCTCTATGCTCCCTAGGGGAGCTGTTCTCCATTCCTTTTAGTACCCTTGTACCTGGCAGAGGTTAAATGCTTAATAAGTATCTGTCATAGAAAGAGAGGAAAGGAAAGAGAAATAAAAATATATAACAAGATCCTGGCTTTTGTCCAGATTGAATAGATATAAATTTACTTATTAATTCATATATATATATATATATATATATAGTACATCTCTTCTGTTCCAGGTGCCATTCTAGGTGTTGAGGATTTAGCTGGAATAAGACAGGGACCATTCTGGATAACAACCAGTAAATCCATAAACAGATAAGCAAGACAGTTTCAGATGGTTCAGAAAGTGTTACAAAGTAAAAGGATGATGTAATAGAAAGTGACTGGGAGATGAATATACATTTAATAGGCAAGAGTTCAATGCAAGGTGACATTTGTGCTGAGTCCTCAATGATGAGAAGATCTGTAGAACACTCCAGGTGGAGGGAAAGTTTGTGTTAGCTGTGTAGGGTAGAAAGACAAGTGTGGCTGGAGTAAGTATATGACCAGAAAAAAAATGGTTGAGAAGGGGGGTTAAGGAGTTGCGGAGGCTGCTTCATATAGGACATTAATAAACTGCAATGAATTCATATGTTATTTCATGTGCAGTGGGGAAGTGTTGGATTTTAAAGAGTAGGATGGCTTGCTTTGATTAACTTTTTTTTTTTTAAGACCACTCTGGTGACTGAATTGAGAATAGACTGGAGGAAAAGGGCAGAAGCTGGGAAAGAATTGCAGTAATCCAGGCAAGAGACAGACAGTGAACAAAGTGGTACCTAATAGAGGTGTGGTCTAGCAGTGCTTCTCAAGCTCAACTATGCACCAGAATCACCAGAAAGCTTGCTAAAGAACAGATTCTCGGGGCACCTGGGTGGCTCACTTGTTAGGCGGCTGCCTTCAGCTCAGGTCATGATCCCAGGGTCCTGGGATAAAGCCCCGCATCAGGCTCCCTGCTCAGCGGGAAGCCTGCTTCTTCCTCTCCCACTCCCCCTGCTTGTGTTCTCTCTCTCGCTCACTGTATCTCTCTCTGTCAAATAATAAATAAAATCTTAAAAAAAAAAAAAAAAAAAAAAGAACAGATTCTCATTCTGCAGGTCTGGGGTGGGGCCTGGGATTCTAAATTTCTAACAAAACTTTCAGGTGATACTAATCTTGCTGATCCAAAGACCACAATTGAAAAAACAAGAGTCTATAGAACTTGATAGATGACATCTGGAAGCCACAAAAAGAGAAGAATTGAGGGTTATTTGTGGGGTGTTTGTTTGTTTTCCTTGAGAAATTACAAACATGGTAGTGGCATTTAGTGAGATGGAGACATTTATCACCCTTCCTGCTTTTCAAGTTACCGTACTGCTGTCTGCTGGGGTAGAAAACTTTTTAGGATTGAACAGCAACTCACTCTGGCCTGGAGCCAAATTTGGGATTAAGATAGTGTAAAATCACATTTCTGGCCCAGTAGAAAACTGATTCTTGAGCTATGATGAATCCAAGCTCTTAGCAGTAAAATGACCCTCTTCGGATGAGTCTGCATACATTGCCAAGTACTTGGTTAAAAAAAAACTGGTTTATGGATCTTCTTTTTCTTTCCCAGAAACATCAGGTGCCCTTAAAGGGTGGTAAAAAATTGGGTCATAGCACAGCTGAAGTAAATGGGACAAGGAAAGGATTCTTCTACTTTTGTACATACTGTCCAACAGTTGTTCACTTGTCCTTAGCAAGCTCACAATCTTTATATTCCTGGCAGAACTTGTTTAAGTTCAGAGCCAACAATTCACCATCTTTAGACTTCATCGTGCTTTATAGAAAATGAAACCCAGCCACTGAATTGCTAAGCAACTGCTAAGTGTGCTCACAAATGAGGGCTTTTAATATTTACAAATCTGCAAACTGTTCTAGAATTCTCTGCCCTTGCTCAAAGATGTTGTGCAAAGCCAATTGGAAATTATCTGGCTCCAGATGTGCATCATAAATTGAATCTGACTTTATATAAGTTGTAGGACTTCACTGGTTGCTCCTAGAAATGGAAAAACATGGCAGGTCCAAGACTCCCACTACTATTCAGGTTCTTTTCGTGTCTCTTCCATTCTGGGAACAGAGCTCCTGTTTCTCATGGGCTGGTCAAGTCACTCTTGTTGCACAGATCTCAACGTGGAATTGTGTTTTGCCTGAGTTTAAGCTCTCCTCAAAGGAAGGTTTTCAATAGGCCCAGAGTATTTCTGATTTGGAAGGACAAGTTGAGTTGGAAAATATGATATTCTGGCCTGAAAAAATTTTTTTAAAGATTTATAAAAATTCCCAGAAGACTCTTTGGACATCAGCTAGCCCTTACTAAGACTATTGTACAAATGAATCAGAAACATATGGATTAAGTTTCCCCAGAATTAAACATAGGTTTAACACATGAAAGAGGTAGGAACAGGAATTGGTACAGAGAAGAGAGTCACAAAAACATTTCAATTCTATGTTAAATCAAGACCCCTGGGAAAATCCACTTTATAAATGAATGAAAATGTTACTGATATCTCAGTTCATCCTGATTTGAGATGTTAGATTTGTTCTAGTGTAGAGTTCTTTTCCTTTTTCTTCAAAAATAATATGATAAATCAAACAGAAAACATTGTTATCCTGGCCTCTTTTACATAATTTTATTAAGTTTCATTCAGTAGCTTTGAGGGAAGTAAGTGGCCTACAAGCATTATCTCTTCTCAGGAATAAAGTCTAGGAAGCATTTTTCATGATCACAATCTAGGGGCATTTTCTAACCTTCTCCAGTGGGCTATGAGAAGATTAAGGAAAATGCATCATTATTTGACAAATGGGAAATAGGCCTGCACTAAGACTTATGATCTTAGCATGAAGCAGAATGTTGAGCAAAAAAGAGATGTTGATGCATTTTAATAGCAATTACAGTACAAACAAACAAACAACAAAAAAGTGACCTTGATAACTTTCCCTGCGTGTAGCCAAGGTCAAGTTCAACTTAACATTCTTTTCTAAAAATGCTGCTTTGTCACACTGCCAAGGACAAAGGAAAGTTGAGTCCAACTATATATCTTTTAAAATCTTGGGAATGTTTTAACAAGGAGAGAAAATTTTCTCATAATTACCATATAAGATGTCTGGATTCAATGCCTGCTATGTTCCTAGAGTTTAGAAAACAGTGAACTGTGCCTTAATCCTGAATTTTTCTTTATTTATTCCATGAATCTGCATAGCAAATCCTTCTTCTAATAAATAATGTCAAAACAATTCTAAGTCAAAGTCTGACAAATTGTCATTTTTACCATCTAAACGCAGGCTGAGGAACTCATTTCTACAACGGGAATCCAAAATTACCAAACTCCTTAGAAGACTGGCATCCCCCAACTATTACTCTCACCTCTCCATCCTTTTTTTTACAGTTCCCCCAAGTCCACTACATGTCCCAAAGCCTTCATTCTGTTCTTAAAACACAGTTAGCTTTTGCCCATCTTGGGGCCTTGATAATGGCTATTCCCTCTGCCTAGACACTAGACCCTCACATTCTTGTACAACTTATTCCTTCTCACCATTCTGGTCCGTGTTCTAGTGCCCACCCTTTGTCCCAGTCATTCCACAATCTATTAAACTTTTTATTTTCTCTCTCAGTAAATTGTCACTCCCAGAAGTTATTGCACTGCTCCTTTTATCTACTAGTTTATTTCTGTCTCCTCACAAATTGTATGCTTCATGAAAGGAAGGACCATATTTGGTTTGTTTATCACTCTGTCCTCAGCAACTAAGACAGGAACTTGCCAAGAGTAGACACTCAATAAATATTTGTTAAATGGATTAATTAATTAATTCATGAGTCATGTAATAATTGCTAATAGTGCCCATCCAGATCTCTTTCCCAGCTGCTGTGTGGTCCATGCTGCTAAGGACTAATGCCTGTACCATCCTCTGGAGGACTACCCTTGGACAACTGGAGCACCTCATCTGTAGGAAGTTTACAATCCCCTTGAGGCATCCCATAGACAATGACTGATGAGTACATGTAGGACAGAAGCCCAGTTCTCAGTAAAACAAAGTTGTATGGTATCATTCACCCTCCAGAGCTCCATGCAGGATCTGACTGAAGCTAAACTTTATCTGAAATCTTGTTTTTGCTATGCATTTTCCATTTCCTATCCTGCTTCTCTCACTCCTTTTCTCACTCAACAAACAACTTTTCCCTAAATTCCTGTCCCATGTCCCACTTCTAGGGAACCCAACCTAAAATAAGACATAAATAAAAGTTCATGAAATCAGCAACCCTCCACTAATAATTGTAGGCAGTGTCCAGTCAACATTAAATATGTTTTTATAAACAATTGCCACTGTGTATTCTGAATACCAGTGGGGGGAGAGAAGGTGTGGTTCTTACAACAGTGGTCCAAGAGTCCTTGCAGTTATTGGTAAGGACCCATGTATTCATTTGCATACTAAACTTCATTTGCAGACTACCTTAATGACACACCTCATACAAATATATATGTATATGGATGGAGGTGGATTTTATAATACTAAAATTTATTTATAACTAGGGGTAATTCTTGGTCACTTTATTTTTTATTCTTTCAATATTCTTGGTTGTGTAAATATTTTTTAATGTTAAAAAGGGATTCTTATACTCTAAAAAGGTGGGTATTGTTGATTTAGAAAATGAATTCTTAAAGTAAAAGGAAAGGGATAACACTGTGTCTAAAGAATCAACCTAGGGACCCAGGATCAAATTCCAAGAAAAAGTTGCCTTCTCTGCCTCACAATCTCTTTCTTCATACACCTTCCTAAACACTTACATCTATTGTTACTACCTGAAATTCCTAAGTTGGAAACTCATTTCAGTTAATGAACATTATCATTTAAAAAATGCCATTGTGTCTGGGGAGTTTAGGGAGTCAGCAACCATCCCCACTTTAGTAAGAAATTTCCAAGCCATTGATTCAATAAATATTTCTTGAGAACCCATTATGTATAAGGTACTAAGCTTATCTAGCCAGGGATAAAAAGTTCCGTAAAGGACAGGTCTTTCCCAGAAAAAATGGAAGAAAAGGGAAAAGGAAGAAAAAAAAAAAAAACAGAAAAGAAAAGCAAAGTTTTCTTCTTATCATCTGGCTAACAAAACTTTGAGCTTGAAAAATTCCAGTGAGGCTGGAAATAAAACAGATGGAGGCATGAAACACAGAAGGATTAAGGAAATTAAAACCCTAATAAAGCATGAACAGGTGAGAAGAGAGGTTCCAGGAAATAAAGATGACAAAACAAAGTTGGTATGGTCATAAATGTTGCCTGAATCAACAAGGAAAGGGGGGGAAAATACAAAAAAAAAAAAAAAAAACAACTAAAACAAAATAAAACAAAACCCCTCCCATCCCTCTCTTCAGTATACAATGTAACTCTTTGACTTTAAATTCAGTGACTATTGATCTCCTTTATGTATACTGTAATAAATGCTATTGCCCTATGGTAGAACTCCAATCACTCACTCCAGTTGCTTTGCAAAAGGCAATGCTGTTTTTCAGACCTACTTATTAATATGTATCTTAACCTGCAATTCAATCCTATAGAGCACTAGGTCTTTGTCCACAGACTCATGATGATACTCTTCATTAAAGCTGAGCTATGATTTGGGAAATAGGCCAGCATTTTTCCCCATGAAGTAATCTTTGTATTGGCTAATAAACACTCCCATGTTCAACACAGGACTGCTTTGTTACCACGTATACCTCACTGGTTTTAGATCCTATCTGGAGGTTTGAGGGGGAAAGTTAGACATTCATCCCAAAAGGCATGTATCAATCATCTATTATGCACCAAGTGCAATGCTATGCACTGGGAACATGAGTTAAATACCTCACTTCCAAGAAATCAAACTTTTGAATCCCAGAAAAGTAAGACTAATTCTGCCTAGTGGAATCAGGGGAGATGGTGAGATAGAACTGATGTTGTCTATCTGGTCCTGAAAAGAAAAGGAGGTAGAAAAGGGGGTAAAGGCACCCCACCTAGCCAGAGGAGCCTGTGCAAATATGTCAAAATGGGAAGTATGTGGTCTATCAGGGAGAGGTAAAGAAATTAGTAAAGCTAAAAAGTAATACCTGCACACCTCTTCATGTGTTTAGGACCACTGACCATTTGGGTATGCTCTTTTGTGAAGTGACTATTCAAGACTTCTATTTCACTATGGGGTCATTTGGCTTGTCTTTATTAATAAATAGTAGCTTTATATTCAAGATACGAGTCCTTCTGCCAAGCATATATATTGCAAATATTTTCTGATCCATAGGTTTCCTTTCTATCTCAGTGTTGTCTTTTGAAAGACAGGGGATCTTAACATAACCAATTTATCAACTTTTCTCTTTATGCTTAGCACATTTTAGGTCTTGTTTAGGAAAACTTTTCATGATCATACAATTCATAATTGCTAAAAGTTGTAAGCAACTTGAATGTCCATCAAGAGGAAAATGGGTGGGGCACCTGGGTAGCTCAGTGGGTTAAAGCCTCTGCCTTCAGCTCAGGTCATGATCACAGGGCCCTGGGATCGAGCCCCGCATTAGGCTCTCTGCTCAGTAGGGAGCCTGATTCCCTTCCTCTCTCTCTGCCTGCCTCTCTGCCTGCTTGTAATCTCTTGTCTGTCAAATAAATAAATAAAATATTTTTTAAAAAAGAGGAAAATGGGTAAATAAATATCCTTTTAATGGAATATTATATAGTAATGAACATGAACTACAACCATGCATAATATAGATGAAACAAACATTATGTTATTGATGATGTAAAACAGATACTCTAAGATTCCATCTATATAAAATTCCATATATGGAAAAACTTATCTATGGAATTAGAAG
Source organism: Mustela nigripes (assembly GCF_022355385.1). Classification (NCBI taxonomy): domain Eukaryota; kingdom Metazoa; phylum Chordata; class Mammalia; order Carnivora; family Mustelidae; genus Mustela; species Mustela nigripes. The sequence goes on from NC_081563.1 coordinate 104,544,718, forward strand.
TCAAGGCAATGGTTATCCCTGGCAGATGGTGAATGGGAAGGACCTTGAAGGGCTTTGGGGTGCTGATTGCATTCTGTCTCATAATCTGGTTGCCAGTTTATGGCATGCAAGTTTCATAACAATTCATCAAGTAGCACATATTTTCTGTATTTATATTTCCATAAAATATTTATATTTAAAAATGTAAGACAAGGTCACATGAGGGAGAATAGTGACAAAAAAAATTAGGCTGAAAAGAACAACAGATCTAGAATTTAAAGATCCCTACTGAGAAGTTTGTCAAGTTGTAATTAGTTTTAAGGTCTGGGCTTTAGACAGACTCCCTTGCCATGTGGAGGACTGAGGCAAGTATATATCTGAGATGAGGGAAAGGGACCCATCTGGAAGCTCTACAGCAGTCCAAGTGAGAGATGAGGAGGCCTGATTAGAAGAAAAGACAGTGGCAGTGAAGAGAGAGGAACTTGGGTTTTCCTACTAAATGTTTCTTTAAAATCTACTCACCAGTGCCATAAGACCGTAAGCACCTGCCCAAAGTGTGGGGGGCAAAGGCCTACAAGTCTTCGACAGATGTTGAGTTTCCAAACAATGAGAGACCTTGATAAACATACCTCTCTCCTGGATTGATGAAGTCCAGGCACTTTTGTCTGGCTCTTGTCTTGGATTGTAAGACATAAGTGCTAATACAAATCCTCATATGGCTTAGTGGAAAGTTCCAGAACTGACACAATATTGTTTGGACAACTTTTTCCTTTCCTCGTTTCTCCTACCCTCCCCTTGCACACTATTCAAGTCCTCTTCTTGCTGGGTGGTTTCTACTTGTCTTGTTAATTCCTTCCTCTGTCTACATGCTTATTAGGAGCAAGGATGATTCCTTTTCTTGGAAATGAGGAGCTCTGAAAGGCAGGAACTATACGGGGCACTCAGGTAGGCAGCATGGTGCAAGATGGAGCATGAGCAGGGCCTCTAGGCACTGAGAGTGCCATGAAATCTTCCATAGGCACAGGATCAGGATCCCATTGGTGCCACCTCTGAGAGGCAACAGGGCGGGGTACAAACACCTTGTTGTCACCAGTGCCTTCTCTATTATGTTCATTAGCAAATATTTATTGGGCTTCTCTGGCTGAGCCACCCACTCAATTATATGCTTTGTGGGAAAGGGCGGGAAGGGAGCATAATCTGAAATCATGATCCAAAGACCCAGGGTGCACCCCACTCCATCTTGCCTCAGGCCCTAGAAGAGTAGACTGTGCCCACCCAAGATTCCCTAAGATAAAAAAGAGGTAGCATGTAGAAACCTAAACATAGCTTCTCAAAGAACAGAATCATAAACTGAGAAGAGACAGAAATTTTCCAGTCAAATCCTGTTATACCCTTTAGGGCATGTTCTCAAGATCTCTCCTTGGAGATGATATCCTCACACAGTTTTCAAAATGTTATACAAGATGGTCTCTTTTTGTTTATTTCTTGGACTCTCACCTATGTTTTGTACCTTGCCACCTATGAAAAGGTTGCTCATATGTCCCAAAACAAACTCCAAATTTCACCTCCCTAGGTTTGCTATAGAGCTCTTTCCTGGAAAGACAAGATGTCAGAATAAAATTTACAGGGTGCCTGGGTGGCTCAGTTGGTTAAGCATCTGCCTTTGGCTCAGGTCATGATCCTAGGGTCCAGGGATCAAGTCCCACACCAGGCTCCCTGCTTTTCCCTCTCCTTCAGTCTCTCCTCACTGTTGCTGCTCTCTCTTACTTGCTCTCCCAAATAAAGAAATAACATCTAGGTTCTTTCCATAGTTTGGCTATTGTGGACATTGCTGCTATAAACATTCGGGTGCATGTGTCCCTTTGGATCACTACATTTGTATCTTTAGGGTAAAAATCAATAAAATGCACCCTGCCCAGAACAAAAATAACAATGTTGGCCCAGAGCGTGGATTTTCCACTTTTCTTTTCTGAAGAAGCACAATTTATACAGAGCATTGCTCAGCCTCAAGGGCTCCCACACCTGCAGGACAAAAGCACCACTGCTTTCTCACCTGGAAAAATATGGCCTCCTCCACCAAACTGGAATAATTCCTGAGTCTAACTCAGGTCACATGTTTCCAGTTCCAGAGTGGTAGCAACATTACAGTGATTTAGAACCCCAGAGAAGGAAGTCTTCACTCAGGCCCAGTCAAGCCTGCTTAAACCTCAAGACTGAACAGTCACCAATTCAGTCATGAAATGACATAATTCTCTTATATCCTGGACAAAGAGTCATTAAGGCCACCATTCCTTTATGGGGCCCACACTTTGTCACTTTGTCACAGATTGAGAAGAAATCTCTGAGTAGGCATATATCTTATCTGCCACCAGTAGGATCAGTCAGGCCTATCCCTCATGAGATATGCAAAAGCAAAACTGTGTCTCACTGAGGTAAACCCTTTATTTTTTCAGAGACCGTGTAAAATGGTATTTTCAGCCTGCTATTCATCTACATTTGGAAAATGATTGGCATTTCTAGTCTAGGGATGAAAATGGCACTGGAAATTTTCCCATGGAAAATAGAAATTTTCCATTTCCCATTTCCTTCCTCTTATTGCACAGTTATTTTGGAATCTTTCTAATAGTATCTTCTGAACTGGTACAAGTCATACCTAGAAGTATTTCTCAGATACTTCCACCAAAGTTTTCTTTTAGCATGAAAGAACATTGTACTACACCAGAGATCTGAGCAATAAAGACAGTATAGTCCACCATCATTACAACTTTTGTCTTTAAAATCTCATGTTTGTCCTTAAAATTCAGGTGCCACTTATATACACCTTTAAGTTATCTGTGCCCACCAGCAGTATAAAACTAGCACTATAATTTATATAACATCACCTTCAGTTGATATTCTAGAACTTGCACCAGGTTCTTTCCTGCTCCAGGTTCTATTCTGTAGATAGACTTGCATGACTATGGGAAGCAATGAACAAATTCCATAAGATCTCTTGGGAAAAGGTCATAATAACTCATTTTAGTAAATGTTAGTTTGTTGAATTGAGTTGACGGAGACTTGCTATGTCATATGTAGATTGAAGGAAAAGAAAATAGGATGGATGGATGGACGGATGGATGACTGAAAGATGAGAGGTAATGTCCCCTGTCCCCTTCTTTGGGACAAAGAAGAAGATAATTCTGGAAAGATTCTGTATTTCCTCTGTGGAAACATCAGGATGGAGTGGGACTTTGAATTCAAGTGGATGGCTTCATATGTAAGCCCAAGCCTAAATCTGCAGATGATTTTTATCTCATCTCTTTCAAATTACCATTATCTTATTATGGAGAATCTGCTCTATTCTCTAGTCCAGCCAACACTTCATAAGTGGGCAACTTCATACTTACCATCTTAATTCATACCCAAAGCCCTTCAGATAATCTTCTCTGGTAACTTTGGAAAAAAGGTAACTGTCAAAACACAAAAGTGGATTTCCGCATAAGCAAAAGAAGTCAGCATGGATGAGGAGGATGAAGGTTATCTTCGGTCCTGGAAGACTCTAGGTCTAGTTGGTATTAGTCATTATAACAGTAACACAGTTTATTAAAATCTATGTGTATATTCATATGGGTCATCAAAATCTGTGGACAGACCTCACTAATGCAGAGCCCTTTATTGCTGTTCATAGATGCCATTACCCGAGGTCCTGTTGGTAGTCTGACTTCTATTCAGTCCCTTTAGGCTCTTCTCTTGAACAAAGACTTGGAGAATAAAAATTCCACCCAGCTGTGATATTTGCCCTACCAGAAAGTCTCACTGTAATGTATCAAAATCTCTGTAATTGCTCATAGTTCAGAGTTCAGTTCCACCTTCCTTCCCATCTTAAGCTGACATCTAGAAATAGAGCCCAAGATGGAGATTCACATGGAAGTAATTTATTGAGAAAGGAGAGAGTAGGGGAAGCAGGACAGGCAGAGTTAGGGTGTGGTCTCTGCTGGAGTCTGTCCTTAGTCTGATCCCACAGGGAGCTCTGCAGTATGGATTGCTCCACAGAGTTGCCCCCTGCCCTTTTTGAGGCAAAGGGTCCTTAGTGCCCCTGCATCAGTCAGTCATTGGCTATGGACCACACCCAAGGGCAAAAGAGTTGTTTAACTTCCCAAGCAATTCCAGGCTAGGCAACTCCCATTTGGCCATGGGCGATTCTCCAGAGAAAGAGACAGCTGTAAACCATTAACAGCCAATGCTCCTAGCACTTGGGATATGGGAACACCAGCCTGGCAAAGGAGATCTGGGTGGGTCAGCAACAGCATCCCTATACTTACCATCCTAATTCATCTCAGAAGATATTCCTCTGGACAATGTTTTGATTCATAATGCTTGCTTTAAACAATCTCAGTGGAGTGGAATATAATAATATATACCAATCCATAGTACTTACTAATAGGCTACCATGTGCCAGGCATTTTTCTAAGTGTTATCGTGTTTACATATTACTCCTATGAGGTGGGCACTTTTATTATCCACATCTTACATATAAGAAAATGGAGGGACAGAGTAATTAAAGAAGGGAATGAGTTGGAGACCTAGAATTAACACCCCATCCTCTTAATTCCGCATTAACCTGTCTCCTACTTGTTGCCAAAGGGTAGCAGCAGAAGTGGGGCAGGGGGATCTCGGAACTAAAGTGGTAAAATTTTATTTGTATAAGATAACATACCCAACTAGGTGAGAGAAAAACCTTTTGAATGATGGAGAGCCTGAGGACCTTTAAGACTCTTTGTGTGTGTATGAATTTCCAAAACGTGGCAGTTTTATCTACTGGGTTGATGTTCACCATTTGAACTTTCATCGTTTAAATCCCATGAAAGCGCAGTTGCATAAGACATGACTCTCTGCCAAATGAAATAATAGCTAACATTTGTTAAGCACTTTCTGTGTGCCAGGTACTGTTCTCAGCAGTTTACATGGATTATATCATGTAATCCTCAGAACCACACCATGAGGCAGTCCCATTTTCAGATAAGGAAACTGAGGCACAGAGAGAATAACTAATATGCCCAAGGGTACATAGCTAGGAAGCATCAGGCCAGATTTCAGAGTGTGTAATCTGGCTGTGGATCTATATTCCTAACTTTACTTTGTTGCCACCCAAAGAGTCCTGGATGGTTGGAGCTAGCAGTCATGTTGGGCTGATTTAGAGAGGAGAAAACTGAGGCCCAGAAAAAGGTGGTGACTTGCTCCAAATCACACAAACCCAGGACTCTTAATTTTCCTCAGAGTGTTTTCCATATTTTGATAAGGGTTATCAATAAGAAACAAAATATATAAATGAGAAACAGTATCATTTACTTGCCAGTAATTCAGGGGTATGTTTTTAAATGTTTGAAGTCTCTTTCCTTCCTTGTTTCTCTCAAGAAGCAGATGACATCAAGGGTTGCTATTCAGGAAGGTAAGAAAGAAATACCAGTATCTATCTAGCCTAAAAAGAAACTATTCTGGTAACTCATGTATAACTATGTGATATGACTTCCACATTGCTATTCTCTCTTTTGGCTGGAACCTGCAAATTCTAATGCCAAAGTACATCTCTTTAGACAAAGGAAAGGAAAGGAAGACAAGAACAAATATTTATTAAATATCTACTATTAGCATGCATTGCTCTGTGCATGCTATGTAAATTATCCAAAAAATAACCTTTAAAATCAGAATGTTAGCAGTTAGCATTTGCTAATGCATACATTGCTCTGCGCATGCTATGTAAATTAACCAAAAAATAATCTTTAAAATCAGAATGTTTTTTTTAAAGATTTTATTTATTTATTTATTTATTTGACAGAGAGAAATCACAAGTAGATGGAGAGGCAGGCAGAGAGAGACAGAGGGAAGCAGGCTCCCCGCTGAGCAGAGAGCCCGATGCGGGACTCGATCCCAGCACCCTGAGATCATGACCTGAGCCGAAGGCAGCGGCTTAACCCACTGAGCCACCCAGGCATCCCTAAAATCAGAATGTTAACAGTTTGCATTAGCAAATTAGCATTAGCAAATGCACTTAGCATTTGCTCCATAACAAACCAACCCCAAATTTAGTGGCTTGAAACACAGCAATTGAAACAGCAACAATTTATTATTGTCGATGAGTAGCTAGGAGGCTCTAAGGATTCATGCCAAGCTTAACCGATTTCAGGTTAGTTCACTCATATTCTTGAGGGTAGCTGCTGGATTGGCTAAGGACCCACTGGTCTAAGATACCCTCAGCTAGGATGACTTATTTCTGTTCCACACCCTACTGAAGGATATTCCACACTTGTTCATGTGGCAGTGGCAGAAGAGACCAAGCAAAAGCATACAAGTCCTGAGGTCTAGCCCCAGAATAGGCACATCATCCCTTCTACTCCATTCTATTGGCTAAAGCAAGTTACAGGGCTGGTCCAGATTCTAGGAAAGGAAAAATAGATTCCATGCCAGATGGGATGAGCTACAAGATCACACTGTCAATGGCATGAGCATATAAACTGATAGAAAATTAGAGAGTTTCTTATAATCAATCTACTACAAATATCCTAGAATATGCCAGATCATTTAACTGGTATGTTTTCCCCAAAACATATGTCTCCCTCACATATCTCATCTACTTGTGAAGACATTTGTGTTCACTTTGTTGGCTTACAGAAAATTCAGTAAAGATGCCACTGGGTTTTAAGGTGGCATATAGAATTTTCAATTTACCCAAGTAAAACAAATGACCATCTAATCCCACCAAAGGTCTTTGGGATCTCACTCATAATAATAGTAGGATAAAGTTGACCTATCTCCTCTCTCCCTACCCCTATATCACTTACTGGTTGAAAGAAGAAGCAACTGGATAGAAAGTTTTTTGTTTCTCCGTTTTTTGTGAGGTTTGGTAAGAGACCAACCCAACAACAAAAGATCAGTCCCAAGGCCACAACCAAAACAGAAGCATATCTTTCCTTAGTGCTTTGTTTTACAAATGACAAGAAAGATGCATGGAGTGGGGGAAACACTCTAAACCAGAGTCTGCAGATACTTTTATCACAATGCCAGTTCCAGTTGGTTAGTGGAAGCTACCAGAAATTCTATGCTGAAAAGTAATATTAGTAATAAACTCAGTAAATTACAAGAATTTTCCAGCTAATGGAAGTAGATCTTGATGCAGTGGTTCTTTTATCCTAATTCACACTAAGATAAAATAGTTGAACAAGTGACTGATTTTCATCACTATGTTAACTCACAAGGTAAGCAGGTCCTCATCCCCTGAGCCTTTCTCCCAATCCTTACTTCTTTCAACTTCTAGGTGGGCTGTTTGTGAGAAAGGCAAGTGTAGCAGGGTTTCAGCCACTGGATTTTACCCTGCCTAATCCAAAGAAAACACACGGGCTCACACCAAATTCAAAACTCAGGAGGAATGATCAAAAACACAAAAGGAATTCCAGAGCATCACAGCAGAACGCACCCTTGCCTTGCTCACACCAGACCTCAATTTACACGTTTTTCAATTTAACATCATCTACCTACTGAGTCAAGAAGGGTGTGAGGCTAGTAGTAGATGGTCAGGGACTACTTTAAATTAAGAAGAAACATTTCAGATCTATAATAAGGCTTATCAACAATATAGCAATCTATAACATGGTAAAGAGAAGAGGACCCAAAAACAAGTTTAAATTTTGATTTGGGCTCTTCTAATTATGCAAGTTTTAATATCCTTCCCACAGTCTCAAAAGAGACATAATATATCCATCTTAGAGGTTGTCTGTGAGAATTAAATGAGCTAATATGTAAAGCATTCAGAATAACAACTAACACATAGTTGAGGCTCCTAAATGCAACTATTGTTAACAAAAGCAAGTATTTACTCAGTTTCTATTATATGCTGAAAACTATGTTCCATGTTATGTGTAAACAAAGGAGAAAATTATCAAAACATAAAGACCTGCTCTTTACTTTTGGGAAATACAGAGTCTATTTGGGAAATAAGAAGAACATGCATAAAATAAATAAGAACTATATAGAGAATAGTATACAAAATACTCAGGCAGCCCCTGAACATACTGGGAATCTGGGATCATTGTCTCTATTTCTTGCCAGAGGAATAAATTAGTTTCTCAAACTTGTTGACAGTTCCATTTTCTTAAGACAGTTATTGAAGGTGACTTAACTATCCAAACTGGTTTCATCTGAGTTTTGAATATTTCTGTTTGTACTTTGAGTGCCACCAAGTAATTTTATAGGACAGATATAAAAGATAGTCCATCATTAGCTAAAAAGAATAAGGCCACCACCTATCACCCTGGTGTCCCATCTTTTACTTTCCATATCATCATCCACCCATCATCTGGCCTATCATAAGATGAAGTCGATGAAGTAGAACAAAAGTGACAACAGGCCAAGTCCTGATACTTTCCAAAATTTCCCCTAGATGCCAATGCCTCCGAATAATCATCTTTTCTTTCCATTACTGAGATGTCATTATGCAGGCAAAGCATGTTCTCAGTTGCCCACAGTAGGCTAGAGGCAGGGTACATTGTTCAAAGATAACTCATGTCTTATTAAATGTCAAAACCTAACCCACGTGATTCAGCGACGGCCTCACCCAGTTGCAGGCTGGAAAATTCATCTGGGCTAATACCTCTGTGAACAGTGGAGAATGAAGGTGATCACTGAGCCCCACCAAAGAGCAGGAAACAATGACTGAACCATAGAGATGAAGGCCTTTGTCAGGTCATTAAGCAGCAGTGATTGCAATTAATTGATGATAAAATAAGAAAGAGTCTCTTGTTCCTGGAGGTCAGGTGCTAGGACAAATTACTACTCTTTCTGGGAAGCTTCAGAAAGGCATGCTCTGAATTGTGCTTATGGGAGGATAGATTAATGGATCCATATTGTGGGCATTGCATGGAAAACAATAGTATAGAACCATAGAAGATTTAGAGAAAACCCCAAATATGGGCACCCCTCCCCAGATAGATGTACAACTTCCCTGGCTAAAGTAGCTTCCCCAACTGATGGCTATTTATGAATGATTTCCCCAACCAGGCTGCAACAGGGATAGTGATTGTGAGAGAGCAAATCCCACAGTTGTTTGGTTGTCGCAAGAGGCCATAATACATAAATTTAAATGAGGAAAAAGAAGAAAATCTATCCAGAAGTAATATGAGTTAACATTTAGAAATCTTTGGAATATATGTTGTTAGAATAAAGCCTAGATGTTCTTTACTCTGAGATGATATTTAGAATTTGTTAATCCAAACGCAGAGAGAAAGAAGATGGTAATAAATGCATTTCCAGAAAAGGTTTTCCAAGTGTCTTTGAAGTCCAAATTATTATCACCGCCAGGTTCAGGATGTATGTGCTTGTCTACTGAGGGTTGAAGCCATAAATGCACATGATTTTTTTTTCAGTACTGATCTTCTCAGTTATGGGAGTGATAAGAAATATACAGGGAATCAAAGTACATTAACAAAATAACAACTTAAAGTTTAAAACTCAGATCATGGGCGCCTGGGTGGCTCAGTGGGTTAAGCCGCTGCCTTCGGCTCAGGTCATGATCTCAGGGTCCTGGGATCGAGTCCCACATTGGGCTCTCTGCTCAGCAGGGAGCCTGCTTCCTCCTCTCTCTCTGCCTTCCTCTCTGCCTACTTGTGATCTCTCTCTGTCGAATAAATAAATAAAATCTTTAAAAAAAAAAAAAAAAAAAAAAAAAAAAATAAAACTCAGATCATACCAGATATAATTTAACATTCCTAAATGAGTTAGACAATGGTTTCCAAAAGTTGGGCTAAATAAATCAAAATAATCAAGGAGCCTTCATTAAAATACTAACTCCCAGATCTTGACCTATAAAAATCAAATGAGAATTCTTGGAGAGAGGCCTAGATACCCTAAAATTTAAAAGCTCCCCCAAGTGATTCTGACACGAAACTTTTCATACAGGTGACAGCTTCAGGTCTTACAGCAACTGAATTAATAATTATACTCTCTGTAGGAAAGAGTACTGGAGGGGCACTTGGGTGGCTCAGTGGGTTAAGCCACTGCCTTCGGCTCAGGTTATGATCTCAGGGTCGTGGGATCGAGCCCCGCATCAGGCTCTCTGCTCAACAGGGAGTCTGCTTCCTCCTCTCTCTCTGCCTGCCTCTCTGCCTACTTGTGATCTCTGTCTGTCAAATAAATAAATAAAATCTTTAAAAAAAAATTAGAGTACTGGACAATGAGTAAGGGAACTCAGGCCAAGATCAGCCTCTGCCTCTTAGAAGCTCTGTATCCTACACCTTTGGTCCCCTAAGTATACTGTGCAATGTAGAAAGTGAAACAACAGCATTGGCATATCCTAGGAGCTTGTTAGAAATGCAGAATCTCAGGCTCACCCTTTCCCTATAAAAATAAGACTTGCATTTTAACAAGATCCTCAGGTAGTCCCTGTGTACCTTAAAGTTGGAGAAGAACTACCTAGGTCAAGTCATTCAAGTCATTCAGTTTTCTCTGGGTTTCATTTGGAATATGATGGACTTGCACCAGATAGCTTCTATATCATCCTTCAGCCTCGACAATGAATGATGACCATCAGGGTGAAGATGCTGTGGTGGAGGGGAGGGGTAGAATATTCTAGAAAGTTTTAGCTGGAATGACAGAAAAAAAGAGAATTGAGATTAAATAGACACACACACACACACACACACACACACACACACACATTTTATAGAAACCATTTGTCTAAGAAAAATCCAAATCCCATGAAATATATACCCTCATCTGAGACTAAGAGAACTTGGTCAGTCAGGAGCAGTACCTTGCTGGGGATAGGAAACTGAGGAAATGAGAAAGGTTGTGGACAACCCAGAGTCCCAGATGTCCAAAAGAAAGGAAGAACTAGAATCCAGGTGTGTCCACTCCCATCCCTGGACCACCCTGTCTTGTTGTGTCAGCTGCATCAGGAAAAATTAAGAAAACAAGAGCAGGACATAATAACAAAGACAGCAGGTGTTTATAGGGGGTGGTATATGGACATGGCTCCTCAGCCCCATTCCTGGGCCACTTTAGTCCTTGGGTTATTATTTTAACATTGTTAAAATTCACATGATTGAATTTTAACTTTAGAGATCTCATATTCTGAAAACTGTCCTTCTCTTTCCCCATCTTTAGCTCTGTATGGTTTCTCTCTGGGGCACTAATGCCAAATGAATATACTCTTCCAATTTCCAAGGGTCAGATTTCATGAATCTTGACTGGCACCCTTCCTTCTCAGAATCCAGGCCTTAGTTGCCCATCATTTACCCTTTCATGAGCTCTGTATGCAAGTTATACATATTTCTTATTATAAGATTCGCATGTCAGAAATTCAGATATTTATACACAGAGCTACATACAAATGTAGATTCACTTATTCTTCCTAATTTCATAAATAAGAGATTTATGAATATTAATAACATTCTAACATCATATAATTATGCAACAAAAAAGATGAATTCTTTTTTCTCACAGGTCCCCAGAAACAATCACTGCCAATAATACAGGACATAGTCCTCATTGTTTTCCTTTTTCTTATACATTACTTGAAAAAAAAAATCATATTACGCATGTTATTTTTGTAACTTGTTTTCTTCATTTTGTATAACTTGATCATCTTTTTAAGTCAATTTATAATTTTCTCCCTTCTTCATCATAATATCTTTATGGTATTCCAACATTTTCCCAACTATGCACCTGTTAACAGACACTTGAAATATTTCTGATTTTTTTCTATTATAAACTATGCTGTACATCTGAATATGTAATGCCAGAAACTACACATGAAATGGCAAAGTATTCAATTCATTTTTGTTTGCTGATTGCTGATTTTTCTCCCATTGCATCTTTGGTCTTCAATTATAATAATGGTGACAATAAAAGGCTGGATTTATTGGAGGATTCAAAGATTAAAGAATTATGATTCCTACTAAGAACCCTGCATGTGCTCTGAGGGCAGTCCATCTTTGTGACAGAGCCCTTCATCATACCACATGCCATCTACCCCACACCGCCTTACCACTCTGGGTAAGAAAGGTTGTGGACAGCCCAGAGTTCCAGGGCATGTCCAAAAGAAAGGAAGAACTAGAATCCAGGTGTCTCCACTCCCATCTCTGGGGAGTCAGACGCTTCATTCTACATAGTGCGGTGGCACTGGGACAGTCAGCAATACAGACACAGTTTCTGCTCTCAAAGGGTCTACGGTCTAGGAAGGACATTACAGAAGTAAACAAAAGAATAAGAATTTCAGAAGGAGATATGTGGCGTGAAGAAAATATTACCAGGTAATAAGATGGAGAATAACTGGATAGGGTAAGGGAAGCTAAATTTTCAAAGCATTCTTTTTTGAACAGATAACCCAACCCATTGTTAGGATTTTAGAAGTATTAAAAATAAGCATAAAAGTTCATGAACTCCTGCCATTGGGTCCAAACTATCCTATTACACTTCTTACTAAAAACTAGTGTAATCTTGAGTAATCTTTAGAGATAGCTTGTATATATGTAAGAAAATGCTTGTACACATATAGAAGTATGTGTTATATAGATATGTAAAAATATCCATCCATGTCAAAGTATCTTTTTCTAGGGGCACCTGGGTGGCTCAGTGGGTTAAATCCTGTGCCTTTGGCTCAGGTCATGAGTCCAGGGTCCTGGGATCAAGCCCCGCATCGGGCTCTCTGCTCAGCAAGGAGCCTGCTTCCTCTTCTCTCTTTCTCTGTCTGCCTCTCTGCCTACTTGTGTTCTCTGTCTGTCAAATAAAAAAATAAAATTAAAAAAAAATTTTCTAAAAGAAATCTGACCTTAGATTACAAAGGGGAAATAGAAATTATCTGGCTGAAAAAAGCTAGTCTGAGACACCCAGACGTAAACTCCCATTTATCAGGGAGAGATGGTACAAGTAATCTAATTCACACTAATTCTAGTAATACAAGATTTTTCCTCTTCATTTACTGAAAAGCAATTGGCACTGGCAGCACTTGATATAAAAGAAGGAAATGGATGGGTGAATAGATGGATGGATAAATGCAAAGACAAATACCAGGTTATTGAGGAAGCTTAAATCTCTTTGTATATCTCCTGTCTATTTCTCATATTAAATACAGGTTCAATTCAACACAACAAATATTGATGAAAAGTCAAGACCATCAGAATGGCCTTTCAAGATTTCTTTAAATTCCAGAATTCCACAAAGGCATATGGAAAAACAAAGCGATGTTTGGTTTTCCTTTCTACTTTCTTTGCTTCTATTTATCAACTGAACAAAACCCAAAGCAAATTTTAAAAATTAAAATTTAGTAAGAAAAAAAGAATGCTGTTCTTAAATGCTTTCTCTACTGTGGTTTCCCTTTAATTGATCTCTCTCCCACTGGATGATTACCCAACTGGCATAGAATATTGCTGCAGATGGAGACAAAAAAATAAATTACTATGTTCAACCCCTGACTGGATTTATATTTCCTATCTAGCCTGTGGAAATGCTATGTAGTAATGGGGGGGCATAGGAAGGCATGTGTGTGGTGGCAGTGGGGGATGCATATTTTGTTTGTTTGCTGAATTTTAATAAGGCCATCTTGGTTTCTCCATGCCAATGAAACATGTACTCCATTCACTGACATATAGACATATAGTCTTCACTGAAAACCCAGGGCCCAACCCAGAATCACTGCTCTGGCTCCTTCAGATTTGAGTCATTATCATATTTATTAATCTCCCTCACAGCTGTGTTGGAGACTTATTGGACTTGAAGTAAACTAGCCCAGTTGGAGTCCTATTATAACTAAGCCTCTCCCCTCATGCTTCTATTCACATACTAAACTACCCAGGTGTCCTTCCAAAGTTTGCTCTATAAGAGCAGACCATATGGGAAGAAACAGGGAAAAGGTAAGCCACAGCTGGTGAGGACTTTTCCAATGTCCCAGCGCCCTCAAAGCAGCCTTCCACCAAGGACTGAAGGAAACTGGTTAAGTATCCCAATTCCTTCCCCCCTCAGTCAGGACCTTTCTGGCAAATACTCTACACCGAGTTCCAGAGTTGCACAGTGGAGTTAAGCTCACCACATTGGTAAATATGCTGACCTTATTGCCTTCTCCACCTCCTTTTCTTGCCTCCTGCACACCTACTAGAGCCTTCTCTGATCACCTCCCAAATAAACTCTTTATCCTGGACTCCTCATAGCAGGATCTGCTTCTGGGGAAACCCAAACTAAGATCCTGTCACCCAGTATAGTGTTATAAACACAAACCAGTCCTTTAAAAGGATCATAATAAGCAAATGAACACAACAGAATGATCTAGTGTAGATGTGTAGTTGAGCTGAGAGGTGAATACATGGTTTGGGACATGCAAGTCCCACCTCCCCTCCCTGACATTGTTCTCTCTCATCTTACTGCTCACCCTTATTTGCCCAAACCCTTCCATCTAGCAGGCTGCTCTGTTTTAGGTGACACAGACATACATGTGCATTGCCACCTCTGGGATTTTGTGCATGCCATCCTTCTAAACCAAAATGACCTCTCCACAACTCTTCATCCTGCTCAGACTGTAACAGTCCTTCCAGACTTGTCTCAAGCTTTGCCACTTTCTGTGACACCTCTGGTGTCACAACTAAGAATCACAGCACTCGTAGCCTGTAATTTATAACTCACTACTTAATCATTTGCTTTTGTATAGTCTCCAATTGTTGCACACATGGTAGTCTGCCTCCCTAATTAATTTAGACTTTCCTTGGGAATAATAATCACATCTTGTACCTCTCTAGTCCTCCCAGGGCCTAAAATAGTATGGCACACACACCTCTCTGTCAGTGTGTGATTTAGGCATTTAAGTTATAAAACACAGCATGTGTATGACCAATAGTAATGAATCATCTTTAATGGACTTCAGAAAGGCCCCTTCCCTCTCATGCTAACTGCCTGGCAGATGGCGTTATCTGGGGCATCCTTCTTGGTGATCCTTTCCAGGGATTCAGAAACAGACAACAGGCCACAGCAACACCTTGGTTTATACACAACTTCCCCTCACTGGTTTAAAGACATAATAAAAGAGAATGCTTCTTGCTCATAAATAAAAAGTACTTCAATGTAATTTTGACAAAATGCGTCCCAGGGGTGACCGAAGTCTTTTTTCTCTCTGCTGTGATTGTTGCTGCTATAAATAGACAATCATAAAAGAATCAAAAGGGGAAACCTTTTAAAGGATTGCTCCAGGGCCTGATACCCTCCCCACTTTATTTTTCTTAGTCCTAATGCCAAAAGAAAACAAACACTTATCAGCGTGCTAATGGTGTTTATTCCCCCTCTGCCTTGGACGGGTGGCAGAGTGCCAAGCCCCAAGACAGTTCACTAAAGCATCAAGTGAACGAAGGTCAACTCTATCATTGACTGTACCCATGACTTATATTCTGAGAGCCACAAAAAGCTTCAGGATCCTGACTATTTTCCCCACCTTTGTGCCTTTGCAACACCTACACTGTTTTTGCCAGGCCCCATATAGGTCAGATCCCTTCTATTCTGCCTGCCACATCATAGCCACCTCTATGCCCCTCTGAAAATAGCCTACTTGAAGACAGTCAAGAAGAAGCAGAACGCCATTTGGCTCCTGCTTTTGCTCAGGCTTCTGAACTACTCATGCTGGAGCTGCTCTAGCTGGGAAGCTTTCAGCCAGAAGGCTGTAGTACCCAGACCTCCCCATTTCCCACACACTGAACTCAGCATCTCCTCCGGAGCTGTGCAAAACTGGACTTGTGTTCTCCTGCAAGTGTTTCCAACTTCCAGCAAGTCTTTCCAACTTCCAGCAAGTCATGCCTTAACCAAAGCAAAGGTCAACCATCCTGTTCAGGTGGGAGGTCCTTAAAAGATCCCTGGAGAAGAAATGAACATTTCCTGCTGTTTTTGGTCTCCCTTTTAAGCAGCAAAGCATACAGAGACAGTAGCTCTCCTTTCTCCTCTCCTTTCTCGAAGTCTTAGCATTTTTGGCACCTAAACTGGAACACACACCCAAAGCAATCTTGCCTGCAGCAAGATTACCCTTCAGTGGTGATATAATTTTTTTTAATTTTTTATTTTTTATAAGCATATAATATATTTTTATCCCCAGGGGTAGAGGTCTGTGAATCGCCAGGTTTACACCCTTCACAGCACTCACTATAGCACATACCCTCCCCAATGTCCATAATCCCACCCCTCTTTTCCCAACCCCCCTCCCCCCAGCAACCCTCAGTTTGTTTTGTGAGATTAAGAGTCACTTGTGGTTTGTCTTCCCCCCAATCCCATCTTGTTTCATTTATTCTTCTCCTAACCCTTAACCCCCCATGTTGCATCTCCACTTCCTCATATCAGGGTGTGTGATATAATTTTTAAAGGCACCTCAGTGTATCAGCTGCCCCTGTGTCTCTTACAATCCACTGTAAAGAAATCTCCTTAATCTTGACAATAGACTTCTTCACAATGATTGCAAAAAACAGCAGTAATTAGGAAATGGAATCTAATATCCTTTTAGTCCAAGTTCAACTAATTTGTAAGTGGCTTTCAGTGACTGGAATGAATGTGGAGCCAGCCTCTACTTTCACTAAAAATCTTCTCAATGTGCAAGAGTTTTAAAAAGATATGGTTATTAAGGAGGGCAGAGCACTAGGTGTGGTGTATAAACAATGAATCTTGGAAACTGAAAAAATAAATAAATAAAATTACCAAAAAAATGAAAAATAAAAAGGAGATTAAAATTATAAAAATTAAAAAAAAAAGATAAGGTTAGGAAGATTTTTGTTACAATCATCCTTCTCATATAGAACTTTTTTTTTTTTTTGAGGAATCTTCATATTCATTATTTTACTTGGTTCTCAAAGAAGTAGGCCTGATGGCTTAGTAGTTAGGAATGCTAGTTGCAGGTGTCTGAGTTTGAATCCCAGCTGGAAGATTTACTGGCTTTGTGACATTGAGCAAATGACCTGCCCCTACCTGTGCTTCTCCTTTCTTACCTTAAAATGTGGTTAGTAATGATACATACATTATAGAGTTAAGTTTTTTTAAATCTTTATATAAATATAAAGGATTTGAAACTATGCTTGGTACAGAGTGCTAAATAAATCATCATCATCATCATCATCATCATCATTATCCCTAGACTATTAGAACTGAAGAAATAAAGGCTTGACAGATTCCATGCCTAGCCAAATCAGTTCTTTTTTTTTTTTTTTTAAGATTTTATTTATTTGACAGAGAGAGAGAGATCACAAGTAGGCAGAGAGGCAGGCAGAGAGAGAGAAGGGAGGAAGTAGGCTCCCTGCAGAGCAGAGAGCCCGACTCTGGGATCATGACCTGAGCCGAAGACAAAGGCTTTAACCCACTGAGCCACCCAGGCGCCCCACCAAATCAGTTCTTTAAGTGAGGAGGTTGGATATTGTTGTCTTAGTTTGTATTTCCTCAGAAACAGACATTGAGACAACATTTGGGTAGAAGTAGTTTACATGGGAGAGGAAGTATCAGTAGAGGCAGGGAAAGAAAGGAAACAATTAAGGGTGTGTCCACAAACAGGTAAACACTAAGGGCAACTAGTGCAATCCCACTGGGGACCCTCTATGTAATTTCACAAAACATACGCACACACTGTAGAATTATCCCGCTGAGAGAGGAGGCAGGTGGGGAATTTATCCACCATCGTGGAAGGTAATTTGGCGGCAGTAATCAGGCAGCAGAGACTCCCAACCAGGCCCATGCATCAGAAGGGCAACCTTGAAGGACCAGATGCATTCAAACTTAAAGATACAGGAAGACATTGGCAAAACGAAAGCCATCTGTAAGTGACCTCATGGTGTGGCTAAAAGAATATGAGAGGGCAATGACATCAGTGACTAAGAGATACAATGCAAGTGTTCACATTCTGTGACCATCTTGTACATTCAGGCAGAATGAAAAAGCCTAGCCAAGGAGAACAGATCATGAATCACCCTCTGGAGAAGGCTTCTGTGTGATCTTTTTTGGTAATTCATCCCAAAGCTTATCAAATTTTATGACAACCTTAATAACATCAAAATCTCTTTTGGTGAGTTCTTTTCTTCTACATTGATTTCCAAGAAGAAGAAAGACCAGGGTTGACAAATATTTTAATTAGTAAAATACAAAGCATTTTAAAACACCATGTCATTTGCTTCAGACCCTGTTAAGAACGTGGAAAAGAAAGCATTCTCTAAGCCAAAGTGCTCTGTTCTAACAATCTGATAAGCTATTGGAAAAGGTCTACCTTCTGCATAGGAATAAATCCACACATATCTTTCCTGGGTCACATTTTTAGGAAAAGTAAAGTTTGGAGCAACCATTGTCAAGTTGACAAGCTAACACTTGAAAGACATAATGCACACCTGAGCCCCTCAAGGCAGGAATCAAACCAAGTACTTTTGTCAGATACCTGCTCTTTACTTCCCTTTCATTCCTTCAGGCAGGGCTTTCATTTCATCTTATTACCCTTCTTTTCAAAGGAAAAAAATATCCAAAATCCAGTTGTAAAATCAAGAACTTTCATCCACAATCCAGTTCTAAAGAAGGAAGGAATACCGAGGCAAAATTACCAAACTTATCACCACCACTCTCTCTGATTTCCAGCCAAACCCTCTAAACATGAACAAAATAAAGTTAGTGACTAGAAGATGGTAGAATCTGGTTTTTATTTAGAACACCAGTTTACCCCATTTGTAAATAGGTATCTTTGCTACTTTTTATATGAAGAACTTTCTCTATATTTGGGCAGAGCTCACTGGAGTCACTGAAAACCACCACCTCTGAGAATGAATGGTGATGTAGACCAGAGAAAGTCATGGTGGAGGTAACTGAGGCCAGAGAAACTACACTGTATTATTTCATTTTTTAAACTTACACGTTCTCTTACACCCCTTTCCTTGGGTGATTTATGTTCAGTTGATTTTGCTACAGGCCTGGAATGTTTACACAAAGTCTTAATAGACATTTACTTTGGAAGTTACATTGTGAGATAGAATCAAGAAATTGGCCCATTGCCGGAGTCAGAATGGGAGGCCACCTGGAAGTTAACAATCACTTCGAGAAGACCAGAGGCATGTAACAGAAGGTTCCAGAGAAGTGGAGACTTCATGTAATAACCACATTGTGCTCAGACACACACCATTAGAATGACTGAAGAGAAACCTGTGTATAAACAGAGACATCCACAGAGAGAGATGTCCAGGATTACAATTACTCAATGCCTTAATACTTTAAAATCATGCTTTGTACTACATCTTATAGTTTATATATGCCTTTATGTAATGTCTAAATTAATGTTCTCCAAAAAGATGCCTATAACTCCAAATGCCAGATAGCCTACTTTAACTTTTTTGATTAGTGCTGAATTTCTCTTTGAGATAAATATTAAAAAAATTATGACCATTCTTTACAGACATGGAAACTGAGACTCAGAAAGAGTCAGCAAAACCACTTACTCAAGATTATATGACATTTACCTGGTAAAAACCACATTCCCTTTAGTAATTTCACCAATTTTCCACAACTATTTTGATTAAAGTATTAGTTTTTTTCTATGACTCAATCAAACCCACAGAGTAATCAAAACAACATTAATGTCAATAGACTGAGCATTGTGGAGGATAAAAATAAATGTACTCTTCCTGAAATTATAAACTAATTAGAGAGAAAATTATGCTTCCTTAATCTACTTGTTTTTATAGATAAAAGATAACTTTCTAAAGAACTCTTTGCAAAAGACAGGATATAAATAAATAAACAAGTCGACATATTATATATCCCTTGAATATGGCATGGCATGAAGAGGAATTACTGCTTTAAAGAAGGCGCTCAGAGGAATCCTCCATAATAAATGACATTTGATAGACTCAGTAGGAAGGAAAAGAGTAAAGCTGTGCTCGTATCTGGGGGAATACCATTCCAGGGAGAGCAAAGAGAAAGGGCAAATTTCTCAAGGAGAAAATCTGTTTAGCTTGTTCACAAATAGCAAGGAAACCAATGTACCTGAAGAAGGGTGGGCAAGGGAGAAATAATAGGAAGAGAATGTTTAAAAGAGAGAGGCAGAAACAAGTAGGGCCTCAAAAGCCATAGTAAGAGATTTGACTTTGTGGCCAAAATGAGATGCCTTTGGAGGACTCCAAGAAGAAAAGTGACATGGTCTGGCTTACACTTTAAAAAGGATCATCCTAGGGCACCTGGGTGGCTCAGTCAGGTAAGCATCTGCTTCAGCTCAGGTCATGATCTCAGGGTCCTGGTATTGAGCCCACGTCAGGCTCTCTGCTCAGCAGGGAGCCTGCTTCTGCCTCTTCCTCTGCCTGCAAACCCCCTGCTTGTGCTCTCTCTCTCTCTCTTCTGTCTCTCTCTCTCTGTCAAATAAATAAATAAATAAATAAATAAATAAATAAATAAATAGGATCTTCCTGGCTTCTTTGTGAAGAGAAGACTATAGTGGGACAAAAGCTGAAGCAGAAGATCAGTCTTGGGAGATGCCATGGGAGTGGATGTGGTAAAATGGTTGGATTTGAGGTACAATCTGAGGTGTACCTTCCACAGGATTTTCTAGTGAATTGGATACAAGATGGGAGAAAAATAGAAGAATCAATAACTGCTCCCATATTTTAACTTGAGCACCAGAGAGGATGGAGTTGCCACAACTGAGATGAGGAATACCAAGGTTAGATCAGAAGGCCAGTTTCTGTCCTATACAGTTTGAGATGCTCATTAAATGTCCAAGTAGTGATACTGGAAAAAAAAAATCATTTAAATATATCAGCTTGGAGATCTGAGCTGATGATATAATTTTGGGCATCAAAGGATATAGAAAATGCTTAAAGCCATGAGACTGAAGGATATTACCCAGAAGGTGAGTCTAGATTGAGAAGAGGGACAAGATCTGAACAGGTGGGGTGGGAAAGCCCAACATTTAGAAGTTGAGGAAGTAAGAAGAAAATAGTGGGGGACATCAGAAGAAGTCATCCATGAAATAGGGAGAGGATAAAGAGAGAGCCATACCCTGGATGCTAAATCAAAAAAAAAAAAAAATGTTTAAAAGAGAGGTCATCAAGAGACTTGAGAACATATTTGCACATGTACATGTACACACACATACACACTCACAGACATACAAGAAAGATTGTAATTGTTTTATCCATATACCCCCAAAATGGGAACAATCCAAATGCCCATCAGCAGGAGAACAAATAAATCATAGAGTAGTCATACAAGGAAGTACTACTCAGCAATGCAAAAGAATGAACTCCTACCACTACCCACAGCAACAGAGATGAATTTTCAGATATAATGATGAATGAATAAGCCAGACACAAAAGAGGACATACTTTCTGATTCCATCTATATGAAATTCAAGGAAATTCAAAACTACTGAATAGGCATAAAGGTCAGAACAGGTGCACCCCCTGATTTTTTAGAGGGGTAGGTATTGATAAGGAATGGGGTTTAGGTGAACTTTCTGGAGGAATAGAAATGTTCTCTATCTTGATCTAGGTTGTGGTCATACAGGTTCACCAAGCTTAGTCATCAAATTTGTGTATTTTACTGTATCCAAATTATGCCTCCATAATAATTTAAGAGGTACAGAAGGAGGGCATGATAAGGCTATAGAAGGATAAGAAAAGAATAAATGGTCTTTGCCCTTGAAGAGTCTTTATTAACAAGCCAAAAATAGAAAATGTGAAGATTTCCATTTCAGAATAAATGAGTACATAGTTATGATGCTCTTCTCTAAAGAATCTCTTCTTGCTCTGCCTTCCACCATGCTCATTTCAGTCAATAGTTAGCACCTCTGCTTGGCAACTGGACTCCACATACTTTAGAGGCAATAGGAAGAAATGCTGAACAAGTTGCCTTGGTAATTAAAGCTTTTACAAGGCTAGTCCTTTCACACTAGTCCATGCCTCACCTTCCCAGTTCCCAACACACTCCCACAGATGCTATTTGCCTGAACCTTCCAGCACCTCTCTGTTACGCCCTCCAGGGACTGGGCTGCCCTTCCCCACCAATTCTCTTTCCTGCTTTGACTCCTGACCTACTGATTCTAAACTTGCATAGTTGTTTGCATCAGATTTTCAGCAGGTTTTGGGGTTTCTAACCCATGATCTAGCATAAATCTAAAATCTCTGCCAACTCATTGTCACTTTGGTGGGATACCCCTGATATATTTCCTAGGGCAGCTACAAAAACTCTCTCATGGATGGAGAGTTCTTCTCCCCACTCCAAACCTTTTAAGTTAGATGAGATTATCAGACTGTTAATCACTGAAGTCAAAACTTTATAATCAGGGCTTAGAACACTCTCCATCAGAAAGCAGAAAAGTGCAAGGGATTTCTGCTATGAATAAGATCACAAATTAGACACATAATTACTCCCATTTGGAACCGTATGCCCAATGGCAAAGCAGGCTCTTTTCTCTGGCAAGGCTATCCTAACTTGGATAGCCTGCTTTAGCTGGCAAATTTTTTGTTGTCAGAGAAGCAAGAGGATAATGACTTATGGGAAATTCTGGGGGGGAAAAATCACGTCTTGAAAAAATTAAAATTTTTAATTAAATTTTAATTAAAAATTAAAATTTCTTAGGAGCCAATATGTGATCCCATACTGGAACATGCCTCCCAGGTTGACCTGTGTACAGCTCTGTCCACCACACTACCCTATTCCCAGCTCCCTGTCTCGGACCCTGGGATGAACACAGAACAGCAGATCCTAATAGTCATGTCTTGGCCTCATTCCATTTCTCCATAAAGAGAGCTAAAGGAGAGCATAGCTCAGGGTTTATACCAAACATCCAAAACTAAAGCTCATTAGTGACAGGCAAGGGATGGGGAAGGTCAGTGAGGTGTCTGTAACTTGTGTTACTACTCTTGGATAGTTTCTAGGACAGGCATCATAGGTATATGTCTCATGCAGTCACACAGGACCCCATGCTTGGAAGGACCTGTACTTGGTTTAATGCTCTGCTGTTGCTATCTTGAAATTCTTAATAATTTTTTCAGCAAAGACCTTGCATTTTCATTTTGCCATGGCACCTATCAATTATATAACCAGTCCTGATTATTTAGGTTAGTTATCAGCAAACTAACTATAACTAGTTATTTTTGAATAGTCCACCTTGGGATTTCTCTAACCATAGATTCAAATTAATGAATGAGAGGCACAGAACCACATTCAGGTATCTACAGAGACCACTGTTTTCAGTGCGTAATTTGAGGAAGGTATGTCTGTTGGATTTCCAGACTGAAAAATTCTCCACAAAACTGGAAAAAAAAATAATAAGGAAGTGTCTTACAAATTAAAGGTCAAGATCATGGATAAGAATGTATTTGAAAGACTTTAAATAAAACTTTCACCCTGGTCTTGGACATAGCATTAAAGTATACTTATTGCTGTGCAAATGTCCCATCAGTCATAAAACTGATGGTTGAAAAACACACATAACCTGAAAAATCCCCAATCCATCATTTATCAGAGGTAAGATGTGGTAATGTGGCTTAAATGAGTTACAAACCAACTTTTGGCAGTGAAACAATGAAGGAAAAAAAGGAACTTGGGTAATCCACTGAGTAATAATTGCTTTTTTCCCTTTCCCCCAAAATACAAAAATCTAAGGGATACATTTCCAGAGAGGGCTATCTGATTCCTTATTATTCCTCCAACTTTCTCTATGTTCTTAGATCAAATCCTTGTAAACTTTCTCCTCCTCTGTAAAGTCTTCTGGCTATTTAAAAGCAATTCAGAGTTTTTTCCCCCTTTACCATCTCCCCTAATTCAATAAAATTCTAAGCAAGTAAAGGCTCTCCTGGCACTTGCCAACATCAGAGCCAAAGGGGGCTGGAACCGAGTAAGCAAAGAAGGTAGACCTTGGTAGCGGGTCTTGATGCCTGGCTACAATCCTTTTTATCACCCATGGTGTTCTCCCTGTCATGGAATTCACCACCAGAGTCTTCCCGCCTGCCTTCATTCTCCTCCAGGTCTATTTCCTCCCCTGCCCCTTCACTCTCAAAGATGACCTCTCCACCTACTTCCCTGGGAAAATTGAGAACATCTGATGAGAACTCCCACAAGTTTCCTCCCAAACTCCTTAAGTTTTCTTTGGATCAACACCCAAACCTTCTTCCTTCCCGCCCATCTTGGAGGAACTTTCCCTGCCACATGGATAGGTTAACCCCTTCACCTGCTCCCTGTCAGGCTGAGGCCTCCTTCCCATGACTATGACCTGTTTTCCTTTTCCAATGGCCATTTGTCTAATTCCTCAAAAAGTGTTCAAATCTTCTCATCCACAAAGAAATAAACACACAAACACCAAAAACACCCCATCTGGACCCACTCCCCAGTCTCTAGACTTCGCACTTTCTACCAGATTCCGTCCTACTCCTCTGCTTCCTCTTTTCATCCCTCAGTAAAACAAGATATTATCTGAATAGCATCCAGCATAAAATTTAGAAGGCACCAAATAAAGGGGAGGCCCATTCCTCAGTCTCATGCACCTTGGCTCTTCCTTTCATCTATCTTTTGGAATTATCCTCTCAAAGATCCAACAAAACCCAAGGCCTCCGTTCACCACCCATCCCGTTTGTGTTCCCAATAGCACTCTTGTTTCTCAAGATGAACCTTTCTCTTCCTTGGTTTCTGTAAGACTGGTTTCCTTCCAACTCTTCTTCCTGCTCATCTGACGTGTCCTTGTGGTTTTTCACTATTCTTTGTCCATCACTTAATGGAGATTATTCTCAAAAATACCAGCCTTGGCCCGTTCTCTGCTCATTGCACTGTCTGTGTTTATTCCATGATAATCCTCAGTGGCTTCCATTCTCACTATGAATTTCCCAAAGGTAATCCCTACTTTTGACTCCTAAATTCCAGGCCACATCTCCACATGGGCAAAATACCTCCAGCCACATGCCTGACATTCTTCTAAACGTGGTCCACTGGCTCCTCAAGCTTTGGTTAACTAAAGCAGGATTGGTGGGACAGAGGAACCATTTCACATAACTCTGAGGATGACTCTTAAATGATTATTGATAGGAGCAGGAACTAGTGTCCAACTAAGACTCAGCAGCCCTGCAGGTAGAAGCAAAAGATTATTATACCTGCTACAGGAAGAGCAGGAGATGGGGGACAAGGACAGCTCCTGACTCAAAGCAGCAAAGTTGTACTTACCTCTGTGCTTGGCACTGGATGCTGCCTCTTTATTTTTTTTTTTTCCTTTTTAATTCATTTGACAGAGGGAGAGAGATAACAAGTAGGCAGAGAGTCAGGCAGAGAGAGAGGGGGAAGCAGGATCCCCACTGAGCAGAAAGCCCAATGCAGGGCTCAATCCCAGGACTCTGAGAACATGATCTGAGCCGAAAGCAGAGGCTTTACCCTCTGAGCCACCCAGGCGCCCCTGGATGCTGCCTCTTAGTCCTCCTAAAGTTTACACTTGGCAAGACACTGATAACAGAGACATCACCAAAAATTAGACAAATATTGCTTGCACACCTAGAGGTTGAAAACTAAGTACTTATTTTGGCTACAAGTCAAGGCACAATGGCATTACATGAAGCAGGAAGTGATGGGGGTGTGTGGCCTGGACGCAAGGAATCAGGAAAAGCTGTGACCTCTTTTCCACTTATTGTTCATACTGTAAATGATTTACTTCCATCAGTTAAAAGACCCATGTGGACTCTGTCCCTCTAATTATTTGTGGGTCTGTTAAGCATCTCTCTGTAATCAAGACTCACTTTTCTTTTAAGTGTGAGTACTTGGATCTGCTTTCCTAATTTTGGCATCCCCAAATCCCAAGGAGCTTTGTGAATGATACTCTCCTGGAAGACACTGATTTCCCTCCCCAGGTTAGGAAAGTTAAGAGGAGTTAATAAATTTTTGGCTATGCATGTGCCTTACTTTCCCACTAGAGGTGGGGGGTGGGTGGGCGGGGGAACAGGCTTGCTTTTGAACAAAGGAGAATGAAGAAAAAGAAAAGCTCTCTTCCTCCACCAGTAGCCTAGACTCCTCATTCAGGGCCTCCCGCTAATTCCAGGCCTCTCCCTGAAACCAGGGAGGCCTGGGCCCTTGGGATGCTCACCACTCCTCTGGGCATGATCTACAGCATTCATAGCTTCCGAGTATCCTAATCTATTCCATATTCCAGGAGGCTCTCTGAAGGGAAAGGTAATCATTCTCACACAAACAGTCACTCCACACTTTCTTTCCCACTCACATCCGCCTGGAATTGAGAACAAGTGGGGAATGGAGTTCTGCCCTCCCTGGTGCTATGCGGCCCCTTGGCCTTTGCTTAATCAAGGTCGTTGCTGTGGCAATAAGCCATGCACAAAGTGGTCTGTCCAGGAGAAAGCAGAGGGATATGGGACTGCTTTTCCCATCTTAAAAGGAGTATATGATCAAAACCACACCATAGCTGTTAAAGAAATAGGAGTGAGAAGGAGCAAACAACCTTGGTTTTGAACAACTGAAAGGAAGCCTTCATGGAGAAAAACATAATTGAATGATTCCATTACTTTCCCCCAATCACCACTGTGTAGCATTTCAATTAAAAAATGTGTCAGCTTTCAGATTCATCCACCAATGAGGAAACTGGAATTAAAAACAGACAGCCCGGGGCACCTGGGTGGCTCAGTGGGTTAAGCCACTGCCTTCGGCTCAGGTCATGATCTCAGGGTCCTGGGATCGAGCCCTGCATCAGGCTTTCTGCTCAGCAGGGAGCCTGCTTCCTCTTCTCTCTCTGCCTGCCTCTCTGCCTACTTGTGATCTCTCTCTGTAAAATAAATAAATAAAATCTTTAAAAAAAAAAAAAAAAACAGATAACCCATTGCAAAATCTCCAGGGCTTAAGATAAAGCAAGTACTGTTCCCACCACATGTAGCCATTTGCCTGACAGCTAAACCCAGATTTCTTAACTCTGTCATACCAAATTTAACAGGGCGTCCTAACTCTGCTTCTGGAATCTATCCAAAATCCAGATCCTAACTCACATCCTTCACCACTACCTCTTTAAATGTGAGGCACTATCGTTTCTTGGCTGGAATATTATAAGAGATGCCAGCCAGGCCCTCTGCCACATACCAACACCACAGTTCATTCTCCACACTGCAGCTGAGGACGGCAGTTAAATACCTGACTTACTTCCCAAAGGTTTCCCATTGCCCTTGGAAGGAAATCCAGGTTTTTTACAGGCTACATAGTTTTCCTTCAGCTGTTCCCCTCCTCGCCTCTGTATTCATGCCCTGACGCTCTCTCCCTTTTCTCACTACGCTTCTTCCACATTGGCTTCCCTTGCTGCCCTTCCATGACACCTCACTCTTCCCCATTATCTTAGGTTGTGTTTCCTAGCAGCATACCCTATAGTGGGATTCTGGTGCATGTGGTCTGTTGAGGAAAAGATCTCAGGACAAAACTGCAAAAGTGAAGAAAGAAGAACATGGAATGGGAGGAAGCCAATAAAATATGTCTACTCAATCTCCACTGGAGATTCCCTAGGCTCAGCCTGATGATCCCACAGACCCACTGAGGCAAGAGGCCAGATCTTATACCACTCAATCAATCAGCCATTGGCTGTGGGGCCTATCTCAAGGGAGGACATCATCTCAGGCATTCTCTTCTGACTGAGGGAAATGGCAGTTGTCCGCAGACAACAGCCAACACTCACAGCAGCTAGACGATGGTCCCTTAGCTCTGGGAAAGGGATCTAAGCAGAGTATCAACAGTTCTACTAGACCCATGGTGAGACCCTATTTTAGCTATTTCTTCTGCCTGCAACACTCTTTCCAGATCTTCATGTAACTAGCTTCTTATCATTTGCATGTTGGTTCAAATGTCATCTTTTCTGAGTGGCCATGCTTTCCCAATCTCATTACACTACCCTTTTTCATTATCTGAAACAATAGTTCCTATTTAATTTTTACTTACATTTTATTGCTTATCTCAACTACCAGAATGTAAATTCCGTGAGAATAGGAAGCCAGTATTGCTCACCTATCTATCTAGTGGTAAAATAAAAAAGATTCTGGAATCAGACATCCTATCAAAATCTGACTCCCCCATTTTACTAACTAGGCAAGCCTGAGAAATTTAACTTCTTATAGTGCCAGATTAACAGGGTTAGCTGGAGGATAAAATGAGTCAATGCAAGTAAAGTGCTTGGAATGGTGCCTGATACATATTAATCACTCAGTAAAGGCTAGCCAGGAATTGCCCGGTGAATGAATGAGTGAATGGATGAATAAATGAATGAAGAATATAATTCTTTGGCAACCCAAGCTGCCACCTTGCTTTGCCTATATGTTGACATCAAAAGCCATTGGTATTTCTCTGATTTTTACCCTTTAAAGATAGACAAATTTTTATTTTCTTCCTCAGTCTTCAGTATGCATCCCAAATACTCAAATTATCTGTTTCTTGATGATGCTCAAAACCAGCCAGTGCTCCCGTCTTGACCACACTCATGGCAAGACTGTAGACTTAAAAGTTTAATTTCCTGGGCCACAGCATGTTAAATCCGAAAGGCAAGGATCTTATCCCCAAATGGCAAGCAATCACTGTTCCAACAATCCTTGC
This sequence comes from Mustela nigripes, assembly GCF_022355385.1. Lineage (NCBI taxonomy): Eukaryota > Metazoa > Chordata > Mammalia > Carnivora > Mustelidae > Mustela > Mustela nigripes. Next base: position 104,573,251 of record NC_081563.1, read on the forward strand.
TGCCCTGAGGCCAACACTGCCATGTGATTAAATAAACTGGCTGCATTGAGAGGAAAGGAAGCTTTCAGTAAGCTTCAGCCACCAAATGAGCTGTGGTTTTGTCTGTGGCCTGGATGAAATGGGCAAAAGAGAAATTAGTTCGACTCTCCTCCGAAAGAGAGGTTTTATGGGAAGTAGGAAACAAGGGCAGTTATTAAACAAATATAAACTGACCACTTTCTGTGAGAAGGCACTTCAGGGAATGTTAAGATGAACCATGACACAGGATGATTTGAAGAATAAAAGAACGCAGTTCAGAAAACAACTGTAATGAAGGGGAGATCATTTGATTCATCGAAATTCTTTTTAAGGATGCTATTGTATGTTTTGGTTAAGAAGGCAGGACAAAACATTTAGGATTTAGAGAAAGACACTACAAACAAATTTAAGCTACCCAACTGTTAATAGGAAAATCAGGCAATGTGTTTGTCCCTGAGTAGAGAAGAAGAGAGTAATGCAAAAGCTGGGGGTAGGGGAGAGGGGGTTGGTTAGGGAGGAGAAGGAAGCCCGAGAAATTATTAACAACGCTCTCCTTTGTCATTGACACCAACCTTCACTAAGGCACCTGAATTCAACAATACTTGGTCTGAAAGGAGTTTTTGTAGAAAGCAGAAAGTAGGGTCCCAGATGACTTGATAGGATCCAGAAACCACACCCATCCTGTAGGCTAAAGAGATGGTGTAGCTAAAGGAATCCCAAAAGAGCACTGGCCTTCACAGACCATGTGATGGAGTTTGTGCCAAGTTAAGGTAACCCAGATCTACAAGAGATCAGGAAGGCTCAGCAAACATGTACATGCTCTTGAACTCACGCAAAAGAATACTTAAATCTCAATAAAAATCACAGTAGCCCCATTTTCAGACACTGTTTAGAATCTTCATCCTATGCCCCAGATCTAAGATAATGAACCATTATAAGCCATGGCTGAAGTCTCAGAAGTAGTATGGAGAGGGCAGGCCCTTGGACATCACCCAGCATCTATCTCTTTCCCTCCTACGTATTCTTCCTGGGTGATCTCACTTATTCGTTTGGTGTTACATTCCATCTGTATTCTGAAGAATTTTCAGCTCAGATCCCTCTCTTAAGCTACAGAACTGTATGGTCCCATATAGTAACTACTAGCTCTATATGGCTATTGAGTACCTGAAATGCAGCTAGTACAACTGAACTACTCAATTTAATTTATTTAGATTTTTTTTTTAATTATACTTCAGTTTTAAGTATACTTTTAGTTATGTTTGGAACAATTTAAGAATGTGAATCTAGTTTATCAGCCCTAAATTGAGCATCCAAACTGAGATGTGCTGTGAGTGTAAATTATACACTTGATTTAGAATATTTAGTGTGAAAAAGTGTCAAATTTTCATTAATATTTTTTCAGCTTCATTGAGGTGTAACTGAAATACAATTGTAAGATATTTAAAGTGTGTATCTTGTGATTTGATACATGCACACATTATGAGAGAATTCCTACCGTACAGTTAATTAAGATATCCATCAATTTACATATTTCCTCTTTTGCTGAGAACATTGAAGTTCTACTCTCTTAGCAAATTTCTCTTTTTAGATTTTATTTATTTAAGTAATCTCTATACCTAACATGAGACTTTAATTCATAAACCCAAGATCAATAGTGTTCCACCTACTGAGCCATCAAGTGACCCTCTAAGACCCTCTCTTAGAAAATTCAATTATACAATTCTATCAACCATAGTCACCATGTTTTACATTGGGCCCTCAGACCTTATTCATCCAACAGCTGAAATTTTATACCTCTTATCAACTTCTATTTCCCTTACACTGCCCCCCCCCACAACCGCCCAGTCCCAGCAATCACATTTCTACTTTGTTTTTAGGAGTTTGACTTTATAAGATTCCACATGTTAGTGATATCATGCAATAATTGTCTTTCCGCCTGGCATCTTTCTTTTCTTTTCTTTTTTTTTTTTTAACATTATTTATTTATTTGTCAGAAAGAGAGAGAGAGAACAGAGGAAGCAGTAGGCAGAGCAGGCAGAGGGAAAAGACTCGCGCTGAGCAGGGTGCCCAATGTCAGACTCGATCCCAGGAGCCTGGGACCATGACCTTCACTGACTGAGCCACCCAGCTGTCCCATCTGCCTTGCTTATTTCACTTAACATAATGTCCTCAAAGTCCATCCATATTGTCACAAGTGGTAGGATTTCCTACAGGCTGAAATGATATTTTGGATGTATTTGGTTTAAAAAAATAATATTAAAATTAATTTATTTGCTACTTTACGCACAACATCTTTCTCCTCTAGGACTGACTAAATGCCTTGTTTCATCAGATTACACTGAAATAAATCTAGGAGTTAACATTGACAATGAGAAATCAATATCTTCTTCAATGCTAAATACTCTACTCACTGTATGAGGGGAGGGCCAATGTCTTTGTAGTTCATGATTGCATCCATCATCTGCAAAGTGCAGCATGTGGTAGGTTCTCAGTAAAGACTTTCTGAAACAAACGAATGAATGGATGACACATCTCAGGCATGGTTGAGAACACAAAGTACACACAATACAGTTAAGCAGAGAAAACATATTGTACTGTGCTCCCTTGGAACTGCCAGCCGTAAGGAATACAAGGAAGTCAGAGTCCCACCTACAAGGCCATGAAAATGAGGCTCCAGAAGCCTCTATGCAGGAGGGGCTGGGGATAACCAAAGCAGTCAGAAACTGTCCTATGGATTAGGGAGTTCTTGAGGTTTTACAGCCACCTTACTGAATCATGCTCTATTCAGCTTTGCAATGTGGCCTCTTTGCTGTGGAAAGCTGGAAGAGAAATGATAGAGACAGCAAGTCTAGGTCAACAGGAGCCATGCATGGATTAAGTTGGGAGTGAACACCCTTTCTATTCAGTTGAACCAAAACAATGGTCAGTTAACAAGTGTAAGTGAAGAACGAGCTGTAGAAAGTCAGGTTCTTTCCAGAACAATTTAGGCATGTGAATCTTCTTTTTCTTGTGCAGGTTTTTCAACTATAAATGGAAATTTAGCATCCAAATTGATATGTGTTGCAAGTATAAAGTATAGACTGAATTTAAAAGATTTAGACCCAAACACTTCCTGAAACCACAACAATAGCAACGGCAGTAACTAACATTTCTATAGATTCGTATGGTATGCACTATGTGATAGGAACTACTTTAAGTACTCTCTCTTCTCTCATCTTTCTCTCATATCTTTCTGTATGTATACATATGTATATGATTTGGATATATTTGTGTGAGCAGAGAGCCTGATGTGGGGCTCGATCCCAGGACCCTGGGACCATGACCTGAGCGGAAGGCAGAGGCTTTAACCCACTGAGCCACCCAGGTTTCCCTTAAGGAAGATTTCAAGTCAATAAAAAAGAAGTTTTTCTAGCCATTAAATCTGGTCAAAAACTGAATCATCTCCCTTGAATGGTTCTAAGCTCCAGTTTAAAGAAATAAAACCCTCAACCAAAGATTTGACGCATTCATATTAGATGTAAACTGGTATAGTCACTCTGGAAAACAGGATGGAGGTTCCTCAAAAAGCTAAAAATGAGACACCTGATGACCCAGCAATTGCACTACTGGGTGTTTATCCAAAGGATACAAACATAGTGATTCAAAAGAACACATGACCCCCAATGTTTATGGCAGCAATGTCCACAATAGTCAAAATATGGAAAGAGCCCAGATGTCCATTGACAGATGAAAGCATGAAGAAAATGTGGTAATACACACACACAAACACACACACACACAGGACTATTACTCAGTCATCAAAAAGAATGAAATCTTGTCATTTGCATGGCATGGATGGAACTAAAGGGTATTATGCTAAGCAAATAAGCCAGTCAGAGAAAAACCATTATCATATGATTCCACTCATATGTGGAACTTAAGAAACAAAACAGATGAACATAAGGAAAGGGAAGGAAAAATAAGATGAAAACAGAGAGGGAGACAAACTCTAAGAGATCCTTATGGTCTCTTAACTACAGGAAACAAACTGAGGGTTGCTGGAGGGAAGGTGTGGGGGATGGGGTAATTGGGTGATGAGCATTAAGGAGGGCACTTGATTGAATGAGCACTGGGTGTTAAACGCAACTGATGAATCACTGAATTCTACCTCTGAAACTAATAATACACTATATGTTAATTAAATAGAATTTAAATTAAAAAGAGATTGCATCTGAAATTTGTGACTTCTAAAATCTCTTCCAACTCTAAGATTCTATGTTCTCAATATCACTAAAAATTGTATTGACATGTAATATAAATACCACAAAACTCACCACTTTAAGGTGTATGCATATAGGTCAACTATTTCTAGGAAAAATATGCAACCATTACCATTATCCAATTCCAGAAAATTTCCATCAACCCAAGAAGTAATTGCCTACGCATTAGTAGTACTGCTTCCAATTCTTCCTCCCAGGCTCTGGCAGCCACAAATTTACTTTCTGACTCTATGAATTTGCCTAGTCTGAATATTTGATATAAATGGAATCATACAATATGATGGACATTTGGGTTGATTCCATTTTTCTTAGTATTATGAATAATACTGCTGTAAACATTTGTATGTTTTTTGTTTAGACATATGTTTTCAATCCTATTGGGTACATACATAAGTGTGGAATTGATGAGTCAAATGTTAACTCAATTTTTAACTTTTTGAGGAACTATCGACTGCTTTCCAAAGCAGCTGCATTATTTTACATTCTCACTAGCAATGTATAAATGTTCCCACTCTTTTGTATCTATGCCCATATATGTTATTGTCTTTTTTTATTATAGTCATTTTAGTGAATGTAAAGCTGTGTCTCTTTGTGGTTTTGGTTTGTATTTTCCTAATGTCTAATGATTTTGAGCATACTTCCAAGTCTTTATCAGATATTTATACATATTCTATGCAGAAATATTTATTCAGATCCTTTGCTCATTTTTTAATTGAGTTGTCTTTTTATTGTTGAGATGTAATAGCTTTTTATACCTTCTGGAAGATCACTAATATACCTGACTTTCACTGCAAGTGAGTTAATTTGAAAATTAGGAAAATAAGTTAACTTTCTAAGAACAAAAATTAGTAATGTCAAAACAATTTGAGGTAGAAAAATCTGACATGGACATTTATAAAGAGTTACCTCCATATCTTCCTTAAGCCCCTCCCAACCTACCCTAACTAAAATCCCAAAAGTCACCAGGATCGGCTGGTTCCAAAGGTGAATTTTTCAAAAGGTATTTTTGAAAACAAAGAGATTTTTTCCTATACTAGATAACATATTCCAGAGTCTAAAGAAAGGATCTTTCCTAATTTTTTTGAAGAGAACCTAAAACTGATACCAAAATCTGGGGAAAATAGTCTAAGAAAAAATACAGAACAAATTTAGTTATAAATATTGATACAAAAAAAATATAAATTAAATATCAATAAATGCAATGTGGCAGTACATGAAACAAATAACAAATCATGACCTATGGATATCATAAAATTCAATTTTGAAAGGTCAGTAAACATAATTTAAAATGCAAATTGCTTTAAAAAAAAAAAAAGGTCGTCAACATATTCAGAAAAGGCATTGAAGCAAAACATTTATTTTCATTTCTAGAAAACTTTTTAGGACCTGTAAATTGAACAATACACCACCTCACATCCTCATATAGACTAACATTAAAACATCCATTAACCTCATATAGGCTAACATTAAAACTATTAAAAAAAAAAGATGACAAGAATATAAGGAAACAACTTTCATATACTCCTCGTAGAAGTTTAAATCAGTCAAATAATTTTGAAGAATTTGGCATTATCTAGTAAAATTGAAAACCTATATGCTATGACTGAGAAATTCTATTCATGGGTACATATTCTAAAATATTCTTGTGTATGTTTGCAAACAAATGTGTCAAATTATGTCCACTGCAAAGCACTTTAAAATAGGGGGGGAAATCTTCAGAATTACATCAATGAATAACTAACATGGTATATTAATATACTAGAATACAATTGTTAAAATAACAAAACTCTCTATTTAGTTATATAATTAGAACTCCACACAAAAATCTAAGTAGAGAAAAGGTTTCAGATAATACACACCTTCACATTTACATCCAATTTCCAACATGATAAAATGAACATTACATATTATTCATGGAGATACACATATGTACGTAAGTGCATTAAAGTAGAATGAAAAAGATGTGCTCAGTTCACATTTTCTTCTGGGTTTGAGGCATGAGGAACAAACTGAAGACAGAAGACAAAGAAAATGCCAACTCTCCTGTAATGCTTTATTTCTTTCATTTAAATTAGGACAAAGCAAATGGAACAAAACATTTCCAATCATCAATTCTGATTGAGAGGTACATTAACGTTCTAATTATTCATTTTACTCTGGGGTATTTTTCAAATTTCTCAGAACAAAAATTCCCATAGTAAATCGAGAACAAAAAGAAAGTTCCTTAACATGATTTAAAAATACATATATTTCAGAACAAATCTCAGCATCATTCTTCATGGTGAAACACTAAAAGCATCAATATCAAAATAATTTTTGAAATAAGAACACACAACTATTAATGTGGACCTAGGGGTTATAGCCATTAAATTAATTAATGAATAAAAATGTTTGTATATTTGTGTGTGTATATGTGTATGAGTGTATATATGTGTGTGTATGTGCAGGTACATGTGTATATGTGTATGAATGTGTATACATGTATGTAAGTGGATACACACATGTGAGAATGTATATGTGTATATGTGTGCATATATATGCACGAGTATATGTGAATGCTTGTATATGTATGTATATAGGTGTATATAAATGTATGAATGTATATATGCATATATGTGTATCTATATAGAGATATATATGTGCATGTTTGTGTGAATGTACAAGAAAGTGCATATGTGTGTGTACATGCATATGTATGTACATGGGTACATGCACAGGTGTTGTATATGTACATGTGCATACATACACATCAAATGAGGAAATACATACACACACATCAAACCAGGGGAAATACATACACACACATCAAACCAGGGGAAATACATAGGTGTTCCATATGTGTTTGTTCTGTCTTTTCAAGTGGATTTTATGCTTAATAAGATCTGAAGCTATGACTCATATTTCTTTTGGAATTCACACATAGTGTGTTCTCAACAATACTTGTACAGTTGAATTTGGCATCAGTACCCCTCAATTTCCATGGACCAGCAAGAAGTCACAGACCAAACTAAAGGGCTGTTTTTTGCTCAATACAAGATAATTTATATTCAGAATAAAAAGTAGAAAATAAAACCCTAAAGAGGAGTTTATTTTACAATTTATATAAATATAGACATAATTACTCCATTTTCTAGAATCCATAGCAAATATCAGGTACCAAGGGCCTATAATGACCTGTATATATTTCACAGTTTCTCAAAAATCCCTAAAATTAGTTGAAGAGAGGTAGAGAAGATGCTATCCTCTAGATGACTCACTTCATTAGCCAGAAGAACAGAAGAGAATCCATCAGACGGACCTTGCCTCCAGTCTGGGCCAGTTGGTAACTCACTCATTTAGGTGAAGGTGGAATCAAGAAGCCAGTGAAGGTGGGGGATCTCCTTCATGGATCTTTTACAGCAGGAAAGGGAGATGGTGATGGCAGTGATGGATGTGGGCTTCTGGTCCTGTGTGGGAAAGCTGTAAACTCACAAGTTCAGCCCCCAGGATAGGAGGATGGGTCTGCCGAAGAGCGTCATAGTCCAGGCCTGAGCAGACACACTTAGTGAAGCATCCCACTGACAAGAAGGAAACACAGCCACGGCTTTTGTTCTGCAGACTGGCAACGGCAGTCAAAGCAGGAGAGGCATCCAAAAGTAAGAGAGACCATTTCCTCACTTTTAAAAGGAGAGGTTAGTTTCTTATTTTCTTTTCTCCTGGAGGCTGAGTCAGGCAGGAAAGCAACACCCTAAGGTCAGATCTAAGTTGAAGAGTTGAGAGCTCCATTCAGGCTCAATTCAACAAGCTGCAAGACATGCACAGCCCAGATGGGCAGTAAACCAAAAGAGCCACAGCAGCAGAAGGAATGCCTTATTCCAAAACATCACTTGGAGCCCAAGAACAGTCTCTTGCATTTTAGTTAAGACTCCCCACCCAGCAAACCAAATTATGTTCTTTCTGGGTGGCTGGCTTAAAGAATAGTACATTACAGTGGAAACTCCCATTTACTTCATTTACTGCCGTTTATAATATTTTCCACTATTTGGAGATAATGAATTCATCCTTTTTTTTTTTTTTTTGACAAACATTATGCAGGCCACTACAAGAGCCAAATGTTCCAGAATCCTTCTCAAATGTGTTACCCTTAATTTTCTATGATAGCTTTAGTGGTTTCTTTGGAAAGGCCCCAACATCAACCAAATTAACAATGCTGAAAATAAACTCAACTGTCACCTTCATTCCCTTTGAACAGCCTGGAGAAAATGTCACCTTCAAGAACCTTTCCAGTATGCAGGCTTAAAGAAGACAGGTTAATTAAAGTCAATCCCAGAAAAATAACTTCTCACCACAGCAAGTTTCTCCCCAGGCCAGCCAAACTGTGGATCACAGTTGTAGACAATCTCCACTTTATCTGTAAAATTCATTTTACATGCAGGACTGAAAACACGGATTCTGTCAATGGAATTATATCCCTGTAATTGCCCAGCTGAGGGGTCTTTTGAAAGGATGTTAAGCAGGAGTCTTAGTAGGAGGTAAGAGGGAGAGAAGGAATATTCCAGGCTTCCTTTTCATTCACAGAAGCCTGGCAGTTCTCTCAGCTTGGGAAAAACCAGACATGCATTGCATATGTGCTACATGCATAGAAAAGATCTTGCCACTCAGAAAACTTACTTTTTACCAAATAACAGGCCCACAGCAGAGTATGACAAATAAAGCCACAACAGCCTCTCTTTGCTATTTACACCCTTCATTCCACTGGCAAAACTGGAACAATAAATACAGCAAGAGTTTGTTCCTCTTTCTTATATTCTGTTATTGTTTGCTTTGGCAACAGCCATTATCATGGGACCAGCAGGAAAAGAGGACACACTGAACCAGGAAAAAATATGACAGTCAGCTAAATCCATCACCAAACCCAACTTGGTGAAGGAAATTGGTACCCAAGTCATATGATTCCAGTTGCTCACATCCTAGATGCTGGATGAGACTGAAAAGCCATGCACGAAGAGGTGGCAAAAAAAATTGTCATTTTTGCTCCACTAAAAATGGTTACTATTAGCATTCTACAAAGCAGAAATGGAAAGGCATTATTTGGTTGCTTGTTAAACTTGTTGGATCTTTGAGGAAATGTTTTCAGTATCTATCAGCATTTGGCTTTTCCCTGTTCCAAGGAGTCAATCTTCTCATGTTGCTTCCTTTCTGTTAAGACTGTGGATACCTATTGGTACCCTATACTTCCTCCGTCAGGTGAAACAGAGGCCCCAATTTTTGTGGTTCAGTTCCATTAAGGATATATATTTTTCCACTATTACTCTTAACCTCTGTGTGTTTATATCGAAAATAAAACATAGGTGAAATTTATTTTTTTTCACCCAATCTGACAATATCTGCCTTTTAATCTCAGTGTTTAGTCCATTAATATTTAATGTGATTAATGGAATGGTTGGGTTTAACTCTATCTCTTTATTTGTATTGGTCAAGTATCTTTTAGTATTCTGTCTATTCTACTATTTTCTAACTGTGCCTGTTTGGCACAGTTACTTACTAGTTATTATTCTAAGAATTATAATATATATTCTTAACTTATCACAATCTACCTTGAAATAATCACATCTTATGTATGTATCTTAAAATAGAATTTTTCCTTTTACTTTCCTTCCATCTTTATGCGATTGTTCCAGAGCACAATGCTCATTTTTTCTTGAAACAGTAATGATCTTTTTAAAAAATAAAAAATAGGAAAATAAATACATTGTGTATTTACCCATGTATTCACTGTTTCTGGAGCTCTTTAATTCTTTACTATACAACATTGGACTTCTATATCCATTCAGTCATTTTGAACTTTTCTTCCTTGAAAACAAGCCTATGGCAAGGCATCATAAAAAGCTAATATAAACTGGTGCCTGGGTGAAGAACTAGCTCCATCAATGACCAGCAGGGATATGCAGCAGCCTTCTTATGATAATGAATATATATAGTACACAAGTGATTTATAGCAGGGATTTTTAGGGCCTATTTATTCTGGAGGAGAGAAAATCCAGGAGTGATGGAGTAAGCCTCAAAAGTCTGTCAAGATAGAAATAATCTTTTTTGAAAGTTAGAATTAGGATAAAAGGGTTTAAGCTTAGAAGCTGACTTACACTCAAGATAAAGAACTAAGATTATAAAACATGAAGCAAAATACATTGAAAACCATTGATTCTCCATGACAGAGCTACCTAGTCTGGGAAGGAAAAATGGTACGGAGGTTAAAAATGTGGACTCTGGCGTCTGACCCCCTGAGTTTCACTCCTGCTTCACTACTTACTGGCAATGTCATCTTGGATAAGTTAATTAACTACTCTGACCTTGTTTCTTTATATGTAAAGTGGGCATATTGATAATAGAACACTCTTCAGTGTTCTGAACACTTGGAACACTGCTTCTAATATTCCCAGTATCCAATAAACATTAGTCATTACTACCCTGGTTACTTGGTGACCCTTTATTTTATTTACAACTCTAAGATTCCATTTTGCTTTGAGTTTTCTCTCTTTCATTGTTCTTGAGGTTCAAATTAGAAATAAGAGATTTGTTTTTATATCACTGTCCTCTTCTTTCACCTAACCTCAATATACACTTATGAAACACTGTAGTTTTTGCTTAAATTTGTAATCTGCAACATGGAAAAAATACTTGTTTTATTAAAACAACCTATCAAGGTAGGGACTATGGAACAACCATATCATGTCATAGTCCCAGGTCAATGAAAAACCTACTACTATAGATAAAAACAGACTCACTATTTGAATTGTGCTCCTGGAAAGTGGCCAGCCATGAAAGAAATAAGACTCAATCTCAAAGCAATCAGACAATGAGAAGCAAGAGAATCAACTTATGCTGATGACCTATACTGCTCACTAATTACCCATAGGTACTTTAAAGTTCAAAACCATCTTTGTGCTAGCACCTACTAGCCTCGATTTTCATATGTCATAACTGGAGTTGGAGAAATTTCCATGTCTTATCCAACTTTACAAACACATGGCTCCCATGGCCATTAGTTTTCCACCACAGCAAATGCCAAATCATGTTCATTGACAGTAGGAGAGCACAGATTACTTAAAATATGTCAGTACTGGGAGAACTAGATACAAGTTTGAGTAGACTCAGTTAATGGAGAATAAAACATGGATGTCAGGAATGTAGGCAACCAAAAAAGGGAGTTGATAAAAATCAGGAACACACCTGACTTGATGTGGGTCACACCAAAAGCTGACAAAGAATCAAGGACTGATTTCAAATAATTGATCTAGGAATTAAAGGGGCTAGCAAGAGAGTGGAGAAATCAGAGAAAGGAAGGTTACCAATAAAGTTTGCATAATAAAACAAGTTCTACTGTGGGCAAACTGGAGCTTAAATGTACTGGGGAGCCCTGAGAGCCAGTAGAGAGCCATGAACCTCAGAATTATCTTACCCAGAGGTGAGAAAGATGGGGGTGTTTATTTACAAATTCAATCTATTTCTTCTTTCAGTCAGTGGTTGAAGGCTGCCTCTGGTGATGTTAATTTCATGGCACTCCAACTTGCCATGTGCATAAGCAGAGTGGCCTTTGATGGCAGGAGAAACTTCGTAAATGAAAAGAAGTAGATGCTGACAGTTGAGATTTGGACCAGCATACATTGAAATGGCAAAGGCCAAAGTTAGGAATTTGGCTTGATAAATATCAGAAATAATGGTAGGTTGATGCCCAAAATCTTGCAGCTAAAATCAAGCAGCTAAGACTAAAAAATCAGAAATCAACCATTCAGCTTTTTAGAAATGATACATATTGTCTAGATCAGCACCTTTATTTTTGTATTGAGGTCTTCAGGAGTCAAAAAGAAAACTTTTTATGAATTCTCAGTGCACTAATGGCAAATTAATATTCCAATTTCATGCACCAGAACTCCAGTCTTCTCATGTATTGCACAATGCAGAGAACTGTAATGCATTTCATTCTAAAATAGATCTGATACAGGCAACAACCTCTTTTAAACTACCCATGAAGGCAAAAAAATAAAATCAGTCTGAGGAGATGGATGGGGTCTGACTTTACAAATTCATATAAGAGAGTGAGTGGCTGAGAGGAAAACAGAGAAATAAAAATCGCAGTATGAGCTTTTATACACTGTTGGTAGAAAGGCAAAATGGTACAGCTACTTTAGAAAATAATTCAGCTGTTGGTTTGGGTTCCAATATTCCAAAAGGGAGCTGGAATATTAAAACATAAACCTACCATACAATACAGCAATTCCACACATAAGTATTTACCCAAGAAAAATAAAAACTTACATTCACACAAAAGCCTATATGCCAATATTTATAGCAGCTTTTTTATAACTATCAAAAACTGGAAACAAACTGCCAAATGTTCCCCAACCACAGAATGTGCCTCACATCCAGACAATGGGATATTACTCAGAAACAAAAGGGAATGAACTACTGACAACGCACAACAACACAGGTGAGTCTCAAAGGCATCCTGCTAACTAAAAGAAGCCAGACTCAAAAGGCTGCACTGTATGATTTCATTTATATGGTGTTCTATAAAAGGCTGGACATGTGGAGAAGAGTTGACTACAAAGGACAGCACAAGGGAATTCTGTAGTGGATATATGTTGATTGTGTTGGTGGTTACACGACTGTGTACATTTGTCAAAATTCATAGATTAGATGCCAAAAAGAAAATGTGGTTGTATGGATTTTTTTAAAGAAAACCATTCTTTTAAAAAAAAAAAAAAAAGAGGAAATGGTAAGGTTCTGAAGCAGCAAGGAACTTCAGTCAAAGTTGAAAACCTAATCCAGGGTACTGAGACTAAAAGTTCCACTCTCTAATGCTTCAGCCATTGGCAGCAGCATCCCAGGCCCTTAGTAACTGAGACGGTCCATGATTAAAGCAAAAATATTTGCAGACTAACAGATTCTTTGAACCTCCATGAGCCTACACCTCCAACTCTATGACAGAGCCAAATCATGTGGATTGATTGCAGTCCAGTACCACAAAAATGACAATCATTCAATGAGATAAATAACAAAAATTTTAAAAGCAGAATATCAGATTTTTTTAAAGGATGGAAACATAACATCCACTCTGGAGACTCAGAGTCACATGGATGGTAAGACTATCTTTGATTGTACATGAAACATTTAGAAACACAGACTAAGGAACTGGACAAAATTGGATATAAAACACAGGTCTGACCCTGGCCTGCCACATGACTATGGCTGATCAAATTATGGGCCTCAGTTCAATCCTCCCTGAACCATGTTCTTTGTCATGTAACTTCACGATTTTCCCCTTTGTACGTGGGCATAGAGTACTTCCCCAACCTTCACCTTTGGGCTTAGTGAGAAGGCATGCCATAGCCAATGGAATGTGTATGGAAGTGACATGACTGTTCTGAGGGCCCACCTGAAGAACTCTTGAAGTTTCTGCTTGACCTCATGTGCTTTTGTCATCTCCATGAAAAGAGCTTTTCTTGTGCTCCTAAATGAATTCATGTGACACAGGCCATCCCAGGTGCTTTCCTGACTTATGAGCAAGAATAAAGGAATTTTATTTTATGTCACTGAGTTTTGAGGAAATACGTTATGCAGCATTACTATGGCAATAGCTAACTAATACAATGATCCCAGGTGGGTAACTCTGACATCCCCTTTATTCACTCATTCATTCCAAACAAATATTTATTGAACATATACAATGAGCTAAAAACTAGAGCAGGTGCTAAGCACCCTGCAGAGGAATGGACATAATTATCCCTTCTAAGTATAACCTAAAGCTCACTGCCATATGGGACCAAAAGAGGTCTTTATTGCACATATTGCACCCACTCTAAACCTCCCTGTTACATAAGCTCCCCCGTTACCTAAACTGAATTCCTATCACTCTCTAAATTGATTTGGTCGACATTTACTCTGACATCTCTCACTCCATGTTCTTTTGCAACTTGCCCCTACTGACTTCCACATCCCTAACTTGTCTTTAGTTGAGCTATGCTCACTTGTGGGGATCCCACAGCACTGGAGGTACTGAAGCATTTAGCTGTGGTAGACTGTGGTAGGCACTAGAGACATGCAACCATTTAAGTAAAGGTCAGTTTCTCAGTCACATTAGCCTCATTTCTAGTGCTCAAAAGTCCCATGTGACCAGTGTACATTGGATAGCACACATATAAAACATTTTTGTCATCACAGAAAGTTCTATTGGACAGCATCAACAGGAGTTCTAGTTTGCAAATATCACCCTTCTCCCCCCAGTGGCTCATATATGCTGTCAGAATGTCATGTGCCAGTATCATTGTTAAACCCTGTAGCAACACCAATGTAGGCCATATTGTAGAATCTATCTCATCATGCCTTTCCTTCTATTGGAATAAATATTCACTGGGGTCTCCAGACTTCCTCCCTGATGCTTGGCTTCTCTTGTAAGCCTTACCACTGCCAAGTCCATTCCAATTCAAGTTAACCTCCTTCAGCAGGAAATTTTTAAAATCTCATGAAAATCATATAATACATATAGTGGCCCAGAAGAAGTGATATCACTCAACTTCACATCAGATCCATCTAGACAGGACTGCACATGGAACTTAAAATAGAAATTTTAATATTCAGATGTTGAGGTGAATAAACATAATGATATATATATATAACATGCCCAGGGGAAGGGTGTATAGGAAGAGGAGTATAGAAGCTATCAAGAAATAATGCTTTTCTGTCTAGTCATCTCAGTTGTATTGGAATTGGGTGTAATTTCCTGATATTAGGGATTAGCTGATTCTATTATGGTTCGCAATTAAAGCCACCCAGAAAAGTTCATAGATGACCAGGAATTATAACATAATAAAAACTCTCAAAGAGGAACCACAATTATCTCCCTTCCAGGGCAGAAAGCTCTTACCCTTTTGCCACTGGAGGATTGGAAGACAAGAGAGATTCCTGACTGGAAGGTCCTACCTCCAACTTCATGGCCACTAAATAATTTCAAATGGCTCTGAAGGAATACCCAGTCCTTCCCTTGGCTCCCTAGAGATGTCATTATTTCAGAAACATAACAACATGGAAAAATATCTCAACACTTTAACTACCTCTATATTGATCTTCCTTCATTAGCCTTTGCGGTCTTTAAAAGATTAAAATAGGAGGCCTAATAAGAATAAGGTCTGCTTTGAAGGAAGAAGAGTTAACCAAGAACAAAGCTACAGGAGGGTTTCTGTTTTGTTTTCTTTTAAACTCTTCGGAATTTTTGGTCTTGGACAGACAGATCAGCACAGCACATTGCTCCCAAGTTTCCAACCCCAAAATATTTTTCTTAATTTTAAATCTTTGCAAAATAAATGCTACATTTGTTTCATGATTTTTTACTACTGAATAAGATGGAAAGAGAATGCTAGCTCCTGTCTCTTGTCCCCCCAAAAGAAGTTAGGCCAATGGAAAAAGCTGAGACTTTGCTTTTTTCCCTACCCATCTACTGAGATTTTTACACTCAGAAAATATCCCTATTTGAAAAGAACTTCATCCGTGGTACTTATGGCTTTGATGACTAGATCTGAAAAAAAAAAAAAATTCTGAAGTAAGTAAACCCTCAGACCTTCCAAGATTCCAGAACCTAAATACCCCCAGATGCTTTCTCCTAGAGGAACTAGAAGGATAAATTTGCATTTGCCATTCTCTGAAAATGCTGATTACCAGACCAAACTCCTTTGAATAAGTCTTTCAAAGTTCAATGCATCTTGTAATATTGTGCACCACATTTTCCAGCCAATAGTATTAAACTCCTGTTTACTCTCTTTTCTTCTAATTTTATATTTTCTCCATTTTATTTTGTACATAGTGGCACTACTCTTAATTTTTTTCATTTTCTTTCTTCTTTCTGTGATATATAAGATCTCTGCCTCTTCCCCAGTCTTTGCCATCTCAGTAAATAGCTAAACCATCTGCTCCAGAAGCTCAAGCCATGAATGTAGGATACATCCTTGATTTCTCCTGTTCTCCCATGGCCAACATCCAATCTGTCAATATGGCCTACTGAATTTGCCTTCAAAACATTTCCTGAATCCATTTACATCTATTTCCTCTGTTCCACTATTTTGCTCCAAGACATTATCTTTGCAATGATCTACTAATTGGTCTCTCTGCTTCCACTCTTGTTCTTCTATAATCCGTTCCTTACAAGCAGCTGGAATGATCTTTTAAAATATATGTAAGTTTATTCCACTCTCCTGTATAAACTCACCAATGGCTTCCTTGAGACTTACAGTGAAGTCAAAATTTCTTAGAACATCTTACCATGACTATGAAGGACCTGGCCTACAGCTACCTTTCCACCTTACCTTCTTGGGCTCATCTCCTATCACTGTACCCCATTCTCTACACTCCAGCACCCTGGCTTTTCCTCTGCAGCTTGAATTTGCCAACTCTGCTCTTGCTTTAGGACATTTGCATTCACTGTTTTCTCTTCTTGAGATAGGCTTCTCCCATAACTCTGAATAACCAACTCATTCTTGACCTTCAAGTGAATGTCACTTAAGACAAGACTTCTCTGACTACCGAATCAAATGTAGCCCTGCAGTCATTTTAGATTTCATCTCCTCAACAGGTATTTTTGGAGTACTTATCACTGACTAATACTTGCTAATTTCTGTGCTTTCTGTCTATTCCTCTGCAGTCGAATGTTAACCCCATTAGGACAAGGATTTTGTCTGTCTTACAACTATATCCCCAATACTTAGAACTGCAACTAGCACCCAGTGGATGCTAAACATACATTTTTTAATGAAAAAGTGAATAATATTCACTAATATTAATATTCCCCTAATATTTTCTATTTTTAAAGATTTTTATTTATTTATTTGACAAACAAAGATCACAAGTAGGCAGAGAGGCAGGCAGAGAGAGAGAGATTGGAGGAAGCAGGCTCCTCACTGAGAGGAGAGCCCAATTTGGGGGTCAATCCCAGGACCCTGGGATCATGACCTGAGCTGAAGGCAGAGGCTTTAACCCACTGAGCCACCCAGGCACCCCTCCCCTAATATTTTCTTATAATTTCAAGAGTAGAGGAGAATGGGAACTAGACTAATTCCTTTGACAAAATATCCTTTACCTCAACCAGAGAAATGAAGTGACTCTCTTTCAACAGGATAGGAAAGGAAACAAAGTTAACCTTGATTTAGTGCTTCCTCTGTGCCTAGCACTCTACTTAATCCTTGAAATGCATTATATCACTTAATCCTTCCTTATGAGACTCCTTTTAAGTGGGCATTAATATCTGCATTTTAAAAAATAAAAATCTGGGGCGCCTGGATGACTCAGTCATTGAACATCTACTTTCAGCTCAGGTCATGATCCCAGGATCCTGGGCTCAAGCCCCACATCTGGCTCCTGGCTTTTCCACTCCCCCTGCTTGTGTTCCTGCTCTTGCTATCTCTCTCTCTCTCTCTCTCAGTCAAATAAATAAATAAAATCTTTAAAAATAAAAATAAAATAATAAAAATAAAAATAAAAATCTGAGGGGCACCTACATGGCTCGTTGGGTTAAACCTCTGCCTTCGGCTCTGGTCATGATCCCAAGGTCCTGGGATTGAGCCTCACATCGGGCTCTCTGCTCAGCCCTCTCTCTTTGCCTATCTCTCTGCCTACTTGTGATATCTGTCTGTTAAATAAATAAACAAAATCTTTAAGAAAAATTTATATAATAAATAATAAATAAAAATCTGAAAGTGACTATAGTAGGAGCTGATTTACCTAATCCAGATCCCACTTAGAGCTAGCTAGCTACTGTGAATAATGGTTGCTAATGCTCAGAGCTACTCCCTTCTCCTGATAATTACCTTCTCATGACAGAAACACCTCACAGGGAGATTGCAACCCTCTATGGCAGCCCCTGGACAAAATCCGAAAACCAACTGACACAGAGATACAAAAGAAAATGACTCCCTTGGGACTAACTCCTATACAATTTACACTTCAGTGTTCCCTGTGGGATCAAGCTACAGCTAGATATCTGAAGCCAGAGTCTACATTCTTGCTCAGCATCTTCCCTATACCTCTCCTGCTTCCCTCATTCTATTTCAGATTTCTCCTGAGAGTGTTCTCTTAATAAATCATTTGCACAAAAATCTCTGTCTCAGGCTCTACCTCTAAGGAATTTGACCTAAGACTCTTAGAGGGGAAAAAATCGTATGCTCAAGGGTAGAGAGTTAATAACTGGTAAAGACAGAATTCAACTACAGGTGTGCAGGACCCCAAGCTCTCACCACTTCACTGCACTGCCTCCCTTGAAAGTTCATCTTTGTGCCTAGGGAAGACTGCTATGAACCACTATGGTGTGAGAGTTTCTGAAATATGCCTAAGGGGTGGGGGGGGAGCCTGCAATAAGAGTTAGTGGTCCTTCTATTCCCAAGATCCCTATCACTGACAGGCATGAGATACAAAAGGGAAGATGTAAAAAAGAAAAGGGAACAATAGTGGTTAAGGGAATGGCTCTGTGTCTTTTTTATATCAAGAAACCATCTATTCTGTGACCTTGAACACATCACTGGAGCTCTCCATCTCAGTTTCTTTAACTGTTAAAGAGAAAGATTGTCTATGTTGCAAAATCAAGTTGCAATGCCTGGTAGGTAGTAAGTGCTCAATAAAAGAAGCTAATATTTTCCAAAACCACAAGTGTTACTTCCAAATTCCAAGGCTTTCCTAAGGCTAGAACCTAAATCTCCAGCATGTCCCCCACATCTCCCACTCTCCTGGTTTTTGGTGCACATCTCATAAGTTGGTTTACTCAGTACAGCAAAGGCTAGGGGCTGCCAATGGCCTGACAAAGCAGGGAAATCACCTCCTTGCCTTAAGTCTGAGACATCTGGCCCTATGCAAAGCATGTTACAGGGAAACAGTGTTGGTATTCATCTCTCCCAAACGATGCTACAAGGATTAAGATAATTACACATGGTCTAACTGTACAGAAAGTTATGGCTATATCTTCTGGCATATCTCTTGCCCAGCTGACATAAGAAAATAAGCATACCTTAAACTCTTCTAATGCCTCATAAATGCCTGGTTGAGTCACAGAAAATATCATCTTTATTATCGTAGTTAGTGTCCCCTATGCCAAGTACCTTATAATCATTATTCTGTTTAGCCCTGCAGGCCTGTATTTGTCAACACCCCTGTCCATTCCCAAAGAAAACAGGCTTAAATCAATGACATATACCAGAATCACCAGGAGGGCTTTTTATGTTTTTATTGTTATTTTTATTCCTTCTGCTTCCTTAATTCTCATTTATTTTAAAAATTCAGTGTGTTAAAGGAGGTAAAATGTGTTTTGTTTCGTTTCTGTTTTCAAGAGAGTGCACCTAAGTTAGTGGGGAAGGGGCAGGGGAGAGATAGAAAGAATCCCAGGCAAACTAAGCACAAAGCCCAAAGTGGGGCCCAATCTCACAACCCTGAGATCATGTCCTGAGCCGAAACCAAGAGTCAGGTATAACCCACTGCGCTACCCAGCCACCCCAGAAGGAATACGGGAAATTTAAATCTCAACAACTAGAAGTGGATGCTGGGCTCAGAGTGGAGAAAAGCAGCTGCATTAGGCATAGATCTAACCGGACATGCTTGAGAAAATCAACCCCGGTGCTTAGCATCTGGCATGATCCTCTCTTGGGCATCATTAGTAGCTTCAGGCTGAGTCCCCTCCCCAATGATCCTGTTAGCTGGAATGAGATTAACATGCTTGGAGGCAGCCAACTTTGTTGTCCATGACTTACCCCATAAAATGGGGTTCAGATTTCAGAGGTATTGACTTGTTCCTTATAAAAATCACTCTTATATTTGGAGTTTTAGACATAGAACTGTCTTGAACCATCCCAGAGACTCAAAATTTTTCCTGGACACACATTTGACTCAGTGATAAGGATTTCCTGACAGTCCACAGTAGCACAAAGCTGAGTTTGAAAAAGGTGAATATAGTCATTGTTTTCCCTACACAACTGATGAGAACAGAGGCATGACTGATACCCAAAAAGAAGAGATGAGTCTCATCCCAAATGACTGCTGGTGAAGCCATTTGTTGCTTTTTATTACTTCTTATATCCCTTATATTTCATCAGGAACATTTTTATTGTGCCTAAAGTATAACTCTTAGTATTTTATTTGCTGATGACAAATTTTCTGGTCTCATTTGTCTGAAAATATTTTAATTTTTAAAATCTAGATTGCTGGGCCCCATCCCCATAGTCTCTTATTCAGGTTTGGAGGTAGGGACCCCAGAATTTGCATGGACCACACCTTGAGAATCATTGGCTTAGAAGAATTACAAAACATCTCTAAGACTCCAACCCTTCAGAGAGTCTATTTACATTCTAAAGTCTCTGCTTTGACTATAAAAGGGAAATTCTTAGCTAATCATAACCAGGGATGTGCTAGACCTGGCACTTATCACAAGAGCCAATTGTTATCATCTCTTCCCAACTTCACAGAGATGTCACATTAGTAGCTTGAAATCAGCTGTGGTAGGAATACTTACACAATGGAAATTGTCAAGCACTATAAATCAGGGTTTGTTTTTTCCTAAGACACCAATAAACAAAACTTTTACTAGTATATTACTCGTCAAGGCCATACCTACAGATTCCTCTTCTCACTCTCCATCCTCTCAGAAGGAATTCATCAATCACCAAAGACCATGATTGTGTCTAGGACAGTGGCTCCCTCAACACAGTCTTACAAGTTTTTAATAACACATTCTTAAGTAAGTCCATTTCTTTTCTTCAGTACTTCTTTGAAAAGAAGTGATCGGGGCACCTGGGTGGCTCAGTCAGTTAAGCATCTGGCTTCAGCTAAGGTCATGATCTCAGGGTCATGGGATTGACTCCCTGAATTGGGTTCCCTGCTCAGCAGGGAGTCTGCTTGTCCCTCTCCCTCACCTTCTGTCCCCCCCACACTCCTGCATGCACACATTCCTCTCTTTCTCCCAAATTTAAAAAAAAAAAAATCTTTAAAAGAAATTAAGTGAGAGACGCCTGGATGGCTCAGTGGGTTAAGCCTCTGCCTTCAGCTCAGGTCATGATCTGAGGGTTCTGGGATCAAGCCCCACATTGGGCTTTCTGCTCAGCGGGGAGCCTGCTTCTCCCCCCATACTTCCCCCTCTCTGCCTGCCTCTCTGAGATCTCTCTCTGTCAAATAAATAAATAAAATCTTTAAACCAAAAAAAAAAAAAAAAAAAAATTAAGTGAAATTTTAAAAAAAGAAAGTGATCAATTTCTATATAAAATTACTCCACTGGAAATCATGGTAAGCTCAAGCCAGCCCTACTGTGGATACCTGAGAGTGGCAAGCCTCTGTGTGAAGCCATCTCACTCACTCTAAACCTTCATTTATATCTCTAGCAAACATATTTGAGCCTCTGCTCTCTGCCAGGCACTAGATTAGACAAAGAAGAGAAGACAGCAAATAGTCTCTCCAATGTATTTGAGGAAGAATAATTCCAAATTTCCAGATAGGAAAAATCTGAAAGAAATCTTTATCTGAGAACTCTAATTAGGGTTTAGATTTTTACTGGACAATACATTCATATATGTGGCACAAAATTCTAAGGGTACAAAAGGATATACATAAAATGTAAGTCTCCTTCCCAACTTTGTGTTCCAACAACCTAGTATCTCCCTCCTGGAAAAAATGCTATTTCCATTCTGTGTGTGTATGTATCCAAAGATTTTTATGCACATAAAAATACATTTTTTCTTTTTTTACACTGATGATAGCTCATAACACAAATTTTTCTGCACCCTGCATTTTTTCCATAACACTATATCTTGGATATTATTCCATAGCAGTATATAAAGAAATATCTACCTCATTCTTTTTAACTACAGCATGATATCATGTAGTATACCATGATATATTTGCCTACTCCCTTACTAAAAAGCATTTAGAATTGTTTCCACCATTTTGCAGTTAAATAGTGCCACCATAAATAATGCTGTGCATTCCTCATTTCACTTATGTGCAATGTAGGACAGATTTCTGGAAGTAGAATTTATCTGTAGGATAAATTTCTAGAAGTAGAACTATGGGTCAAAGGACATTTGGGATTTTAGTAACTATTACCAAACTGTCCTCCAAATTGTTTATATTAATTTACATGACCACTAACAATATACAAGAGTTCCAGTTTCTTCACATATTTTCAACCACGTATCTTATTAAACATTTAGATGTGTGCTAACCCAGGAAGGGAAAACTATCTTATGATACTTTTAATATGCATATTTATTATTATAGAGGAGATCAAGTGTTTTTTTTAAAATATATGCCAAATAAATTTGTGTTATTAATTTGCTTTTTAGTGAACTATCTGACCATATATTTTGTCCATTTTTCTATTGTATTTTTGGTCTAATATTAATATATAAGTATTCCTTATGTATTATAGTAATGTCCCCTTTATCTAACATGAATAGCAATTTTTTTCTTAATGATTATTATAAACTGAAAAAAAAAAAAACAACCCCACAGTTAATCACAGGAACTATTTCCTTTAGCCTATGAACGACCCCACACACTGAAACACATTTGAATGAGTAAGGAACTTTGGATCCAGAAGCCACAGATGATATTATAAGTACATATGTGCATTTAAAAAATGCCTCTCTAAAAT
Organism: Mustela nigripes; assembly: GCF_022355385.1. Lineage (NCBI taxonomy): Eukaryota > Metazoa > Chordata > Mammalia > Carnivora > Mustelidae > Mustela > Mustela nigripes. Next base: position 104,596,177 of record NC_081563.1, read on the forward strand.
TGTGGCCAAAGGCAAAATCTCTGACCAGAGCACTTGACAGTAAAGTATAGAATTTCACTCTTGAACTAACAAGGAAAAGAATCTCAGAGTCCTAGACCATGAGAAATCACAGAGAGGGGCCAGCCTTGGCCCACTGTCACAGCAAGTGTCAGAATGGATCACTAGGATGATCTTGGGAAACTCTCTCACTTGTTTGTTTCCAAATGCCTTTGAGAGCTCGTGAGGAAAGCTTAGATAAGAGCAGTCAGGGTGAGAGATGGTAACACCACTAGCCATGGGGCTCATATAGGTTTTTAAAAAGACTCTATGACCCCACCCCTTTACACATGTGTCCCAAACACATTTGCAAGCTGGAAAAAGGAGACAGTGTCAATTATCTCCACACATGTCCCTGGATGTCTAGGCTTAGTTTTGATGGCAGCTTTCATTTATGATTCAACAAATATATTCTCTCACAAATAAGCAACTTTCTGCTTCAGCACAGGTTTGGCAGCTCTGAGCTCATGCCAGAGCTGTCTGGGTTATCCCTCGTTTCAAATTAAAGTTTTCTGAAGCACTGTTTTCAGAAGGTGGGGGTTGCTCTCGTTTATTTCTGATAATCAAGTTTTACAAAGTCTTTTGGCTAAGAAAACACCATATAAGCCTCCAAATCCCAAGCAGACTCAGTAGAAACCTAAAGGAGAGAAGATAAAGCTCTCAACAGGCGCCAATGTCCTGGGGCTTGGATCTTCAGCTCAGCATGAAATCCACACTCCAGGGGGCTAAGAAATAGAACAACCTAGTCTCTTTGAAGAGCAGTCAGGAGACAATATCTCCTGGAAAAACTGGCAACCAAGCCCCTAGCTACTATGGAGAACATCTAAAAGTGTACTCATTGATCTAGTTTCATGGCTCTCCTTGCTCCTTACCACAAAGCAATACTCCCAACAATGCAGATAGAAATGAATGATAGGATGAGCTTATGTTATGCAAAAAAACAAGATGTAGAAAAGGAGCCTGGCACTCCAAAGACAAGCATAACTCTCAGTTTCATAAAGATGAGGTAATGTTTCCTGCTGCTTCTCCCATGGTTCCTCCCAAGGGGTGTAGCACATAGTAGGTGTTCAATGGGTAGGAATGACAAAATAGGCCTTTCCGCAAAATGCCCCAAATGGTTCCAGGAATATTTTCCTCTCTCCAGATCTCCCAGACTCGTCCTACCCATTCCTTAAGTCCCATCACAGTCAGCTTATCTTCCAAGTCTTCCTGGATGTTTATTTCAGTTGTTATTGAACTTTTTCTGGGCTCTTCCTACTTCTTGCACCAGAGTTTGAACTCAGCAGTTACTATAGTCCACTTTGTGTAATAATTGGTCTCTTTGTGACTCTTGACATCACAGCTACCTAAGAAGCTCCTTGAGCAGAAGAATATTTCTATTTCTACGTATCTGACAGCATGCAGGAAAAAAAGGAGTTTTGCTCTGTAAGGTCCATGTTTCTCATGCTGTACTCTCATCTAAAACATCTTCCTACTTTATCTTTCAGGCTTCAGCTTAGCAATGTCTTCCACTAGCAAGTCCACTCTGAGTCCCTGTATTTAAAACTATACGATGATTTTTGACACTGATTGGACTATCTATCAGTGAGGGACTACTGCATGTAAATCCCTCCAAAAATTCAGTGGTTTCAAGCACCAGCCCAAGGGCTGTGCCCAGCTGTGCTTGCTCTTGTATCTGTAGTCAGCTGCGTAGACACTAGTTGGTCTAGGATGGTCTCAGCTGGGTTGTCTTGGCTCTGCTCCACGTGCATGTGGTCTCTATCTGCCAGCAGGCCAGCTTGAGCTTACTCACAAAACAGCTGTACCAGCTTCTAAGAGAAGGAAAAAGGGGGGCAGGGACAGAACTTGCACGAGATCCCCTGGAGTCCAGGCTGAGAACCAGCATGAGGTCACTTTTGCCACCTTCTCGGTCAAATCAAGTCACAAGACTAGCCTGGATTTAAGAGTGAGAAAATGGACTCTTCTGGATAAGAGGCACTGCAAAGCCAATGACAAGAGGGGGCATGATACAGAAGGGGGTAAAGAGCTGGGGCCATATTTATACTCAGTCTTCAACAGTCTCCCTCACCTGACTAAAAACTTAAGGACAGGTACAATGTTCTGTTCATTGTTCTATCTCTATCCCTTAGGACAAGAAAGGTACAAAACAGTCTTATCTGTTAGATAAATGTATGATTTAATTAACTAATAATGCTGAAAAGAAAGTCACGATGAAAACTCTCAAGATTGAGCACCTATGAAAATTTGAATGCTCCACTCCATCTTCCCAATTTTATCTTATTGGTTCCAAGAGCAGAATCTCAGTGCAATTAGACCATTGGTATTGACTACTTTTAAGTCTGCCTACATGCTAGGTATGCTCCTACATGTTGTTTATGTCAATAAATTATTATATGGATACTTGGAACTACACACTGCTATCATTATCATCTTCTGACTTACAGATGAGGGAACTAGCACAGAGAGATTAAGCAACTACCAAAACTTCACAGTTCAAAAAAGCAGAGGTAAAATTTGAACCATCCTGTCTGGCTCTAAATTACACTGTATCTCAAGATGTGTGATTTATACCATCTTTTCCCATTTTGACTACTAGACAAATTCCCTACTTCACCAGAGTTGTCCAATGTAGTAGCCACTAGCCGCATGGATGAGACTATTTAGATTTAAATGAATTAACAATGTAATAGCATTAAAGATTTAGTCCCTCAGTCACATTAGACACACTTGAAGTGCCCAAGAATCCCAAGTGGCTAGTATGTACTGACAGGACAGTGCAGGAAACATCTCCATCATCAGAGAAAGTTCTATGGGACAGCACTGCTCTAGAATATTCCACTCTTAGAGAATTTCCCTGCAGTCACAAAGAAAAATAAACCTGAGAGGATATAGTAAGGATCAAGAGAGGATGTGCCATCATGTGGTCATTTACCAGCTCTGAAGGAAGTCAGCATCTTAAAAAAAAAAAAGGTATGAGCATGTGGGGGCCACTGAAACACCACAAACTGTGTCTCTAATGAGCATCACTTGAGTATGCTATCTTGTTGAAATGCAGAATTTATGAAATCACAAAAACAACCAGTTTTCCTGAACCTGTGCAATTTAATGCCTTAGGAACTCTAAGTCTTGGCCCCTCTTTTTCAGTTTTCTCAAATGAATATCTGTATATACCCAAGGTAGAGAGCTGCATATTCTCTGAATAGGACAAAGAGGGGGGAAAGGCAGAACATAGAAAAGACCAGTAAGAAACCTCCTGGTGAGAAGTGGGAGGACCCAAAGGGACTTTTAGAAAATCTGATTTGCAGAACTGAAGCCCTGACCAACCCTCCTGGCTTCTCTGAATTTCACTTTGAATTTGATGTTTAAATAATTCCAAACAGCTGAGGAAATTTCAGCTATGCTGTATAGATATGCTGGTTTTTCTTCACTCGTCTGCTTTACATCCCTTTATTTAAATCTTACCGTCTGCTCCACAAATTTGATTAGGGTTTTCCTGAAAGCCTACCTGGCACTGAAAGTTGATAACAACACTTGAAACTCAGAAGGCTGCCTTTCTGTTGCACCTCTATTTCCAACTTCCCACCAATATTCTGAGAGCAAGCACCCAGCCTCTAGCCAATGACTCTTTTTTCTGCTTCCGGGCATTTCCAAGTCTCCTAAGGAGGAATTACAGTGAGAGAGCCCTTGAGGTCGTCCTTGAAGAGGACACTTTTGGTGTCTCAAAAATCAATACTTCATGTTTTGAAAAATGAAAGATCAGTACAAAGGACATGTGATAGTATATGGATCGACTTCAATGTCACCCTCTTTTATTATGAAGTCTGCTAAAAAGTACCCTATTTTTTATGGTTTGCAAAACATGATGAGCTTCCAAAAATGAAACCTCAACCCACTAATCGTGGATAGTTTAATAATCTGATATATTCCTTTACTGTAATTCAGCCTCTTGCCTTTCCTCTTAGGAGAATATAATTAGACCTGAACTCAGACAGCAAGAATGTAAAATCTCTTTAGAAAAAAGAATGCAATCTGGGCAGGAAGATGTAGTCCTAATTTTAGGACACTGCTCAAATGCACTTGAACAGGTTTAGAAAGTCTTTGTGGTTAGATGCCCCACCTTTCTCATCAGGATGGTCATTTAATGCCTGTCATATTTTCACTTAATACTATAAGCTCCATACACTCAGACACATCTACAATCTCAGCTTTATCAGCAAAGCTTGAAAGAAATATGATCAGTGGCAAAGATTAAGGGGGCTTTACAACAGAGGAAGGCATGTTCCATGTTAATTGCTAATTGGTGTCAGCCAATATGGCACCGTGACAAGGCAGCAGGCCTTATCTAACGAGAAGAGGATAGTCTACTTTTTTAGGGTACAATATGTCTAAACAGAAGAATCATCCAACAACCCCAGGTGACTAATTTCTCTATAAATATATTATTGACACAATAGAGGCCTTTTTAATGGGATTATAACTACACAGACAGCTGCTCTGCTAGTCAAGGAGAACATGGTTGACAAAAAGATTTCAAGGAAAGAATAGAGGAAAACAGCAAACCTCCAGCCAGGCACACTTAAATGACCTCATTGCTTCAAAATAATAGGATCACACTGCAAATATGAAAGGAAAAGCCAATACGCTTAAAGCAATCGCTTTTTGCATGCTCTTTACCATTTCTCTCCCACAGCTCAAATGAGAAGCCCCCTTGTGCCAGAAGCAGGCCTTCCAAAGCAAAGGACACATTGTTTGGTATAGTGTTCTTTAAAGGAATTATGTTTGGCTTTAAAAGGTCTCTAAAGTGGATACGTTCTTTGCTTCTATGGCCAGGCTAACTTTTACAATTTATATGAAGTTCTTTCCCAAGTTTTACTCAAAAATTTAAAAAAAAATTCTCTAATGCCCACTTTTCAGAAAAAATAAGCATATAAAAGACTGATCAAGGAAAAGGAAAATTACCTTAAAAACTCACGTCCACAATTAAATCTCACTCGTATTTAAAAATGAGGGTGTTAAATAAAATGGTATTATCACTTTATTGTTGCACATTAAGAAAAAAATGAGAAACATTATATGATACCGTCTACATTCTTTTAAAGTTCATAGAAAAGAAAACCTTTAGATAAGATTTGATGGAACATAGAGCCAATCCATGACTTATATTTCCTTATACTTATCCACAGTGTCTAGTTACTTACACATATAAAGTATTAATACATTCATTCACTGGATAACTAGAAATTCAGTAGAGAATGATGACACAAAGTACATTTCTACCCTTCAAAGCTTATATTCTATTGGTGGTGGGGGGCTGCACTAGATTGGGACCCTGTGGAGCAGAGCCTGAGACAGGGATTCTTATCCACGTGATTTGTAAAGGAGAACCCTTAGATGAAATTTATAGGACTTAAGGACATGACACAGGGCAAAGGAAGGAGCTGAGGAAGGGTGTGGTTTCAGGTGACGCCACAGGGAACTCTGGATCTGAGAGGAACCCTCTCACTAAACCACCAATTTTTTTTCTGATCTACCAGTTAGTTTTTAGGTGATAAAGCAAGAAAACTTTACAATTGCAAAGGTTTAACAAAATAGAGGGGTTTTTCTCCCTTGCTTATATAATTTATCAGTGCAAGTTTTCCTGATCAGGTAGCTCTTCTTTAAACTCTGATACAGGGACCTAAGTTCTATCCTGTTGCTTCACTGTCTTCAATTACATGGCTTCCATGGTGGAAAGAACAGACATGGAAAACCCACAGAGGATGCCCTTGGGAGATTTCAAGGGCCTAGAAGCAACACACATCATTTCCACCCACATTCTGTTGGCCAGACCTCAGTCAATGGCCAAACTTAATTGCAAGGGAGGCTGGAAGATAGAGTTTAGTTATATGCCAGGAAGAAGTAAAAGCACATTTGGGAAATATCTAGGCCGTCTCTACCACCCCTCTCTGACTCTGTGCTCAAAGAAGTCCAAAAGAACAAACATGCAAATGCCAACAGAATAGAGAAGATTTTGGGTTTTCATGACTACTCACCTGCATCTATGAAATGGAAATCTATTGCTTAAAGGCATCCCCACTGGCGTAGGAGTGAGGGAGAAGGCAGGGGACTGGAACTGAGGAGGTGAAAGGATCTATTGTATCTCTACAGAGCTGGTCTTCTAAATCTCATTTCTTTCAGCTGAAACAATACATCGTTCAGTCCTCTGGATAATTTGCTAATGTGGGTAGTAGTACCTACACCTACACTGGGCTAAGAACCTGAACTATGTGAGCCTGACTTTGATGAATTCCAAGCTATGATCTATGGCTTGATGACTCACTTTTCCACTCTATGCCTCAGACTCCTCATCTGCCAAATGGGATAAGGAACCAGGGATATATCTACACATCACACTGGAATTATTTAAAGAGAGCAAGTAAGGGAGTACTCTCCAGGGAATTTAGAGACTTTAAGAGCTATGGTCCAAGTCACAATAGCAAATTAGTGATATAAGTAAAACATGAGACTTTTCAGGTCCAAACTTGGGACCATTCCCTATACTGCAGTACCTCTCATATAAAGTGTGAAAACTTGTGGAAGAGTATAAAATCACTTCTTAAGGGCAAGGTGAAATTGTTCTTATTGCACATATGTGGGTGATAATTTTCAGGAGAAAATTTGGGGATCCATGATGGAAAATTCCCCAATCAGCCTACAAGTTTAATGATATTTAAGGCATTGGCATCTCCCAGAACATCATGATAGAGTCACTGGCTTATTCACCAGAGATGCTAGATTGGTATCGAGAAAACAAACATCTCTTCCAAAAGGAAGGTCTGCAGGCTGGAGCAACCAAATGACAAGAAGTAAGATCATAAGGATGCCTGGATGACTCATTCAGTTAAGTGTCCAACTCTTGATTTCAGCTCAGCTCATAATGTCAGGGTTGTGAGATCAAGTCTGTGTTGGGCTCTGTGTAGCACGTGGAACCTGCTTAAGATTCCCTCTTCCTCTTTCCTTCGCCACTCCCTGCCCCCACTCTCTTAAAAAAAAAAAAAGTAGGATCATAATAAAAGTAGAAACAAACTAGAAATTTTGTTTAAGAACCCTGAAATAGGTTGGTCCAGTAATTTTCACTCTAGCTGAACATTACCCTCACTCACATGGAGAACTTTTTTTTTCTTTAAATAAGGAGGCCTGAGCCTTACTCTAGATAAAGTAAATCAGAATCATTGGGCATAGGGCTCAGGCATGAATATTATTTTAAAAGTCTCCTAAGCAATTCCACACTTTGAGAACCACTGGTCTTCATATTTGGATCTTCATAACATCTTTGCAGAGAGTGAGGGCACCTTCAAAGGACATGGGGGCCAGAAGCAGGGAAACAAGAGGTCTGAGATAGGAGATGAGCAGTTGGATAATGATGGGAACAGACACATGAAACCCCCATGAAAAGCAGAACAAGGTTCTGCCTCCATGTGCTTCCTACTGCCAAGTCCTCTGCTGGGGTCATTCCTAGAATCATTCCAAACCTATGGTTGGTGTCAAGGACAATGCTGATGGCAATGAACATCGGATAAGGTCACAAGGTAAGAAAAGCCTCCATATATTGAACAATTACTACCTCTTGAAGTCCATTGGGCAAGGGGCTTTACATACATCACTTCATTTAATACCTATGACAATACTGTGACAACACCATGACAATATTGTGACATTCATTTTAAAGAAGGGAAAGTCAATGTTAAATCAGTATTTAACAAGCTTCAAGCAATCCAACTAATAAGTAGGAGAGCCTGGTTTTACATCTAGACTACCCACCCGTGGTTAACCAAAAATGACAGCTAGAAGAAGAGTCCTATTCAGTGTCTTGACCCCAGTCACCCTTCAGAATTGGAATCCTATAAAGGAAAGAGAGCAAAAAATTTGAGACTTCTTTTAAATAGAACTTCCTGTGGATTATAGAGGCCAAAAACTATAAAATCCATAATATCAGAAAATCAAAAGAAAAATTATAATAGACTTTTTAAAAAGCCAATTGCAATAATCCTACTGGTCCACTCATACCAAAATCAATAAGCCCTTTTAGAAATCTACATAAAATATGGAAGAAGGATATAGTATAGTGCCCTAGGAATTTTTCCGGGTTTTTTTTCTTTCTTTCTTCCAAGAAGACAGGGGAAACCATAGGCCTAGAGTCGACTTTGGCAAAAAAATACATACATAGCTTCCAGCTTAGGAAATTTAAGCTCCATAAATGAAGACAGGTCATTTTCAGTCCAACAGGAATTTTTCTTTTTTATTAAAAAAAAAAATACTCAAAATACTGGGTTCTTTCTCTGAAGAAAAGGAAAAGTCCCATGTGCTGGAGGAGAGCTGACTTGACCAAGACCCCTTTTAGGAGAGCTTTATTTTTCACGGATATCAGAGACTTAAATGGTCTACATTCCAACAAACTAAACCAGGTATAAGAATACTTATTTTAATGAACTATGTATAAGACAACCCACTGTGGTAGATTGCAGCAAAACGGCCTCAAGTCTTTACCTCTCCCTGGATCTCTGCCCTGGGCTACTTAATAAGTGCAGTAATATTTATTGACTGCATACTCTATGCCTGGCATTGTGAGCAAGTGCAGCTTCCATTTGTATGGAGAAGAAAGCGATATAAATTAAATCTCAAGTCTTCTGTACTCCCATCACTTTTCCCTGGATGTGACCATGTGATTTGTTTTGGTCAATTAAATACAAGCAGAGGTGATTTGAACAAAATCTTAAAACATGTTTTCATGATTTCACTTAATGTCTTGCTCCTCTGTTTTCCATATGAGCACACCCTAGCTAGATTGTTCAAGGAACAGACGAGTGGAGTCAACCTCACTTATCCTAGTCAAGGTCTTGGACATGTGAGGGAGTCCAGCGAGGATCAGCAAAGCTACCCAGTCAAATTGAAACTGATAACAGGCACAGGAGCAAGCCCTACTGAACCCACCTCAGATCCACAGAACCATCCTACCCAAACCACTAATTTATGAACAAAAATGCTTACTGTCATACGCATCTCAGGCATTGTGACTACTTGTTATGTTGCATTATTGTGGCAATAAATAATTGATACATCAAGTAATAAAATTTGTATTTGGTGACCATTTCTAGATACTCTACAAATATTATCCCCCCAACAAATATACACACATGCACACACACACACACACACACACACACACACACACTTTCCCTTAGGCCTCATTTTCTCCCACTTTTTGGAATGGATATCTTGAAATTCATAAAATTTCCTCCGTGTCTTCTGGCAATTTGGCTCATTCTCATAGCCATACCTCCCTGAACTATTCCAGGGGGTACAGAAGACTTGAGATTTAATTTATATCTCTTTCTTCTCCATACAACTGGAAGCTGCACTTGCTCACAATGCCAGGCATAGAGTATGCAATCAATAAATATTAGTTGAATAAATAAATGAATGAATGAAATTTAAAAGATTTACTAAAATGGGGTATCTGTTGGTCTTTTTTAGTGGTAGGTGACAGAAACCCCAAGTCAACTGGCTTCAGCAAATACAGGTCTTTAAGTAGTTTATGTAACTGAATAATTCCATGGATAGCTGAATCTAAGCATTCAAATGATACCATCCCATTAGGACCTGATTTCTACTTGGATCTTGAACTTGCTTTCCACCTTTTTTTTTTTTTTCTTGACCTCTGAGTAGCATGCCAAAACTACAGTTTTAATATCCTTCCAACAAAAAAGACAGGGTGTCTTTCCCAACATCTACAGAAAAGCTTTGATGGGTCTGCTTAACTCTGCCCTTCCTGAATTAATCACTTTGGTTGGGGAAATGCAATGCCCCCATTGATGAGTCCTGAAGGACATTGGAGGTGGGAGAAGTGAATGGTAAGTAACTCCACTGAAGAAAGTGAGGGTATGAATTCCAGTAAAAGACATCAGGGTTAGAGTAGATGGGTGCTGAATCTACTTACATGCCAAGTTAAACCATCTAAACAAGGAAATGCATATATGAACTTATCATACACACATGCTGTATCTGACCCCTTTTGTGCCTTACCTACAATCTCTCCACCTTCCACAGCAACATTGCTGAAGCAACTAGATGCATGTGACACAACCTGACACCTCACCAACAGTACTATGTCCCTCTCACTTTCTATCCCAGGGCTGCTTCTGCCACAGCCATGAGTAATTCCAATAGGAATGCAACCAACCATTCTGATACATGTGCAACCTTGCAACTGTCAGGGAAGTAACAAGCCATGGGACACGCTTGACAATGAGGGATGGAAAACAGTGGATAAGTACTCCCTTACTCTCAGAAGACAGTCATACATGCCTCCTGGCAGGTCTAGACTGAACCCCAATTTCCCAGAGCAAGAACCAGCTCACTAATGCAGCCTAATATTGGCTTTCCCTCCCTCCTTGTTCTGCCTTCCTCAGTTTCCTTTTTCTATGCCCTAAGATCGCTTTCAAAAATAACTTACCTGAACACATATCCTTGCCTTAGGCTCTGCTTTTCAGTAGCATCTTAGCCAATGAACATGCACACACACATACACCCATAACTATCTATAGGAGGTTAAGAAAACACAACAAACTATTCCTTTTACTCTTCTTTTAACTTAGATGCCTATCCACATTTTTTCTCTCCATTTTCAAATAAACCTCAAAAGCTTTAACAGGTGGTTCTGTAAGAAAATAAAACTCACTTGAAATCTCCCCCCAAATAATTCTCCTCTGCGTCCTGAAAAGGGTTCTCTCTAAATTCCAGCATAGAGCTTGAGGGTTATTAAAGCAGCAATGGAAGAAAAAGACAAGGAAACAAGAAGAGAAGGTTAGGTGTGACTTGGGCATTAAAGGATAAATAGGATTTCCACATGCAAAGAACTGGTGTGGGGGATCACCTGAGCTTACACGTGAAATATGGAAGGTATCACTTGTATCAGAGTTGGGGAACATGTCTGTCTCCCTGGAAAACAGAGATAATGCCATCTCATAAAACCACCACTGTCCTTCCAGAATACCCAGAGTTGCCACAAAATAAGTGGAAGTGGTATCATTGCCTAATGCACAAAGCAAACAAAACACTAGTCTTCAAAAATTGCAGAAAATACAAAGATCAAGACATATAACATATGACACAAATAAGTTGTTTTTTTTTTTTTTTTAAGCACAAAGACTCCATAGCTTATGTGAGCAAAGGATGAGAGCAGATGATTTGCTTGAGAAAAAATCAAGTTAGGTAACAAAAGCAGACCTGAACATCCCATTAGTCAAAAATATGCAAATTAAACAAGATGACCTTTTTTTCTATCAAAATAACCATACCAAGAGTTGTAGCCCTATGTGTTGTTAACCAAACTGTAAATTGACACAATATTCTAGAAAGCCTTTTGACAATATTAGCAAGAGCCTAAAATTCTTCCATTTTCTTTAGTCACACAATTTCATCTTTAGGAATCTATAATAAGGAAATAATCCCAGATACAGAAAAAAATCTGAATTTACAATTATCATGCCCATTTGCAACATTATGATAGCAAAAAAACAGGGAACATGATCTTCCAATAAGAGAATTCTAAGGGGCACCTGGGTGGCTCAGTTGTTAAGTGTCTGCCTGCCGCTCAGGTCATGATCCCAGGGTCCTGAGATGGAACCCCGAATTGGGCTCCGAAGCTATTTCTCACTCTCCCACTTCCTCTGCTTGTGTTCCCTCTCTCACTGGATGTCTCATTCTGTCAAATAAATAAATAAAATCATTAAAAATTTTTAAAAATCATTTAGGGGTACCTGGGTGGCTCAGTGGGTTAAAGTCTCTGCCTTCAGCTTAGGTCATGATCTCAGGGTCCCGGCATGGAGCCCCACATCAGGCTCTCTGCTCAGCAGGGAGCCTGCTTTCCTCCCTCTCTCTCTGCCTGCCTCTCTGCCTACTTGGGATCTCTGTCTGTCAAATAAATAAATAAAATCTTTAAAAAAAAAAATGTTTTAAGATCCAAGGACCAGAGTGGCTTTGATTTCTGTTATGGTCCTCATAATATTGTTTGCAAACCCCCGCCCCTGCACAGATGTGAAGAGATAATATTGGGGTTGCTTCGAAAACAGGTGGTCAACTTGCTAAACAGGTACGGGTAGACGTAGATTGTAAGACTAGAATCAAGTCATGGCCCGGGGGAATCAAGGAAAGTTAATGATCAGGAATGTAAAATCAGTCAGGCCTTCCCCCACACCTGGATTAAGGAGAGTCCAGGAAATTGGAAGCTTTATTCCTGATCACTCCCCCAAATTTAAAAGCATAGCCTTTTTTACTCTAAGAACCTATTATTCCGGCCAGACCCTCAAGAAGCAAAAGCAGGGGCGCCTGGGTGGCTCAGTGGGTTAAAGCCTCTGCCTTTGGCTCAGGTCATGATCCCAGGGTCCTGGGATCAAACCCCACATCGGGCTCTCTGCTCAGCAGGGAGCCTGCTTCCTCGTCTCTCTCTCTCTGCCTGCCTCTCTGCCTACTTGTAATCTCTACCTGTCAAATAAAATAAATAAAATCTTTAAAAAAAAAAAAAAAGAAGTAAAAGCAATAGAGAAAAGTCTCAGTGCATATGAATACATTCATGTGTATAAATGAACACATGCATGTGTTCTCAAATAATGGGGTTAAATGGGTTCAGCCACACCAAGGACATGACCATCTCAGAGAGAGCCCAGCTTCCTACCTCTGGACCCAGCTGAAGAGTAGTAGCCACTTTGAATTTCTAGATAACAAATAAAGTTCAAACACTAAACTCCAAAGTGAAGAGCTTCAGGGAAGGAGGGAGCTTGAGTTGGGCCAAACTGCCGTTCAATTTACTGAAAGCTTCAAAATATTACCAACTCTCTGTTTGAAATGCGTCAGCAACGGTTCATTTTTTTTCTTTTTATCAAAACACATTTAGACTGTGGTGAATGACAGCATAAATCTTAAATAGAAAAGATACAAGAAAAAAAAGACCACCCGGGTGGAACATAACTGTAAATGTGTCCATAAAACTATATTTGAATTCTGATCTTATACACAGAAATGCATTTAACCTTCCCAGCAAGACGCTTTCACCAACTTCCAAAGAAAGTGTTACCAATTAAGCTAAAGAAACTTTAAGAGTCAATTTTAATTAGACCAAGAGATGCTCCAATCACTTCCCAGCTCCAGCTGAAGTTTTTACTAGAGATGGCTGGAACCAATTTACATGCTTTTATGTTGCGTCTAGACTTTAATAAGCAGTTCAAGCACGAAGCAAGTTGATGCCAGCATCAAGCCGGCTGCAGTATACCCCGCACACAGAAATACAATAGCCCTCAGGTTCCCTCCCAGGCCCTTCTTGCTATCAGCGAATCTCTGCCATGTGGTTTCAAAAGCAACAGGGATCCAGTCTTTGTGATAAGATTTATGACCTTTTTCTTCAACCTAGTTCGTTTGCTTCCTCAATACCAAAGGCTTCATAGGATCATTGACTCTAGCCTTTCCCTTACTCTTAACAAAAACTAGGGAAATGGAGATAAACAATTTGGGGACAGGTGCTGGCCCCCCAGCACAAAGCAACTGGAGTCCAGGTGCTTGATCAACCAAGTGAAGTTTGGAGACTAGGATGGCCCCCTGAGCCTCCATTGCCATATCTGTAAAATAGGACACCTACCTCGAAAGTTTGGTGCGGACGAAACACAACACTCTCCGCAGCTAGTCGGGTTTCAGGAGGCAAGGAGTCATGTACCAGTGACTTCCATAAGGAAGTATTGCCTTCAGGAGAAAACAGGTAAGGGGTCAGTGAGCAGGAAAGGGGAAGAAACTGAGCAAGGGCTGAAATTCCCCCACAAATCTCCAGCCTCTGCCTGATCACATGGGGAGATCTAGAGCCTAAATTGCACCTCAGTCTGTCCTGCATTAAGGCAAAGAAGCTGGGTTTTCACAGTCCCAGTCGGAGCTTGGCTACAAATGGCTAAGCGGGACCTGGCAGAAAATGGAACTCCCAGGCCCTCATAGTTCTTTGGTGGTGAGGCAGATCCAAGTACCCAGAGGCAACCTTCTGAAAGTCAAAGTTCAAACTTTTGGCAGATGGTGGCATAAGTGCACCCAGCAGGTAAGAGCAATCTGGGCAGAGCACAACGTGCACCTCTCTTTATGAAGTGTGTTAGGGAAATGTCATACCAATAACAACTACCAACATGTTTCAGTATTAGATACACTTCACACGCATTAGCTAATAATTTATGAAATATACTCAGTTACTGTCACCATTATACAAGTGGGAAAATCGGGGCTGAGGACCAAGTAAATTGCTTACACATACCCCTAGAGGTAGTAAAGCTGGGTTGAGAACCCTATTCCTCTAAGTCCAGAGGCCAGAGGTCAAGTTCTTAATTACTGTCTTATTGCGAAATTAAGAGCCAAATGACAACCATCTTCATGGGGTTCAAACACATAATAGCCATATACACAACTGGCAGGTTTTAAACAACTGGGTGAAATAAAATTCTAAACAAAGCCCTTTGACAAGGCATAGGGAGTGTGAGACTCCTGAAACTTCCTCGTATCTGCCTTATTTTTCTCATTAATATCAGAAGCTCCATAGAGAATCTGTCCAACATCTACTTAGGTTAAATATTTAAGTGTTTGGGGCCCATATTCCCAACATTTACTATACAGGGTGGTAACTTGTAGGAAGAAGACACTCCCCTGACTTCATGACCATTACACACATTAACTAGAATGTGAAAGGTGCCCCCTGGAGTTGTTGAGTGCATCTGTTTTGCCTGGGTCTTACCATCTTTGAGCAGTATGAACCGGATTGTTGTGCTTAATGGGGCTGGCTTCTTTGGATCTGACATTGACTTAAGGACAACAAATATCTTTTGTTGTTATTAAATGTCACACAATTACTCTCAGAAAAAAAAATCTTGTTAACTACTAAATTCTAACATTTGCAGACTTCTATTTTCATGGATTTCTATATAAGAATGTGAAACAGTAAGTGGTAAGTTTTAGATGGAACCATATGGAATTGCCATTTTTGTAGTTTAAAAACAGTTGGGTATCACCAAGGTCACGTGGTTCAACTTCACAGGTCTCTGAAGGCAGAAGAAAATCTTCATGGTCCTTTTGGATCCCTGAACGATGTGCAACATGGACAAATGAGTTTGTTAAAACCAATGCTGTCTTTCACCGGGTGATGGATAAATAACAATGAATAACTAAAACAAGAGGCAAATATTCTAGAGACTTTGAGCCTATCAAACATTTTAGCCAAACAAGGAGAAAAGGAGATTGATTTATGGTTCGTCTAATTGGCCTTATCAGTGTGGTCTTAATTGGCAGGTAAATAGACCAAAGGAAGGTGGCAAAAAGAAGAAGAAATAAATCATAAGGCTGGGTAACTTTAAGACAAATGCTAAATAAACAGATAGGCACCCAACTCTCTTTTCTCTCACAGAGGCTGTGGCAGCTGATTATGAATTACAACTGTCCTCCCTTATCAGTAAGGGGATGCAGTCCAAGACCCACAGTGGATGCCTAAAAGCATGGGTGGTACCAAACCCAGTACATATTGTACTATGTTTTTTCCTATATACATACACCTGTGATAAAGCTTAATTTATAAATCAGGTAAGGTAAGAGATTCACAACAATAAAATAGAACAACTCTAATAATATACTGTAGAGGCACCTGGCTGGCTCAGTCAGTTAAGTGTCCGACTCTTGATTTCAGTTCAGGTCATGATCTGTTTCATGAAAATGAGACCCTAACTGGGCTCCATGCTGAGTGTGGAGCCTGCTCAGGATTCTCTCTTTCCTTCTCCTTCAGCCACTTCCCTTCCTGCTCACGTGCACTCTCTCTCTGATAATAATAACACACTGTAAAAAAAGTTATGTGAATGTGGTCTCTCTCTCAAAATATCTCATTGTACTGTAGTCACCCTTCTTGGAATGATACAAGATGATAAAATGCTTGGTGATGAAATGACGTGAGGTGAGTGACATAGGCATTGTGCTAGAATGTTAGGCTGCTGTTGATCTTCCGACAATACATCAGAAGGGAATCATCTGCTTCCAGACTGTGGTTGACTGTAGATAACTGAAACCGTGGAAACTGGATCTGTGGACATAGCCTAAAAAGCCTGCATTTGCGCTAATCTGTATAATTATGAAACTTGAAAACTCAAGATTTAAAAGGCAAAATCAGCACTGTTCTTCTCTATCACTAGCAAGAGTTATAATCACTAAACCTTGGGTCCGAGAGTGAGAGGCTGCTTCTATTCCAGGGGATGGCAACTGGATGTGTAGGTGGTGCCTATCTTACTTCACAGGCTTCGGAGAGAGAACGTGTCATTTGAAGGAACTGGAGGTCTTATTTTGGCTACACGGGAACCAGTGCCATGGTCAACTCTTTATGTCTATCAGGGATATGGGAGAACTAGTGGTCATACGTGTGCCACGCATTTGTCATCCCTGACCTAGGCATTGCAGGTTCGAGGTCTGTTTACTTGTCTGTACAAGAAGACCCTTAAACTATGCTATTTCTGAGAATCCCTCCATATAGAACACTTCAGGGTTTTTTCTAAATAGCCGTAACTGTGATCTCTTTCCTAGTACTGTGTCACTGACTCTTAGTTGCCCAAAACTTTGTATTGCAAAGGGACAGCAGCAGAAATCCAATAAGAGCAACCCCTTTCCTTGTTCCTTTATACTTTGAGTCACTATCCCTGCCCCCCTCATACCTCCACTCAGAATCTAATATGTCATTTTTAATAATGTAATACCAACAATTGCCCCCATCATGCCCTTAAATAATATACCACAAAGCCTTATCATAGTCCCATCTCTTTGAATTTGCCTCAGAAAATTCAACATTGTGCCATTGGGAACCTATTAGCATCATTCCAATTATCTTAGAAATGACTTCTTTCAAGTTCTTGAAATAACTAGATACAGAAACTAGATGGGGACAAGTGCAGGGACTTTATGCCTCCCAAACACGTAGTATCAATTAGCTTCTTCCACACAAACATGGTAAAATAATAATAGGAGCTTCAAGTTACTGAGTCCTGTGCCCCTGGGAACATAAACCCATTTAATTCTTACCACTTTCCCTGAAGTTGAGTATTTGTCCTGGATGGCATGTGATATGTTTAGATCCACCAACACCTAATTTTCTGTACCCGTCAAGGTTCCATCAAGTAAGATGGCCCATCCAAAGGCTTTATTGACAGGGATTGAATGAAGGAATTATTTACAAAACTGTGGTCAAAGTTAAGGGAAGCAACTAAGGGTAGGTGGTAAAGCTCCCAGGATCCAGCCTAAGTGAGAAACTATTATCCGGTAGGCCTGGGGAAGAGGACTGTTAATAAAATGCTAGAGAGAGTTGTAGCCATAGTAGAGAAGCTGATGGACAGAGACTGGGCACCATCAAGACCACAGCTAGGTGGGAAATGAAGAATAAATAACCCAACTACTCTCTCTCTCTCATATCATCTAGTGTCTTTCTAATGCTTCCCATTAGTTAAACCTAATAAGAAATAAGACAACAGTGGAGTACAATGTAGTTTACAGAGGTCGGCTCTCCAGGGCACAGTCAGGCACAGAAGAATGGAGAATGGATCTGGAGGGGCAGGTGGAGATTATCAAACGCAGTTCTCTACTGAACAAAATAGCCATGTTTGCTGCCATCTGATTCTGCTGGCCGACCTACTGCAGAGGGTTGAATCCTGAGCCAGCTCTGGGGAAGTGGGCATCACCAAGAGAAGGCTTCCTCTTGGGTGGTAACCAGATTCCATGGGATCTTCTCTACTGGTGAGAATGCAAGACAAGGACAGAGAAAGAGACCAACAGGAGTAGAATAAAAGGAAAAGCCATGAAAGCAGAGAGAAGAGAGGCACACAGGAAGATGAGGAGATGAGAAGAAACTATGTCATGAATATGGCAGGGCCTCCTATAAAGGGACTGCTGTATCCTGCATGGTGATCATTTGCCACATTTCCTTAAGTGCCTGTGTCTCTCATAATACACTCCTAATCTGCAGTGTAACGTGAACCTAGCTTTGATCCTCACAACCTAAATGGCTCCACCAGTGAAATACAATTACCCAGATTTTACACTTGAGCTAATTGAGCAAAAAGAATTAAGAATATACCTGAGTGACACAGAAAATAAGTACCACAAAGGAATCCAAACCTGGTTCCATCTGTCACAAACCCATAGGCTCTCCACTGAGCCACATGGCCAGCTCCACAGGACTGTCCCAGGAACAAAATTGAAGGACAAGTTTCTGATGTTCCCAAGAAACTCCCTCAAAGATTGTAGATTGCCTGCCACTACCAGCTGGTGTCTATGCCTTTTTTGGTCTGGTGCTCATAGACTTTTAGGGTCTGTGTAATTCAAGGATGTTAAAAGCACCATCTCAGGGATGTTGGCAGATGTTTATTGGATAAAACTGCTTTCTGGAATATAAGAGAAAGATATTTCACAACTGCTTCCATTTCCTTTTCTAGATCCCTCAAGTCCTGAATGTGACCAAGACACACTCAGAAGAGTGTGTGACACTTCTTCCACAACAAACAACACTTGAACTTAGGAAGGACAGAACCTATTTCCATTATATGCATAATTTTAAAAAAAAATAGGACAGAACCTATTTCCATTATATGCCTCTTCCATGGCTTCAGCTGGTAGAAGTAATAGAAGTAATGGAACCATCCTTAGTGACATAACAGAGTAATCAGAAGACTGGTTGGCAGCTGAGGACCAGGAAATGCGTACAGAAGGTGCCAAGATCTGCAGGTTTCTATGACCACCTGTCTCACAGAGGCTTATATTCTAAAATATCTGTGATCCCCAAATGGTTCGCTTTATGGTCTTGTCATTAATTTGAAGGGAAAGTTCATTTCCACAGGTCAAGCTTTGCAATGAATGTTGAGAACCCAGTTCAACAGTGGAAAAAGCTCTAGAATGTTTTTCCACATTCAAACCAGGGCTTCCTTATCAAGTTCATCAAAGCATTTTTAAAAAATATAAATGTCTTACCACTTTGCCCAGGAAGAATAAATCTGCACAGCCACCTCAAAGGCTTGACAACTTTATTTTCATTGTGTAGAGCTGGGTGGGTCCCCCTGAACTGGGCTTCCTAAAGGGACCCAGCCCTTCTCCACACAGTCTCCAGGCCTGCCACTCCAGTGAGTGTGATCAAAGGGAGGAAAGCCGAGCCGCTGAGCCTCGAGAAATAAAGCTAAAACAACAGATTTGTTTCTTGGCTTCTCTCTTAAATACGTTCAGAGTGTTTAAAGCCCTGTAAGGAAACGCTCTGGGGCCCTGGATGTGAGAGAGGCACATCTAAATCCTTTCCCAAGAGGAAATCTCTCACCTCGGTGGGGTAAATTAGCTCATTAAGAGCAGCCAGAAGCAGGCAGGAAACCTGGGAAGTAGGAGCTTTAATTCAAAGCACAGAAAATTATAGATTTCTTTACACATTAAAAAAGCATTTATCTTGGCTAAAAATGAAACGACTTTTCAATGATCAACACATGGTTTAAATCTGCTCTGCTAATTTATATCTATCCACCAGTCTGTCTAGTTGTTCAGCTACCAGGAAATTCAATTACATCCAGTAAATCTGCATTGAACACCTACTATGTGCTTGTGGCACATTTGTAAATTGCATAAACACAACAAAAATAGGAAGGAGGCAAATGTCTACCTTTTTGTTCAGGAAGAAAGACTCATGTATTAAAGATTGGAAGACATTTGTATTTCACTTTTCAACAACATTTAGTATTTTTACGTACTAGGCATTGCGCTAGTACGCAAAAATAGGGTATTTTGCTAGTATGCAAAATAGGGTATTAAAAAGCTGCATTCAGTGGAATCAAGTGTTAAGATGTACAGAGAAGATAATGGGTCAAGGGAAAGCAGGAGATTGAAGAAGAGAGGGTGAAGTTTCTCTGGAAGGTTTCTTAGAACAAACAGTACCTGAACTGACCCTGAAGGAGGTCAATGACAAGTAACAGAAAGAATGGCCTCTAGAAAAACAGGCTTTACTTTCTGTTCTGCTACTTGAACCTCAGACTATTTTAGTTCTCTGGGCCTTAATTTCCCCCTTCAGGGGAGCCTGGGTGGCTCATTGGGTTAAGCCTCTACCTTCAGCTCAGGTCATGATCTCAGGGTCCTGGGATCGAGCCCCGAATCAGGCTCTCTGCTCAGCAGGGAGCCTGCTTCCCTCCTCTCTCTCTTTTCCTGCCTTTCTGCTACTTGTGATCTATCAAACAAATAAACAAAATCTTTAAAGAAATAAAAATAAAAAATAAACACACTGACTCCATTCATTCATTCGTTTATTCATTCACTATTTATTCAGGACCAACTATCTATACCAGATGGTCTTGACTGATTAGGATGAAGCCTTTAGGTTTGCTTTGATCCAAGGCATAAAAGACAGGCATCTGCTCTCCAGGAGGGGCTCCAGTATTCATGGTGCCATGACATCATGAACCTCTGTTGTTCTCTCCTTTCTACTTATCAAGGCACAGGGGTTGGCTCTGGGGAAACGGAACACAGAACAGGTAACTCTGTTGGGAGAAGAGGTCAAGAAAAGTATAGAATATAGGGAGTTCCAGAAGAAATGCCACAATAGTAACCACTTGGTATCTAATGTGTTTCCATGTGGTGAGAGGAGGAAACGGGGTGGGAATAAACCTAAATGGGTGGTGACAAGACTTAAAGGCAATGGTGGGACTCAAAAGGGAGCTGCCATTTTGCTCAGAATAAAAAGGTTTGACAGACCAGTTGGGACTGGTGTGGTGCCCTGAATATTGTGGCCATCAGGACCCAGTCCCAGGGCTGCTACTAGATGACTTAACCTACATTTCTTGAGCCTGTTGGTCTACAGGATCTACACTGGTAAAATTAGTTTGATAAAATGTATGTCCATTTCTTCCCCTCACATCTCAGGAGGAATTTGGAGAGATGAATAACAATATCCAGCATACTCCATATGCTAACCTTATATAAGTTTTTATTTATTAGCTCTGGGCAGAATCCATGTAGCTAATTCTGTGTGAACATAGTACCAGCCTCTTTGAAAATGGTACTACCTGCAATGAGGAGTTCAAACTTATCTTGGTTAATGAAACTTGAGAAAAATGTCTCCATTTGAGAAATTCCACAACAGCCCTTGGGTATAAGATCAGTACACCTAAAGCTGCTTATGAAAACACAATAAAATAAGCACATCTGAATGGGACATGCTTCACTTGAATGATTTAAACTGTAATTAAACATCTCACATCATTTGTCATGCTTTTCATTATCAAAATAAGGAAAGTGAACATCTGACAAGTTGAAGGCACGTGCTTTTCCTGTTTGACACTTCTAGGCAGTCTGTTGACGCCATTCCTGGTTGTGAAAGGAATCCTAATCAAAGACATGCCCATTCCAATTTGAGACAAACAACATGGTGGTTTATAGAAAACTTCCTTTCTGCATTGACCCACAACCTAAACAAAAGGTCAGAATCACTTAAGTTGCTTCAAAACGGAGAGCTGTGATACAAACCAGCAATGCGGTGTGGATGGAAGCCCATGCAATTCCTTTGTAAGCTGCAAACCTAAGTAAACACTCTGGAAGCCTGCTATTATTTACTCTGATACCACAGTCAACACTTTGGAATCATTAGCTTTGAACCCTTGGGTAAAGCTGGTTTTTAAACCCTCTATTTCACATCCAAGGTCGACGTCTTCTACAGCCAGCAGATCCATAACCCCGAAGGCCACATTCTCCCCTCACATACACATGTTCAGCTCTCACAGGCATCAACACAAGGATCTCCTGAGACCCCCAGCAAGGATAAGGGTTAACCTCCTCTCTCCTCTTTCACCTGAAAATTAAATGCTAAGGAATCAGAGTTTGGATTTATCAAATACGGAAGGCCAAAAGCAAGAAATAATACATTTGAACTGAACTACAGAGGATTCCTGAATTTCTTGACCACAGAAATTTTATTAATGTCAAACAATGTAACTAACTGGAGACATATTAAATTATCTTTTCACCAACACACCCACCTCTGCTCCAAATATCACCCATATATGAAGAATGTAGTGGTCACATATTACCAGTGGGACCTCATAAATCAATCACTATAATAAACAGCCATCCTGGATTCCATATTTACACAGAATATATATATATATATATGTGTGTCTAGAAGGCAGAGGTTTTCCACTCAGTCTTCTGGCCACTGACAATAATTAGTGGGGTGACTTTCATGAACTGGTGAAGCTCTCTGGCATGTATTTTCATTTTTCTTATGAAAAAATGACCCACAAGAGCACTCAATGCTCTAAAATTCTGTGATGTCTAAGAACCAAATGAGAGACTGTAATTTTATAAGTCCATAAGCGTTGCTTCAAGGAACTATAAACTTAAAAAACCCCTGGGGCAGTACTGTTATCTTCAATTATGAAGCACAGGACATTAATAATTAACAGTGCGCCACTAGCAAAGGTAGTAAAATTAAGTAAGTACTAAGGTGACTTTCTGGGCTGTGCCTAAGGTCCAGGCCCAAACAGCTCCACAGGTACAACACCTACCCTAAGAATTAACTGAATGTGGGACCGAGTCCAGTCAAACCTAAACTGCTTGGAATTAGGTGAGAGAGAGAGCACATATGTACATTATGTCTAGAAAATTCTCCATGGTCAAGACTTAGACCTGAGCCCCTGTGCCAGGACAAAGAAAACCAGAGTCAAGGCATCCCTTCATTTTCAACTGGCTGGGTTTATTTGCAAGTCATATAGGAGCTACCTTCTGCACAAAGGCTAGGTATCCTAGCCAGCCCACAGAAGCCTCAATAGAGAACACCCCCTGAAGTACAGTAGTTAAAAAACTGTTTCAATGAGACCTAAGGCTATATGTAAAAACACGTCCCATGAAAAGTACCTTCCAAATACGAGAAGGAAAGCCATGTATCCCACCCCCACCCCCCAGAGCATACATTCTAGGTAGGCATATTTTTTCTTTCTTTCTTTCTTTCTTTCTTTCTTTCTTTTTTCTTAAGATTTATTTGAGAGAGAGAGAGCAGGGGCATGCGCTGGGCGGGGGTGGGGGGCAGAGGGAGAAGGAGAGAATCTCAAGTAGACTCCCAGCTGAGTCTGTAACCCGACTCAGCACTTGATCCCATGACAGAGATCATGACCTGAGCTGAACTGAGTCAGATGCTCAACTGACTGAGCCACACAGGCACCCCAGGTAGGCCATTTCTTTCATCTTCACGTCCTTGCTCAAAGTAGGAACTAGTAGGGTTTTTGTTTTATTTTGTTTTTTAAAGATTTTATTTATTTGACAGAGAGAGAGAGACACAGCAAGAGAGGGAACAGAAGCAGGCAGAGTGAGAAAGGGAGAAGCAGGTTTCCCACTGAGCAGGGAGCCTGATGCCAGGCTCAATCTCAGGACCCTGGGATCATGACCTGAGCCGAAGGCAGATGCTTAACAACTGAGCCACCCAGGTGCCCTGGGAACTAGTAGTTTAATGATCCCAGATAAAAACAGTATTCCATGGACCTTGGTGGCAATGACCCTTTCCACTGGAGTATAAAATCAGTGGACTGGATCATCTGCCCAACCATTGTAGTCATCAACAGATAGATCAACTTCAAAAATATTACACTGAGTAAAGAAAGTCAGACACAAAAGAATATGTTCTGTGCGATCCTAATAGTATGAAGTTCTAAAACAGGCAAAATGACTCTATATTAGTAGAAATCAAAAGAGTCGGTTTTGGCAAGGGGAGGAAGACTATCTTATAAGAACTTTCTGGAGTAATGGAAATGTTCTGTGGGTTACATGCAGATATGAACTTGTCAAAACTAATTAAACTCACACTAAAGATCTGTGCATTTCACTGTAAGTAATTTATATACCAACTGAAATATACAAAAAAAGAAGAGGCAATCCTGGGGAGAGAGATATTGACATAATGATAATAATATTCCAATCGTCAAGGACTTTCCAGTGATGGGGGAGACACCACGTATCTGACAAGGCCAAAACATTTGGAGATGAAAGGGCAGATATGCTGAACACATTTTATAGCATGCACGTAGCCTCCCTTTTCTTTAAGCCCTGGCGACTAAAAATTTTATTTTAATCAGTTGGGTGGGTAATCCTCAGTCTAAATTAACTGGCACAAATATGCCTGTCACCAGAGAGTGAACATCAAGATTACAAACTCTGACATCACTACTTTGGTGTAGACCAAACAGACCAAAACCACCAAAACCCTGTGTCCCAAGGGTTTCAAGTTTCAAGATTATCCATTGCCCTGAAGTCACAAAGCCCTACCAATCTTCTAAGGCACAATACATGGGACCCAAGGACCATAAAAATATCTCCCTCACTGACTGTCCCAATGCCCAAAGTGCCCAGATCATAAATTTCCTTGGATTAGGGCGTCTGGGTGGTTCAGTTGGTTAAGCCACTGCCTTTGGCTCAGGTCATCATCCCAGAGTCCCGGAGTCGAGTCTCCCATCCGGTTCCTAGCAACTCGGGTAGTCTGCTTCTCCCTCTGAACTTCTTCCCTCTCATGTTCTCTCTCTCTCTCTCAAATAAATAAAATCTTTAAAAAAAAAAATGTCTTTGATTTAAAGCAGAGATGGGACCCTTAAAGACCCAACACCCCACATCTTTCCCACAGCCCACTTCTAACCCATAACATTTGAAAACCAGGTCTTTGCAGATTCTCCCTCAAAAGACACCCTTCCCATCTTCCCACAAGCTTCCCAGCTTTATTTCCTACATTCTTAAAGACACACCTCAAATGATAAATTCATGCCTCCTCCCAGAGACTGAATCTAGACTGTAAGACAATCCAACCTCCTGAAGCCGAAGAAGGGAAGCCAGAGCATTATTAACACCTGGGAATCAGGAAGGGGAAACCAAAAGGCTGACAAAGATGCCTAAAACATTCCAATTCTTAAACTTAAGATGACTCTTCTGTAGCCATTGTCTGTTGACCATAAAAACATCATGGAGCACCTTTTTGAACCGTTCAGAGTCACTGAGCAGCCGCTCAAGCCACTCCCTTTGTTACTCCCACAGGTCACCCTGTCTCAATGCATACATAGCAACAAACCAGCCTGACCAACACAAACAAACACATTTCAGCCCAACAGAAGATCTGAAAACTTTTCAAAAATAAGAAATCACAAGCACTGAGAGGCAGAGTTGTGTATTTACCCTTTTTGTAAAGAAAGGAAAAGAAAAGGAAAAAAAAAGTCAAACCTGAGAATAAATCCACCTGTGAGTGCCTATCTCTGTTAAGGTCACCAAAAATCCCTCCTCTTTATTTGCAAACAGTTTAGAAGCTACTGAAGGAAGTCGGCCAATAAACGTTTTTGAAACCAAGATTAATGGCTGATTTGTCATCTGGGAAAGGAAAGGTGAGCTTGCATGCCTCTGCTAAGGAAGCAAACCAGAGGGGGAGGGGCCCCTGATTTATGGGGGCCCTGATTTATGTGAGGAGACTAATTAGAGCCTCCTGAAGGGAGATAAGAGGGACCAAAGGCATTTGGGAAAAGCAAAGTTAAAGGTGGGGACACAGCCGAGTCCACAGAGCAAACAAGGAGGTGGAGAAAGGAGGGGGCTGCAGAAATAAGTTCCAGAAGCAAAGCAGAGTGACTGCATGGATTCCAAGGTAATCCCATGTTTGGAAAGCTTCTAGAAGGCACCAAGAAAAGGCCCATGTTCCTGCACCTCAGACAAGGTCTGAAAACAAAGTCCTTGCACCTTAATCTTGAACAACTGTCCCCTTACCCCCCTTTCCAGGACTGCACACGAGTGGCCAGCACGCCCAAGGTCACCCAGCAAGCAGTCCGCCTCCTTCCTATCCCAAAGTCCCTGTGAAACAGCCTGCTCAGGGGCCCATAGGTTGGTTTGTTGAGCAGAAATTGTCATCCAAGACAGTTTCTTATTTTACCACTTGGTACATTTGCTCTCATATCAGCCACATTTGCATCTCTCAGGGGTCCTGACGCGAGAAGGAGCCATCAGAGACACAGGGGATCCGAGTCCAGACCCCAAAACAAGCAGATCAAGGAGGAAAGACCCTCCGTGCAACCCGGTCCCGAGAGAAGCCTAGGCTGGAGGGTGCTGGGGCGGCCTCTTCAGAAGACACTGCCACAGGGTAGAGGCTCAGGAGGTCAGGCCCACTGCAGTGTGTCTGGAAACAAGGGGGTGCTGAGAAGAGAAAATGAAGCTGCCTCACTGTCAGAGTCAAGCTACTTCTTCCCAGGACAGCTGCGCACCGTTTGCAGTACTTGTGCGCCTGCGCGCTTGCGTACGCGTGTGCGCGCATGCTCCTGGACGTGCACGTCTGCAAGAGTTCCGTCTCGTTTCTTGGGCTTCATAGGATAAATTTATCACACCGCTACCTTTATTGGGGTGTTGCGTTAAGGTGTAGGAAAGAGGCACAGAGTCCCTGAAAACATGTGCCTAGAATGGGGCAGTCTCTTTACCGCTCTCATTTCTAAACCTGAGAACAAAGAGAAGGCAGAGAGAGGAGAGAGGCAAGGAGGGAGGGATAGGCGAAGAAAAAGAGCAAGAAAGAAAATAGAAAGGAAGTGTGAGGGAGGAAAAGAGGGGAAAAGAAATAGAAAGAGTGGAGGCAGAGGGATAGACACGGAATGGAAGAAAGCCAGCAGGCAGCTGGTGCAAGCAATAAGTAAGGGTCTTTTCTCCCATTTTCCTGTCTTTTAATAAATCACTGTAGCGGCCTGTGACAGCTCTCTGTTATCCCTAAATGCTCAAGCAGCTTTTCTTTGAGCCCATTCAAGTGGCTGCCAGGGCGGTTGGAGCTGGGCAAGCAATGCGGGCCCTCAGACTGCCCCCCTGTAATTCAGTTAGAAAAGCAAGCATGAAGTCAATATTCATTGCACAGGGTAAGAATTGCCACAACACAATGAAATGGTAATGAGCCGGCTCACAAAGGAGGCAAGCTGGATAATCAGTTTTTAAGGAGGTTCTGGGCACACGAGGCTGCCAGGGCCTGAGTGGGCGGCGAAGGCATATGGGCCCCCACCTGAGGGCCTGCCCTCAGCCCCCACCATCTGCGGGCATTGGCAGGAGGCCGGCTGGAAACCAAGGGAATCTCGCCAGGCCCTTTCCCCCCAGCCACTCCTCTCCATTTTGCGATTTGGGGGCCTCACAGAGCCTAAAATGTGGGGACAAAAAGCCATTTCACAGCCACGGCCCCTATACGGGCTTTCAGAGGAGTCAGGGCAAAGGCCAGCAGATAGGAAAATTGAAAAGCCTGCAGTGTACCTGTCACATGTGCTCAGTCCACTCAGGGATCATTACCTGACTGTATCAGGACACCTGAGCAGAAAGTCACCAAAATAACAAGAATTGCGGGGTAGAGTCAGACACTGGGTATTTGTATATGTCCGTAGTTTAAAATATACAAAGGAATTTGTGTGTCTTACAAGGTTTCATTTAATACACCTTTCTTAAGTCAGATTTTTAATCTCAGTAAAGCTAAACTCAAAGAAGTGCCCAAGTAAGATGAGACCATCAGATAAATGGCCATGTGTGACCTGCATTTAGATAGCCGTAGGTCATGGACCTGGCCTAGAGTTGCCATCCCTGGGCTTGAAGAGAAATTTTTCTTCAAGACTTCCAATTTGATTTCATCCTGTATTTTCTACCCATGTCTATTTGGAGACTGGCCCATATTTAGACAGCTGCCAGAAGAGTTTCTGTTTACTTGAGATAAATCTGTTATCATCATCATCATCATCATCATCTATATGTACATCTCCAGTGATTGCAAAATTAATTTAGGTGTCCTACAAAAATGTATGCCAAAAAGCAAGTGATGTACAATTTAAAATGAAAAGTGAGGGGCTCTTGGGTGGCTCAGTTGTTAAGCGTCTGCCTTCAGCTCAGGTCATGGGATCTAGCTCTGCATCGGGCCTCCACTCAGCAAGGGTCCTGCTTCTCCCTCTCCCACTCCCCCTGCTTGTGTTCCCTCTCTCGCTGTGTTTCTATCAAATAAATAAATAAAATCTTTTAAAAAATAAAATAAAATAAAGAAAAGAGAAGGAAAAATCAGAGTAAGAGACAAAATGAAGCCCAAGTTCCTGCATCCTTGCAGAGCTGTGCTAAGACTTGGTCCTTGACCACCTACTAACCAGCTGAAAGACAGAAACGTAATCCTTTAAGTCAATGAATCTCAACAGAACCCCAAATATTCTGATATATGTGGCCTGGTGATGCACAGCCCAGGATTCTGTATTTTCTAAAGATCCCCTGTAAGATAAAAACAGAGCAGTTGTTCAAGAGCTAATCATTCTTGATTCCCATAGAAGGATGTTGTGTTGTTTGGGAGGGAAAAAAAAAAACCACTCTCAACAACTCCTTTACAGTGACAGCAATAAAGATTGTTATATTAGGACATAAATATAGCCCATGGGAACACAGGAGGCTGAGGAGGAGGGAAGGGTACTTCAGGAAAAAGAAATAGCCTAGGGAAAGAAAATGAAGTACACAGCAAGTCATGGTATGTTTAGCAGTTGACAAGAATATAGATGTGTGTGGAGGGAATTCAGCATGTTGATAGAAGAGGGGTTGTGAAGAATCCTGAATGGCTAGCTCATGGCATGAGGTTAAGAGCACATGGGGTCCAACTGCCTGGGTTCAAATCCTTACCTAATAGCTTCCCTGCCTAATAGCATGTGAGAACTTGGGCATGTTGCTAAATTTCTTTGAGCTTCAGTTATCCCATCTGTAGATTAGGAGCAAGAAGAGTACCTACCTTGAGGGAATAAGTGAGACATTCTATATAAAGCACTGAATGTAGGATCTGATACATTAGCTCCTACTACTATTTTCATTGTCATTGCTGGTACTATCCTTAAAGTAAGGAGGACAAAGGAATAAAATTATTTTCAGGAAACATCTTTTGGATGTACAGATCTTTTCCTATATTATCTTATTTAATTTTGTAACAACTCAGTTGAATAGGTATTATTATTTTTATGCCCAATAAGCCAATTGAATCTCAGTGTTATTAAGTACCATGCCCAAGTTCATACAGCAGGAAGTGGCCAGACAAAGATCCAAACCTTGAAACCGTAAGATATTCTAATGATAAACTGAGGACAATTTATAATAAAATGAACAAAGCTTAAATTTCAAGGAGACCCTCTCTCACCTGCCTCGGCTCTTCCAAAGCTCTGAATCTAATTTTGCATCCACAATTGTGAATCTAATTTTGCATCTTTTTCTTAAAGAGGGTTCCCAAATTTATTTAAGTGTCATGACATACATTGAATACATACTACATAATATATGCTATGATCAGACTTTGTTCAACACAGTGAACAAGGGTGACCAAGGATAAAGTCATAGAAGGAAGGCCAGGAGCAAATGTGTATTGCAGGTAGAGATAAAGAGTTAAATATTAGCCACATTGTGTTTGAGGGGACCACAGAGCAGCCAGGTCAAGATGGTGCAGATATCTGTAAATATGGGTCAGGAGAGTAGGTAATACAAGAGAGTCAGATCAGAACTGATGGGGTGAATGGTGATTAACACTAGGGAGAAGTTATTACTCATAAAGATGGCCCTAGAGTTTCACTCTCCAATATGGCAGCCACCAGCCATATGAGGCAATTTAAGTTTATGTTAAATAAAATATGAAATTCAGTTCCTCAGGCCCACTAGCCCTATGTCAAGTGTCCAATGGCTACATGTGGTGAGCAGCTTTGGTACTGGTCAGTACAATATAGAATATTTCCACCATCACAGAAAGTTCTACTGGACAGCTCTGGTCCAGAAAGTCAGAAGATGGTTAAGCATAGACACACAGGAAAATATCGAAGGGACAAATGGAAGTAGGACAGTGAATAAAGAGTAGTGAAAGTAGCCAGGAGACTCAGGAGAGCGAGGACATGGAGACCCCAGCAAAAAGAATTTCAAAGGAAGAGTTTATTCACCAGCTCAGGAATTAGCAAAAGAGACAACAAAAAACTCCCAGCATGGAACTAACGTGCCTCCGAACGGGCTACTTCCAAACTCTATCTCTTTGCGTTTAACGAAATGTCTCAGATAGTGTGGCTTATCAAAAACGGAAATGTATTTCTCCATAATTCTGGAGGCTGGAAGCCTGAGATCAGAGTGCCAACATGGTCAGGTAAGAACCTTCTTCCAGATCACAGACTTCTTGATGTGTCCTCACAGGGCAGTAGGGGGTAGGGAGCTGTTTGGAGCTTCTTTTATAGAGCCCTAATCCCATACAAGAGGGCCTCACCCTTAGCACCTAATCACCTCCCAAAGGCCCCGCCTTCTAAGTCCATCACATTGGGTGTTAGGATCACAGCAGTGAATTTCAGAGGGACACGACTTTCAGACGGTAACACCCCTGCATGGGTGTTCCCATTAAGACCTTGAAATAGCACTGTTTCCTTACAGCCATAAACACACCCTGAACTTGGCCCAGCCCAGAGAGGAAACCTTGAGAAGGACAAACAGCAGCCTTAAGTTAGAGAAGCAGATGCCCAGAGGCCTGCATTCCCTCTCTTCTCTCAGCAGAAGCCTTTAAAATCATACTCAAACGGGCAAGGCACACGCCTGCCCGTGCCAACACACACCTCTCCAACAGGCGCCTGCCTGCATACCTACGCAACTTCCTGTTTGCTTGTGCAATTACCTACTGTTCACATAAGAATGCATGTTCTGAGTGCAGCCTTTTCTGGCCCGCACATGTATGTGCATATTTTGAAGGTGCAAATGAGGCACCAAGCATAGTTTTTTAATGTAGCCCTAAGGGGTACATTATTCTGATCAGCACTAACATTGCCGTCCTACATTAAGGCATCAACTTTAGGCCCCACTAGAGGCAACAAAGTTAAACAAGCAAACAAACCCAGTTCCCCGTGTGGCTCAAAGCTTTCCCTTTGCCCTTCACTCCTATCTCCTCCTATTGAAGTTTCACTGACTCCCAAGTGCCCACCTCATCCTAAAATCTCTCCAAATCCTTTCCCAGACTCGTTACCTCCTAATCCAGGTATTTACATAGGTATTTGGGCCTGTTTCCCCTTTCTAATTATGGTCTTGTCTTTCTAAGCTTTGTCTACCCCACAGTCATGCATCAGCATTTTGAAATGTGTCCTGGTACACCTTCTGGAATGAATTCCTTGGTCACAGATCTGTGACTGTAGCAGAGTCTAGCTAAGTGTTCAACAAACCATTTTCCTTTTTCCCCCCAACACAGCTGGACCGCATTTCCCAACCTCCCTTGTCCTTCTATTCAGCCATCAGAAAGTGGGAAGAAGTGATAAGTAAGTCACTGCTAGGTCGAGATGATTAAGAGATGTTCCTTTTACATACTTGCTCCCCCTCCTTCATCCACTGGCTGGAAACAGAAAACCCCATGGAAGGCTCCATGGCCTTGAATGACACAGCAACTAAACAGAAGGAACCTGGGTTCCTGAAGGACTGTGTGGAACATGGCACCCCCGCCCCACCCATCCTTACTGGACTGCAATAAAAGCAAGAAATTAACCTTTATTATGTTAAAATCTGGAGAGTTAGGGTTTGTTTACTCTAGCAATCAGCCTACCCTGATGTGGTAAGTGAATTGCAAAATTTTTCCAAATTATTTCCCTCCCAGTCCCTCAGCAATGTGACTTGGTACCTTCTTCCATCGAGTGCTGGAGTCTGTTTCCCATCCCTTGAACCTAGCATAGGCCACATCGCTTGCTTTTGGCAAATGAAACATAGCAGAAGTCACCATGTGCCACTTCCAAGCTTAGCTCTAAAAAAGCATTGCATGCTTTTGCATGGATATAAGAAATGATTTGTAATTAATCTGTTAAATAAACCCTGCCAATGAAAGGATGCTTGTCAAATCGTTCAAGTTTGTTCTCTTTAGAAACTTAAACACTTCTATCAACAAAATATATTTAGTTGAGATTTATTTCGTAAACTGTTCTTTCAGTGGTCTTTGCAAAAGGAAAGAAGGAAAAGCCAACTTTAATCCCCGTCCTTTACAAGTATTTCAGTCTGTACTAATAAAGGCTGGGGATTTTTCAGAACTAAGAATGACAACTACCCCTGTGGGTTCAGAGATGAGGAAGGTATTTGATGGTTTTGGTGGTTCTATTTCATGGTCATCTGAAGACACTGAGTGGGAATCACCACACCCCAAGTACAGTGTCTCGTATTTTTCTCTGCAATAAAAACCATTATGGGGCACCTGGGTGGCTCAGTGAGTTAAAGCCTCTGCCTTCGGCTCAGGTCATGATCCCAGGCTTCTGGGATCGAGCCCCGCATCAGGCTCTCTGCTCAGCGGGGAGCCTGCTTCCCTTCCTCTCTCTCTGCCTGCCTCTCTGCCTACTTGTGATCTCTGTCTGTCAAATAAATAAATAAAATCTTTAAAAAAGAAACTATTATGCTTAATACCATGTAGCTTTATCCTTTGTGGGTGAACTAAGGAATAACTTCAAAAATCTCCCATACATTCACATGTGGGGAAAAATAAAAACCACAGGGGCAGGTTTTTCCTAAAAGCTATGTGTTTGATTTAACATTGTTCCAATATTAGCTCACAACAAGACTAAGCATTACACCATCGTATTGATTATTTGAATTACATTCAGTTTTTCCACTTGTTTGCCAGTCTCCTTGAGCAGTCTATTTTTGGCTGAGAGTTTTTTCAGTGGTTCCACTCAAGGAAGTACCCACTTGTTTTGAGTAGCACTTCTTGTCTGCAACAATGCTTCTCAGACTTCAACATGCTACATATCCCCTAGAGATCTTGTTAAAATGCAAGATCTTTTAAGCTTCAATGTTAAGATTCCGATGCAGTGGGTCTGGGGTCGGTACTAAGATTCTGCATTTCAAACAAACTCCCAAGTGATATTGATGATGCTGGCCCATGACCCACACAAGAGTCTAGAATGGACTTTTATGATGTTGGATTTTCCAATACTTAGAATTTTATTCAGATGGAACCTGATATGGCATCTGAAAATCAGGCCAGAAAATAGGCAGTGGTTTGCATACTACCTATAATTCACCCTGTCATCACCAGCCTGCACTCAGTCCTGTGTGATGCCAAAGGTGTCACCACCTACCTAGCCATTTGCTGAATGAAATCCCGACACTCATTTGTACTGATATAGAAAGCAGCGGTTGGGGAACATCTTGACATTCTACACTCGCATCTCATTACTTTCACATTCTAAAGAGGCCGGATTCCTCACTTCTTTCCACAACTCTGTTTCCTTGCCTTGCCTTTCCCTATTATCAACCTACCATCTTGAATATGTATCAACACAGGCTAGATGAAAGTAGTGGTATCTATTGATCCAAGCACTCATGGTGAAGTATATACAAGTTGGATTTTTTTTTTTTTAATCTAGTTATTTAGCTTATCTTTACACTTAGTAGCAATCCCCGCAGAAGGGATTGGGAATTCTACTGGGCAGACATAGGACCAGTTAAGCAGGAGAGTGTGTCTAAAGACCTGTAGCCACTCAGATTTGGTGTGAGCCCTTAAATGAGAAGGCCTTTAGTTTCACAATCACAGTGTTTGCATCAAGTGGGTTTCTTTAGCCATTAGCTGCCATCTCAAAATGCTTATTCCTTATAGTTTGCTACAAAAAGTGTGATTCATAGATTGATAGACGTATCCATCAATTAAGTAACAGGAAACTAGGTTCTGGCTCTAATTCTTCCCCCTAATTAGCTGGGTGAGTTTGCACAATACATGTTGTTTCCCTAAGCTTCACTGCTATTAATTATAAAAATAAGTTTCCAGCTTTAACTTTTCTTACAGCTCAGATATCCCTTGACCTGAAATGCCTCCAGACCAGAGGCAGTTCATAGTAAATGACCCACACAGCACAAACAGCCCTGTTACCACACTCACTACTGCACGTGCATCCTTAGCCACAGGTAGGAAGGTCCCCTGAAACATCTTATGCCAGATCCTTCATTTAGTACTAGAGGAAACCAAGGTCCTGGGAGACAAGACAACTCTCTTCCAAAGTCATACAGGTGGTCAAGGGCAGAGAAGAGCTAGAACAGAAATTTCCTAATTCTCAGTCGACGGTCTGCATGATAACCTATGAACTTAAGAAACCAGGCTTTAAGAAGTCATATGAGGATTCAAAATTGTCCCTCTTTTCTGGTCACCATGGAGCTACTTATTGAAGAGAAGCATTCACACACTGGCAAGGCCACCAAGAGCAACACTAACTCAGTCTTCTCCACATTTCTCTGCAGTACTGGCACATAGGTGGGGCTTTAAAAACACTTGTTGAATGAGAGAATGAGGGCTCCTTTACATTTCCTCTTATTTCAGAGATATATTTATGTTTTTAGAGTCTCAGCATGTATAGCAGGGGCTTTAGGGCATGTCCCAAATTCCCTCAACATTTATCTCTCTACCCAAAGGCTGCTTATTGTAAACTTAGACTCTCCTTCAGTAGGGCTTCTTTTCTGGCCACAAGAACACAATTCACCCAAATGCAGATCATTCCAGAAGTGCTAGAAATAACCCTAGAGTAGTCTTCCATAGGTGGTGGATGAGGGTTTGGTGTATCAATACCCCAGCTTCCCCCCCCCTTGGGTGAGACAATGCTGAGGCATGTTTTACAATGCTCCAGAATGCCTCAGCAGAATTGGGTTCCAGCTGCCCACAGTGATAACTGGTTTGATAACACCCCCTTCATTTCTTTCACCCATTCCCTATCTCACTTCCCTACTCCCTTACTAGCATTTCTTAGACTCACCTTCCAAATAAAACATTTGTGGCAAAATCCGTGTCTTTTGGGACACGGATTGCTTCTGGGGAATCCAAACCAAGGCACAGGGGTATGAACTTGGTGGAATTAAAGATTTCAAGGGGTCCTTTAGATTCCTTTTGATATGACAACTGAATTTTTATCTGATTCTGATGCAGTTTGGGTTTCCCCAAAAGTAGGTCCCAAGAAAAAGATATGAATGCAGGTAGTTTGTTGAGATGCATCGAAGGAAATAAAAGTTGGAGAGTATAGTGGGAAGACAAGAAAAGTAAAGAAAGCCAATATAAAGTGTGTCCATGAGTCAGCTGCTGTGCAAAACTGTAGGCACAACCCCACCGGGGCCCCCTAGAGAGGCTACAAGGAGCATACCATGGAACTGTGCACTGAGATGCAAGAAGCTGAGTGCTGATTCACTAACACCCACCCTCGGGACATTAGGTTGTGAGTTTCCTAGCATGCCCTGCAAGCAGGCCACGCACACCCTTGTGGTCAAAGAATACCCTCAGACAGAGACACCATAATTTCTCAGTTATTTAGCAGAACAGTCTCCAAGGGACTTCTGGGAAAACAACAGTGTATGCCAGACTCTGTTGGCAGGATTTTTACTACATCAAAATGCTGTTTTACTCAGCAAGTGATCAACTTGGTATCCTCAGAGACTACTTAGACTCCTTAGTTCTCAGTTTGCCTTCTTTTAGCTTCCTTGAAAGACACCCCTGAATGCCATCTGTGCCCAAAACAAAACTCCTACACAAAGTAGGAAACAAATAGGATGAGAGATGGAACCAGGAGAAGAAAAATGAGCCTGAAACCTGACTACCCCCCAGTCATACAAGTAGCTGAACTAAAAATGTTCAGTGGCCACGTCAGTTCCATGCCTACCCTGTCTTCAACACACTCTCCTGGAGGCCCAGCAGCTCTCAGACTCATGGGACCTCACAGCCCCTTTCTTTGATGCCTCCCTGTTCAGTGTCACTGAGACCGCCTGATCAGGAGGGCCGCAAGGTCAAGGCACTATCAGGAGTAAGGTTTCTTAAGTGCCATGTGTGAGACACCATCTGACACTGTTTATAGATCAATTTAGCCCCTTACCAACCACAGGACAGAAGTTAAAAGCATTGCTTTTGGAGCTCAGATGTGTTAACTTCTGAAGTGATGTTTGAATTGGGGTTAAGAAGAGCCCAAAGTTTTGATCTGCTGATTGGGGGTGGGGAAAAAAAGAAAAGAAAAGAAAGGAAGTAGACTAAAAAAATTTCTTCAGAAAGGAAATCAGATTATTTTGACTAAAACGAAGAGTCCAGCTTATAATGAATCTATCAACTTTGGGGTTGACATAAAATGACTGCAGAAGTGTCTAAATTCTGCAGCTGCCAAAATGCAACCACTGCTTCTTAAAGTCATTCACTAAAAGAAGTAATTCTCTCTCTCATAGATCAAGGCCAGAAAGGGGGGCATCCATTGGACACAGACCCAAAGAAATCACATAAAAGTCAAATAAAGCAATATCTTGTGCCTAAAAGCTGCCCATTAGGGATGGAATAGTTGCAAAGCAGAAAACCACAAACACTCTACAACTCACGTTGTTGGAATTTGACACTCATTCCCTGAGATGTCTTTTGATACATAACATAAAGATTAGCAAGTAAGTTTCCCACACTTTAGTAAACCATGTGATAAAAAGCCTGTAATCTATGTGCTATTCAGTGTGGTTGACAATTTCTAATTGATGTATTTCTTATCTACTTATGTGGCATAATAGGAAACAGTGGCAATTAAGATAATTAGATATGAATAGGAAACAGCTCTTCTGATTAATACCAAAGACTGAGCATTCTGGATATTCAACACATGAAAATCAATGTGTGTGTGTGGCATGTTATGAGCTGTCACAGCTATACTCCTGCAATGCAATGATGCTTACTGTATTAATGATGGCCATGAGGCATAATGAGGTGCTGGGATCCCCTTGTGCCATTCAGAAAAGAGAAAATGATCCCTAATGGGGTTTGAAACGTTTAACAAACTCTACTGCATTAAATATATTATCAGATAAAGGGCTAGTATCCAAATCTATAACTTATCAAACTGAACATCCCAAAATAAAAAAATCCAGTCAAGAAATGGGCAGAAGACATGAACAGACATTACTCCAAAGAAGATATCCAAATTGCCAACAGACATATGAAAAATGCTCAACATCACTCAGCATCAGGGAAATACCAATCAAAACCACAATGAGATACCATCTCATACCAGTCAGAATGGCTAAAATTAACAAGTCAGGAAAAGACAGATGTTGGCGAGGATGTGGAGAAGGGGGAAACTTCTACACTGTTGGTGGGAATGCAAGCTGGTGCAGCCACTCTGGAAAACAGCATGGAGGTTCCTCAAAAAGTTGAAAATAGAGCTACCCTATGACCCAGCAATTGCACTACTGGGTATTTATTTCAAAGATACAAGTATAGTGATCTGAAGGGTCACCTGCACACTAATGTTTATAGCAACAATATCCACAATAGCTACTGTGCAAAGAGCCCAAATGTCCATTGACAGATGAATGGATAGAGAAGATGTGAGATAGAGACCAAGATAGAGATAGAGATCTATAGATGATAGATAGATGATGGATAGATAGGTATTAAGTGAAATAAGTCAGTCAGAGAAAGACAAATATTACATGACTTCATTCATATGTGGAATTTAAGAAAGAAAACAGATGAACATAGGGAAGGAAAGGAAAATTAAAGTAAGATGAAAATAGAGACAGAGGCAAACCATAAGAGTCACTGAACTCTAAGAAACAACCTGAGGGTTGCTGGAGGGGAGGTTGGTAGGGGAATGGGGTAATTGGGTGGTGGGCATTAAGGAGGACACCTGATGGAATGAGCACTGGGTGTTGTATGCAACTGATGTATCACTAAATTCTACCCCTGAAATTAATAATACAGTATCTGTTAACCACACTGAATTTTAACAAAGAATTTTTAAAAATTCTACTGTATCCTAATTCTTTCAAAATTAACAAAGTGAATTTAATGTAGGTTAATTCTCTATTAAGCTCTATATACAATGGACCAAAGGCTTGCCAGAGACGAGTTTGCAATGGAAATTATTAGCCCAGAAATAAATAGACCAGAACACTAAGAAAATTAATGAAATGATGTCTGTATATAAACTATCCAGAAGGAAAAAGTACTGTGTTAATATGAATTAGGAAGCTCAAAGTACATTTTAAAACCACTTTGGAATCTATTCAGAATATTAAGAAGTAATAAAGACCTAAAACTTTTAATAGCCTCTGTATTAAATGTAGTGTGGGCACAGATACTTTGCAGGATCAAATTGTTTGCTAAAGACGGATTTGTACAGGGGCGCCTGGGTGGCTCAGTGGGTTAAAGCCTCTGCCTTCAGCTCAGGTCATGATCTCAGGGACCTGAGATCAAGCCCCGCATTGGGCTCTCTGCTCAGCGGGAGCCTGCTTCCTCCTCTCTCTCTCTCTGCCTGCCTCTCTGCCTACTTGTGATCTCTGTAAAATAAATAAATAAATAAATAAATAAATAAATAAAAGACGGATTTGTACAATCTTTGTGTCTCTTATAAATCATGACATGCAAAATTTTAGTTCTTTCGGAGCTCTGGAAACAAAAGTTGAAACTTTCATCATTCAGTCAATTATTTGATAAATATTTGTTGGGACATCAACAATGCTGTCCTACCAAGAAGAAGTCCAAATGACCCTAACCTACCCAGACAGTAGAGACACCTTCCAAATAATCAGGTAAGGAGCATAGAATATTCCTAAGTGGTAGGATTACATTAAAGAACAAAGACAAGTTTCCTACTACCTGGTGTTACAATCAAAGAAAAGCTGAAAAATTTTTAGAAACAAGTAGGGTTTTTGAACCACTTTCTTCCATAGCATCTTTATAATATACAAAGACTTGATAGGGAATAAAATGCCTATATGGCAATCCCATTTGAAGTAAGCTGAATTCTATACCCGAGGAAATCATGTAAGGTAAAAGTTGAAGAAAGTGAACTATCTCACATGTTCCTATGAGTAAGACTTTGGTAACTCTTCTCTGGTGCTTTAAATGACCTTTTCCAAAAGTCAAGGTTAAAATTGCTTTTATTAGAGTTTCAGAGTCAGTGTTTTGAGGTGAGCTGTCTGGTTTGGGACAAAATTATGAGTACCAGGAGTGGTTGTTGAACTTGCCAGCCAATGGCTGAAATTTGCTTTTTCCTGAATTTCAAGCCCACTTCCTAGCCTTAGGAAGCATTGAAACATTCTGCCTGTGGTATCATTTCTCCCTGGGAAGGAAGGAATCTTAAGCCTTTCATGTTTCAAAATTTAGAAGACTCTGCAGATGTACAGGGCCTTCTTGGGAGGCCAAATGTAGAGAGGTAAAATAAGAATGTTGTACCAGGTGACATTTAAAGATTCTGTCTTGGTATAAAAAAGCTGCCATTCAATGTAATTATTAATCATCTATTTTTAGCAAATTCTAGACATTGTGGCCAGTTACACAGACATAAAAGTCTCTGTCATTAACAGCCCCGTAAAGAAATCTGAAAACATAAGATGATGCACGAAAGGCAGAAAAAAGAATGCAAGATAAGAATAGCATAAAAGAAAGAGAAGAAAAAGGAAGAGAAGCTATATAAGAAAATAGTTCTATCAGTATAATAGTTTAGACCAAACTCTGCTACTGATTTACTCCTTGTGTGAAAGTTAGCTCTTACATCACTGGGCAGAGCAGATGTGATTCCCCCAGCTACACTGAGGTCACCAGCATTGGCAGTGGCCAGTTCTTTTGCAGGTTGGCGGCTTCCTACTCAAGCACTAGCTTTCTCCACCTCTCAGCACAGTGGCTTTCCCTACCACCCTGCACATTTTCTGAACGTTGTCTCTAGGACCATCAGCTTAGTCCATGCATGGGGCAGCCCAGAAGGGTCAGTGTGGGTGGGGAGGGGGTGGTTTAAACACCTGCAGGGCAATCCTGAATCAGTGATGATAAATACCCAAGACTCCCTGGCATTATAAGTTCTGTTCCATGTGGCTCCCAAGAGGGTCCCCAGCAGGACAGAGCCCTGATAGTCAGTAGCAGTAACCAGCTCATTAACACAGCCTGTACTAGCTTACCCTTTTCTCTCTCACACTCTCCCCACTCCCTCACCATGCTTTCTGGGGTCACCTTCCCGATCAACTACCTGCTTCATGGTCTGCTTTTGGGAGAACCTGGATCACAAGAAATGAGAGCAGTAATTTAACAATGGCAGTTACTGACAAGATTTCCATTCACCCTCCCCTAATGTTCCCTCCTAAAGAAGTCATTTTCTTCCTTAGTAAGTCCTTGCTGATATGCTTACCCCAAAGTCAGAATTCTCAGCTGACTCAGACCTCCCCTGAAATTCCTTTAAGTTTCCTGCAGGCCTTCCCTTCCTACCCATCATCATCTCTCCTATTGTCCTCTCCCTTCCCCTCTTCCAAGGGCATCTCAGTACTTTCTTGCAAAGTGGGATCACCACCGTCATGTAGAAAATGGAACAGTTTGGAACAGTTTATGCTGAACCATTTTTTTTTCACCGTGGCTTCTGAGGATACCAAACAGTAAAAACAACAGAAAGTAACATGGTTTCTTCACATACTGGAAAAAACTTTGCTCTCAACTCATCTTCATGGGTTCCTCGGTCCAATTTCAATACTTCAGGTTGACGTGAATATGCTGCTCAGATCCAACTTCTCAGTAGAATCACTGACAATATTCAGCCAACATTTAGTAACAACTTAATAGAGTTCATGTCAACTCACCTAATGTTCACAACAGCCCTACTGTTGTCACCCCATTTGACAGATAAGGAACCTGAAGGCAACTGATTTGCTAAAGGACACCCAGCTTCTGAGGGACAGAACTGCAATGTAAACTGAGGCAGTCTAGTGGAGAATAACCACTTCATTCCTGTGTTAAGCACCCTCCACTCAAGCAACTCTTTTGCTAAACCAACAGAAACCCCTAGACCCTTGTGTTACAGCTTTATCATCTTTAAAAAGAAAAAAGAAAAAAAAAACTTAGTTGAAAGAAAAAGCTTAGACCAACATGGAGAGGAGAAAAGCTGGTTTGGATGGAGCCACCACCTGTACCCTGCAACAATTCCAAAGGCTGCACAACCACTTCTTCCATCTTTAAGGCACTCAGGAAAGCTGGTGAGTATTGGCAATGCCACTCCAATCTGGCTTACTCTGGTGTCTTTAGCTAGAAGTCATTAACAGCAAAAGCATCTCCCAGCTCAAGCTCCCCTGATGACATCTGAAATAGTGGTGCTAACTTGGGCTTTCTGCTCTGGTCCAGGGGGAGGAGGGAGAGGGGCAGTATTCTGAAGAGCTGCAAGGACAGAGGCAGTTCTAGAGCAGAAGGCCCTTGACACTCAGTTCTTTTGTCTCCAAATCAAGCCAGAATGCCAAATCCTGTTTTCAAATACATACATACGTATTTGATGCCAAGTTGTCTCTATGGAACCCACAATGTATTTAGACTCACACCAGACAAGTGGCATTTGCCAAGTCAAAAATGTAAGAGAAAATCCTTAATTACCATGTTGCTGGCATCAAAGTGTAACTATGGAATCTTCCCATCCTGACTTGCTTTGGGGTTGGCTAGTAAGGATATTAATTCACTTCTCATTTGCTCAACTAATCGCTTCCAAGGCACTGTGTGTAATACTGATTGCTTGCTTTTCTGGAAGAGATGAAAGAAAGTGGCTAGAACTAACATAGGTTTGGTTGAGAGTTTTTTGCAAATCTGTTTCCATCTGTGTATCACTATTTAAAAATAAAAACTCAAAACTCTGTAGACAAACATGCAATCACAGGAATGAACAGAGAAGGAGAAAGACAATGGAGGAAGACTAGGCCATACTTATAATGTTTTGCTCTTTGAGGAAGAGTAAAGAATGTCTACAGAGAGACTGGAAATGTGTTCCATGCATGGGGCATCAGTAGCAATGGCTGGAATATGTTCAAGGAAGTAAGGTATTCAAAATATTCGTCTGTACTCAGAAAAGCCTTCTGATCCACTCATGGTGGGTAGCAAAAATTGACAAAGAACCTAAGCTATTGAACTTTTTTGTCAGTTCTATACAATTCTGTTTATGTGCATGGGTTTCATCTGCAGAGTTCGATATAAAGAAAAAGCTAACAACACTCTGACTTAGCAAAGAAAAAAATACAAACCCCAGACTCCAGTTCTCCTATTCAAATGTCACTTTCCCCATCTCTCTACAAATATAAACAACTTCACATTAAGGAAAGTGAAGCTTCCCAATTCATGTGCTTGTGCACAGTACCATACACTTGTCAAAGCAACTCTCACTTTACTAATAAGCCATAGGACATTTTACAAACACAGGGCAAGCCATTTTATTGATGGGAACATTGAATTACTTCTCCTTGTTTACTTCCCAAGAATAGAGTGGCTCCATAGACAAGGCTGGCTGGGAACACATGCAAATTTCCAATCAACACTGGTCTTTGAAAATTCACAGGGCCTCTTGTCAACAGTCCAACTTATAGGGTATCCGGTTCCCACTTACCTTTTCTAACATCTAGTAATTAGCCAGAAAGACTATCCATCAGGACTCTTACCACTGTGTAGTAGAGAAAGCATGAAGTACAGGTAACTCTTAACCTTGCTCTTAAAGGCCATTGAAAATAGTCCCCTTACAGCCTCCAAAACCTCTCTGGTGTGATGACAGTTCTACTGGAAAACTAAACAAAACAAAAGACTTTTCTCATTGCTCCTCCTGCTTTTGAACTGTAATAGAAAAAAACGTTTTCCTGATGTCATGACTATTGCCAAAGATTAGTGACAATCCTTACCTAGTATAATAACACCTATATTTCTATAACATCTCTGCCTCCCAAAAGCTCAAAGTACTTTCCTGAAGCACTAGCTCTGGATTTCGCTCCCAACTTCATGCAAACTTCATGTAAAAGATCAGAAAACAAAGACACTCAGAGCTTGCACAATCAGATTAATGATGAAGCTGGAACTCTGCATTCACTTACGAGGCTGTTTTCTCTTCTACTGAGATTCCAAAACACATAAATAAAATAATCTGGCACTTCTCTGAAAAATAATAATTGTTACTTAAGGCAGAGAAAAGATTTCACTGTCTTACTGTGTCATAACAAAGCCTTCTAAGAGCTTTTTGAAAACTCCCAGACCCTTTATTTCTAGATGACCACCAAGTATAATTCAGAGACTCACCACCAATAGACATGTAGGACAGGGTTAAGAGAGAGTAGAAGAGCTGGAGATAATGAGTTCCAAGAGTGTTGCCTCCAGCCTCACTAAAGGACACTAAAGCCTGGAATACAGGCACCATGCCAGGTACTTGATGCATGATTTCTCACTTAATCCTACATCAACCTGTAGAAAAGTAATAGCACCCTTATTTTAGGGATGAGGACAATGAGACTTGGAAGTTTACTTGTATAAATTCTAGGTGGTCTCACAAAGAGATGATCTGCTTAGTCTAGACACCCTCAGGAAATAATTTGCCCTCCACTGTGAGTAGAAGGATGGCTCCCAGATAAAGAGTCTAGAGTGAACAGTCTAAAATGAGTCATAAGAAATTGCTAATATTCACCTGCTTTTAACCTGCAAGAATGCATATTTTGTATGATTCAAACTAGTACTTTGGGGATCCCTGCGATGTATCTGGGAAAAAGAATCTCAAAACTACTAATACCAAGGGTAAAGTCAGAATCGGTCTTTGAAAGAAATCACAAGCAAGGGCTTTAGATGAAAGAGGCAGGCTAGATAGAGTATTTTAATTCAAAAATGCACCAGTTCATAGTAAGCTTAGTGAGAAAGGGTGTGTTCCCACCACTGGAGCAGAAACTTCCTTTCCCAAGCTCTTCTAGGATTTTGCCCTTCCCATTCATCCTTTCCGATCAAATTCATCCTTTTGGTAAACACAGGAGGGATTAGAGACCATTAATTGGCTTTGAGGAAGAAATGGTAATCTGAGATGCCTGGGCGGGAACTATCTTGTGTCTTGTGGGAGAGAAGCAGGGACACAAAGAGGAAAGGAAATATCTGCAGCTTGGCAGGCTGTTCCCAGCCCAGGAGGAGAGGAGCATTCAAGAATAGGCAAGGTTGTTAAACCATTCACCCAAATTTGTCTGTGAGCTATGAGCATGTCATCTTGGATTTCTTCCTCCACTCCAGCTTCCTATGTGAAGTAGGGAAGTTCACTGGCTCCCCTGTATCTAGATCAGTGTTTTCACATTATACGATGCATCAGTATCATTTGGGAACTTGAGGAGTAAGGTAGGGGAGCCACACTCCACAGAGATTTTTACTGATTAGGTTCTGCGGTGGATCCTAATGAGTTCCTAGGTGATGCCGCTGCTGATGCTCGTCCAAGAGGCACACTTTAAAACCACTACCCTAACTTCCAGGTATGTGCAATTGCATTGCCTCTCCCTGCCATGCAATACAATTACCTGGGCCATTCTGCACATACAGACACCACACCTATACCAAGAAGGATAAATCAAAGACATGATGCTACCCAAGAGATCATGACAATAGGTGCTACAACTCTGGCTGGTGATGCAAACATTAGCTGCAACACAACTGACTCTGTGGGATTCACATTAATAATAATAGCTAAAAGCTACTGTTGAGTTTGTATGTGTCAGGCAGTA
Source organism: Mustela nigripes (assembly GCF_022355385.1). Classification (NCBI taxonomy): domain Eukaryota; kingdom Metazoa; phylum Chordata; class Mammalia; order Carnivora; family Mustelidae; genus Mustela; species Mustela nigripes. The sequence continues at coordinate 104,640,751 of NC_081563.1, forward strand.
GGTCAAGTCTCGACCCATATTGTCTTTGAGACAATGTTATTACCTCTGTTTTGTAATGCAGACTCAGACTTACTAGGTTAAATCCATGGTCATTCACCAAAGAAGATGGGAGAGCTGGATCTAAAACCCATGACTCTGACTTAACCATGGCATGCTGTACTTCCTAAACTCCAGAAACACTAGATCTCGATAAGAGAGGTCTGCACCAGTGTCCCTTGATAAAGGAACAAACACAGGTGAATGGGAAGTCATAGCTCTTTCTCTGCTTCACATTCTTATGTCACCTTTGGGTAGAGCAAACATTCTCTTCCAGGGCCATTTATCCTCGACCTTTCCTGCTAACTCAGGGGAAAATACTTCACATGGTAAAGTGCGGGACATTGAAGGGAGTTACCTACCACCAATGGTGGTGTCTTAGATTTGCTTATCTTTCCCCATTGAAGCAAATATCTAAGGTCTTGTGGGAACATCACCTGGTGTTTGGGGACTCTGGCCCCTGAAATGTTATTATGGTTTGGGGCTCTAGTGGAGAGTTGATTGCAAGGGGTGGGACACCTTGAACAGAAAAGCTTCTTGATTTTATGACATGCAGTTCTTGCATCGTCTAGCCCATCTCTTTGATGTTCAGGAGCAGGAGGTAGGACATGGGCTGCAGAGATACCAAGCTGTTATCTGAATGGAGAGTTGTTTTTATTGTTATTGCTTATCTTTAATCTACTACTTAACTAGTCTTGCTGCTTCACCCTGAAGTTCTACTTTATAGCTTAATCCAGGACCTGGCTTCCAGAAGTCACTTGTCTGAGACTACAAACTTCTAGGTAGAACTTAATGGAGCTTCCCCTCTCAATAGAAAGATGTTAAGTTTTTCCCAAGATTGGAGCATCTTTCAAAGCACAGGTGCAACCCATGGACTAATTAGTGGCTAGGGACAGATCTTCAGGAACACTAGCCATACAATGGCCTATCACCTTGGGATCACTAATTCCAGAAGAGTGCTGTTGTAGAGTACTGCTATCTTGACTTACCCCTTTGTTTTACTGGACTAAATGATATGTGTGATCACATATCTGATTCCAGTGACATTCATCCTACTTTCCCTGGTGATATATTAGGTCCAAATCAGTGGCCTTTCATACTGATACTTTCCCGATCTGTTCAAATATTTCTACATTAAAATTTCACATACCCTTTGATCTAGCAATTATCATTTCTAGATATTTTTTCCACAGATATATTTACACATGTCCAAAATGATGCATAATAGAATGGCCTATAATAGCAAAATACTGGAAACAATGGAATTCATCTGATCCACCAGTAAGGAATCAGCTAACTAAATTATACATAATTTATATCGTGGAATAACATGCAATTGTTAAGACTGAGACAGTCTACTTGTACTGATATGGAACAAGTTTCCAAAATGTTCCTGTTGACATGAAAGGAAGAAAATACAGAATTTTATATATAGTATGATATCATTTGAGTAGAACAAAAGTATGTATGTATACATATATTAAATATGGAGATAGATAGATAGATAGATAGATAGATAGATAGATAGAGATATATAATAGAATATGTTTCCAGAATATCACTGGACAGAATCATTAAGATAAACAAACACTAGCCATATTGCCAGTTGCTTCAAAATAGTATTAGATAATAAGACCTAAATGTAGCTGACATTTACTCATTCTTCCTGAGAAGACTTGAGATTGATGTGGGACATTTTCCATGCAGCTTAAAGTAGATTCAAATGGAAAGGTTATGATATGGAACAAATCTCATGTTTTATCCTTCCCTCTTCTTTGCGACGATTAGCAAACCCTCACCCCCAAAGGTACATGCGTGCCAGGGACACTACTGACATACACCCACCCATTCCAGTTTCTGAGAGCAGAATTTTCCTATGGAACCTGCTGGCTTCTAAGAAGAAAAGGAAAGGACACAGTGGGGCAAAACTGCAAAATCCCCAAGGATTTGGATACGTGCCTACAAAGGAAGACAGTTACCTCACGTGAATGCAGTTGGATGGAATGAAGATCCAAGGGCCATATTTCCTAAAATACAGAGTTGCTGGAGACCTTCAACTTCTTTGAACAAAATCTTCAGAAAAGTATAGAAAGCTTATGATATTTTCTCTGAATAAAGTAGTATTTCTCAAAATGTGCTTCTTACATTGCATGCATTCCCCACAGATTGTTTATGTACATGTATTCAATTCTAGCCCTTGGGTATGTTCCTCCTTTTTGTTTTTTCTTCACTCTTTGTCAGGTGCATAGATACAGCAGTATTTGCTGGTACGTTACTCTCAGTATGGTAGCCACCAGGATCACAACTCTGGAATCCAACCTCTAACTTCCTATGGAGTATCATTAGAGGAATATTTTCCTCAAGAAGATCAAACTCCACATGTGCAAAAATCTGAACACATGAACATTTCTTCTCCTCTAAGCCAACCAGTAGATTTCCCATTTCAATGAAAAATAACATCACCCTCCTGGTCACTGAAGGCTGAAATCTTAATCATCTTTAACTGATGCTTCTTCCAAGACTCACATCCTATCAGTCACCAAATCTTAATGCTTCCATCACTGAAACACTTTTCTAATCTGTGCCATTTTCTCCAATTCCAGGGCCATTATCTCAGTTTAGGTCATTATTATTGCTCAGTATGCTATCACGGCAGTGCTCCAGCTGCTATGCTTGCCTCCAATCTCTGCCAATTTCCCTCCCAACACCTGCCATTCAATAACTCTGCCTTTTTTGCTAAGTCCCTTTGATGACTCAAGATAACACCGCAATCTCCTTATATGATCCATACAGGGTTCTCCAAGACCTTCCCCTTCCAGCTACTTTTCCAGCTTCATCTGCTTCTTCCCCCACCTCCACCTCTGTTGAATAACTTAGAGTCCCCCAAAGTTCCAGCCTGCAGCTTACCATCATGTGCTAAATATGCTATCGCTTCTGCTTTTGCTGCTTTCACCTGGTTGACATCTGTCCATTTTATGAATTCAATTCAACTCTAACTTCCTCCCAGAACTCTCACCGTAGTCTTCCTCATACTAATTCCAGCTGAGCTAGCTATTGTCCCTCCTTTACTTCCATGATCTTCTGTGCTTCCTTCATTGTTAATGCTTTATGCTGCACTAAAATTTAGAGGAACTTTTTTTTTTCATTTTATCTTTTCTTCTCCTATAGTTGTAGTTCCTCTACTATAGGGACCATTTTTCACTTGTCTTTTTGTCCCTAGGGACTATGTGATCTCTGTCATGCAGTTATTACTCAGTTCCTGATGAATTAATAAAGATTGGGATGCCATTCTTCAGGATTCTAGAACATTATTGTTTACACTACACCTAAAATAATGACTGACTGATTAAGAAGGAGGTATATCAATAAACATAGTGGTCTATAAAATACGAGACTGTTTTTCATACTGTACAAAAATGTAAGCTTACAAATATGTCATGTTCCAAAGACCTGGTAACTGGAACTATGTTCCAAGAACTGATTTAATTCTTATTTTATTATATTCTAAGAATTAAGTTATTCATTCTAATATTTATATATGTTGACTTCTTGTCATTGTTTAAAGCTAGAGATGCTCCTTCCACATAAATGAAATTGCTGAGGTTGATTTCAGAGATGATATCCCTTTTTTTTATCAAAGATTTTACTTATTTATTTGAGAAAGAGAGAGAGGGAGAGAAAAGCACAGGCACCTGTGCCTGTGAGCAGGAGGAGGGGCAGAGGGAAAGACACAAGCAGACTCTGCTGTGAGTGTGGAAGCCAATGCAGCTCTGTCTCATGACCCTGGGATCCAGACCCTGAGATCACAATCCTGAGATCATGACCTGAGCCAAAATCAAGGTCAACCACCGCTTAACCGAATGAGCCACCCAGGTGTCCCTCAGAGATGATCATTAATAATCTCGGATTCAATTACAATTTGTAACAATTAGTGCACTTCTGTGTGCATTTCTGGTACCATGGTTCTCATCAGAATTCCCCTGCTGCCTAGCCGGTTTGTCCAGAAATGCCCCCAAATCTTTGAGGACACCCTCAAGTGTCTATGAAGACACAAATAGAACACTTCGAGTAGCTTTCTCACTCCACATCATCTCATCTTATTCTACCCTTCTTGTCTGACAACAAAATGTGGGGGTAATGAGCCTCATAAATCACCTTTAGATTCCCTGCAAGGGACCAACTAATAGGGAGACTGCCTTAGAGTAAAGATATTCAAGGACCTGAATAGTAAAACCCATCCAAGTCGAAACCAAGGACTCCTAGGATAGCAAACTTAATCACAAAACAAATAGAAACCACCTACAGAGAGCCCCCTAACACTCAGAAATTAATTTGTACATAGCTTTGCTCAGAACTTGAAGTTTATTTTCCCAAAGAAGCTAACCTATACATCACAGATACTTTCTCCTGGGCTGCTTCTAATGGTGATTTAAGCCTCTTATCATTTAACTGTGATAGAATTGAAGGATCTATCTGCCAATCCAACACTATACATGTGGACAACAACTTAAGTCCAACTTCCAATGAGCAAAATATCTGATTTTCCCACAACCCTTACAGAGTGAGAAACCATATTTGAGGAAGATTGAGAGGAAACCCCCCAAGACAGGGCAAAGGGGAATTTTTAAAGCTCAAGACTGCCTGTGGGCTGGAGAAACTGTTTCCTGCAGCCAGTCACATCCCAACTGGGCATTTGTACTTCAGTAGGCAGCGCATAAAGCTAAAAGGAAATTCCACAACATCAGACAGACCCAAATTGAGGGACATTCCACAAAATAATTGGCCTGTATTCATCAAAAATATGAAAGACAAAGAAATACTGAGAAATTCTTTCACATTAAAAAAAAAAAAAACAACTAAAGACATGTTAACTGAATGCAATATGTGATCCAGAATTTTCTTTTGCTGTAAGGAACATTATTGGGGGGTGCCTCAGTGGCTCAGTGGGTTAAGCCTTTGCCTTCAGCTCAGGTCATGATCCCAGGGTCCTGGGATCGAGCCCCACATCAGGGTCTCTGCTCGGCAGGGAGCCTCCTTCCCCTCTCTCTCTGCCTGCCTCTCTGCCTACTTGTGATCTCTCTCTCTCCATCAAATAAATAAATAAAATCTTTAAAAAAATTATTGGTACAACTGGGGAAGTCAATAGGATCTATAAACTAGATAATAATATGTCAGTGTTAATTCCTGATTCTGATTATGGTACTATGATTATACGACTATGTTCTTGTTTTTAAGAAATATGCATCAAAATCTTTAAGGTAAAAATATATCTTTGCAAGGGTATTCCCAGAATTCCAGGTGAGATAGATAGATAGATTTTATATATATATATATATATATATATATATATATATATATATATATGTATAAGAGAGAGAAGGAGGGAAGGACGGAGGAAAGCAGGCAGTCAGGCAGGCAGGCAGGAAGAGCAAGGAAGAAAGAAAAGAGGGGTCATTAGTAAACACTGATATGAATGTGAAGGGCAGACAGCAATTCTTTTTACAGTTTCGCAACTTTTCCATGAGTTTGAAATTCTGTCAAATTTTTAAAAAATTGTAAGGAGATTCCACATTTTTGTAATTTTCAGTCACGCGGTACAACTCTCAGTCGTGGTCTTAAGAGGCTAACATGCTTTTTACAATTTTTTCACTTGAGTAACAATGGAGGACTGCTACAAGTCTTCCAAGGTGTGAGGCCACCCCTTTACAAGTGTCTTTGCTTCTGGTTCTTTGTAGAGCTGTCTCCTAGTGGGAGGGGAGAACCAGACTACAACCCCAGCCTGTAGCTATCTCCAAGGACCCTACTGTTGTGAGTATTCTGAACAGAGCTTCCCATTCTGAAGGCATGAGCAACATTTATCGTTTTCACCCAAACCTTTGGTTAAGCCTGTTTAATTTGGCTCTCCCTTAGTTTTATTCTGCTATGCTTGGATAATGGTGTGGATCTATTTACAGCTTTCCCTATTGTCTGAGAATGTGGCTTTGAGACAGTGTCATTAGGCATTTCCAACTTGGTGTCAATGATTTCTCTATGATACCTTGATCCACTCCTGGTCCCTCCCCCTCTGCTTCTCCTGGAGGGTCATCCATACCAGAGGACTTGAGCCGGTCCTCTTCATTCCAAGCATCTCACCCAGCCTGCCTCCCTTGGCCCGCCCTTCCAGCAGCTATCTTGGTGAAATGCTTGACACGGCCCTGCTCAGGCTTGTCCCTGGGCCAAAATCAACATTTGATATGTACTTCTGGGTTTTTTAGAGCTGACCCCAAAATATCTATTTACCCAGACGTTGACATTCTCATGAGTAATGGGCAAAGCTCCGAGGACACACTGTTGGTGGCAGAGCAAGATTCAGAATCCCACTCCGAATTTGAGAGCAGGACGGGGACTGAGAGATTGTCAAATCCAAACATCTCAGTGTAGGATAAGGAAAATGGGGCTGCAAACAGTGAATAAACGTGCCTGTTGAATTCAGCATTAGAACCCAGGTATGCTGGCTCCTGGATTAATTCCTTTTGACTCTACCAAAGGAATGAATGCACTTGGGTAGAATGGGCTCTGGAGCCTGAGTTATTAGGTGGGTAATGGTGAAGACAGCCTCCCAAATACATACTTTGGGATTAGAGACAACATTTCCAAATCCTTTTTCAGAGTCCTACACAAAGAAACCTCAAACCCAGGATTCCAGCCAAAAACAATCATTCTCAAGTCCCTATGAAATATTGGATGGACGTTTAATTGGGCAACATATTAGCTGACTCCTGCGGCAGAGGCAGGCCGCAATAGAGCTCCAGGGCTCCCACTTCAAAAGGAGTAGATGTGTGTGTGAGTCCGAATCACACACAGTAGGCCATTTGCTCTTATCATTTGGATGA